>NC_091824.1:82577634-83177634 GCF_038994185.2 Dermacentor albipictus | reverse complement strand
AACACTTCTGTACTCGCCGTGGAAGCCTTGTGGCTTTGGCTTCGCTCGAGGTCACAGGTTTGGTCCCGACTGCAGCGGCTGTGTTTGGACTGGGACAAAATGCAAATTCGCTCGTGTACTTTGATTTAAGTGCCTGTTAAAGAATTCCAGGGGTTCAAAATTAATCTGGAGTGCCCCACTACCCTGTGCCTCGTAATCAGATTGAGGGTTTGGCACATAGAGCCCCATTTTTTAAAATGTTTAACACTCCTGCCAGTATGAGATGTGCCATGCGTGGCAATGACAGCGCTAACCTATGAACAGACTATGAACAATGACGCACAACAACGCCTTATGCAAACATATCTCACAGTGTGTTCTGTGTACTACGTAGACAAACAAACATAAGTGGTGCATGCTAAGTAACGTTTAACATCAACTCGCCACTCTCGTATTGCACTAAATGCTGAAGAACTCAACATAAACAGCACAGAAAGCTTCACTTACATTGATTTCCACAACGCATGGGATCCACCAAATTTTTTTTTATGCTTTCTTTTTTAAGTCTGTCCAAGAACCTATATGTATATTGCAACATGTATTGGAAAAATGCGAGCTCACAAGTCAGAAGCGTAGGTGGCATTTCAACCAACGGAGTGTGTCAGAAGCCATTCAAAGTTTTACAGCCAGATAAAAAACAGATTGAAATAAAGAAGAGGTGGTTTGTGTAGTTCAAAAGCAGAAAAAAATTATGTAAAGATGAAAGGATCTTTAGCATATATATGCAAACATGGAGTTTGCCTGGCTTCATTGGCTGTTCCCTTCATGCGGTTCTCCCTAACTAAAAATCGAGCCTTTACAATCCCCATTTTCTTCTCGTTCATTGCAGAATGAGGGCCTCGACATGGCAGCCTTGATGCCACGAGGTAGCATATGAGGGTTCATTTACTATGTGGCACCTTTGCTGAAAAGGGTGCTCCACATCTACTGCCATGTCCATGAGTGGCACGGGCCAATGCTCCCAGACCCAACTTTGTACACATAGGGTGATATCCAAGACAGCTAACAGGAGGATGGCCACCGCGGTAGCTTAATGGTAAAGCACTGCAAGTTTAATGCGGAAGATGCAGGTTTGGCTCTTGCTTACAGCAAGTTTTCTTTTCCTTCTTTTTTTTTCACTTTGATTTTCTTTATCATTTTTGCATTTCACTTAAACATACCAGTTAACTTCCTCTATGCTTTCTCTGGCTTCATTGTCTGTTAACTTCATATAGCTGTAACTAGCAAAAATTTGGCAGACTCAACTGTAGTTGACATCTATGTCATGCGAAGCCTTGTGCAAATCATTACAGCGTGAGACGCTTTCGTATGTCAAATTCATGGAGCCCTTTTCCTATTGTCGACTGTCAAAGACGTTCAGCGAGCGAACAAACGTTTTCCTTGCCATGTTCTTCACTACCACATCTAAGCTCATGGGAAATAGCACACAACACCGGAACAAGATTCTGCAAGAGCGAAACTTGACACTCATTTCATGGGGCTACTTGCCATGGTTTCTCAGTGGCTATGGTGTTAGGCTGCTGAGCATGAAGTCACGAGATCAAATCCCAGCCACGGCGGCCGCATTTCGATGGGGCAAAAATGAGAAAACACCTGTGTACTTATATTTAGGTGCACATTGAAGAACCCCAGGAGGTCGAAATTTCCAGAGTCCTCCACTATGGCGTGCCTCATAATTAGAAAGTGGTTTTGGCAGTAAAACCCCATAATTCAATAATTTCATGGGGCTATTCAAGATTCAAGGCCACGCATCGGCTATGCTCACACTCAATCCTCGTGGTCCCATCAGTGGCCACCAACTGACGTGTCTGCCACTTCCCATCCTTGACTGCAAATGACAGTAGTTGTCAGTGCATTGACCCACGAAAATGGTGAGACAAGAGGAACTGGTTTGACTTGGAGAACAATGTTTGATACTGAAATCTAGCTCCTAGGTTCCCCTTATTCTTTTCGCTAATTATATTAAGAACAGCGACGGGTAAGAGCGAAACCCTAAGAGGCCTGCAGGGATTTCCAGATGCTCTCTTTAGCTGATGATAGTCTTCCGAGATTGTTCAAGTCTGCTGAAGTTTACATGAATATCGTTACAAACTTTAGGACAGCTTCATACGAGTGGCTGCGGTGCCTGGCTGCCGTACCAAGCTTCATTACAACTTGATAGATAATTACAACCGTTTGGATTTTACCACACACTCTGCTGTGCCTTCCTTAAGTGCCTATGCAAAGCCTATTTTGTTCCTGCAACGTTTTGCATTAATGTCTTGTTATCTACCTGTGGCAATTGATTGACAATTGCCCACAGGCTCCTGGCCTATTAGAACGGATGAGCTTTTAGCACTCTATGCTACCACGTACACATGTCGCACGCAACAACAAACTTGTGAAGATCGACAGGAGAGGACAGCACAAGCTTCCACTGGCAGTGCTTTTAAAAGCCGATGCTGCAAAAAAAACAAAGAACCAAGCAAGAGTTTGGCAGAAGCAAAATTAGCAGGCCTTCAGGCACACATTTGAAGTAAAGTGGCAGGCACTGCCGCTTATAGGTTAAAACTCGATGTAACGAAGTACTTAACTTTTCATAACCTTCTGTCCATAGAACACCATCTATTTAGAACCTCAATATAACGAAGTGTTTGTATGCAATTTCAAAAAAATGAAATTTCACTACCACCGAGACAATAAATGGAAAATTTTGCAGAAGCAGATGGTTAAGCACAGCTAAGTGCATACGCAGCCGCGTACAGTGCTTTATTTGCCGTATGTATAAAGACTGGGCGTGAAGAGACAGCGTGGCATCATGTCAGCTGTCTTCCCGCGCATTCAGTATTGGTGGTTGTGTACCCTCGAGTTTCGGTGGCCCGTTGGAGCGAGAGGCAGACGAAGCATTCGCTACCCGCTGCCGGCGCCTTTCCCGGGACGGGCAACGCTATCAGCTGCGGCGGTGGAGTGCACGTGAAAGCGTGGCTGGCTTCGCTTAATTTGTAGCGCCAAGAAGATATTGTCGATGTACGTGGCATGAAACCGTATCATTTTACACTGGCTCCCAAATTTGCCAAAATGAATCGAGTTCTCCATCAAATTTGCTTTTTTCGATTGCCTGATAATTTAAAAAATTCTGCGGCCGCTTTCTGTGTTAGAAAAATCGATTGGCGACTGTACTTGTTTGTATAAAAGGTCAAATTTTAATACAAAGAAATTTCAGTATAATGAAGGAAATTGCCGATTTTACCGACTTCATTAGATCAAGGTTTAACTGTAATAGTTATGACATTGCAATGTTCTTTCTTATTCTTTGTTTCTAAATGGGAAATATGGATATATTTTAGAATTTGGGCTGTTCCTTTTTTATTCTGCTAAGCAGGAAGATGAAATGACCAACAGAATGCTTAATGAATTACTGTCAGCAACATATCTAATCTACAAGGGCTGCCAGCAGTCGCCACCATATACTGAATTGGTTGGAGCAAAATATGGATTTCTTAAGTAAATTAAAGTGTTAAATATCCTAAGGAGTTGAGACATCAAGTTTCATACCACGCAATAAACAGACATGACATCCTCATTCTGCATTGCACATGCCACAATGGCACAACTTGCTGTTGTGCTGCTAAGCACGAGGCTACAGATTAAATTCTCAGCCACAGCAGCCACCTTCTTATGGGGGCAGAATACAATAACCTTCTCGCACCATGCTTTAGTCGCACATTAAAGAACCCCAGGTGGTCAAAATTTATTTGGAGCTCTTGACTACTGTGGCTCTCATATTCTTATACTTACTTGGGTACATTAAACTATGGAGCATTCTGTCATTCTGCATTGCAGGACTCTTTATGCATAACTGATATAAGCACAGACTTATTTAGGCATAAGATAGTACCATAATGCATGTTGCTGTTGTGATAAACAAGTAACTAAGAATTCTATCATTGCAGCACATGTACTGGACTATGAAACAGCAACTGGCTCACCACACCGTAAGTGGTTGCAACCTGAAACCTGGAGACTTGCTGGGCTCTGGAACCATCAGTGGACTGGTAAATATGCAGTTGTCCTTCACTTTTGCAGCCTACACAAAGCACAAATGTCAGCTGTGCATAGAGAACTTTGTATTGGACATGCTCGGAGCATTACACCTCCTGGTGTAATAGCAAGATTGGTGGCATAGAAAGAAATCTGCACAAGTGACAACAATGGTAAAGAGAATGAACTTACACTGCATTTGTAAGTTATAACCTTATTGTACACCACTTTTGCTTTTGGTGTGGCAATGGTGCAGAGAGTGAGGATACTGTGCCTTCATTGATGCCTGGATTGCAAGTTGTGCAATGTTTGCTTGTAAATGGAGTTGCCGACTGCCAATGAGGCATGAATGTCTACTGACCCCTATTTTCTTGTTTATGCACTCGCATTAAATTTCCTATCTGTGTACCAGCCAGTCCTACAATATGCCCGAGTTACTTACATTAGCACGTCAACCATTACACTTGGTAGTGGTATTCGAAATAAAAGCATGCATTTCAGTGGTGAGCAAGCAGCCGTTCCATTACTTTGTTGCTCCTCCCTCTTCAGCCTTCACAAGCAGTTCAAATGCTCCCGAAATTTACTACTGTTTGAGCAAGTGGCTGCAATCTCGGGAATGCTGCTTCCATAAGGTGCTTGAAGCATCACAGAACACAAAATATAGCATTATTGTACACGTTACCCCCACTAGACTTGTCAAACTTTCGTTGTATGTGAGTGAGAAATGAAAGAAAAAGGAATGATCTGGAGTATGTGAGTGCTACTGCAGTGTCAATTACTATTTGAGGTGAATCTTTTGGGACTCCTTCACCGCATGTTTGTGGTCGAATTTTTGGGCATTGTTGTTTCTGGGCGCACTGCTGAATTAATGAAAATATGTGCACACGTGCCAATTTTATACTTGTTCCTCACCGTCGGCTAGATACCGCACACGAAATGAAGTGACGGCCCTGTAAGTGCTCTTAAGCAGTATGAGTTGCATGCTTTGCTGCTGCTCCAATTTCAGACTGAGGATTCTTACGGCTCGATGCTCGAGCTGTGCTGGAAGGGAACGAAGCCCATTCCCCTGAACAATGGAGAAACAAGGACATTTTTGAAGGATGACGATGAAGTTATCCTGAGCGGTAAGCATAACAAACCAATACATTCACTCTGTGTCATGTACGTTTTCTAACAGTCAGTTGAGAGAGCAGCAGAGCTAAGTACAACATGTTTATGTGGAAGTTCACAATTGCATCACTCAACTGTGAGACTTCCACAGACCTGCCAAACTTAGAATTCAAAAAACACTACAATGGAAAACAAACTAAAATTAATTTAAAAGTACTAAAGATCATTTGTTTATTCAGCATGTTTACTGTTAACTAATAAGCATGCTGGAAATAGGCACTTTGCTCTACATTAGTCGCAACAAAGATGATCTCTGCCTCAGACACGCAGAGATGTTTACTAAATTTTTAATGGAATATTCATATACCAGCTGTCGAAGATTCAGTTGCAATAAGCATTGGTTATATCAAATGATGTCACTGCTGCATGTTATACGCCCATAAAATCAATGTGTCAGAAAAATTGGGCCATAAAGAATCACTCAGCCAATGCATTTGTCTTTCTTTTGAAGTTGTTCTTGCCCTAAACTATACGTAAATGAGAAATTCTACAATATTCGTGTCACTACGACAATTGTAAACATGCACTAAAAATTTGTCATTTTAGAATAAAATCTTAAAATTTGGTAGGTATGCTTCTAGTATTTGATGAGCAAACATGTAGTAAAGTCCTGCATATTGAATGAACAATATCAGGGGCACTTTTAAAGGGGTCCTGAACTACACATCGGTCTTGATGAAAAAAAAAATGCAGTTTGTGGATAGCATACACTGGTGTGAACATCTCAGCCAAATCTTGCAGTCGTGTACAGCGCATGGAGCTCGCAAGCAGAGTGCAAAGTCACATATTTCTCGCACTCTTTTTTTTTTTTCAAATGAGGTATTTCCGTCGCCCACTTCAAAGCTGCCAGCGGCTTGCATATGTTGTCATATGCAAGTTTCTCATAGACAGCTGCTACCCGCCAGGGTTGCTTAGTGGCATTGCGCTGCCAAGCACAAGGTTGCAGCACAATGCATTTCAATAGGGACATTTCAATGGGTGCAAAATGCAACGACGCCCATGTACCATGCAGTGGGTGGTACCCAGGTGGTCAAAACCCAAAGTTGCAGCACAATGCATTTCAACAGGGGCATTTCAATGGGTGCAAAATGCAACAACACCCATGTACCACACAGTGGGTGGTACCCAGGTGGTCAAAATTAATTCGGAGCCCCCGACTATGGAATGCCTCATAATCAGATCATGGTTATGGCACGTAAAACCCCAATTTCAATAGACAGCTGCTGTTGGCTGACAGCTGACATCAACAAAGTATATTTATTGACGCAGTTTAAAGGGACACTAAAGGCAGATATTAAGTCAAGCTAAAGTGATAGGTTAGTGCTCGTGAATATCATTGCGAACAGAGCCTTAATAATCAATAAATTGAGGCAAATGCATGACACAATCAGAGAATCCCTCGGGACTTGAAATAACAAAAGCACTTCAGTTAAATTCCGTCACTAGTACTCAACCACTCGTTGCAAAAAACATCCTTGTATTGTATTAAAGACAAAATAAAATGCTACTTGTCCAGTTCTAGTTCATATTGAGAAAAAAGAACTCATTGGAGTTACCCCCGACAATGACGTGGGTGGTCGAAAGGTTTCGTTGTTGCTCTACTCCGTACCACCCACTCAGTAGTATTGTTATCATGTAGTGCTGTGCTGGTTTTGCCAGCTTGCAATACTTGCACAAACTGCAAGTAACAGAGAACAACTTCCGTGGGATGCTCAAATGGTCTGCAACTGCACCTTAGTTGCAGTGGCAGATTAAGCTATTGCAGAAATAAGTTGCAGAAATAAGCTATTGCAGGTTACACAGGGCATGATAGTAGACACACCTTGCAACGACTGATTGTTCATCCATCTTTGAGAAAATAGCAGACATCGAGATTAGTGCATTTGAAAAGTTACTAGCGAGTAAGAATAATGCAGCGATGTTTTCATGTCAAGCACACGAAAGGAGAGTAGTCACTTCCAGTTTAGCAACTTGCCAAGGCGGTATTCTGGATTGACCGCATTTGGAATCCTATTGGCCAAGCCACTGGGTGCAACCAGTGCTACTCAGTCGTGTAAAGTGATCAGTCAAGAATACGGCCCCCGTTTCAAGCTCTTTGTAGTAGAAGTGAGCGCATGCTAGAGGCTTCTCCTGTGCTTCAACAATTCCTCGCTGCACAGTATTAATTTCTGTTCCATTCACACAGCATGCAAAACAGCCATTTTTGCATGCAGGTTATTGCCAAGGCCAAGGTCACCGCGTTGGATTTGGAGAGTGCAGAGGTGTCGTACTGCCAGCACATCCCCTTTGAGAATGCAAGAATATGGAAATCGGAGGTCCAGTACGCAAGCAAGCATGCCAAGCAGGGAATGTGGGAATAAATACTTTTGCATTTATTTGAAATTTTGTCGAGCATGCAGGTCTGGAAGCAGGCCAAGCTGGATCTGGATCACCCCACATTTTCTCCCTCAACACCTTCGTAAAGTTTGTTTTCAGGGACATACCTGTAATTCGAGAAAATGCACATTAATGCCATTGTGCATTTAACATGTGAAGCTTACAATTATAACTACAGTGATGAAAGCAAAGATTTTTATTAGGCAGTAAAAGAAACATTAATGTTACAGGGGCAACAGCACTGATGTGACATAACAGTAATAGAAAAGCACATCAACAACACAAGTGCATCACTCTTAAAGCTTGCAGATTTGGATAGACTAGATATGATGCAAAGCAGCTGCCAGTGAATTATCACAGATGTACTACAGAAAGTTGTACAAAGCTGCGATGTAAAAACACCAGCATTAAAAAGAAACAGCAAATGGAAGGCAAAAGAGATTCTTTTAATTAGCTGATCACACTGACACCTCCCTACATAGCGTATACATTTTCACAACACAGGGATCACAGCACACTTTCAAACCAGTTGCCAGCAGCTGCAGTTATCAACATGAGACTTGATTACGTCGAAGATAGCAATTTCTCACAGAGGTGGTAATTCATTCTGATTACCCAGTCCAATTGTTCAGTAACTGCCTCACCCCGCAACATGCCTCCAGCACTCGTATATCCTGTTGCAGGATTACGTGGCAGATGGCTGTGACCAACAGCCCGTCACTCACAGGAAGAAAATTGTAACGCACATTTACAAACAACCTATCCCCATTTTTCTGTATCTTTTTCCCATGCCTCAATATCTGACAAACATACAAATACATGAGATCAGCCAAGCTGCATCTATGGCTTTGTTCACTATACACAGCCACCTCGATAAGTTTATTAATTGGTGCCACAAGATTCTGTGTGCAGTGTACTATTGATCACATCCATCTTCAGTGCATCATATATTGTTTAAATCTCTTGCGCCCAGCCAAACATCAATGATCAATTCACATCACCCTGCTTACTGAAAGTCACTTAAATCCCGACTTTTCCTAACTGACTTCAACAGTTCTGACACCACTCTATGCAGCTCGCAGTGAAACACTCATATCCTATCTCATTTCCTGCCCATTTCACTTGGTCCAAACACATTGGCGGCCTAATTGGTCTGTGTATCTGTTTCTGTCTACGTCCTCGTTCAGTTGTGCTTCTACACTTCACTTGCTGCTGAACATTCTTGTAACCAGTGGCAGGCAAAAGAATACTGTGCAACTCTGAAAATCCTTAACAGCAAGCACCCACGCTCTAGATGTGCCTTAGTGCTGGTGGCCATGTCTCGGAGTGTGGCAAAACCGAGTGCGATCCTGCAATTGCCCTCGGGCCGTGTGTGGCACCACTGCCGTTAATCGTGCACAGGGATGATGGAGAAGGGAGCCTTTCGCAAATGGCTTCGACATGGATTGCGCACCTCACATCTATCACTAGAGGGTACTGCACGGCAGCAGTGCTGCACAGTCACCATTGCAATTGCTAAAAATTTGTAAGCCGCTTGTATGTTTCTTTGGTAGAATTGCTGCAGCAGCAGCTGCCATTCTTCACAAAAGCGCAAGTTGGCAGCTAACATGTTGCAGACTAGAGGAGTTCAGTTTCTTTCGAGACCTTGTTTTAAAACCTTTCTTTTACTGGGACGTTTTCTTTAGCCACTAATGTCAACACTTCCTCTCGCACATCTGCATGAAAAGTCCATGCAACTGGGTCAGAAACAACAGAAGGTAATATAAAGTACACACTAAACGAAGGATGTGAACAGATAATGGAGGGGGGACGAGGGATTTCAACGAGCTTCAACAACAGAGAACGCCAGGTCAAAGTACTAAGCCTGAGTGAAAGACTACGGGAACACGCAATCCATGCCAGGCCAATCGCAAAGAGCCCTCTCCCCGTCATTCCTGTGCAGGACGAGCAAAACACACCCGCCAGCAGCTTCACACCTCCCGTCAGGCAACTGCAAGAGACTCCGCGATATCGCACACGGAATGCGCATTGCACTGGCTGGTGGTGGGGGCTGCCTTAGACAACGTACACAACACGCAGGGTGTTGGTGGCTCCAGCGCCCTTGCGCCAACCGGTCACAACGATCACAGCATCATCCTTGCGCAGGAAACCACGCATCTTGCCTATCTCGAGGGCGTACTCAATGCGGGCGTCAACATCACTCGGCCAGTCGGCGCTGCGTTCACCTGCGCCGAAAAAAGTTGTGGCATTTGGTACACTTGAATGCAGATTGAATGAAAATACTGCTTCCTAGGTTTTCCCTGTAAGACTTTTAAAGAGCAGGTCAGTAACTTGTCCAGAAATGTTGTGGGGGCAAGCTTCTTTGCACTTCACACGAATACTTTAATTTTGCCCTGGCACTACTGCATACTCCAACACAGAGAAGTAGACAGCTGCAGTGAAACCTCATTAATTCAAGAAATATGTTAATTCAGGCACATTTGGCCTCGCATTGGTTAATTGGGACAACCCTAGGCAAACTCGGAGTGCTGTTAATGTGCAATGCAAACAAAGCGGCGAAGTCCGCATCACCCTAGTGATCAGGGAAATCATACATGACTGACAGCAACGCCGGAACACTTTATTCATATTTGTGGCTTCATAACCAAGTAGTCGCCATCCATGATCGTGTTGATATCCACCACGGTTTCATCCACGGCATTTGCGGCAAACAGTCATTCTGACTCTGTGGTTGTCGGCTGTGTGCCTTCATAACTGCATCTATGTATGATTGCATTGCTGGTCACCACGACTTCGCCCACGGTGTTTGCAGAAAAAATTAGTTACATTCTGACTAGGTGCATGCATCAGCCGCTTGCCTTCAGAACTGCATAGTAGCTCTCTATGATCGAGTCGGTATCGACCGCAGTTTTGTTTGCAGTTGTCACAGCAAACGGTTATAGTTTCGTTTTGACTGTGTGCACTGGTTGTGGCAAACAGTTTCGTTTTGGCTCTGTGCGTGCATCAGCCGCATGCCTTAAAAACTGTAGTTTCCATACATGATCGTGTTAAAAGTGACCGCAGTTTCATTTTGACTGTGCGTTTGTCGGCCATGTGCTTTGAGAGCAGCGAAGTCGCCATCCATGATCACGTCGATAGTGGCCACGGTGGTTACGGCAAGCAGTAGTTTCATTTTGACTCAGTCAGTCAATGCAAAGCTGTCAAGGATGACCAGCAATGGCTACATCGCGATGGAGAGACATGTTGGCAACCAGCTCACTGGTGGAAAAAAAAAAAATCTGGATGAGTGCACAATAGTGAAAAGCGGGTCTCAGATAAAGGCAAAAGAGAAACAGGATTTGCCGATTCATTGAGTAAGTAAAAGCATGTTGACACAGCAAGCATTTGCTTGTAGGTTTCTTATGATCTTCGATATTTCAAGATTTGGTTAATTTGGACATTTTTTTTGGTCTCGTGAAATCCGAATTACCGTGATCTTCATGTTTCAGACGTGTTTCATCATCATCATCAGCCTATATTTATGTCCTCCGAAAGGATGAAAGTCTCTCCCAGCCATCTCTAATTACCCCTGTCCTCAGACATGCTTATGACATCTCAAATATAGTGGCTACATTGTCTATCCACTTGCTTAGAGTACTGAATAGCATGTGGCTCTTGGTTGGCCTAGCACCAAATGAACTGTTCATGCGACAGTCTGGCTGAAACCGATTACGCAGTCAAACATTCCGCACAGCATGTATGCAGTAGTTTGATCTTGACCACTGTTTAAGCTCGGTGAGCTAGAGAGCCTGACAGTCACTTCTGCACTTCAGCAGCCAGTTACGCAACGTGTTCAGAATCAACTGAGAGGCATTCAAGCAATTACTAAGCAGAAAGTTTGCTACAGAGTGTACACAGCTCAAGTTCACTTGGACAGGTGCAGACAATGCTGTACACATTACACCTCACTGCAATGCATGCCATACAAGTGCTGAACAAATGCCAAATGAACTGTCCCAAAATTACGAGACGACATCATCACACTGAACAGCAAGTTCTGGAAATTATTACGCACTAGTGATATCAAGTGCAACAAAGCAAATTTTCCCCTCAAATTTGGTTATTTCATTACACTGAAACCTTTCAACCAACTTAGGGTTTACATAATCATCCTTAGCAACCTCTTCCATGCTTAGATGAAAAAACTGAAAGAAATAAACAAAATTAATCTAGTGACTGGCAATATGTCGAGAAAGATAACAAAATTATGTGGTGTTTATGGCACCGACACCCTGAGCAGCAATATTTACCATGAAACACAGCCACATTGTAATAGACAATGCTCAGAGCTTACGTGAACTTTTCCCATAATTCTTTACATATTATTATGGCGGTTCACGCACGATACATCAGAACAGCCGAATAAACAGTGACATGGTTGCAACGAGTGTTTTTCACATGCTACTACAGAGCCACGCACAATGCACCAGTCCGCACATCCGTATGCAAGCACATACACTGCAATTGCACTCACCCGTGTAAAGCAATGGCAGAATACCCCTGTACAGATGGGCCTGACGTATGGTCTGCTCCACTCTAGAGATTGCCAGGATGGGGCACCGAGGTCGGTACTTTGCTATCAGATGTGCAGTCCTGCACATCACACACACACAATCATATCGAGCACTGTCCAGATTCCACCAACCATGCCCAGTGAAGAACCAACAACGTGACCAGTGGTAGTCATACAATGAGGTGATGTCAAGACAAAAGATATCAGACAAACAAGGATGGTGCCTTTTTTTTTTTTTTTTGCTGTCCACTTTCTGGACTTACTTCAATTAAAGGACTACTGAATGAGAAGCGCTATTAAGCTTTGACTGGTAGAGCATTCCTTCAGAGCTCTGCGTTTGGTGGAAGCAGACTGGTTATCACCAGTGAAAACGGATGGCCAACTCTTTGAATATCATACCTAAAGCACAAAGCTAACTGTGCTGGTAAAGGCTTGCACAGTATTAATGCAAACTAGGGGGTCATTATTATACAGGAATTCCAGCATTTGAAAGTTAAATTTTTTTCCCTCAGTTTTAATGCAATGTAATCATTCCGTATTTCATAAAATATTTTCCCAACCCTGCCTACGTGCTCTCAATGTATTGTCGAACCCACTTATAATGTCCGTTTTAACAATATATCAAATATAACAATGAGCAGCCAATGAACCATCAACATTTGTATGTGTTCTATGGTAAAATAAACCATGTACTATGATGCTCCCATGCTGCTTTATCTGTTATAACAATTCTATCTGGCAACTAAGCATGTCTGCCGAAAGGAAGGTCTGTGTGTGGGATGGGGGAGGGGGGTCATGCAAGTGGCTTGTTACACCTGCCTTCGTGCCGCACGCCCGTCATGGCACATCCTCGTTGCATCGCATGACTGGCTGTACATGCCTCTCTCCCTTCCACCCTCTCACGAAGGCAGGAGGCATGAAGGAAAGACAGGAAAGGGGGTTAGTTATGAAGGCGTGCTGCGAGGGGGGCACGTCACAAAAAAGGGCATGGCAATGCAGCTTGCTTTGTTTTTTTTCTTGGATTTCACATTCCTTTTATTTTCGACACAGACACCCAGTAGCCGAAGTGATATAGCCAGTAACATGGCATGGGAACATTGTACTAAGCAGTTTATTTTTCCGTAACACACACACACAACAGTTCACATTACAGTATTGTCAAAACCAGTAATGCTATAAATTGGTTCCAGGCTACTTCTTTGTCTTATTAAAATGCTTCAATGTTTGCCCCTCTGCCTTGTTTGTGCAACCCAGTTATCACAATGGAATTTTTTCTGAACTAGAATATTGCTTAAGTTTGTTCAACTGTAGGTGACGTGTTGAAGAGTTGGTGTGGGTATTTCAATAAAGCTTCACCACCCTGCTGCTGTCTGGCCCCAAGCCAGACAGCAGCAGTTCTATGTTCTAGAACAGTTCTAGCAACAATTCATGTTCCATACATACAATCCAGCTTATTTTCATACTCCTCTTTAAGGGTTTTTATACGTTTCCCAAGCATGCTAAGATAATCTTTTTAGTCATTCGATAATATCGCAAATAGCTGACAGGGAACTGCACTTGCCTAAACCTACAATACCTACGATAAATGGATTTTGTTGGTGCAAGGGCCATATCTGGCCAGAGTTCCCGACATATGGTAATAACGATATGACAATGGTACATGAACTGAACGCAATATACTTTTAAAAAGCCCTAAAAACATACAATGTCTTTTTCAGCTCACTGTAGCTTTACACATTACCCGCTACCCTTCACTTAGCTACACGACATCACAGGAACAGACAGCTGTTAAACTCGTTTATTAGATCATGCCAATAACACCATTTTTTTTATTGCCTCAACCAATCAGTGCCTGTCCATGGGGATGTCCAAGTGCAATGAAAGGTTCCTAGCGACTCTGTTAGCTATAGACATTGGAATTTTGTTTTTTAACCAGCCTCGCTGAATTTTCTGGCTTCCCTGGGTGCATTCTCTGCATATTGCCCCTGCACACACACCAAGAACAGACATGGCAACACTGCACATGTACTTTCCACAGCTGACACTGTAAAAGCAAGCACAACTCAACACCTATGCACAATTCACAGAGCAAGCTCTGCTGATGGGCCTTATGTTATTTTTGTTCTTAATAGTACCTTGTAAGCCAAGTCTACTTCCATACATTGCTGTCCAATGCAGTTATCGCAAGGAGAAGGAGCGAACCTCCTGAGGTTTTTTTCAGTAGATTCTGCAGTGCACATCCAAATTTCCATGCATACCTTTGTGTAACCATGCGGAATTCTTTTATGTTTCCTGCGAGTCACGGTAACACACCCCTACAATGGTTGCCGGAAAGTCCTGAAAACTTCCAAGATGGTATTTATTACTTTAAAGGGACACTAAGATTAAAATTTGAGCTTGTTTAAAATTATCTACAATGTGAAAAAAGCCACCATTAATGTGAGAACAGGCTTGGTAATTCGGGAAAATTGCACAAATGAAAAATAGATGGCAACGCCGCCTTGGAGTTTATGCACCAAGCTGATGTCACGAATTTTGATGGCATCTATTCGGGCCTAGTTTTTCTTATATTGGTACTGGTAAAGATGAACTATAGATTATATTCTGAAAGTGCCCAAGACTGAGCTTGGCAAGTAAAGAACTTTCACTGAGCCGCAACAGCCCAAATATAAAAAAAATACCTTGAGATCTGCAATGTCACACCAACGTATTAATGCTGGAGTTCCGGCGCAATATTCAAAGAATTTAAATTTCACTCTTCTAGCAAATCAGTTCTGCAGAAGTCCACAAGTTGGAGGAAATTTCACGTAAAGGAAAAAATTTTTCCGTATGTTCAATTTTTTATAACTTCATCATCATCATCAGCCTGGTTACGCCCACTGCAGGGCAAAGGCCTCTCCCATACTTCTCCAACTACCCCGGTCATGTACTAATTGTGGCCATGTTTTCCCTGCAAACTTCTTAATCTCATCCGCCCACCTAACTTTCTGTCGCCCCCTGCTACACTTCCCCTCCCTTGGAATGTAGTCCATAACCCTTAATGACCATCGGTTATCTTCTCTCCTCATTACATGTCCTGCCCATGCCCATTTCTTTTTCTTGATTTCAACTAAGATGTCATTAACTCGCGTTTGTTCCCTCACCCAATCTGCTCTTTTCTTATCCCTTAACGTTACACCCATCATTCTTCTTTCCATAGCTCGTTGCGTCGCCCTCAATTTAAGTTTATAACTTATCTTAATATTAACAAAAATAGACTTGACATATTTTAACTTAAACCAATTGTTCCTCTTTAGTTTCTCTTTAAAGCTGTCTTTAAAGGTGTGATATGAAGAGCTAGCAGCACGGTCTTGACACATCAGCAGTTGTGTCAATGTGAATTTTTCTTCACCTTCGTCTGCTAGCCACATTGTATATTTTCAACATGTACCCGTACGAACTAGCTCAGCTTATGCTCCTCCTTGCAGACCTTGCTCCTCGCAATCGCTGCTAACACAGCCCGATGCCAGACTGTGTGGGAAGGGGCTGTCACCCACCTGCCAGTGGTAGTGATGACAATGATTGCAGCAGCAAGGCACTTGATGGACGCACTGACAGCAGCAATCGCAATGGTGTGTGTGCCATCCGTGGGGCAGGGTGCGATGTGCGACAGATGGATGAAGACATCCTTCTGGTAGAATGCGGACTCTGCCTCAACGCAGATCTTGTCCATCATCGACACCGTTTCCAGTGGGTAATCCCCTTTGGCCGTCTCGCCGGACAGCATCACACAGTCGGCTCCATCAAGAACTGCATTGGCCACGTCGGATGCTTCAGCACGTGTCGGGCGCGGCTTGTAAGTCATGCTCTCCAACATCTGCAGGAGAGGCCCCCCAACAAAGCACACGTCACTGTGCAACCTTGCAGCCAACTCGATAGCAGTACTGAGCAATGAAGATGTAGGGCCTTAACCCTGCAATTTGTATCGTAGCACACTAGATTTTTTAACTCCAGAAAAACTTGTGTGTGCCCCGATTTATGTGGATTGTGATAAAGAAACAAAAAATATATATGGAAGTTCTAGTTTCAGTTGAACTAAGTAATCACCTGAATGAATACTTGTGGGGCATCACAGTTGACATGTAAGCTTTTGACTAAAATTTGGGCTACTGATACACAAATCACTGACATACCCAGTGTCTTTCTCTTGCAACCACATTAGCACCAGTCGAGAGTTCTGTCCATGTATAGGTGGCCCACCAAAGCAATTTCATATCTGTAGCTGAAGCATGCACATAATACTAATCATATATATGGTGCAAAGAAGCTGAAGGAGTGGTGTGAGTAAATAAAAAAAAAAGTAAGTTTCACCCAAAAGGCGACACATTGATTGCAATAGCAAATTTTCAGACAGCTATACGAATTAACGATAGTAGATTTATCGGCCGTATAAACTTGTAAACATAGGCATATTAATTAAATTAACAAGCACGGTGTCATGCACGCACAAGCAAACGAACACATCTCAGCCGATGACCATGTAAACTTGCAGCACAAAAATGAATGTGTTGCGTACTTTGCTGAGAGTGTCCCACAAGAAATGCTGGGGTTCTAGGAATAAATTGTGTCAGTACTAACTCACTAACTTTGGAAGTGCTAGTCTAAATGAAGAGATTCTCGACGATGGTCCTGGACTTCACTGTGGATGTCAGTAACAAGACATACTTCCCGACAGTGAAGGCCACTGCTGCTTATGGCCTTTCGCAGAGCTGCGACTACCTGTATTTCAAGATAAATGTTACAGTAATCTGCAAAAAATTTATATTCTGCAGCAACAAAATAGATAAGGAAAACCAGGAAATAAAGCTACAGTTTGTTAAGAAGACTTGTTTCTTGGCAGCAGACACATGAGCTCTAATTGCCTCATGTGTCTGCTCCCTTCCTGACACTAACTCAAGTGGAGGAAGTCCTCAGACTTCAAGCTGGAGCTGCCCTTACTCCATCTGTAGCAGGGGCGGTCTCTATGACTTAATACCCTGTGAAGTGCCCAAAGTGTTCTGCACTTGTGTCTGCAGCGGATGCTCAACATCTGCTGTGGCTCTGTCCAGAGACAAGGGCCAGGAGAGAGAAATGCCGGGATACCGACAGACCGGCCCACAGACTATGAACAGTTAATCACCGTAATAATTGGAATATAGGTCGAACTTTTTTTCAAAAAACCATCGCGAAAAGTCTACCCTCGACTTATATACCGGACATTGGCAGAAAAACTATGGAAGTCTTGCAACAATGGGCGGATGAGTAAACAGCCGCCATCGCCATCAGCAGCAGCGCGGCGTCTATGGCGGCGTGGCAACGTTGTGGCACCAGCATTTTGCGTTTCCATTGTCGCAAAGTTATATTAATTGAAGGCTGCATTTTCATTTTGTTTCAAAATGAGCGGAAGCCGACGTCAATTCACCGTCGTCTTCAAGAAAAAGGCGATTGTGTACGCGGAAGCCCACGGCAACCTGGCGGCACAGAGCCAGCTTGAAGTATCCGAAAAGAGCATTCGGTAGTGGCGGAGGCAAACGAACGTATTACAACTTGCAGCAACCAAAAGAAAACGTCATTTCGTGCCGGATCGCAGCGGACTGCAGAACTGGAAGGCAAGGTTGCGGAGTCCGTCCGAGAGCTGTGTGTAAGATCGCTGCCTGTGACTGCCGAATGCATCCGTTTGAAAGCGGTTGAGATCGCACGCGCCTGTGGACTGGGCAGCGAGAAGCACTCGCCATCCGACTCTGATCAAAGGCGTTGCTCTGATTCGGAGTAGCGCTTGTGCACTTCGTGCCCTTCTGTGTACTGTACACCCTGCCAATTTTTAACAGTATCGCGCGGCCATCGACGCGCATGTTTGTCAGCACCTTGTCATCACGGCACGGAGCTGCGAAATAGCGAAAGTAAGGGCATGTGTACACATGCGCGTATCTCGTTTGTTTCGCTGCTCAGCGCCGTTAATAAGGTGCTGACAAACACGCGGGTCGATGGTCGCGCGATACCGCTAAAAACTTGGCCAGGTGCACATGCGAGCAGCATTTAAATAAATACTGTCACCATTGTGCAACCCCCTGAGTCGCATTTGTGTCACTGTAAGGGTGTCATGTCTTTCGGTACTTTTGCCATTTTTTTTTTTCATTTTGAGAATTCGTTAGTTGGGGGATCGACCTATATTCCGGTCCGACCTATAGTCCAGTTTTTACGGTATGAATGATAAGTTCCACAGGCCACTTATGCGGCTTCTTCACAAATAAGGACTGCCCGCACTTATTTAACCATAATATGCCGTATGGCAAACCGCATGGCCAAAAAAGAAACCTGGAAGGAGGGACGTACCTGAGTAGCACAAATGACTGGCTTGCCAATCATCTGGCACTTGGCAATCATCATTTTTTGAGCCAGAAACACCTTCTCAGCTGGGATTTCTATTCCGAGGTCGCCCCGGGCCACCATAATGCCATCAGTTGCATCAATGATTTCATCAATCCTGCATGACAAGATGTCCAGAACGAGGTTTAATGAGCCGTGCGCGTTTGTATGCACTGTTGCATTCCAAAAGTTTAATACTTTTGACTCACTTGCGAACACCTTCGTCATTCTCAATCTTGCACATGATCTTGATGTCCTTTCCTTTTTCACCAAGGACTTTTCTGATTTCCTTTACACCATTAGCATTTCTGATGAACGAAGCGAAAATCATGTCCACCTGAAAAATTTAATTTTTTGTTTAATGCTCAGCAAAACAAAGGACTAAAAGCTGGGCAAAGTAATATTCATGCAATGTTATTACAGCATGAGAGAGACGTGATGAAAGCACACACTGCTTTAGCTGCACTTTTATAACTCATAAGACATTCAAGTTATGTTGCAGACTTTCCAAGCATACAATGCATTCAGCTTCAGGGAAGTTGCATGCTTAGACCTACAGCTCATCAGGGGTATCTACGCATTACCAGATCTAACAGGCAGTAGTCATGGACACCTACCATGCGTAAGCACTTAGCCATGCTTAAACATTACATACATGAAGTTTTAAGCGCTTACACCATACCACTTTGAACACACAAACATTCAAGCGAGAAAGCACTTGCAAAAAAACTTAAGCTTCCAATTATGCACCTTTCTCCACTCAGCAGTTATGTCTGAGGGAAGCACTGTGTGCTATTAATTAACAGTGGTTCTGAAGCTGTTCCACTCAAGTCAGTTGAGTTTGCTTGGAAGAGTCAAAATAAACAGATATAGCTTGACCTAGGCATAAGCAATAAATCCTCCTTTACTTCCAGCACTGGCATCTTGGACTGTGTTACTTCTTCCATACGTGTGCACATAAAAGTGCCTGTTCCATGTCGTCGTGGCTATGCAGGAAACAGCCAGTTTCCTGTATGCCATAATAGGCTAGGCCACTGAGACATGGGCGGTATCTATACCAGTCCTAATGACAGAAAAGGGAAACTGCCATAAAGATTAGTGCACGAGTTGTTTTGTTCACGTATCTTTCAACTTCACTGCATGTGCCTATTAAGTTTTCAACTGCCTTTTCTGTCTGCATAAACATACATGTGGTTCTGAGCGCGAGCAAGAGCTGGGAAGAAAGCCTTTTACTGCATGGCGCACATATATGCATTTTATTGCCTTTTATTTGCATCCTTATTGTGTTCACAATGACTTTCTCAGGATTGTATATTCCCCCTTTGGTATGCACAATGGCACCAAGAGGTGTTTCATGCTTAATTCTTGCCTTAACACTGGAACTGTGCTAATTTCCAGTGCTTTTATGATTAAGCACTTTATTTCAAGACACACTAGTCTCATCATCGGCTGTGACACAAAACTGTAGCTTAACAGTGTTTTGAAAGCAAAGAAGAAATAACTGCGCAGCAAGCTTTTGAGAAATTATGTGGAAATTGAAAGATGCACCTCAAGAAGTGTGAATGAAAATAATTTGATTTAACTTTTTTAAAATCTGAAATACCAAATATGTATCCTTGTCCTGGTTTCCAGGCTCTCTAAGACCAGGGCAAAGTCATTTATGCAAATTTGGCGACTGCATGTAAAAGCCATGGCTTCGTGCATGTGAAAACAAGTATCGTACTGGAAGTGCACTTCGACTGCTTAGAGCAAGCACCTGATCCCTTCTTTTCTGTTCTTTAGGCTCTTGAAGCAATGGTTATCGGGTTGGGGAACATACACTGACCCCCTCATATTCTACTGCCTTCTATCAGCTTGACTCTAAACTAGCTGTCCTAGCCTCACACCTTGAACAGAAACTGGAGTCTTTGCATGCTTTGTACAGTATTTCAAGCTGCGCTCAAAAGCTAAGAGAACTCCACACCCACCTCCTAGTTTGCCAATACAGCTTAGGATACCTACACAATTCGCCTAATTCACGAAAATTAAAATTGCAGAAGTACCATATTTATTTGCATAATGAAAGCACTTTATTCCCAAAAAGGTTGTGCGAAGTTGGGGGCTGCACTTATTATGCGAGATAGAATTTTGAGCAATTTGGCCACCTATATATAAAAAGTAGGAGACAAATAGTACAGTTTGGCATCCAATATGGTATCGGATGCTCCGGAACAGCAGCTGCATTCTAGATGTCTTGCCGGGCTGTAGTAGCAGATTGGACACCTGCACAGGTCAGTTGTTTGATCCGGTGCAATAGCTTGGCAGAATGCCTCTAATCCAGCCCGTCAGTCTCTGCCGGGTGACCGGTCCGGCAAGACAGCATGGTAAAATGCCTCGAATCTGGCTGCGGTTCCGGTGCATTGGGCGCTGTATTGGACACCGAATCAAACCGTGCATCTCCTACTTTTGTCGCACACCAGGCCTCTGATCCGAGACATTTGCCGTGCAGTAGCTCTGGAGCTACTCTGGCTGTCACTCCGGAACATCGGACACCGTATCACAAGCCGAATCGTTACTGTGCATCTACTTACAAGGCAGCAAGTTCGGGATGCAACTATTACGCAAAGAAAAGACTACACTTTTTGATTGAATAGGTAGGAGGTGCATTTATTATGCGAGTAAATACGGTATTGTGCAACTCCCTACAGGCCCAATTAAGTCGCCTTTTCACATAACTTTATCAGAGGTTTCTGGACATATCCTATGTTCACCTTTAGTGCTCTTTTAAAATGGTAGAGGGCTTGAAACATTTGAACACCTCAATCTGTGCCAGTCTCTCAATGCTCGAACAAAGCCTTACCCCTTGTTCCACACCGAACTCCAGGTCGGCCTTGTCCTTCTCTGACACCGCAGGAAGATCAACCAAGGCTCCAGGCAAGTTCACCCCTTTCTTGCTTCCGAGGGTTCCTCCATTCTCAATGTTGCAGACCAGCTTGTCACCATCTAAAAGAAGCATAAGCATTCTTTTTCTTTTTGTAACTGTTTGTGCATAAGCAGTAAGTGACACTTCCAGCTGCTGACCAATGGCAACAGCAATAACTACAGCACATCTAAATCTATGAACTTGTTTCTAAATTTTCCAAGTAACGCAGATGCTTGCACAAATGTTGACATTAGAAAAATGGCCTGCTTCGCTCCAATGTGCAAAGGCTTTTCTGGTCAACTTACACATAGACAAGGTCAAGAAATAGATAGAGGGTTCAGTGAAAATAATGGTCAGAACATGAAACCCAGCAAACACATCACAGAAGATTGGGTGTGCTTGACCATGGCACGCCTGGAGCTGACGGCAATACTCATCAGTTGTTGCATCTGTCCACTCAATTTGACCATATATGCATGTGCAAAGCCACAGAAATACAGGAATACAAGCAGGGCATGAGAAAATAAAGCGGATCCTCAGTGTGATGATGTGGATTGTGTGGGCGTGAAAATGAAAAAGAAACGCGTGGCCACGAAAGCGAGAGATTGATGCGGCTCGAAATAACGGAGCATGAAACGACATGGACGGCAGCTCGCCAAACGGCGGTTCGAGTCGCAGCCGCCTTCGACCAAGTGTCCTGCGGCCACACGGACCTAATGAGGCCAATGTCCCGCTCTGCGTTTGCTGCTCACCCAGCAACCGGCGGCCTGCTGTCGTAGCAGCCTGGCATTGCATTTGATTTGAAGGCCTCATGGCCAGTAATGTTTGCGGCCTGGGACCAAGGAGGCACATGCCTGCGGACCAGGTGATCTGATGTGCCTGCTGTCTGCGGCAACAGTGGCTGGAAAGCCATTGACTTGTACTGCAGCAGCTTGCTCTACCGACCTGCTGTACGCTTCTACTGTTTCCACGTCACGGTCGATACAAGCCACCTCGAGAGGTGCTGGACTTCCCAACTGCCTTGCGGAGCACTCACGACGACAACCGCCATGGCAATGATGATGACAACAGCAAGTAGGACGGTCGACGTGTGCTGAGGCACGTTAGGAGGTACAGACGATTATCATTGCTCTGTTGTCTGTTGAGTGAGTAAATTATCGCGTCTGTGGAGTATAGTCAACATTGTCCGCACAAAGCACCTGACTGATGAAGGATCCTGGGCCCATATCTTATCATACACACAAATCTAGCAGACATACACTGCATCAGCAGTATGCAGACCGGCTAACCAAGAATACAAAAAATACTACAGCTGAAACCACAAAAATGAAATTTGATGAAATAACATGTACAAAATTGTTTGATTACATGACATGTTCATTGTCTATAAAACTTTAGTCGACCTTGTACTGCAGGAACACTGAACAGACACTGCTCTACAGTCACAGCAAGGATAATCTGCACCACACACAAAATTCACATAGCTTTAGTAGCTGTTTGTATATTGGTTCTATAGGTTGGTGTCACTGCTGCAGGTGTGTTCGTGTAATTTTATGGGTCGGAAAAGTCATTGTGAAAATTCGGACAGCGACTGTACTTGTATTTTTTTAAATCAGTTCTGTCTTGAATTATATGCAAATAAACAATTGTAAAATTAGCCGTACCAACATGACAATCGTAAACACATTCTAAACCAAGCTTATATTACGGTAAAACCAGAAAAGTTGGCAGGTATCAGTATGTATGCGAATGGTTGATTAAAACCTCAATGGCAAGCAATGACCAAATTCCACTTACCAATCTCCTTGACAGTGAGAGAGATGAGGCCATCATCAATGTAGATCGTACTTCCCTCGCTCAGTACCTTAGCGATGTTTTCATAGTCCACATAGAGTGTGTTCTCATCACACTTCTCATAAAAAGAAGAGTCCGTAGTGAGTGTGATGGTTGCACCCTTTTTCAGTTCAATTTCTGCAGTTGGACCCTGCAATGTACCAAGGACAGGCCACTATCAATATCAATTACTTGAATTATGTTGCAACAGAAATAGACTTTAGGAATTGTAACTGTCTTCCAATGCTGAAAATATATAGCTTTAGCTTTTAAACTATTATAAAACGAAGTTGAGCAGAACAGCAAAATAAATGCAAAATTTCTTACTCGCACGTCACAAGCAAAGCATAATTACACTTTCAAGGTGCAACTACTAAATACATTTTATTTAGGATATATTGAATGCACTTATGGACTGGCTTCAAGCATATTTAAGCAGCCAGGCATAATACAGTCGACTTCCATTAATTCGAACCTGACAGAACCGACACAATTCGTCGAATTATCCGGCGGGTCGAATTAAACAAGGTGCCTAAAAACGTCCACACCAATTCATTCAGCAGTGTTTGCCAGAGTCCAGCATGCTCCAGAATCAAAAGTTCGCCCCCATTCTGCATGTTCAAAGCAGAAAACTTGTGCAGAAATTCCATTAAAGCTCCTAAAGAAAGAAATTTAGCATGCACCCTATTTTTTAGCAAGAAAAATATGTTTGCACAATGGCAGCCAGTTTCCTATAGTTAGCTTTGCCGCACTACAACTATGTCAAGTAGCAAAGAGCACGAATGCTGAGAAGGCAGTTTTGGTTTAATATGCGATTGCACCGGACAGGCAACTTACGCTCCCATTTTCTTGAAGGAAAAGAAAGGTGCGCATTAGAATCGTATAAATACCGTAATCGGACATTGTGAGCTATGGTTGCTGCTTGAAAATCTTCCCAGAGCAGACTGAAAATAGTTTTTTTTTTTTTTTTTCAACGATAGATGATGTGTTCAACATGTTCCCTGTACCCTGGGCACTGTCTAAAACTATCAGAGTGGAGTGAATTACCTGCAAGTATCTGATGCTAATGATTTTTTTGCACGAACTGGAGTGTCACTTTTGCAGCTGTTAAATATGCTGTCAAAGTGTATGCTTATTCACTTTCTGCATTTCTTTTGAATGTTTGGTTGTCTTTTGTTCTTATCTGTTGTATGACTAAGGGGCCCCTCTTGCTTGGACCATAGAAATGGTTTGCAGTATGCATTAAATTTGAAAGAAAAAAAAAGGAAGGAAAGAAAGAAAGACGGATGCTGTCACTGTTGCAGTCACCAGTGTGGTCCACCATCGGGGTCAGGCCGCATGTATGGTAACCAGCAAAGTTCAAATTCATCGGCGAAGGCCAGTTTTAGGACAAAATAACAAAAGTTTGGTCCCATAAAAATGCATGAGTGTTGGCCAGGATCTTTGGTTGGAATCGGGATTAACTGAAAGATTGAATTAACCAGAGTCAAACTAACGGTAGTTTACTTTATAGGCCACATATATGTTATATGTTAATGTGCCATGTGAATTAAGAAGGCATCTCACCTCTCCACAAGTGACACGTCTAATGTATACTACAAACCTTTCTATTTGCACCCAATACACTAACCACTATGTAACAAAAAACTGACATTCACCTGACTGCTAGCTGGGGAAAATTTTAGACAAACGACAGAACTTGACTAGGCCAGAGAAAATGTGTCCTGGAGCCACACTCTCAATCACTCTTCTGTACGATGCCTCAATGAAGCAACGGGCATTCTGGCTGCCAATTTAGCCAATGAGTATTTA
The DNA here is from genome assembly GCF_038994185.2 of Dermacentor albipictus. Classification (NCBI taxonomy): domain Eukaryota; kingdom Metazoa; phylum Arthropoda; class Arachnida; order Ixodida; family Ixodidae; genus Dermacentor; species Dermacentor albipictus. The sequence goes on along the minus strand of NC_091824.1, from coordinate 83,152,546 downwards.
GTGAAATGGATATCCACAAAACTCATCCAGAATACGGCCACTGGTACCGTATTTACACGAATCTAATGCGCACCTTTTTTCAAAGAAACTAGGTCCAAATTGGATATGAAACCAAAACAGTGCTCGCGGTGTTTGCAGCAGCCTGCCGTCAGAGCTGTCAGACGCAGTGTCGTCACCATCACAAGACGGTGGCAGAGCAAGTTTTCTTAAATTGTTGTGGGTTCGTTTTGAGCTCAACCACTATAACTTTTGATGCAATCACTTTTTTCAAGATTTCACGCGACTCCGCAACAGATGCACCAGCATATATGACCGGCGTTTCTGGTGCTGTACCAAGCTCGCTGTCTGCTCAGAGTTCCAGGAACGCTTTCGGCCGCATATTTTGACAAGACCAATACAGTCACATAAAATCTCGCAAATGCGATAGCAGGATCTCTAAAAGTGCTCGCTCGGGAATACTGCCTTGTGTGCTTGGCATCTATGGTCAATGAAGCACAAATGGTGGTGACGACATGGCGCTTTCATTATTGAGGCTCATTTTTTGAAAAATATTCCTTGCTGTGAAGTTAAATTACGAATGCCTTTTTCTCCAATTGCAAACATGGGGGCATGCTATATATTTAAGTAGAAGCATGTTGCATACAAATGCATCTTGCATTCAGGTGCACCTATTTCAATTCAATTCACTTTACCAGGTAGTTCCGGCTGGCTACCCAAGCTAAAAGCCACATAAACAGCTTGACACTAGCCCAGATAGCTGCTACAAGGCAAAGAGAGCGAAAGGGAATGCAAGATGCAAAAATAATTGGTACAAGAACAAAGCAAATCAATAGAAAAAGAGCAGTGCATACATCTTCAAGAATTCATACATAAACAGCCATTTCAAAAACATGAAGAACAAGAATGGCAACATATACAATAATTAAACAATGCTGAACTTCACATTGTATGCAACAAAAAAAAAAAAAACTGGGAAAAGCCAGTGGAAATGGGTGCGCATTAGATTCAAGGATGCACTATAATCGTGTCAAAATGGTATTCGGTCCGAAAACCAGGATGGAAATTTCAAGTCTGCGTTGCGCAGACACAGGGTTGGGTTCCTCTAAGCATTTGCTGCATTCAAGTTAACTGTGTTACGTTTGGCGTACTAGCCGAAGACTAAACGCAAGGCTCATGGCACTGCCGACATGACCAGCATTCCAGCTGTCATGCCTATACAACACCGGGTCAACCTGCGAAGTAAACATCCATTGGAGGTGTCTGCAACTGCTCCATTCCGTGAAAGGAGTAACAACCATCAGGGCGTGGCTTGACTGACCACGAGAGTGATGTCGACTACTGCATTCCGATTATCTTCGTCATTGCGTCATATGCAAGAGTGAAGTTGCAACATCAGAGGCAGAGTTCAGCGGGGTGGCACGACATTGTGGGCGGGACACTGCGAACAGTTTGACCATTCCTATTGGTTGATGATGTGATGACCTCTTTCACTAGTGAGAGTCCTAGGGAAGATGGAGGGTTTTGGAAGACATACTGTGAGTGAGGCGTGCGCTCCCCGAGAATCATGTACATAGCTTATGCTACAAGAACGATGTAGCTGCAGGCTACCATGTTGATATGTACTACACTCTCTTTCTGCTAGTACGAGCGTGTCTTTGTAAATAAGTTTGCTCTCTTGCTGATTTGAAATTAAAGTTTACGCTCTCTCTCTCTCTCCCATGTGGATAAACCTTGTTCTATTCCTCCGACCTCCCAACATCATACTCATCAGCAAGGAAGCAACTCTCGTCTAGAAAGTTCAGACGACGGTGTGGGCCAGCTTAGTCTCCGTGCAAAGTCCCGGTAGCACAGGCCAGCAACCAGTTCCGAGACACACAGGCTAGAGCGTGACCCTCTGTGCAAAGCCAGAGCCAGAGACAACCCAAATCCAACAATGGCAACTTCTTTTTTCTTCTCCGCAGCTACTATATGTACGGGGTACTTCTATTTGTCACTCGTACTGTCCAGGACTGCCCAAGATGCTGCTTTCAGTCAGTCAGTGTTAACATGCGCAGCTTAGCCAGTCCCTGGGCTGTCTAGCACGACAAATTGAAGAGGACCATTTTGACTGCTGTGTTTGCATTTAATGGGCTGACACTGGACAGTGAACGCTATCCACATATCTTTCTGCTGCTGCAGCTCAGAAGCATTAATAACTTTGCAAATTAAAAATTTATATGCCCTTCCACTCTGTGAAGAAGGACGAGCAGCAAAGCTGTGGCATTTTACTTGAATCTCCACATCTATGTTGTTGGTGTTTTGGGACACAGACAACAAATGGAAACAACTGTGGATCGATTTTTCTTATTCTTTTATGAAGTAGTGACGTGTGCAAGTACCACCAGATGGCAGACGGGAATTCAAAAATATTTACAACTTTACTGTGAACTACGCAATTAATGAAACTCGACGTAACGTTAGAGTCATCTTAATGCCTAATTGTCACAATTTGTTTCGGGATAGTTTAGATTAAACGAGAGTTACAGCTGTTTTCTCTAACCATACTCCCTCCGTAGACTGCTATGTATTGACAGCAGACGGGAAAATTCTGTAACGTTTACAACTTCACTGTGAACTGCGACAAGTTATTCAAACTTGGCTTAATGATAGAGTAATCTTAATGGCCAATTTCAGTATGATGTTTTGCCAAGATGCCTACATTAGATTGAGAACTATAGAGCATTTGCGAGAAAGTGGAGACAAATTTTTTCATGTTGACGCAACGAGTAGACAGACATCGACCACCGCCAGAGGGTAGCTATATACAGCTTCGCTACAAAATTGTGGATTTTTAACATCCTAAAAGTGCACAGCGAGCTATATGGTACATCGTAATGGAAGGCTCTGGATTAACTACAACCCACGATCTCGAGCTCAGCAGTGGAGCACCATTGCCACAGGCTACCCCTGCAGGTCAGGGGAAAAAAATTGAAAAATGGATTGTTGCACAATGCAGGTCTTGAGGCTGCATGAAATGCATCAGTACATTAGAATACCCATTCCATTTCGCCCAACTTTTCTTTTTGTTGTTTGTGCAGTGGTAAAATTGGTCGCATGTCAGCACTGATCCAACAACGAAAGGGAAAAACGGAAAATGAAATGGACTGTTGCAAAGTGCAGCCTCCGTTCCATTATTTGCGACTATCTTAGATTTATTTATATTTATATATCTTTATTTATTTATATTTATTTATATTTCTTATTTTATATTTTACCATGAGTCATAAAGCTGTAACCTGGGGTCATGAGAAAGTAGGAGGTGCAGCTTACGCCGAGCAGAAGGCCCGTGCGAATCTCTGGGCCCTTGGTGTCCAGGGCAATTGCAGTGTGGCGGGAATCCGGCTTGATTTCTTCATTCAGCAAACGCTCTGCTTCACGAATATTCTTGATGGAGCCCTCGTGGTACTGGTGACAAAAGGAAAAGAAATTTTGCAACACAACGAATTCAATGGGCACTAAACGAGTCTAAAATCGTGGGCATCACAGGTTAGCTTTGTGCATGTTCAAGCTCATTGACAAAAAATGGCCACGACTGCAGAGGCATAATTACACTTTCAAAGTGCAACTACCCCATGCAATTTAGTAAGAAACCCAATGAATTAATGCCTCCTCAAAGATATCAATAAACCTACAAATGCAGGAGTAGCACTATTAGCTGTTTTGTTACCATTAGGAATGCTCCAATTTTGGGTGCTTTTATGTTTGAACATTTTATTTCAAGACATAGTAGTCGCAACATATTTTCCAATACATAAAATTATAGCCCGGTCACTCGTGTTTTGAATGCACATATGACAGTAATAATTGCTTTGACGAAACTTCAAAATGCCACTTCAAGGAAAATGAATGAATATGCTCATTTGCTATTACTAGTGTAAGTAGTGAAAGTAAACAAAAATGAAATACACAAAATGTGCACCTGGTTTTTAATTCCCAACTTTTTCAAGTCAGATCATGCAAAAGAAATTACTATGAAAATTTGTTGGGGTCAGTACTAACCATAGCGATTCCCATGCTAAGCAGGAAAACAGTAGCGTCGCAAATGTGAAAATGGGCAAGTTCCTACTGTACACTTGAGTTTTTACTCGTTGCAGCAGGCACCTGCTTTGTTTTTTACTACATTCTTTAGGCTTGAGAAGCAATGTTTCTCAGGACAGAGAGCATGCGAAGCCTCCTCATACATGATTATCGCATTCCATAAGCCTTTCTGGGCAAGTAAGGGGGTCTAGTTTGTGTTCTACTTGTGCTGGATCATCCATGTGCTCTATTCAGTTCCTGTAGAGTGCTGTACAATAATGTGGAGTGCTGCATAGTACTGGTGTACAGTACTAAATAAATGCACTTTCTCAGCACTTTCTCAGGTGGTACTCAATGTTTAAGAAATAATACACAACTAGTCAAAGTTCGACCAAAGTCACCCTGGAATTGACTGTGCGCTGTTGCGAGTGAAAATCCCCACACGACGGAAATGATCGCTCGTAATAATTTGTATGTATGCTGTTGAAGTGCTCACAAATTAAAGCAACCCGCTGTGGGGAAAATGAAGTTGCACTTGATATTTAGTCAATTATAAAAACCATTATAAAAATAATGTGCACTCATGAGCATCTACATCATTTTATACATAGTTGAAACAGCGTACACACTGGATCGGACAATAGTAAATCTGAGAAAGAAGCTTCTGTGTCTCCACTGCTGCTGTCATTTAAACATTATCATGCAGAGTCAATCAAAGCACAAATTTTGCATCTTTTTATTGAATTGTGAGGAGCATTGGAGCCTAGTCTCAACAATATCTCCAGTCGAAGCTTTATTTTTCCAGATGCCACAATGTGCAAGAAATTGTCAAATCTGACAAAAAGCTTAAGTTCGGTTGTCATTTCAGATGGTGCATGATGTTGCTACAGTCAAATCTCGTTACTACGAACCCCACATTAATTTCTCAAATTTACGAATATTTTAAAGATCCCCACCAGACTGCCTATATTTCAATGTAAAAATATTTCAGACCTACGAATTTCAATACAGCACATACTTCAGAATAACGCACATAGTTTATTTTCCCATCATCAGTATTCCGAATTCTGCTAAATGTAACAGCGCCGCAACTCTCACATTAAGGGGACAGGGTAGGTCCTATTCTAGCCATGCATTTTAGGCTGTGTTCGTGACCCTTTTTCTCGTGATCTGCTGGGGTTAGAACATTAATCTTGGTGGCATTGTAATCAGCAATGCTAGGTAGTGTTACTGAACTAGGATTATTTCTTTTTAGAGATTAGATTTTTTTGTTTTCATTTTTTTACAGGACCCACCTAATTTTAGAGCCAAAATCTGCAGTAAATAGCCTGTAAACAAAAATCACCTACAAGAATATTTAAAATCCTAGTTCAGTAGACTTTCTGTAATGTTTGCTCAATATCTGGGAAATGTTATCGCCCTAGCGCTTGTAGTTTCTGAAAAAAAGGGTCAAATGCAGCAAAATTTGGTGTTCTGAGATAATTGGCTTTGAAGTGGAAGAAAAAGCTTTATTGCAATGTAGGACTATAGAAACAAATTCTGGGGCATTTTTTCAATAGCCACCAGCCTGGTAGTCCCCTCCATCGTCAACACTTCTTTTCTGTGCTAGCTGCCTTGTTTTCCGGGCCTCCTTAGTTACCAGTCGTGTAGCCCTCTCTGCAAAGTACAGTCGCCGCCGGTCAACTTCGCGCAACCACTGGACTGTGAACCGTCCTGGAGAAACTCCGAATGACCTCAAAATGTCGCCTCGAGCAATGCTACGGTCATTAAAATTTAGCACAGTATCCATTGTCACTATTTTCAGCGTCTTGAGGCCAAGAAAGACATTCTTCGGAGCCCGCTCCCATACAACCTTGTTGAACGCCTCATTCGCGTTCTGAGTTTTTCCATGGAGACATTTCTGGAGAAGCTCAGGCTTTCAGAGCTGCTGAAACACCGGCGTTCTGCTTCGAGCGTTCCACCGAGCGCGAAAGCTTCGATGCAGACGCTCACGTGGTGGCCGCAGCGCCCCCTCCTGGATTGTGTTGCGGAGAATTGGCGTCATTGGAGGTCGACTTATGCCGGTTTCCGTGGAAGAGAGGTTTTTCAAAGTACTTCTTTGGCTTCGTCATTGCATTAACGCTAAATAACCAGCACCAAAGTTTAAATAAATTCGATTATCCGCGAAAACACGCAAAAGCACGAGCAAAACGCCCCGCGTTGCGAGTAATCCAGCTGCGTCTTAGGATTCGTTTGGCTAAGTGAAATATGCTAGCTAGGTTTTCACTGTTGGTAGATGAGTGACAGCCATTCCGCTAAACGTGACAAAAAATAGGCGGTGAAAAAAATTTTTTTTTTTCAGTTTAGGAGAGGCAAGGATCCCGAGCATGTGTCAAAGGGGGCGTGGCTGGATGCTGCCTAGGTTTCGAAAAATGTTGATTTTGAGGTAAATATTTCGCGTACGGGCAAATGAAACACTGGGCCATGTTAAGGAGAGAATAGAGATTTTAAATTACACAAAAACAAAAAATCGATTTTTTTCGGAAAATTTGCCTACCCTGTTCCGTTAAACAGAAACTGCGATTGTAGTAGCAATCATCACAATGTCGAGTGCCAACTGCTTCACCACAAACTTCAAGTACTTCACGATAAAGGTTTGGCGATGTTCGCGCGAGATCCAACGATTAATGCAGCTAGTGATAAAGAAGTGAAAGCAGTTTTCGCTGCAGGACAAATTGGACATATTAAAGCCGCTGATGAAATTGATCAATTTCTATAGGTGAGGTAACGAAAGATTAAATACTGTCCCGTTCAAGTGCCAGAGAAGAACAAAGCACTATCCAAAAGTGCAAATAAAAAATGTAGCCGTATTAAGCAAACATGTAAGCAGAAAAGAAACCAATACTCAAACAACGACGATCATCAGTCGTTCGAATCTGAATTCATGGCTCAAGTCTGTCCTGCATTTATACATGTGTCACCATAAATTCCAGAGTACTAACAGCCGGTGCTTGCACACATTAAAAAAATGGGATACGTTACTTGCATCATATGCGAAATCTCATTAGACAAGACTTTTGTTACACAATTAGCAATAACATTGAACATCTTTAGATACAGTAGGCTTACCTTGCACCAATCTGTAACTTGACAGCAGTAATGCCCCAATCAGGAATAGTCACCAAGTAACAAAACCATGTGTGCATGGCAGTATGCCCTTTTACTGCACGAAATTGTATTGACAACAGTGCTGATGAATAGGTGGCTCATTCCTTTTTGATTATGATTACTGAAAAGATTTAACTAGCGCGCAACTGCATGGCTCAACCTACAGTAGCCAATAAAGAAAGGTTGACACTAACATATGGTCACCCCTTCGTCGTCCAACATCAGAAGCTGCATGCACTGATCACAACATTATAGTAGTATGTGCAAAATAGCAATGATGGGCTGGAGGCATAGCACACATGGCATTTCTGTAGTTTTTCAAAAAAAAAAGAAGCCATTCGTACCTCATGAGTACCATGTGAGAAGTTCAACCTGGCAACGTTCATGCCAGCCTTCATCATGTTCAGCAACATCTTCACATCTCTTGATGCAGGACCTGCACAGAATGACTGATGTTGGAATGCCACCACAATCTCACTGATGCGATTGACAAAATGCCCCGAGTTCTAATAAGCTATGTTCAGCTGAGGGTGGACCAAAAACTGTCCAGAACAAGTCATGAAATTTTGATGAAAATGAAAAAGTCATAATTTATAGTGATATAATCGACCAAGTTGTTCGCGCTTTAAATAGGGTTCTTTTTTTCCTTGTGGACAACAGAGATCACAAATTCTGGTTTACATATATCTTTTCTGGTTGTAATTAACTTCTGCAATTTCTAGTATTTGTTGCTTCTATCTGTTGTATATATGCTTTATGATCTTGCTTCTGTGTACGAATTTCATGTTTTCTTGCCCTGTGCCATTGCCAAAGTTGTTGTAGGAGGTTGTAGAGAACTTCTGCAGCCATTTGTCGTGGCTTTTCACTCAACCACTTTCATTTTATTTTTGTGCAAATGGAAAATAAATTTTGATTTCATTGCATTTGAAATTGGCACAGAAAGTCATGAAAAACTATGTTGTGCCAATTTCCAGTAAAGCCTTGGTACAAGAGCCAGATGCTGACCACACAGCTGCAGATTACTGTATGCAAGTTGGTTGCTTTTAAGTGCACCATATGTATTGCATAAGATTGCAGCCTTTGTAATATAAAGATGTCCGAGCTTTATTCTGTGCATCTAAAAAGTTCACGCTAACAAATGACGCAGCCTTCACGGCAATGAGTGAAACTGCAGAACCGTGAAGAGCTGTGGAACCCCTCATTGCATGATGGCACACATGAGTGCTTTTGTACGTGTGCGAGTTTGCGAATGAGTACATTGACTTCTGTGGTTTCCCTTCAAGATACAAAATGCCCTCACATGAAGATCAGCTAAATGAACAAAGAAATCGTGCAGATCCAACAAACTGTGGGAATCTATGTAAGCAAAGCTTTCTGTGCTGTTTGCTTTGATTGACAATTATTGGCGAGTTGATGTTAAATGTTACCTAGTATGCACCATTGCCGTTTGTCTACGCAGTAGACAGAACAGATGGCGAGAAGCGTTTGCTTGAGGCGCTTTTATGTGCCACTGTTCATAACCTCCAAGCAAGTTAGCATTGTCATTGCTTCACAAGGCACATCGCATCGCGACAGAAGCATACCATACTGAACCTTCAAATTAAATTTATTCAATTTTTCCTCAACTGCTGTCGTGTCCAGAAGTTAGCTTGGCTTTCTTGGCTTTTTATGCCGCTTTTCCCGCTCCCGCCCTCCCCCCATGTATGCGAGCTGCGAGTGAAGAGTAGCACTTCACTCGTTTCGCAACTGCATCTGTTCTACCCCATTTTCTGCCTGCTATCCCTATCTCCTCCGTACCATTCTATTTATCCCCCCTTTGGGCTGTTGCACGTTAGTACAAAGGTAGGTGCTGCAGTTTCTGCAATGCTTTCGCAGGGGTCAGAGATAATTACAGCAGTCAAGAGGGCATATGCTGTGACGTCTACAGAGCTGCAGAGGGCATTGTGGCAATGTGATGGAAAGGTCCAAACGAGCTTCTCGCATTGCCTTTTTTTCTGCCACACTCCTGCCGGGTATATGCACACTCTGAACGACCTCCCCCCTGTGGCATGCAAGACAGTGACAGCAGCAACAGCAGCCACAGCAGTGAAAATGTCAAAGGAAGAAGCAAAGAAAACTTAGCTTTAAATGCATTGATTTTTTTGCAGCTAGGGTCACACTTGTCTACTTCCCACTACTGCTAGCGTATAATTGCTTTCACACTCGCCTAACAATATTTCCAGCATGTTTTCAGCAGATGACTTCAAACACAATCGTGACTGCAAACCGAAAAAGTCAGATAAAAAAATGTTCTACAATGCTTTGTGTTACCACTGCAGGATTGGACACTGACCGGTATGCTTTCCATTGAACTAAATACAACAGCGTCAATAAAGATTGCTGCCGGTCTCTTTAAGCAAAATTTGAGCACTTGACACCGAGCCAGTGCCAAGTTAAAACACAGCTTTATTCTTTCCAGCCATAATCCAGGAGCAAGTGTAACAGCTGTAAAGGGTATTTATTCGGGTCGTAGGGAAGCAGCGACCAACGTGGCAACAGCAGGTAGGGCGCAGGCAGCGAACGAACTGGGTACAAGCCACGCGATGGCAACAGGGCTTTTCAGCCTGCCGATCTTCTTTGTCACACAGCCATGAAAACTAACTTTGCCCTTTCATCATTAGCAGCTTTATGAAAGATCCCTCACCTTGCCCTTTTTCATAAACTATACCATCACACCCACCTAAGTAAGTTTATTTGCAACCCACACTGTTTTTCATTTGTGTGTGTGTGTAGGTAACCACACACAATACTTTTTGACCATCCCTTCCTTTTAAAGCAAAGCTTTCTTTGCCTACCATCCCATGGTTTCACCTGGTTTGGTCGGTTGCTGGTTGAGTTCTTGCAGAGTCGACTCAAATTTACTTAAACACTTATATAACTTATATTCGAACTTCGGCCCCCCAAAGCAGCAACTCAGTGCTCTAACTAATAGGCCACAACCATGCCAACATGAACAAGCTCACTGTGACGATCACCATGTGTTGATTATGATTCCCATATTGTGGCACATACCCTGAATGAGGAAAAGGCCCAGAAACCTGTCCGCGTGTTGATTATGATGATGATTTCTATGCAATGGCACATATCGTCAACCAAGAAGCAGAAAGTACATATAATGCCAATACCAACTAGGTTTAAGATGACCACTGCATGATGATTATGATTTCTGTACTATGGCATGTACCTACAATGGAATATCGGCCAAGAAATGCATCTGCATGTTAATCATGATCATAATTTCCATACAATGACAAATACCCATAACAGAGGATTGGCCAAGAGGCAGGTGGATGGAATATGCTCCCAGCGAGGGATCAGACAATAAGCAGGAGGTACACATTTTGCCAATGCCTACTAGATCTTTGAGCTCATGATTTCCATACTATGACCCACAATGGTGGAGCGGCCAAGAAGCAGCTGGTACATCTAAAGCATGAGGAAAGGGAGAAACAATCCTATTTGCCACATTACGACACAAGGTTTGTCACATCATGTAGCACAAGAACATGAGAGCACATGCCCGCGCCAGTCTCCTCTATGCCAAAGACAGAGGAATGAAATGGGCAAATATAGAATTTTACTAATGGCTTCACAAAAGCTTCGATTCACATGTGTTTGGGTCTGCATAATTTTTTATCACTAAGAAGCTACCACACATACATTGTCTGCTCTCTTCACGAGTTATTTTTTGTTAGTGCTAACGATTTCATTGCATATCATTTTGTTCTGCTTTTTACACCCATGCAATGTTGTAATGGAACATATAAGTTCCATCTACAGGTTTCTTTCAAGGACTATATGACGTGCAACTATGCCGTAACGCCTGAGAATGCACAGGCATCTGCATTCATGCTTGAGAACCAAGTATAAGGTAGCACTCATGTGTAAGACTGTGTGCACACTATAGCTTCTTTCAGCATAGAAATTTTCCAGTTCATATGATGGAAGCCATGAAAATCCGACATGGTGCATTTTCTGCATGTAAGAACGCTGTTGTGAGACAAAATTCATGACTATCGCTCAATGTACATCTCCATAACTACCGTATTGGTGAGCACCAAAATAAAAGGAAACTAATCTTAAGAGGAAACTTTAGCTCGGGAGCTACTATAGAAATACATGGGAACTGATTGTTTTTCTCGGCAATTACTGCACAGATTTTGATGATGTTTGTTGCACTGAAAAGAAAGTTAAAATCTAGCGACTGTAGGAACCAGACTTTATTAAAATTTATTTAAACCATAAATTTTTTTAGGAAAGTTCTCCAAGATTGGAAAATTTTAAAAAAAATTAACAATCAAACGTTTACAACTCTACTTGGCAATGAAAAATAACACCACAATTTATAACCTGCACCTAATACATCTAAAACAGACAAAATTGGTTCATTATAAACCACACTGAAATATACTATGTAATGTGGAAGTAGAACTTCTGCAAAACCCTCGTAAACATTTTAACAATTGGACGTAAACTGTAAATTCACATACCAAATCGGCTTTAGATGGTCTAACGGATGCAATTTAAATATATATGTTCTTGGTGCAGAGTTACAACCATGCAAAACGTGTCACTAGCTTTTGATGAAAATGAGTGCTTCTATTTTCATATTGTAGCTCTCCATTTTAGGAAGTTTTCATTAAATGTTCGGTATCAAAAAATTCTGCTTCCTGGAGTAACAAGAATTCAGCTTTTTCCCTCAAATGCAACAAATCTCATTCAAATCAGTCAAGCGATTTTCTTAAAAGCATCTGTGTGTTTAACATGTATTTGAATAGGGAAATCTGAGATGGGCTTTGACATGAAGCTTCCTCAATGGGATCATCAAGTTGTGCCATAAACATTCAGAGATTTAATGCCATCTTTATTTTATGTTGCCCAACACCAATATGCATCCTCTTCACCTCACTATAACAATGTTTTATAGCCATGTTGCATATCTTTCCGAAACCCACAGAAAGCTCAAGGAACCAACTGCGTTTTGAGATTTCACTGGTATGTCGAACGTGAAGAACCTATTTTTTTGTTTATGTGCCATAGTTGGTGCTGAAAGTAACATCTCCATGCAGAGTTGGCCACAAAAGCTTATGGTATGCGCATGAAATTTTTGAAAAAAAAAAGAACTGCGAAGTCTGGAGACATAGCTCCGAAATCAATCTTAGCATGTAGTAGCACTTGTGACCTACACTCAAAGCTACTGAACCTGTGTCCCATAAGCTACTTAACCTGTGTCCCATAAACTTTTTGGGCTGACTACATGGACAACGTTAACTGCCTTCCTAAAATTTGTTATAGTAAAACCACTTTTGTTTTTGCCAAAACACAGATTAAGATGTAACAGTACCTAGTTGGTTAGCATGCTGATGACGAATGAATTTTTTTTATTACTTCACAGTATTCAAAATGCTCTTTATGGGTGCTTTTAGCATTCTTACGACATAGGAGTCTTTATCAAATTGCTGTGAATTTTCTCAATGACAGGGCAAGAACATTATTAAACCACCTCCATAGAGTTCTACAAGCACCTGACTTCATATCAGGGACAAATATTTTATGCAATCGCTTCCAAGTTAATCTTGAAAAGGATGCAAAGCAATTGTGCAAGACTGTACAAAGGGACCTGCAAGGATATGGACAAATTACTGTCAGCCAAACCACATGGAGCATTTCGGGTACAATTACGATGTCACCGCTGTCAGTACATTATGTAGCAATGTTATGGATCCCGTATATTTTTGAAGTAGCTGGATAGGTGCTTTCCAAGCATGCTAGACCTAAAGAAGTTGACATTCGAATATCTGATGTCCTTGTAGAGTCCTTGCTAGCGTCTATATTCTGTAAACTTGACAAAACTTGCTGAAGAATGAAAATTCTTAATCTGCTTTGCCATTTAAGTTTTTCATGATCCTGAAGATACAAGAAATGCAATGAAACAGTTTTCAACTAATGTCACAAGAGGTTATGGTGAGGAAGAGGCGGACACAGAAAAGTTCCCATTGATGTCGTTGCAGCAACCTGGCAAGCGTGCATCAATGCAACCCCTGAAAGCATCTTCCGTTCCAAAATGCATTCCAGCAGAGCAGCTTGGCTCAAACTCATCACTGAAAATGCAGCGTAGAGACCTTAGTCTTTGAAAGCGTCAGGTTGCGAACTCTCTCGCATTACAGAAATGCCGGTAGGTGAAGAGACATATACAGGAACATGCAAGTGGCTGGAGACCGCCCAAATCGCGAACACTGCAGCCTTAGCGGAATTCGAGCGCCGACCACAACTTCACCTCTACATTTTTTTTTCTTCTTCAACTGTGCTCCGTTCAATAGAACGTCAGAAATCGAAAACTGTATACCAGTAAACTAAACAAGGTTTCCCTGCAATAACGCGTGGGCGTGGCCTAACATCGCTTCGAAGCAGCGGCAACTGAAGCTCGGCCAGCTCGGCGGTCGAGAAATTCAAATACGCGCGCTCACCGATGGTGCAGATGATTCCGGTCAGTCGGACGAACGCCGTCGGCTGGTTCACGTCCAGGGTGCTGAGATGCTCGAGCAGCGTGTTGGCGTGAACGGCGTACACCTGGTGCGGCTTCGGGGGCTCCACTTGCGCCATGGTCGGTTCTTCCACGCGATCTGGAAAAAACGGGCAGTCGAGTTCGAAATCAGCACAGCAGATCGCGGGACGGCCTGCCTACGCCGCGCTCGCGAAAGCGAAGGCGGGCAAACCGACGCCCAGCCCGACAGATCGCTCGCACTACTCACAGCGTGCCCAAAGGGAGCTGCGACGATCGGCGATTCAAAAGGCCGAGATGACGACACGGGCCAGGCACGAAGCAAGCGTGCGCGGCTCGCCGAAACCGCTGAGAGGCGCGGTGCGCGATAGGCGGGCTATTGAGACGAGAGGGTCCACCACGCCCCGATGTTTCACCGGATGCCAAGAGATAAAGCAGCAGCGGCCGCCGAGAACCTGCGCGGGGCTAGGGCACGCAGAGCACGGTGAGCGCGTGACGGGCGCGTGGGGGCCGCGCACTGCCCGGAATGCGCGATCTGCGGTCAACGCGCCCGAAGCTCGGCGGGGGAAAATTAAAAAACAAAAAATAGCGTGCCCGCCACGAGCGCGCAGCACGTGGGTGAGGGGTCACACACTTGCGGCGCGCATGTGAAACTCGCCGGGAGGCAGTCGACGTGACGTCGGAGGGCAAGCCGAGTCGGGGAATCCAATGTGAAAGCCCAGCAGATGTCGACGGAAAAACAGACGACCAGTGCGAGTTGCGAGCAGTGCGAGTTGGGCATTGATTGCCGCCAAAACGATCCCCGAAAGTTAGTCGACCGAGGAACGGACCGACGGTTTGAATTACATTTTTCCTTTTCAATTTCACTCTAGCGTCTACGCGGTCACCTTGGCTATTTAGCGTGCGATCTGAAGCAGAGTCATGTAACCGCGCTGGCCAATATCCTAATTCTATCTCCACTTTGGAGTTCTGATATGCATGCAACCTTACACCACGGCCGTCTGCTTCAATATCCGAGCAAGCGCCCTTCACGGTGTGTGTCACGAATTCCGTCACTCGCGTAACAGTCAGCGCGCTAATCAACGTTACAAATGCACGCTGCAGCGAAATCACTGGGAAATTACGTGGCTGCAGCTTCGTCCATTGGCAATGAAGTACCATAGTGACACGGGAACAACTTTATTTTGATAAATATACAGGAACTACAGAAAAACATAGCATAGCTTTTTTTTTTTTTTTAAGTGCGACGCCGTAAAGACCGAACGTTCTGGCCAGCTCGCTTCAATGCTGAACCGCAACGGCTGCTTTCCGCGCTCAAAGCGCTGGGCTTCAGTGAAGCCTTCGAACAAGTCAAAACAGGAAGAGGGTATAGTGGCGACGCTTCAGCCTTACACTACACCGGTGTTACCCGAACGGAAGCCTTTCTGTTCTTCATGCATGCCCGAGTACGCTGTTTCGATGGGCTGACGTGCTCCGCGAGTCGTTCAGGTCTGTCGGTAGCTGAAACCACAATGCATAGCACATTCCTCCCCCCCCCCGCATTTTTTTTTTTTTATCCTTTAGGGATTCGGCTAGAAATTTTCGCTGTGTGCGGGACGATCGGCCGTATCCAATATCGTATGCGACTCACAAATGGCTGCGTAAGGCAGCACACGCATTGGCGTCCGAGAACGTCGTCATGAAAACCGCACAGAGCTGTGCAAGTCGCACTACGGTACACTCTTGAAACAGTTGCACCATTTGGGGTGTATATTTGCCCCACAACGATAATTGTCATCTGCCTTGCTTGCACTCTAAGTTTACACCCTTTGAGTCGTATCTTGCCACACATCTATAAACGTCATCTGTCTCGTCCACCTTTTCTTTCTTTAACGCTGCGAGCCCGGTACTTCCCAGTAACGAACGGCATGCGCGTTATCAACATGAGATAGCATTGCGGACAGGAAAGTAGCGGGCGCGGCGTTTTCAAGAGAGGAAACGCAAGCAAGGCAGATTATTATCCTTGTGTGGCAGATCTACACCCCACAGGGTGTGAACTTTCTTTAGAGTGAGCGTTTCCTTTCTTGAAAACGCTGAGCTCGCTACTTTCCGGTCGAGAATACTATATATGTCACGACGCGCATGCTGTCCGTGAACTGGAAGTACCGGGCTCACAGCATTAAAGAAAGGAAATGCAGGCAAAACATGATTATTGTGAGGCAAATACACACCCTAAAGGGCGCAACTATTTTAAAAGTGTGTAGGACAAGATTCGCCCCAAGATGCGCAAGCTTTTTTAAGAGTTTACGGTTGGCAGAGTATTGCAGAAGAATTTCCACACGCTTTATACCTTTAATGGTAAAATGTACAAAACGCCTTCGACGCGTCCTTATTTTGGGCGGTTTTTATGTACAGATAACGCCGGTAGTGCACCCTTCAAGGCTTTCAGGGCCGCATAAAGTTCTCCACATTTCGCAGGTTACGCCTGAAAAGGCGTACAAGGGTGTTTGACATATATAGTAACAGCATGTAATGACGTCGTCGCAGACATAGTTCTGCCATATTTGTTTTTCTTTAATCGGGATGCTGAATTAACAATTATATGTTGCTCACTAGTGCAAACAAGCGTGCACATATAGATTCCGCAGATGGCCGCGTATCTGTGCAAAACACAGACGTTTGCAGTTGCGATCAGTGCCCTCGCATGTAATATGGATAATAAATACGAGTGTACCGTGGAGCTGTTACGGTGCCCACTAAATTAGCAGCAACTTTTACCACTCGTCATCTGCCAGCTGCTGCTGTCTATAGTGTGCGTCATATTAACGTTGTTAAAGAGATATAAAATTGGTGTCTGTGTGTTTGCGAGCTCCGCGTTCGTAACAAAATGCAAATTTGGTCGCAAAGTGTTTCTGCTGTTGACGAATTCGCTTGTCTGGTAACATTCGGTGAACGGCCAGATCGTCTTTTCTTTTAACAGGGATAAACCACTGCAGTCTGCAGACAAGGACTCGCAAATATGGGCCGTCCAGCAGGCCCGGGGTGCGCTCGAAAAGCACAAGCCTCATGACCCACTACAAACGGGCCCAACTGGGGTAGTGCAGAGTAGGGCATAACCCCGGGTCGGACGCTTGGCCAGCGTCACGACGCGTTAAACCGTCGTTTGCCGGCACATTACTAAAGTTATCCCTATCGGCTTAAATGGTTCATGATGGATTACTTCCATCGCACGATAACGTCTATTAAAAAAAAAAAAACTGACAACCTAAAGTGAGCTTCTGAGATGCGTGCGAAAACCCGAAGACGGCTGCCAATCTATATATATATATTTGTAGACGCACTGTTTTCGTGTCACATTTGACGTCACGTGGGAAAAAGGGGGATTACGGAAAAAGTCATTTTTTTACGCACACGTGTAACGTTGACAACCATAACAGTTACGTTTACTATCCGGCACAGTATAGTGATTAGCAAGCAACACGGTGAAGCAAGAGCACGGACACGCAAATAAAGACCTGTGTATACCTTCACAGCGGCTCCTACGGATGGTGAGCATGGCTCAAATGTGAGCGTTTCCGTCGAGCCACTCTTTATGGCCGCGGAGGCGCCGGCGCACGCTCCGATCGAATCACGTACGCACCGACACGGAGGAAGTGGTGTATCTAGATACTGCAGCGTATACAGAATATATTTGTCGAGTGCACAGAGCAACGTCGCAGAGTCCGATGCTATTCTCGGGATAAGGAAGCGGAGATAAGAATGCCACACATTCCTGCAAACCAAACGGTCGGCGGCAAGGTGCACATCAGCGCGATAGGGACTAACGAAAAGCCCGTTCGATTCACCCTCTTTTATGACGCAGATCGAAAAGCACAATTTGGAAAAGCGTAAATTCTGATAACATCGCTCGCTGAATGTCAGTTGTTTTTTAACGTCGGAAACCACGGCTTGAGCATGAATGACGCCATAGCGGAGGGAGCACCAGAAGCATGCAGGGTTCATCAAAAGCAAGCAGTCATCGGAATCGCTGCGGCCGGGGATCGAGCCCGCGAACCTTTTTATCAGCAGCGGCTGTTTTTCTTTAACGTGCACCCAATTCCTTAACGTGCGCCCAATGCATGCGGTACACGGGCGGCGTTCTTGGATTTCGCCCCCATCGAAATGCGGCCGCCGCGACCGGGATTCGATCGCGCGACCTCGTGCTCAGCAGCGCAACGCCAAAGCCACTATAAGCAACCACGGCGGGTATAGACTACAAGTTTTTCACACCAAAATACGGCTATTTATTTCACAAACCGTAGTGGGCGTGTTATACGAACAGTCGCGTTTGGCGAAGAGCCACGGTTGCCGCGCCCGCACGGACAGCAACTTGGCGCTTTCAGCGCATGCTCGCGTTCGAGGATGCGTGCGAGCGCCTGTATCGTCAGCAATTTCCGCAATCGCGACAATTGCCCAGCCACGGGGGGCCTCGACCGCGATTCGCCAGCCTTGAAGTGCACACGAAGGGGACGGCATTCGCGACTGCATCCGCGAGTGGATTATTCAACCTCTCGGTCTGATGCAAGAGGCATTACCCCCGCTGCAGCAATGTGATGCGTCAACGATGAAGAAAGGCGTCAGACAGGGAGATACGATCTGACCAATGCTATTCACAGCGTGTTTACAGGAGGTATTCCGAGACCTGGATTGGGAAGAATTGGGGATAAGAGTTAATGGAGAATACCTTAGTAACTTGCGATTCGCTGATGATATTGCCTTGCTTAGTAACTCAGGGGACCGACTGCAATGCATGCTCACTGACCTGGAGAGGCAAAGCCGGAGGGTGGGTCTAAAAATTTATCTGCAGAAAACTAAAGTAATGTTTAACAGTCTCGGAAGTGAACAGCAGTTTACGATAGGTAGTGAGGCACTGGAAGTGGTAAGGGAATATATCTACTTAGGACAGGTAGTGACTGCGGATCCGGATCACGAGAGAGAAATAATCAGAAGAATAAGAATGGGCTGGGGTGCGTTTGGCAGGCATTCTCAGATCATGAACAGCAGGTTACCATTATCCCTCAAGAGAAACATTTATAACAGCTGTGTCTCACCAGTACTCAAGTACGGGGCGGAAACGTGGAGGCTTACGAAAAGGGTTCTACTTAAATTGAGGACGACGCAACGAGCTATGGAAAGAAGAATGATAGGTGTAACGTTAAGGGATAAGAAAAGAGCAGATTGGGTGAGGGAACAAACGCGAGTTAATGATATCTTAGTTGAAATCAAGAAAAAGAAATGGGCATGCGCAGGACACGTAATGAGGAGGGATGATAACCGATGGTCATCAAGAGTTACAGAATGGATCCCAAGGGAAAGGAAGCGTAGCAGAGGGCGGCAGAAAGTTAGGTGGGCGGATGAGATTAAGAAGTTTGCAGGGACAACATGGCCACAATTAGTACATGACCGGGGTAGTTGGAGAAGTATGGGAGAGGCCTTTGCCCTGCAGTGGGCGTAACCAGGCTGATGATGATGATGCGCCCATATCACTGTACTGCTGCTACTATATGCTATACAAATTGTTCGGAAGCAGCATATCCACGACAAATGCGAGACGTGTAACCCTTCCTTGTAACGTAAAGTATATTGACACGTGTATTTATATTTATCGGGCGACCAGGTTTCACCGCCTAACAAATCTTATCGCGCAGCGCGGGACGCGCTTGCATGTATCCGAAGTTTCTGGAAAGTTATCGATGCTTCTATCCGCGTGTCTGTTGTCGCCGAACCTTGTGTTATCAGATTTCATCGCGTGACATGAATGGTGTAGAACTTTGTGGAAGACACGCGGGTCCCATCAGGTAATCTGGAACATTCGACGACTGATCTATAAAAGCCGACGCGCTTGACCCGCTGATCAGTTTTTCCGACGATCGCCGACCGTGTTCGCCGCTATCGTTGTGCTGTAAGTGTAGCCTGTTTTTGTGGGCACAGGTTCGCCCAATAAAAGTTAGTTTTCTCGTTCACAGTATTGCTACTGTGTTATTGCTTCTTTCTTCACCGTCACTACCACGTGACATCTGGTGGAGGTGTTTTTCGTCCATGTACAGGACGCCCCCGACAAGCCGTGATCCCAGCCCAGACCGCGAACAGAACACCAACGTAATCCCGGACCACCGAGCAAGCCGCCGTCTTCAACAGCTGCCCCCGGAGCACGGACTTCTACCTGAGAAGACCAAGAAGATTGTGGCCAAGGCAACCGCAATGGCAGCCCCAGCGTCCCCCATCGTCCTGCAGCAGCCCAGGGAACCACCGACGTTCCGCGGTTCCACATTTGAGGACCCGGAAACCTGGCTGGAAACGTATGAGAGGGTCGCTACGTTTAACAACTGGGCAAGCGACGACAAGCTACGACATGTCTATTTCGCATTGGAGGACGCCGCCAAGACGTGGTTCGAGAATCGAGAAGCCACCTTGACGACGTGGGACCTCTTCCGAAGCGGCTTCCTGAAAACATTTCAAAGCGTCGTGCGAAAAGAACGAGCCCAAGCTCTACTGGAGACAAGAGCGCAGCTGCCGAATGAGACGATCGCGATTTTCACTGAGGAAATGAGCCGTCTGTTCCGCCACGCCGACCCAGAAATGTCCGAGGAGAAGAAAGTACGTCTACTGATGCGTGGCGTAAAGGAGGAACTTTTCGCCGGTATGGTAAGAAGTCCACCGAAGACCGTCGACGAGTTTCTTCGTGAGGCGACGAGCATCGAGAAGACACTGGAATTGCGGAACCGGCAATTTGACCGACGCACCAAGCCAACAAGCTACTCCGGAATTCATTCACTGGCCACGGACGATTTATGCGAGACCATCAGGGCCATCGTGCGCGAAGAACTGCGCAAGGTCTTGCCATCGTCGCAGCCTCAAGTGGCCTCGATCGCCGACGTCGTGAAAGAAGAGGTGCACCGATCGCTAGGAGTTCCTGAGGTGCAACCACAATTACCGCAGCCCCAGCCAGAAGCGATGACTTACGCCGCCATCGCACGCCGTCAAGCTCCCCCTCCGCGACAACGCCAGGTCCCTGTAACGCCGCAATTCCGTCGTCCACCGCCGCCGCCGCCAGCGCGCCCACCCGTCGCCCAGCGCACCTACGCGAGGAAGACGGACATTTGGCGCGCCCCCGACCACCGCCCGCTCTGCTACCACTGCGGCGAAGCCGGGCACGTGTACCGCCGATGCCCATACCGCGACCTGGGATTGCGAGGCTTCGCCGTGAACGCACAGCGCCCGAGGGAAGGTGAACGCCCTCGTGACATCGCCGATTACCTCGCCGCTACTCAGTGGAGCCCTCGACGACCGTCCCGTTCGCCGTCACCAGGCCGCTACCTGTCGCCGCAGCACCGACCATACACCGGCCCAGCCCGGGGCCGCTCTGCGAGCCCATATCCGGAAAACTAAAAGCAGCAACCGATGGAGGTGCGGTTGCTGTTCGTCGAATTGACGAAGATCCTCCGCCGCCGACGAAGACGACGAAGAAACCGTCTCGACGACCTAATGACGACACGCCGCCGTCCCGACGAAGTCAGGAAGCCAAGACTACACCGACGAAAGACGACTTGACGAAGCGACGTTCCAGCTTCAGTTCAACACGACGCAGCCGTGATCCGACGCCACGACCTAACTGCAACGCCAGACAAAGAACCACCGACCTTGACGTGCTTCTCGACGGCCACGCAGTCACTGCCTTAGTCGACACAGGGGCCGATTACTCCGTAATGAGTGGACGCATCGCCGCCCAGTTGAAGAAGGTTAAGACTGCATGGGAGGGCCCCCAAATTCGGACCGCTGGAGGGCACCTCATTACGCCGACTGGAATCTGCACGGCAAGAATTACCATTCATGACCGGACTTACCCTGCCACCTTCGTTATCCTGCAACAGTGTTCACGAGACGTCATTCTCGGCATGGACTTCCTGAACCAACACGGCGCCATCATCGACCTGAAGTCGCAGTCAATAACGCTGTCGGAAGATCAAGCGATACCATCGGAGCGCCCTTGTAGCCACCACGCCTTGAGTGTGCTCGAAGATCAAGTGAGCATCCCGCCTCGCTCCAGCATCGTTATTTCGGTCGGCACCGAAACACCCGCTGACGTAGAAGGCGTCATCGAAGGCGACCAACGTCTACTACTCGACCGTGAAATTTGCGTCGCAAGAGGGATCGCTCGACTGCACGGAGGAAACACGAGAGTGTTGCTGACAAACTTCAGCCAGGAGTTCAAGCACATCAACAAGGGCACGACGATCGCATTCATCGAGGAAATACAGGAAACCAGCGATGCCTTCGTCCTCTCGGATTCTGTTGCATCTACCCCGACGACCGTAGTTCCCGAGCCAGACTTCAACATAAATCCAAGTCTCCCCGTGATTAAGCAGCAACAGCTCAGAAGTCTGCTTCGACGATACAAAGACTGCTTTTCGACGTCATCAAGGATTCGACAAACACCAGTCGCAAAGCATCGCATAATCACCGAAGAGAGCGCTCGACCACTACGCCAGAGCCCTTACCGAGTTTCGACGCGAGAACGCGAAGCTATAAGACAACAAGTCGATGAAATGCTGCGCGACGACATCATCCAGCCGTCGAAAAGCCCGTGGGCGTCTCCAGTTGTTTTAGTGAAGAAAAAGGACGGAACCCTACGTTTCTGCGTCGATTATCGTCGACTGAACAAAATCACGAAGAAAGACGTATACCCCCTCCCACGGATAGACGACGCATTAGATCGGCTCTGCAATGCTAAATACTTCTCATCGATGGACCTCAAGTCTGGCTACTGGCAAATAGAAGTCGACGAAAGGGATCGCGAAAAGACCGCCTTCATCACGCCAGACGGCCTCTATGAATTCAAGGTTATGCCGTTTGGACTGTGCTCGGCGCCTGCAACGTTCCAGCGCGTGATGGACACGGTTTTAGCAGGATTGAAGTGGCAGACCTGTCTTGTTTACTTGGATGACGTCGTCGTCTTCGCCGGAAATTTCGACGATCACCTTAAGCGGCTTGCGACAGTATTAGAGGCCATCAAGTCATCAGGGCTCACCCTGAAGCCAGAAAAGTGTCACTTCGCTTACGATGAGCTTCTATTCCTAGGCCATGTCATCAGCAAATCTGGAGTACGCCCCGACCCGCAGAAGACAGCTGCCATCGCAAAGTTCCCGCAGCCAATCGACAAGAAGGCAGTGCGCAGATTCCTTGGCATGTGTGCCTACTATAGGCGCTTTGTCAAGGACTTTTCACGCATCGCTGAACCGCTGACGCAGCTAACTAAATGCGACGTCGAGTTCAAGTGGGAAACGCCGCAGGCCGAGGCATTTCAAGAACTCAAACGACGCATGCAGTCGCCGCCCGTACTTGCGCACTTCGACGAACACGCCGATACCGAAATCCACACTGACGCCAGTAGCCTAGGCCTCGGCGCCGTCCTGGTCCAGAGAAAAGATGGACATGAACACGTGATAGCTTACGCTAGCCGGTCGTTGTCAAAAGCGGAAGGCAATTATTCTACAACCGAAAAGGAATGCCTCGCCATCGTTTGGGCTACAGCGAAATTTCGTCCTTACCTATATGGCAGGCCATTCAAAGTCGTCAGCGACCATCACGCCTTGTGTTGGCTAGCGAATTTAAAGGATCCCTCAGGACGGCTGGCACGGTGGAGCCTCAGACTACAAGAATACGACATCACCGTAACATACAAGTCCGGACGAAAACACTCAGACGCCGATTGCCTATCCCGTGCCCCCATTGACCCGCCGCCGCAAGATGACGAGGATGACGACGCCTTCCTTGGAATAATAAGCGCGGAAGACTTCGCCGAACAACAACGAGCGGACCCGGAACTTAAAGGCCTCGTCGATTATTTGGAAGGGCACACCGACGTTGTCCCCAGGGCATTTAAGCGCGGATTATCTTCCTTCACGCTTCAAGACAGTCTACTCGTGAAGAAGAACTTCTCGCCAGTCCGCGCCAATTACCTTCTTGTTGTCCCGTCAGGACTTCGTCCAGAAGTATTGCATGCCCTACATGACGATCCGACCGCTGGACACCTCGGATTTTCCCGGACACTATCAAGGATACAAGAAAAGTATTATTGGCCGCGCCTGACCGCCGACGTCGCCCGTTATGTCAGAACATGCCGAGACTGTCAGCGACGCAAGACACCGCCGACAAGGCCAGCCGGATTACTACAGCCAATCGAGCCTCCTTGCCGACCATTCCAGCAGATCGGGATGGACTTGCTGGGACCCTTTCCGACGTCAATAACCGGAAATAAGTGGATCGTCGTGGCGACGGACTACCTCACCCGCTTCGCTGAAACAAAAGCACTGCCGAAAGGTAGCGCAGCCGAAGTGGCGAAATTCTTTATCGAAAACATCCTGCTGCGACATGGCGCCCCAGAAGTCCTCATCACCGACCGAGGAACGGCCTTTACAGCGGAGCTCACCCAAGCCATTCTGAAATACAGTCAGACAAGGCACAGGAGGACAACGGCTTACCACCCGCAGACGAATGGTCTTACGGAGCGTCTGAATAAGACCCTCGCCGACATGCTAGCGATGTACGTCGACGTCGAACACAAGACCTGGGATGCCGTCCTGCCGTACGTAACATTCGCTTATAACACGGCGGTGCAAGAAACAACACAGATCACGCCGTTCAAGTTGGTTTACGGCAGGAACCCGACGACGACGCTCGACGCCATGCTGCCGCACGTAACGGACGAAGAGAATCTTGACGTCGCTACCTATCTCCAGCGCGCCGAAGAAGCCCGACAGCTCGCCCGCCTGCGAATCAAGAACCAGCAGAGGACCGACAGCCGACACTACAATCTCCGACGACGCTTCGTCGAGTACCAGCCCGGCGACCGTGTTTGGGTATGGACCCCTATACGCCGACGAGGACTGAGCGAGAAGCTTTTGCGTCGCTATTTTGGACCGTACAAGATCATCCGACGTATTGGTGCACTGGACTACGAGGTCGTGCCAGACGGCATTTCGCTGTCACAGCGGCGCCGCTCACGACCTGAAATTGTCCACGTTGTGCGGCTCAAGCCGTACCACCAGCGTTGACGAACTTTGGGA
The DNA here is from genome assembly GCF_038994185.2 of Dermacentor albipictus. Classification (NCBI taxonomy): domain Eukaryota; kingdom Metazoa; phylum Arthropoda; class Arachnida; order Ixodida; family Ixodidae; genus Dermacentor; species Dermacentor albipictus. The sequence continues at coordinate 83,127,718 of NC_091824.1, read as the reverse complement.
CTTCGCGTAACTGACCTTTGGACTTTATTTCTTTTCGTTGTTTTGTTACTTATGTTTAATAAGTGTCCCTTTGTGTTTCGCTCTCTTTGTAGCATCGGGACGATGCTTTTTCAGAGGGGGGTATTGACACGTGTATTTATATTTATCGGGCGACCAGGTTTCACCGCCTAACAAATCTTATCGCGCAGCGCGGGACGCGCTTGCATGTATCCGAAGTTTCTGGAAAGTTATCGATGCTTCTATCCGCGTGTCTGTTGTCGCCGAACCTTGTGTTATCAGATTTCATCGCGTGACATGAATGGTGTAGAACTTTGTGGAAGACACGCGGGTCCCATCAGGTAATCTGGAACATTCGACGACTGATCTATAAAAGCCGACGCGCTTGACCCGCTGATCAGTTTTTCCGACGATCGCCGACCGTGTTCGCCGCTATCGTTGTGCTGTAAGTGTAGCCTGTTTTTGTGGGCACAGGTTCGCCCAATAAAAGTTAGTTTTCTCGTTCACAGTATTGCTACTGTGTTATTGCTTCTTTCTTCACCGTCACTACCACGTGACAATATATAGCGCGAAATAAACAATCACAACACGCGGTGGCTTAGCTGTGTTGCGCCGTTAGGCACGAGGTCGCGGAATCAAATCCCTGCCGCGGCGACCGCATTTCGATGGGAGCGAAATGAAAAAAAGAGAAAAAAGAAAACGTCCGTGTCCCGTGTACTGGTGGAACGTTAAAGATCCCCAGGGGGTCAACAATTAATCCGCAGGGTCCCCCGCTACGGCGTGCCTCAATCAAATCGTGCTTTTGGCACGGAAAACCCCAGAATTCAAACAGAGAAGGGTACGAAAAACAAGCGAGAACTCCTGCTGTTTACTCAACCGCGCATATAAGCCGCTAAATATAGATACGGTACACAGGAAACAAAGAGCATGTGCACGATACGGTGATACCACAACGAAAGTGTCTACAGATGCGCGTCAAGAGTACATGTCTCTGTTAATAGACAGATTGCCGACACAATAACCCTCAGCTCTGATATTAAAAATACAATACCAGGTGTACCTCTGGGTGTTTGCTGCCTCATTCGCGGAGCAGTTTGTTCTAGAGAAACGAGAGAGAGAGAGGGCTCTTTATTAGAAAAACAGAATTTTGCCGGCGCGTATATAACCGCTGGCATGCGAGATGGCGCTTTAGGCGGATGCAGCATGTCGCCTTAGCGACAGCGCACGAATACGACCGCTCCCACCTTGCTTTTGTGTGATCAGCTGTCGAAAATGCAACAGTGCTTTCGCTACTGTGCAGCAATCATGCCGGATTGACTCTTATGTATCGAAGACACGTGCAACAGTTGGCTGCAAGGACAGTGACTGGCATATTAAGGAATGGAATGAATCTGTGTAGCCAAGTTCGCGGACCGTTGCTGCAACTGTCCGTACATGTTACCGGCACTTCGAGATGTACGGCTTTCTTCGAGGATACAGAAATTTGCTCATCCGCCAGCATTGTGCTTCAGCCCCGGAACGTCGGCAAGAATGAGTACCACTCGTTAAACAAGGACAAAGGGAGTAGCGCCGCTTCTATGTTTCGCGCACAATATCTACAAACGTCCACCCCAACTGACACGGAATGTTACGTCCACTCTATCGCCAACGTGTCAATAAGTGAATGGGCGCACACTTGAAATATATATGCACAATAAATGACGGACTGCACCGATAGCGCACGATTGGTCGAAGCTGAATGTTTCGTGACCGTCCACAATAGTAAGCGAGTTACTATAGCGATAATACAGCTTTCGCTACAAGGTATTACAATGTCCCAAACGGCTACGTTTCAAGCCTTGCGCGCAGCAACAAATCTATCGGAACTGAGCACACCCGCGAGCGATTAGGCAGAAATAATCAATCAGATAGTGACCGCGCATCAAGGAAATTTACTGAGTCAGAAATGTGACAAACCGCTGCTTCAAAATATTTGCCAAATAGAGAACGAAGAACAAAACACACAATTCCGACTCATGAGCGGAATGTTTTGATAGCTTAGAATACATATTTAGCCTCGCTTTTAAAACAAGCACTATATACGTTGCTCGCGCCGTTTGGGCATAGCTTCCAAATCGCTTTTGCAAGTTCTCTGATGCTGTGGCCAAAGCTTCATGTCGTCCGCCCAGTCACTTTCTACTATGTCTCCAGAAACAGAGGTTTGCTAAGCCGCACCGGCGTCATACACACCCATTGCAAACGCGGAGGCAACGGAGGCAGTTGAGGTAAGCAATGGAGGTGCCACCACGTGATCGCCGCGAAAAGGGTGAATACTTCTATGCCAATAATTTTTTATCATTCCCTGTACTGCGCGTGTGCTCTTTCACAGCGAAGCTGTTAAGGGCTACTTTCCCCATTATCGCGTCTGCGTGTTAAAAAAAAAACCGAAGATAGTGCAGTGCCGGCCGACTCGCGGCGGAGGTGCAGTTCGCCAAAGCCGGGATACATGGAGCGTTTTTACGGCGGCAAGTCTGCGATTTTCGTCCAACGGTGCCCATTCGACGCTACACAGCATCGCTGCTTTTTTTTTTTTTGGGGGGGGGGGGGGGAGGGGCTGCATAGTAGAACGTACAGTGTACTGGAAAGCTAAGTGCTGCAATTTCTGCAGTGATTTCGCGGGAGGTCACGGAAAATTACAGCTGTCAAGAGTAATGTTGCGATCGACGCCCAGGGAGCTCCTGAGGGCATTGTGCCCACTGACGTGGTGCAAAGGTCAGAACGAGTTTCTTGCGTCTTTCCTCTCTGCCACGCTCCTTCCATGTATATACACGCTCTGAACCACCCCAACACGGGCAATATTTCGAAGAAAAAAAGAAGTTTCGCTTTTTATATTTATAGATTTAGAGCAAAGCTTCGTTTATTTGTTTTTCAATCTAGAATAATATAGCATGCCCATATGCAATTGCGAAAGCACAATTGAGTGAGAAAAATTGCAAAATAGTGCCCACCCTCAGCCTCTAGAGTCTGAAGGAGTACGTTTACCTAGGTCAAGTAATCACGGGGAACCCTGATCATGAGAAGGATTAATTCACAGAATAAAAATGGGTTGGATCGCATACGGCAGACATCGTGAGCTCCTGACTGGGAGCTTACCGTTATCATTGAAAGGGAAAGTATACAATCAGTGCATTTTACCGGTGCTGACATATGGAGAAGAGACTTGGAAACTGACAAAGAAGCTTGAGAACAAGTTAAGGACCGCGCAAAGAGCGATGGAACGAAGAATGCTAGGCATACGTTTAGGAGACAGAAAGAAAGCGGTTTGGATCAGAGAGCAAACAGGTGTAGGCGATATTCTAATAGACATAAAGAGAAAAAAATTGCGCTGGGCAGGTCATGTAATGCGCAGACTAGATAACTGTTGGACCATTAGGGTGACCGAATGGGTAACAAGAGAAGGGAAGCGCAGTAGAGGACGGCAGAAGACTAGGTGGTGCGACGAAATTAGGAAATTTGTGGGTGCTAGTTGGAATCGGTTGGCGCAAGACAGGGGTAATTGGAGATCGCAGGGAGAGGCCTTCGTCTTGCAGTGGACATGAAGTAGGCTGATGATGATGATGCCCTCTCTTGTACATAGCCGCGGCCGTACCACTCACTAGGAGGCCTGACTGAAAAATGACGGTTATCTCCGCTGTTACCTGGGCGGCATCAAGTCTGGCCTGAAAACAAGAAGACACGATTGTGCGCTGTCTTGTTTTTGTTTGACCCCGTTTTTAGCGCTGTTCATTTTGCCAAGTCATGTACCAGCTAGGTCATCGTCATATATACATTATACAAATGCATCAATCCGTAAACGAAATTGTTTTAATATTTTTTAATAGCACAAGGATGACAGCATAATTTTATGCGAAATGGCTGCAGAACGTGCATCCTCGTTGTTGAAGCATTATTGTCCAGGGAGTGCTAGGAGTGCCTGCGTAGTGTGTGTGTGTATTGTGGAGATGCGCGACTCACATGCGTCCCCTGATGTGTTTTCCCGCATAGCTCCCGTCTCCTTTAATCCGGCTTCGCCGCGTGGCTTTACGGCAGCGGTCGGTATGCTTGTCGGGTAGTACGAGGGATGGCGCGAGTGTGGCTCTGCTAAAGCCACCTAACGGCGGGGTTACTTGGGCGCAAAAAGGAGACGGCTCCTCCTCTTTGGCTCGGGTTCGTCAAGCGGCGCGGACGTTCTGCGCGTGCGCCGATCCATGCTTCTGCGAGACCGTCTCGCGAGGCCTATCCCGGAATGGACGAACACGATCGTTCGAACGCGCCACCGCTCGCGCGACCGTACGCACGAACGACCAGGCGTTGGTGTCCAGCATGGGGCGAACATATTCGCTCGCTATGCGGTCAGTCCGACTTCCGTGATTTGTCGCGCGCCCACCGGCATGTTTTGTGGATAGCAACTCTGCTAGCAGGCATTAGTCTATAAAAGGTACAATAAATGCCCTTGTGACTGTTTGCACTGTTGTGTTGTTCCTTTGTCCCAAGAGCACGGGTGAGAACCCCACAATATGTATAAGAGGGCAAGGAGTGGTAGTTGTCGGCGGAACCTTGATTGTAAATGCTTGTTTCTAAATGAAGTTGCTGATTGACCCCCCATCCCCCAAAACAAATTTCTGGCTACGCTACTGCTATAATGCTTTCACATTCACACCCACACGCACGCAGTCAAGTGTGTCTGCCGAGTGCAAGAGACAAACGCTAAAGAGGTGTAGCGCTAAATTGTGTGTTACCTTTCAGAATAACTTCAGTTTGGCCTATTTGGTGTTTACTGCATATCATATTGCTCTTGTTGTTTGGTGTGTGTGCGCTGCATACTTCATAATGAAGAGTCAACTAGAACACCGGCTATTCCCGTTTGCTCGCTATTCCACACCACTGTCTTCCTGTCTCTAAGCGTTACGCATAACATTTTTAGTTCCATTCCTCTTGGAACTTTTTCTCGAGCTTTTCGTTGACGTCAAAGTTTCTGCCCCATATGTTAGCACCGGTAGAATGCAATGACTACACTAATGATGGTACCTCGCAAGAATTTTTTTATGACATTCTAAAGAATTCCTGTGTAATTTCTGCAGTCGGTTATTTTGAAAAGCTATGCAATTTCTACAAACCTTTGCAGGGTAGTCAGTAAACCGCCGCAGCGGGTATTACGCCTATCGTATAAGGGTTTGAACAGTGGTATAGCTGTCTGCTGCTATTATCGATAAATATCGCAAAGCTGTTTATATACTGTGACTGAACGTCAGCATATATTATTGCGATAACAGGTCCTGCGCATTGCACGCACGTACAGCAAAACATTGCTTAAACACAGTGCCACAAAATATCGCTAGAACGCTACACCGGCCAAACTGAGCCACGAACTGAATGCAAGAATTCCACCCTTTTCGGTGATAATTATTCGGAAGCTTCTGCCAAAACGCGGTTCCCAAGAGACGCCGACGTCTTAAAGGTAGTTCACCTTCACCGTGACCTAAGAAAATCGGCGAACTTAGTTGGCTAGCGCGTTTATACATATTTTTAGTTGGACAGCGGTTCATTGCATGAATGTTTAGCCTGTCAACGATTAAAACTATTACGCTAATGCAGTACCTTTAACCGTGCCTCCATGCAGGATTCAGTTTCGCAGCCACCGTAAATTATTTACGTTTTATCTGCTGATAACGTTAATAGGCCAGTTTAATACTAGCATTTTTCGTTAAACCGGCTAGAGTGCCATATATAGCTACAAATGGCGACGTCAATATTCCTGCGACTTTTCCCAGGAAATGGCGCAATATTCCTACTACTTTTCGTCATCTTGAGTCATCGTCATCACCCTATTTTATGTCCACTGCAGGACGAAGGCCTCTCCCTGTGATCTCCGATTACCCTTCTCCTGCGCCAACCCGATTCCAGCTAGTGCCTGCGAATTTCTTAATTTCATCACCCCACCTAGTTTTCTGCCGTCCTCGACTGCGCTAATTCCCATCTCTTGGCACCCATTCTGTAACCCTAATGGTCCACCGGTTATCTAACCTACGCATTACCATGACCTGAACAGCTCTATTTCTTTCCCTGAATGTCAATTAGAATATCGGCTATCCACGTTTGCTCTCTGATCCACACCGTTCTCTTCCTTGAGTGTGTGCAGCTTATCTTTCCAGATATGGCACCCGAAATGCGGCGCTGTAGATAACTGTGCACTCTTGCGCCTATACTGTGGCACTGTGCCAAGTAGCACGTGCGAAGGAGTGCATATCCCGCATGCGCAAGACGCCGGTATCTCATCGACCGCTTTGAGCAGTCCGCGACGACGCTTCGGGCTTTCAGCAGCGGCGCGCTAGAAAATGCCACAAAGGAATGCGTTATACTCGACAGCTTCCATCACTTCACGCCCAGTGTCCTTTACGTGGCCTTAAAATCCAGCGCATGACACGTTTTGTAACGGATCTCGGCAGTGAAATTTACCTATCGGTATTTATTCAACGGCAAACTTTTTAGGGGTACTCCGTTTTTTTTTTCTTTTTTTGCTGTCAAAGGAAGAAATAAGTGTCCCTTGGTCGTATTATATGCGGTATTTCGCGGCACCCGACAATAAAGAAAAAGAATAACCAGAATGGCGTAGCCCACGCAAGCAGACCTACCACGCCAGCTCAAACGTCCAGTAAAAAAAAAAAAAAAAAAAAAGCGACTAGTCACAGAAGCTACTCAGCACCTCGCAGCTTCCCGTAAACCATTAAAAGAAAATGAGAAGCCGTCAAATTTACGGGGGTGTAAAACTCCAGTAATTGACACCTTGGGGTGTGCAGTAGCGTACAAAGAGCACCGATAACAGCGTATTTAGCTGCTAGAAATTAGCACCAGTTACGGTGTAAAAAACAGCGAGGGCAACGTGCCGTGAACTCGCTCCACAGGCGTCCTAAGCGATAGGCCTGAAGCTATCTCTGTTTTTGGTTTGTTATATAAAGTGAGCCTGTCAGACGGCGGTGGGGGAAGCGCCAAAACAAACGCTCTCGGCCGAGAAGCCCCCGCTGGCGAATTCCAAATTCGTGGCCGCTGCAGGCCTGAACACACAAAAACGCAGCCAAGGCCACCGTCGCCAAGTCCCTGCGCTTCCTACACTTCTATGTTTTCCTGCTGGCACCTCGCCCTGGCAGAGCAGCACTACGCAAGGGGCAGCGAACCTCTGGATCAAAACGAACAGACAAAGGCTAGTGCAAGGAACTGGCTGACAACGAGGCTACCGCTGAAGGGCCACGGTACGCGCGATGGCCCAAAATACTGTCGCTGGGAGTGAATTCAATCGAAATGACCTTGGAAGCTTACGCTGGAGCTTCGAATGATGTTGAAGTGTTTTAGTCGGAAACAGCGGCTTGTATTTAAAGAAAATCTTCAAGAAAAAAATTGCCCAATTTTGTGAGATCAGACACGTGGTCCCCCTCCTACACCTAAGCCCAAACGGTAGTCTGTTTCTATTCAAACTTAACACGCAGAATGGTAAAGCAGACGCATGCCATAAAAAAAAAATGAGTATACCTAGAGAAATAAGTATCAAACATTCATTAGTACAGGCAGCTATAAGTTAAGCTTCAACTATTCAATTACCAAAATGCATGCCGTAAGAGAAAAGAAAACTGTACTGTAACGTCGACGAAGAATTCGAAGTCCTCGTCTCAATAATGGCCGATTTCGAAATAGCAATGCCGGCGAGAAAAACAGGAACCTGTCGCAAGATGCACCCCGTAAATGCGTTGCAAAGTAATTCAGGCGCGCGCAATTGCGCAAGAAACGGTAGCACAGGCAAGTGGGCGTGACCACTGGCAGGGATGATGCCTGCTTGCCGCTCTCCCTCAATCTTGTTAGCGTTTTATGCCTAACGTCAACGTACAGATCTAATTGTTCCGCAATGTTAGCAGAACTACAGTGCTGAGTGCTGTTGCACACAGGGAAGGAAGCGCGCGGGATTCATGACAAAAGCCCCCAATTGTTGATCTTGAATGCGGATGTCTTGAAAGAACACCTTTATGAGAGTAAGAAATTCTGCCGGTTTTGCCTGTCAGGAGTCCGAACTTAATTGCACGCAGTTATCATAGTACTACTACAATTAGAGACCGTTGAATGAATACCGCGCCGTTTTTCAAATGCCCGGGCACAAAATGTAACGATCCGAGAAATTGTGTCAGCCGCACACATTATACATACACGGGATTCATACACACCATAACATCGTCCCTCAGAACGATTATGAGCGCCGGAAGATGACCGTTGCCGAGGTTCACTTAGTTTATATACTGCAAATGTATGAAAATGCTCTCAGGCACCGGCTTAAAATAAATCCTGCAACTACGCGCCCGCATTCGTCCATTCATTGAGCTGTGAAATTGAATGCGGCAATGTTTCATCACGGGAATATCGATTAGATTAGACTTTTTTTTTTAGGTTTAACGGCAATATCTGGGTCATACTCCGTTATAAGCGCCCCAATAAAACGACCTATGTAAATAAAATGTCGCCAAGCAGACAGCGTCGTTATGAAACGCCGCAGAGCTGTGAGCAGGTCCATTAGCATGTTCGAGAGAATATGATCGATCTTAACTACGTGACGGATCCAGAGGCAGTTTAGTAAAAGCGCAACTCTGTCGCGATGTTTAGAACACACGTTTTAGAACAAGGCGGGTACCCTCGGATGTACCGGCACGGAATTCCCGATGGTAATGCCAGACGTTGAATGGCGACCTTGTCAAACACTTGAAGGAGACGAGGCGGTGCTGGTAATCGGGCCTTGTAACAAGAGCGGTAAGGAGACCAATATATTTCAGCATTTAAGACATCGTAGGTGCGAAAATTTAACTCGGTGAGAACTACCCCTCTTTCGAATGACAGAGTTTTCTCTTTTTCTTTTCTTCAGCGCGTGAAATAAACCGAGCAGTTTCCTCAGCCAGCGCTCACGGCTTCTGGCCGCGTCAAATAAAAGAAAAGTCAGAGCACACTCACATCAGGGAAGTGTTATCGGACGATGGTCAAATGCCGCTTATCAGGTCTTGTCTCAAACGTTGATGCCGGCGCAGCAGTCTGGGAGGTGACCTTGCTGCAAGCAGATGCTTCCGCAACGAAAAGCAGCAGCCGTCGACAAAAGGGTAGCAGCTCAGCAGCGACGATAGCGGCGATCATGTGCTTTACTTGCTCATTTTTTTCAACAAATGCTTCTCTTTCTTGATCACAGATGGCTCAACAGTACTAACACAATGTTTCTTCAACTTGTATTGGTTTGATTTGTGAGTTAACACAATGCTGTCATTTAATATTTCCATAATAAATAAAATGCCAGTTTTAGTGCTAAAAAAGAGCATTTGTATTAATTATTGATTGCGTGTTGCTTGGGCGTGCGCCGCGCCTTTTAAATATGGCGGCACCCGGAGTCTGGATTTGCCCACTTGCTGCGTCTGTCGTCCGGAATTCTCCGCTTGTTTTCGCGTGATTTTGTTTAACAAGGATTTTAAAATTTTCTCTGCGACTTTCCGCGTGGCAAATTCTTTCTTCCGTTGACACTTTTTTCCCCTCTACGTCTCGGTGGAGAGCTCCAGCTCTGAACACGTGCATATATTTTCAGCGTGTCTCGTCGTCCGTTCTGCATTGCACAGCGCTTTTATTCAGCGCCATGTGCCGCATTTCTGCCGCAGTTGCTTCCTCCACACGTGGACCACGCGCCAGCTCGAGGTTACTCATTGCCGCGTGTCCCGGAGTCCGGCGAGGCGATAGCTGACGCGTCGGACGGAGAGACCTGTTGCTCTCTCCGCACGCCCCCTTGCCGAATGCCCCTCCCTCTCCTAACCGGGAACTGCGTGCTTGGTCGTTGATTGCCCATCTCGACTGGGCCGGGCTCATCCAGTCTGTCGTGCGTAGTACAAATCGCGACGCCGTTATCTCGGATCTTTCTTGCGGTAGTGGCGCGTCGCACGAGCGTCGACACACACATCGCGAGTCAGCACGGAGTTCGCCGCCATCCGGCATACCGGCACCAACGGACCGTAGAACAGAGCGCACGCGACGTGGATACGTTGATCTCCCTGCGATCGCACCAGAAGATGGCAGACCGCAAGCTCAACTTTTCGGCAGGACCTTCAGCCGTACCGCTGGAAGTGAGGACCTTTAACAGCCCTGCATATCTGTGTATGCAGCAAGCTTCGTCACTACTGATGACGGCGCATGCGAGTTTGCTGTTGGCTTTAAAAGCCCGTCAATCTCTTTGACAGGTACTTCAAGTGGCGCAGAAAGAGATGCTGAATTATAAAGGATGTGGAGCCAGCGTTATGGGTCAGTTGAAGATTGTATTATTTACTTAAACGTGCATGGTTTGTTTTCATTGTAATTAAATGCATCATGTGCTTTCAGTGAACAAAAAATGTTGTCTGTGTACACGTGGTACTTGCAAACATGACAATTTCTGTACTGTTTTCAGCTCCGTTGCTGTAGCATTTCTTTACGTTTTATATTATTGTCCTTAGAACAATTAATTTCCGCCATTTGAATATTTCAGATTGACTTCAGCATTCCACGAAATATTAGACGATATTCTCTTAGCTTAATTGACAAGCTAAACCGTATTGCTTCAATATATTTTTGCAGTTGTCATGAGTTTAATGTTGAAATTTATGTGAGCATCGTGGTTATGGAGGTGGCATCATTTTACAGAACTGAGTCACCGGTCAGCTGAGTTTGCAGAAATTGTGGAGACTGCCGAAGCCGACCTAAGAGATCTGATGTAAGACCTTCTGGACTCTTTTTATCTTTTACAATTAGACAGGTGACTGCTAGACTATCTCTAGGAAACTTCCTCTTTACAGTTATCTTCATGTGACGCACCTCATCATTATCAGTGATAAAAGTGCATTGCCTACACTGTCTGCTTCGCCATGGACGTTCTAGTGCTCCTAGCCGTTCGCTGCATCAAACCTTGTACAGGAAAGCATGGACACAGCAAAAGACATTTCCAAGGTCTTTGCTGTTAAACACCGGTTTCCACTACTGCTGCTTGGCTTATTTCTTCATCTGGTTTCACATTACTAAGACAGTCACTTGATTACTTGTTACCATTTAACTTAGGTTTCTCTTAAGACAAGCTTGTTCTGATCGCCTTTTCGTGATGCTGTTGCATGCCATATTTTCAGCACACTGCACATTTGTGTGTTTAGCTGACTTTTCTCTATTTGAGGAAGCTCCTCAGTGTGATCAAAATCAAAAAGATAGCAGTAGCAATTTGCTGTTCCTCACAAACACTGGCCATTTGGCATGACGATGTAGCTTTTGCTATAAAACTAGCAACAAAGCATGAAACTGGCACTCAATTTGTGTCCACGTCAACTCGCCAAACTGCTTGCATTGCTGAAGCTGGTCTAGATCAAAATTGACAAGCACATTACAATCCACTGTTACCTCAACTTGTCATCATCATCATTTACTAACCCTTAAAGGTCCCTTCTGGGGCATTACATACGAGGAGGAGGGGGGAGGCAAAAACAAATAGAGAGTATTCATGATAACAAAAGTGGTATGGATGTTAAAGGTAGAAAAAAAAAGTAAGACGTGACACAGGTGTGAGCAAGGTGATAGGTTTGAAAATAAACTGTCAGTAACTGCTTAAATTTGAAGCCATTGTGCTCATTAACTATTCATTGTGGCACTTTGTTCCAATGCTTTATTGTAATGGACAGGAAAGATTTATGAAATGTGGTGGTAGTTCCATGAAGACGCTGTACACTTAAGCTGTTGAAATGTTGAAAGCCTTTTAGTGTACAGCATCTTTATTGGATTTTATTTAGAGATGGGCAGGGGAATATCAACATTTCTGAATATGAATAGTAAGTATTGAATATCGAATTGAATAGTCAAATGCAGACAAATATATTTACAGTGGCAAAACTTATTTCAATATAATAAGGTACTATGTCTATACTGATTACTGCAAAAAAAGACAAGTCTATCAGGAACCAAGGGTCGGTTGCAAAGATGAGATCATTAATTGTTACTAAAAGACTGCACGAATAGCCTCTCAACAAATGGTTTCAAACATGCCTTATAAGATTAAATGACTACTGTATGACTAGTCTTTTAAAAACATCACGTATATACAGTTGTCGCAAAGAGATGAGAAGGTGGGGGGGGGGGGGGGACATGTTGAGGGCGGACGTGTGTCGTAGGGACATGAAAATGGGCACACTGCAAGAAAAACATCACTGGTTGTAGCGTAAAAGATCAAATGGCTACAAGACTTGAGCACATAAAGACTCAGTGACTGTCTACAACCAAAATCATAGGTTGCCATGTAGGCTTCCACCACAAACTGTTAAGAGAGCTTGCATTTCCACATCACGGTCAGGCGCGCACATACTCTGCCCTTGTTTGAGTGTCCTTGACCATCATCTGCTATGCATAACCAACTTGTCCAAAAGTCAGTGCTCTTGCATTGCTCCTTTTTGTTTCTGTATTGCTTCAAAAACTTTTATTGTTTCACTTCTGATCATTTACAACACTTTGTTTAGTTTACGGAAAACACCAGCCAAACTTTAATGGACAGTTCTAATGGTTTAGAAGTATTTGGTCAATTTTGGATATTTGAATATACCAAATAGTTACTTTTCGGATATAAATTGAATATTACTAACTAATCATATTCAAAACTTTGAATGTTTGCCCATTCCACCTCATTTTTATGAAAAAGATCCAGCAGTGGCCTTTGCCCTCAAATTTGTCATTTTGAAGTAGCCATTGGCATCCTTAAAGGGAGACATGGTGGTTTATTGCAACAGAAGAATGTCAGCTACATGGTATCACTACTGTAGCCACATCCTTGGGTACTCTTGAGAGTCTCTAGAACAGTGTGAAAGAACAGGACAAGCACAAAAGTTGCAGAAGACAGCACTGTCTACGAAAAAAAATTTTACCTGCTTTATATTGTTTTCTTTCAAAAAATGCAAAATTGATAGTTGGCACTGCCCTGTGCCACCTTCCTGTCCATGCCATTCTTTCATGCTTTTCAAGAAATGTTCCAGTACCAACTTACCCAACCTTCAGTGCTTCTGCAGTTTATCATTGAACACTTTAGGTGACATGTGCCTGGATATTGAGCTGCAGAAATAAAGACATGTATGAATGTAAGTATCTATCTGAAACATGCTCATGCTCTATGCAGGGGCATTCCTTCAAACTACAAAGTAATCTTCATGCAAGGTGGAGGCACTGGCCAGTTCAGTGCCATCCCACTCAACCTGTGTCCAGGAGGCAAAGAGCAAAAGGCTGACTATGTCATCACAGGCACTTGGTCAGCCAAAGCAGCCAAGGAGGCTGAAGCTCATATCCAGGTCAACAAAGTCCTTCCAAAGGTTGACAAACACGTTAGTGAGTACAATAGAAATGTCATTGAAGTTCATTTTAATTTATGAATTGTTTTTACTGCCTTTAGAAACAAGTGTGGAAGCTTGGGCCAGTTGGTTACTCATGGCAAAACGAAAACAGCACAGAAGATGGGGACACAGAAAGAAAGACATGCAGCGCTGAATTCCAACAATGTTTATTGGTGATGCAAAAATTATATATAGAGGTGTGCACAGAAAGAAAAGGAGACAGTCAAAAGCATTTCATGACCCATGAGGAAGGGAATATCACTTCAAAAGCCACGTGTTAACAATGCACAAGGTACATGAAAAAACTTCAGAACTGATTCAGGTACGTAATCTCAAATAATGGCAATGCAAGATGAGAAACATGAAATTGTAGAAGCCGACTACATTAAGAAGCTTGACAGTGCGTGTGTATTAGTTTCCTGTTATCAGGTGAGATAACATATCTGAATCAATTCTAAAGTTTTTGCATGTGCCTTGCGAATTTTTAACCTTTAGCTTCAAAGTGGTATTTCTTTCCTCTTGGTTGATAAGACACTTTTGATTGTTTCCTTTTCATTAGCACATACATCTATACATGTGGTCTCTGCATCACCAATAAACATTGTTGGAAGCCAGTGCCATGTGTGTCTTTATTTCCATGCCCTTGTCTTGAGCGCTGTCCTCATTACGCTTCTTCAGAAAGGTGGAAGGTAACCTCTTTGTCAGGTCATTTATGCCTAATTATATTTTTCTTGTGCACCTCATCACTGACTTTACAGGGTCTAATGGTAAAGTTGTTTTTGCAACATGACTCGGAACACATTCTTGGCTAATGGAGTGCAAGATGGCGCATTCAACAGGCCGATTCAGAATGAGATGCTTAGAATTCAGCTTAGAACATTACGCTACAAAACTCTGTTTATAGGATCTGCTAAGTACATGTACGACGAAACTACAAAATGTGTAAAAGAAATCCAATAGCAATCGCTGCATCACCGTCATCCAACACACCGTTCAATAACGACAACCCGCCCTAACAGTACTATTTCAGCAATATATTCTAACATACGTAGCTTCCTTTCCAAACGTGACGTTGTATCTAATCTGGTCTTATCATCTGGATGTAACTTGTTGATACTTACCGAAACCTGGCTAACCACTGACGTATCTGACGCGGAGGTCATGGATGACCTACCCAGTTTCCATGTCTTCCGTAACGATTGCCAGCACTCTAGAGGCGGCGGGGTGCTCATCGCCGTTAGTAATACGATACCCTGCTCCGTTGTTCACAACCCAAGTGACCTTGAAATATTATGGCTACTCTTTCGTGCAACCCCGCAAACTATTTTACTTGGCGTTTGCTACCGCCCCCCGCGAGCAGACACTAGCTTCACTGACAAGCTCAACCGCGTCCTAGATGTACTAATGAAAAAACACACTAACGCTCAGATTTTGCTCTTCGGAGACTTTAATTTCCCTAATATCAATTGGGATAACTATCCACCTTCGTCACATAGTACAACCGAAATGATTTCCTCGAAGTCTGCTTTAATTTCAACCTGACCCAGCTAGTGTTAGAACCAACACGCGTGGTGAATGACTCGGCCAACATTTTAGATCTTATATTAACTAACAATCCGTCTAGCCTACCTTCGATATCCTATCTCCCGGCAATTAGCGACCATACAGTAATCCACACTGTCTTTAACTTAAGCTTTCCAAAACGAGAATCGTGGAATAAAATAATACGCCTATACGATAAAGGCAACTACGAAGCCATTAACAACGAACTAATGTCCTTCTACCCCACATTCAGTGATGAATTCCACAACCGCACACTTCAAGCAAATTGGTTGATCTTCGAACAAAAAATCACCGACCTTGCTAATAACCACATTCCAGTTGTTTCAGTACCGACTAACAGCAATAAACCTTGGTTCACAAAAAAATTATCAACTCTAGAAAACAGGAAGAAACGATTTTTTCGGTCGGCAAAGCAAACCAATTGTGCTGTGGCCTGGGACAAATATTACGAGGCAGAGAAAGTTTATCTCTCGGCTATACGCCGCGAAAAACACTCCTTTTTCCATGACACGTTGCCTCGTGTACTAAACACTAACCCCCAGAAATTCTGGCAACTACTAAACCCCAAGCCACCAAATGCTATCACTATCGCCGACCATAACGATATAGTATTCCCCGAAGAAGAGTGTGCCGATGCATTTAACCGCGCGTTTTCAGCAGTATTCACCACTGAACCTGATGCTCTGTTACCTATACCACCGTCAGCTGTGCAATCTGTTATGTCACCCATCGAATTCACTGAACATGGCATAACGGCAATAATTGAAAAGCTAAAACTCTCATCGTCGTCCGGGGCGGATGGCATCAACTCTAAACTGTTAAAAAATACTAAACTCATCTGCGCATCGTACTTTAGAATAATCTTCTCACAGTCTTTATCCTCCTGTAGCATCCCCGTCACCTGGAAGGAAGGGCAGGTCGTTCCAATCTACAAATCAGGTAATAAAAACTCGCCTCTTAACTACAGACCGATTTCCCTAACCAGCGTACCCTGCAAGATAATGGAGCACGTCATTTTCACCCAAATTATGCACTTCCTTGACACTAACACCTACTTTCACCCATCCCAACATGGTTTTCGTAAAGGTCTCTCGTGCGAAACGCAACTTGCTATGTTCGTCCATGACTTACACGTTAATCTTGATGCTAACACCCAAATCGATGCCATTTTTCTGGATTATGCTAAAGCATTTGATAAGTTACCTCACCAACGCCTGATACTCAAGCTCTCCCAGCTGAACCTGCACCCTGACGTCTTAAATTGGGTTATTGAATTTCTCACTAACCGATCACAGTCAGTGCATGTCAACAATCACACCTCCGCACCCCTCCCTGTAACTTCTGGCGTCCCACAAGGTAGTGTTCTAGGCCCCCTACTTTTTCTTATTTATATTAACGACCTTCCCCTTAATGTTTCCTCTCAAATCCGTATGTTCGCTGACGATTGCGTCATGTACCGCACAATTATTAATGACTCTGACCACAACATTTTACAAAATGATCTTAACAAAGTGCAAGGCTGGTGCAACGACTGGTTAATGACCCTTAACGCCGATAAATGTAAAGTAATGTGCTTCACTCGCCGCCATCAGCTCTTATACTCACCGTATAATATTACTAATACTACCTTAGAAAAAGTGGACACATTTAAATACCTCGGCATCACCCTTTCATACGACTTAGACTGGTCTGCTCATGTAACGCGCATTACTGCATCCGCTAACCAAACACTAGGATTCCTAAAACGCCATCTGCGTCATGCACCGCAACACGTCAAACTGCTAGCATTCAAGACGCTCGTACGTCCGAAAATTGAATACGCATCCCCCATCTGGTCACCACATCAAACTTACCTTATCAATGCACTTGAACGAGTTCAGAATCGTGTAGCAAGATTCATTCATTCTTCGTATTCTTATAACACTAGCGTATCACTACTTAAAGCACAGTCCGACTTAAACACGCTATCATCCCGGCGTCGCATTGATTCGTTAATCCTCTTTCACAAGTTCTATTACAGTTCGCTCCATCATGCACCATATGTGCTGGCCCCACCCCCTCGCCACTCCCTGCGTACAGGGCATTCCTTGCAAGTAACCCGTCCACGCAGCCGAACTACAACCTTCTCTGCATCCTTCTTTTGCCGATCATCAAGCGACTGGAACAGCCTGCCCCGTCACATAACCGAAATCACCTGTTCAACGATGTTTGCTGATAAGCTTAATACTAATATTCTTCATTGAACTCATGTGGCCACCAATTAAAATGCACATTTATAAACCCCACCCCTTATGTAATACCCCCACTGAGGGGTCTTTAAGGAAATAAAAGTGAAGTGAAGTGAAGCTGTGAAAGATGGCTTAGCACTGATAAACAGTGTGTGCACACGAAAAGCCTAAGGCTGGAGTCCCGTGAAACCTTTGTCTTCTTTTGATAATCTACTTGTATTTCAGAATTACACATACACTTCCTCTCAGCCATGGAGCTATAAAAGTTTGGCTTAGGTTGACCAGTGTAATTCTGGAGGAGGAGGTCATGTCATGGAGGTCATGATACCGGATATGTGAAATTTGTGTACCAGGGTTGCCTGGCATAAAATGACATGTGACAACAACAGCCTGCCCCCTTCCTCATTCAAGTGTGTTCCTTCCCCAGAAAAAAATTCCTGGCTATGCAACTGCATGACATTACATTTATATTTCAGCTGGCAGTCATCAACTGTGTGCTGGAACTCACTTAATGTGAACTGAAGGGATGACAGCCAGCTTGCTGTAGAAAAATCTTTAAGTTTTTAATTACACACCTGCTCCTCCCTTTTGTTGTCTTTGTGCAGGGGACATGCACGTGTGTTGAGACGTGAGACGTGATTTCTTGCTTTGTGCAGGCATTCCACCACAGAGTGAGTGGAAATGCAGCCCAGATGCAGCCTACCTCTACTACTGTGACAACGAGACCATTCATGGTGGGTGTGCATCTTACACTGTGTACCAAATGGAAAAGGAGAACCTATTCTTTCTTTCAAACTTCATAGACACTTTTTTTTTTTTTGCACTGTGAGCCTGGCTGCACAAAGATGTATTGTGGAATGCACATATATGGGGCATTTAATGCAGCTTAAGCACATTAACAGTGAAAATGACACATGAAGATGGCTGATCTTTCTTGTCAGCAGCTGTGTCAGTCTCTGTCTAGTTACTTTGTAAGTACTAATCTCCTGGCTGTGTTGTAGTTATGCCTGCAGTTCTAGAACATTCTTGTTTCTTCTGTAGCTGGTGAAATTAAGAGCTGTTTGTGCATTTGACGATTCTGTATAACCTGCACTATGTGCACACAGATCCAAACAGTGACTGCGGTAAGGATTCTAGAAACATCAAGTGAACTAACCAACTAAACTGAAGGAAGGTATTAAGCAAGAAATTGTTCTAAAGTAGCATTAAATGTAGTTTGCTAGAGCTCTCACAGTCCATCTGTGCAAACTGAATCCTCATCTGTTTGACCTCTTCATCTTTCTTCTCCTTGCTTGCTCTCTTTCTTTCCACAGGGTAGAAGATTATAATCTTTTAACAAAAGGAAATATTGCCATCCGTATAACTGTCATAAGACATGAAGGGAACCAACCGCCTCCCTACAATTCAAACTTCGTAATTGTTCTCGCTGAATTTCAGCAATCTTGTACAGCCTTGCCAATTTCACAGTGTCACTGCCTTATCAAGAACCAAGCTATGACTGCTTGTGTGGTGGTAAGGTGCATTGATGTAGTGGTCAAACCAAAAATCGAACCCTTATCTTCAGCCTCTTATCAGGAAGTAAGTGAAACTCAAAATCCTCGTGCACTAGTTGTGTTGGTTGTTGAATCTGCATCCCCTTGGTGACAAGGCAGCTGCTGTGCCAAACAAGCACTGCACACTGGCAAGAGAACATGTTTATAAGAACTACCGATGCCTGCAAAGCCTGTGGCTTATGCTGAAGAATGGAGGAGTTTGTGCTGACAAAGGAAAAAAGTGACCCTATTCTCGTGAGACTCCTTTACATTGAGGTTTTGACTGCCAGGGTTATTTTTATTTTAGTATATTTTTTCTCTCTTGACTGCTCCCCCGCTTTGCAGGGTTTCTTGCAGATATTGGTTCAGTGTACATTTCATGCTATATAGGATCTGGTCCTTCGTTGTTGCATTTTCCAGTTTTAGTATTTAAGAACATTTAATAAATTCCTTTGTCTAAACAGACAATAGTCCAGACAGATGGAGTTGCCACACTGGCTATGGCCACACTATTCTTCCTACCCTCTGTAAAGGCCAGGTTGGTTCAGCAGGCAGTTTATAGTATAGAACCTGGTTCTCCAGCACAGTTTTCTTCTTCTTGAGAATTCATCCATCGTTCAAGAATCTCTGTGTCAAAATGCCACTGTGGAGGATATAAATCTTATTCTTTCCTCCAGGCCTGCCACACTGGTGCACCGTGGCTTCACCATGCAGGTTCACCAAGCAGCAAGACAGAGCACTGAAACATTTACCATATTTATCTTATTATGAGGCAATGGTGCAGTTGGGGGACCCTAGAGAAAGATCTTAACCATTTAATGACAAGTGTGGCCTACAGGCAACATACCAAAAAAAAAATTTTCTTGCCAAGTTTCAATATTGAGTATGAAGCTTCTGGCTAAATGTCTTTTGCCAACACTGAGTTGCAGGCAGCAAGCATCATTTGTTAGTTTGGAGAAGAAACACGGGATGAAAAAAAAGTTTGGCATACGACTCGCTTCATTTTGAAAGCGCTGTCCGAGGAGACAGAACAATGTCAGATCTCCGGCTGCAGTGTTGTCAGACACGTGACGTAAAGCAAATGAAATGTACACCTATGGTTCCCATATGGTGAGAGCTGCCTGTACAAATTCCAAATGAAGCCTTAGGTGGCTTGGGGTGAAGCGCACTTGCAGTTTCCTGCCTGGGTTTTTTTTCCCCCTATTGCTGAAAAAAATTTCTCCAAGATGTATTTTCTTTTTATTTATTATGCTTATTCTTGGTGTGTTTTGCACATTTAGATAGAAAATAAACATTTTTTTCTAGGCATATATATATATTGTTCTTAAAGGGGCCCTGAACCACCCCTCGGGCTTGGTGAGTCCGCAGGTAGCATATGTTGCTGTGAACATCTTGGCCAAGTTTTGCTGTCGTACGCGGCGCGTGGAGCTCGCAAGCGTATTGCAGAGTCACCTTTCTCTAAAACTCTCTCTTTTCAACAGAAGGCCCTGTCGTCACTCTCTTCTAACACACTATTTTGTCATACCCTTAGAAGGCTGCTATTGGCCGATACCTGACATTAAGCTGTGGTTGGCTACATGGCGTAGATACGACGGCCGCCGCGAGTTCACTGGCTAAGCCCACTGCAGCTCGCTGAGGACAGCTGCGTTTGGCTTATGTTTAGCGCGTCGTAGGCACCAAAGACGAAAGTCTTGGCACAGTGGAGGCTGCGTTTGATAGCCAATAACTCAGCTTCTGCTGAACGCATTGAAGTACTTTTTGCAGCAAAGTATTTCTGAAATAGCCTATTTTCACTTTAAATGCCTTCCTCCACTTCGATAAAAAGTGGTTCAGTGCCCCTTTAAAGGGTTAAGTGTACACACTAATATAAGGCAGTACATATACAGTAGCCTATAGATTATTCAGATTCGGTGGAGATCACCTGAAGATACTGAATACTTCCACGCCCAAAACGCAAAATGGTGACCATGAAATGGGGGGGTGAAGGGAGCTTGAACATGCTGAGGTGGTGAGAGGGTGGGGTTCCCAAGGGGGTAACGAAAAGGGATAAGTGAGAACTTCCTCTTGAGATGTGGCTTTCTGGCAGTGCATGCTGCAATGCTGTGAAGCCACGCTATACGGCAAAATTCGCATCGAGTTTTTACTGTAGAATTTTTCTAATTCTCGGTGCATATTATATGTGCAAAAATAAGGTAGTGCTTCATCTCCCAAAATTAGTTGGTATGCCGTTTAAAATCTGCGTCACCGGAAACATGGCACTGCCGCTGCCGTATTAAAACTAACTGAATATATCAGCTCTGCATACAAGGCAGGGGATGACTTCAGTGCCTTGTATTTGAATAAATACAATACTCTACCTGCAGTCAGAAATTTAACTTACAAGCTTTGTGTGTTTAGGTGGCCTCTCCAAAATATTACAGCAAGTACACACTGTTCCATTTTGCACAAGTTGCTTCTGGAGTGAAGGGAGCAGGTGTGCTGAAAACACAACAAAAGCATACTCGGAAGTGGCAGTGAGCACATAGCTGTCAGTCCTTTTAAAAATGAACTCTATGTCAATTATGGAAAATATTCATTTCGGATATTGGATACATGCAGAACTGTACAAAAGTGGTTTAATCATATTCTTGCTGTCAGCTTTCGTGAAAATCCAGGATGCAGTAATCAACATGACAACCTACTGCACAATGTTACGCCTTCAGTTTTATGTTATGAGACATGACAGTATTGTTACTTTAGCCACGTACATGGAGATGCTGTCTTCATTGTCTAACCGTGACACCAAAAGAAAAAAAATTATTTTTTACATTTGGAATATATCCCAGCCAGTAATAACCAACAGGAAAAGCAATTATGTCCCTAAGCTGTCTTCAAGTCTGATGAGGATATGGTTGACCAGTGAAAAAGGAGCTGGTGCATTGGGTGCCAGAGACATGTATTGAGCTTACATTGTTTTCTGTCAGTTTCTCAGCATGCAAATTCTGGTGTGGTCACAGTTAAAAGATTTTTCTTCTTAGTCTGTGCCATAAGTTATTCCGGCATTTCTGTCAGCTGTCGGTCCCATAGGAGGAAAAAGAAATAAAAGTGCTTTGCGAATTACTGACATACTTCTTTTTTTTTCTCTCCATACATCAACAGGCGTCGAGTTCAACTTCGTCCCCGAGAGTGGATCTGTGCCCTTGGTGTGCGACATGTCTTCCAACATCTTAACAAAACCTGTTGATGTGTCGAAGGTGTGTATGGCTTTAACATCATGCGATGCCTGCCTAGAATGAATTTCTAAGATTTCAGCTTGTTAACCCTGCAGCTGGTATGTTCGGTTGACTTATTTGCATTGCCAGCTGTCATGAATGTAATGCTGAAATTAGCAGAGAGACGCTTCTTTAGCTTCAATACAGGGAGAGAGGGCATATGATTCTAGCATGTGCCATCTTGGAATTATTTAACTTAAAAGTGATCATAGATCTTGCTAGAATGGAGTAGAGAGGGCAAATAGAAGGCTGTGTGAAATGTCTCCAGTAAAATGGCTTAGCCGATGAACTGGTAAATGCATAATGCTGCAAATTTCTGAACAAACAAGCAAACTCAAGTAATCTGTGTTTCTCGTCGCTCATAAGTAATGACTGTTAATTATTTATGTGGAAGAATAAATGTACAATGAAATGGCTTTTTCGAGTAGCTTGCATCATTAAATGAAAAAAAAAATATTTCTTCTATATTAGTAAACTACTCTGCTACAATATCAACAACGCAACTCTTACTGTGAGAGGAAGCTTTGCAAGCCAGAAGAGGTGCAGAAAGGAAACACAAGTGGCAACGCCGCCTTGAATTTCCCACGCTAGTACACCGTGGCATCATAGATATTGACTGCTAGGGCTTAGTTAATTCTTTGTCAGTAGATTGACTGCATTGTGTTTTGAAGGAGCCAAACAGTGAATATGGCGGCAAGTTTTGTAAACCTTTACTTAGCCAATGAGGCCCAAATATTTAAAAAAATGCTTTGAAGTTTGTGACGTCACACTAACATACTGGCATTGGGGTTTTGGCACAGAATTCTATAGAGGAAACTTTGACGTTTAATTTCCCTTGTAGTAATCAACCTATTATAGAGAAATTAACAACAATAGTTTTCAAAGAATGCATTATCAGGCTGAACTGATTTAGTGTCTTTTTACATGTAATACTACCGATACAATGGCATTGAGGCAAGTGCATGGACATTCCGCTACCTTGTTTTAATACACATGTGGCAGTAAATTCTTTGGTTCTGAAGCGGTTAATATACATTTGCCACCTCTGTTCCTGAAGTGCACCGAAGCAAACTGGAACAGAACAAAAATAAGTGTAACCCATGTCCTTGAGCTTGCGAAAATTATGGGTGTGACGGTGCATTTACTAGGACTACATTTCATTGAACTGGGCCTACTTTGTACGTTTGCTTCAGTTTTGACTGAATGTCTGAATTGTTTGTCTTCTAGTTTGGTATCATCTTTGCTGGCGCCCAAAAGAACCTTGGCATGGCTGGCGTCACAGTTGTCATTATCCGAGAAGACCTGATCACCCCACCATCGGCCCACTGCCCGAGTGTGCTCAGTTACAAGATCAATGCTGAGAACAAGTCGTTATACAACACACCTCCCACATATGCGTGAGTAAAAGCGCTTTGCTCTACACGTAATAACAGAATAGCTCAAATCGAGCAGCGCACTGAGACATTCTTTTACAAGTTTTAAGCGTTTTGTGGAGCTTGTAGGTTAAATGAAAGACAGTAATATCGCATCTCATATAATTATGGTGACCACATTTCTATACACTAACTATAACTATGTTCTTTATTTTCTCTTTTGCTACTATTTGTAAGGTTGACATAATTTGAATCATTGGCAAACGAATACATGGCAATGCAAAATGGCATATTCATGTTATGTTAGTACTAAATTAAACTCTAGGATTTTACATGTTATTGCTCTAAAGAACTGCTCACATTCTCTGCATGTGTTTCATTTGTTTATTTACTTGCACACACTAGGAATGATACATTCGACTGATTGCCTTAGAGTGCTCTGGCAGCAAGCTTTACATTCAGCTGTTTCATTCAGAGTGCCATGCTGTAGCTCAGAGTGATCGGAGGCACTCTCAACTTTGAGTTGGGTGTGCAACCTAGATCCAACAGAACTCCAGTCAAGTGATCCCACTTATTGCTCTGTGAGCATCTGAACATTTGGCTTGAGCAGGTTTACTGTGGCTGAAGTCTCAAGGCTTTGCATCACTGCAAACAGAGTTGAAACACAGTAGGAACCAGACAATGTGTCATTAGTGTGCATTAATTTAGATCCTTGATCCAGCATCAGTACTTGGTGGTGTTTTTTCTCATAAAAAGTACTCCTGGAGCAAGCTTCTGGTTTGGAATGCAGGTTAGCAGTTTGGCAAGTGTATTGAAAGAGCTGCATCTATAGATGCACAAACAAATATTAAACTTTTAGCATTCCTATTGCACCTTTGTGCTTCAATCACATGGCGAATAATTTACAGTTTATTAGCATAGCATATCAATATCAGCTATTAGATTGAATTTTGTGTGCAGAGCTTCTTTTGCCATCTGGTGACTGTCTGTAGTGCCATGGACCAACAGGGAGTACCTAATAAATTTTTCAGAACAAGCAAGCATAAGTCACTGCTTCGCATTACAGGTGAAACTGTAATTTTTAACAATGTGTTCTGTAATTATATGAGTGAGTGTAGGAGTGTGAGCATGACATAAGTTGCTTTTGATTGATGAGCAGCATCTACATCCTGGGCCTGGTCCTCAAGTGGATCAAGCAGAATGGCGGCTTAGAAGGCATGGCAAAGCGGTCAGCAGAGAAGTCCAGGCTCATTTACGAACTTTTTGACCAGTCTAATGGCTTTTATGTGTAAGTCTTGTATTTCAAGGAAATCTTTACTTTCTCTTCCATGATATCTTCTTGCTACCTTAGGGCCACAACAAAAAATGCAGGTGCATGTACAAGGCTGTGTTTTAATGCTTTGCAATGCCACCAGGAAAGAAATGGCACTTGTCATTGACGCACTCATGAGCAGTTCATGGTGATGCAAATTTTTGCTACATTCGTGTATTCACTAGTAAAATTCCTTTCACATGCTGCACTTCTGACTTTTGCTACAAAGCACTACTTTATCACATGTGCATGTTGGTTCAAATGCAGCTTCAGTTGTTACTGCAAATAGGCTACACTATCTCAGCTGGTTCTGACCTGTCTCGCGGTCTTTTGCCGAGCACCATTACCAAGCAAACTTAAATTCCTGAAAGAACATGAATGCATGCACACATTTCTCTCATACACACCTCTACAGCAATAACACATTGGGTAGGATGACACAGTGCGGTATACGTACTACAACCATGTCATGATGCATAGTACATCCATGTGGTGTCTCATGCTTCTGTGAAGGCGATCATACTAAAGGCCTTAAAGCACTGGGCAGGTTTGCGTGTTACAGAAGACGAAATAATTTTGGAAGCATTGTGCGAGTCTTCGTAATGCAAGCACAGCCAGGCAAACAGTGCCAGACTTGACATTTTACCATCACGGCAGCCCACAGCAGTTATGACTTTGTACAGATGCTCATATCCGTAGTCAATCTGTTGTAATTAACATTGATTGAACAAAAGATGTCTCAAGCTAGCACCCGAGACATTCCTTGCTCAACCACTGTCGATTACATTGTCTCCATCTTCCTGTTAACCTCTGTCCTGTTTAGTGTGTGATTATGGCACAAGTACTTCACAAGACTTCGTTACAGGCTGCCTGTCTTGCAGCAACTAAAGTATTGCCTTGGGCCGAATCCAAGAGGTGCTTGACAGTGCTTGTTCCCGTTCATTCTACAGGTGCAACGTGGACCGTGCACATCGAAGCCGTGTTAACATTCCATTTCGTATCGGGGGAGCACAAGGCGACGATGAGCTTGAAAAACTTTTCCTCAAAGAAGCCGCCAAGAGAAACATGATTCAACTGAAGGGACACAGGTAAGGTTGTGCTAGGGCATTTTTGTGCGTGCCTTTTCACGCCTGCATCTAGTGTTCCTCAACGTAAGTGCAGGAGCTCGTTGGGTATTTGCGCTCCATATGGGCACTTCAAGGTCTGCTACTATGCAGACACTGCACACTTGTCAGCTGCAAGTCCTTGTTTTTCTACTCGAATGACAGGTTACATGGCAGTAGTTGTAAAATTGATTTTAGGTACTTTGGTATGATGTTGGCATTTCGCAGAGGTAGATGAACTGTGACTTATTGTGCATTAAGCAATAATGTGTGGCTTGCAGCCATCTACCGATTATTTTCCACTCTGATCTTGTATGCACAGTACTCTTCATTTATTTTTTTGCTAAGTGTTAATGTTTAAGTAGCTTGAGTATCCTCGGAAAAAAAAAAAGAGAGAGAGAGAGCTTTTAAAATCCTCCGAATTCTTGCATTTTAATGCATCTGTCTGGCTACCCATATTTAGGACCACAGCAAAAAATTCCAAAATACAGTCAGCAATAAAATTTTTGGATATTCCTAATAGTTTGAACGTCTTCGCAGCATCACCACGTACTCCATACTAGAGCCAGTGTACAAGGACATCTGAAATTTTGGACGCAGATACCTTTCGCTACCTGGCTTATCTGACGTTTTGCCATGACCACAGGTCTGGATTGGCGTTAATTGAAGCCATCCGCCACCACCATTTGGTTATCTCGTAGCCTCAAACCAGCACACCCACACGCCGACCCCACTGGCAGCCATAGCCGCCATGGCCATTTGTGTTTGGCCACGTGCTGATTGGTTGCGTGGTCTTTTGTGCTGTCATGCGCTCTGCAATGCTAGGCCTAGCTTCTTCAACGTTCACTACCGAGCTTCCTGCTGTTCGATGCTGTGTTTTTCATTGAAAGGATTCGCCACTTTCAGCTGTAGCACTGACTACCCATCATCTTTGCGGATGACTTTGAAGCCATCAGCAGACACAGAAAGCACTACCCTAGGTCGACGACAAAGAAGAAAGCTGCCATCATCAAGCAAATTGAGAGCAGCCAGTCTCAAGCCTATGTGAGCAAGTTCGGCATCTTCAAGCAGACGATTCCAAATTTCCTCAAAAGTAAGGTGAAGATCTTGGAAGCGGCAAAAGTTACAATGTCGATCTCAGTCTTCTCTTGACATGCTTTCGGACTTGCGGAAAGCAGTGACAAGACACACTTCACAACTGTTTTGCCATGCGGGCTTCACACTGGATACCGAGACAGCGATCCCGTCGGATGATAATGGCAAGGTGCCCGACACTCCCCTTCCATGGACTTTGTGATCGACCTGCGTGCCGCCAGTGTTGTGATTTCCACTGAGATAACATTTAAATATTTCACTTACAATGAGCTCAACGTCTGTGCAGAATTCACAGACGATAAAATTGTCCATCAAGTGATCGTCAAGGTCAAGGAGTTGGACAACTCCAAAACTGAAGAGCCAGCGCCTGTGCTGCTGACTAGCTTTCATTTGCCACGAGCACCGATGACATTGCCATCAGTGTACAATAGTGACCCTAGCCAAATGCAAGCAAGCATTATCGCGCGCAAGCGGAGCGCAGTACAGAAGCAAATCAACAAATTTCTCAAACCACCAGGGCAGTAAAAGACAGCGTTCTTGAAGACCCCAGTTGGAAGATAGCCCCGGCTTTTTTTCGGAGCCATCTCAATGATGCATTGGCAGAGTTGCAGTGGTCTGCTACTCTGTCATTGACTCTCTCCATCTGAGGAATGCCTATAAAATTGTACATTTTCTGCATGTACTCATTTCTTCAGACGTTTTTACGGTCCCTAGAGAGTCCCAAAAATTGGACGTTGACGGTAAAGGTACCAATTTGCTCAAGGAATCATCACAGTTTTTCTATATATGTTCAGGGAAGTTGCCCAAGATGTCATACACGACATAGTGTTGCTTTGATTACAACTTGCACATCTGCATTGGAGATGAGCTACAAATGATGGGCTCGGATTAGTGTGGCAATTATCACCATGCTAGTATAGCAGCTTTGCCAACACCAATCATACGTAAACTTGTAGAAAATGTGGATTTATAAAAGCAGCATTTCCCTTGTTGGCAGTTCCTGGAAGAAGCTCACCTAATTTGAAAGATACTAGTTCTCCTCCTGTGCATATCTGGCCTGTCTAGCAATATTTCACCTGCTACATCGGGTTGTTGTCCAGTTCCCTGTACTGGGTGAATGCAATTACTGATGCAAAAGCATCAAATGGCTCATTGAGCAAAAAAATCCAATGTCAGGCATCTGTGGCAGTGAAACGGCATCTAAATTCCTGTTGGCTGCAACACCACGACACGAGCATGCCTCAACAAAGCAGAGCGGGGAAAGGAAACACCTGCTGCCACAATAGTGCGCCGTGCGAGGGGGCATCACCACAACGCCAAATCACCCTTCTTCTCGGAAGCCTGTGTTGACCACATGTTCCTTGTATGCGTAAGCTCTCGCCCGCATTTCAATGCACTCACTTGCCCGCAAGGAGTCCATAACTCGACGACCGCTCAGCAGTGTTCAAGTGGACAGTAATGCTTTCACATTCACAGCTCATGAGAAGTGCTTAGGTGTCCTCGGATTTTTTTTTAGGAAAAAGCAGGCAATCGAATATAGGCATTCTTAACTGTGGGAGAAAGCTACTGTTGAAACTAGTTGAGAGCTGAAGTCTGCTGCTCACCCCACCCCCCACCCTTACCCCCTTTTCTTTCCTGCACTATTTTGTTAGGAAGGCCATAGCAGATGATGGTGCTGCAATGGTTCTTCCGTTCAGGTTTCCAAACTAAGCTTATTTGGTGATTGCAGTGCAGTTATGTCATGTATTGCTTGTATAACTGCCTTGTACGCATTATGCACACTGGGTTTAGAGATTTGTTTTAAAGCAAAGATTTCTTTGCCTACTTTCTTGGGTTTGATGTGGCTGCTGTCTGGGTCAGTATCTTGGAGGATGCGTTTGATAAATATATGTGAAGGTTATATGTGCGCTGAAGGCTATAACCAGTGAACGGGCTTATATAACTCTTGTACACTGACTGACAATAGTGCAGTAAACACACCTGTTCTGCTTAAGAAAAAAATTAATTTCTGCATAAAACTTGAAAAAATAATGTAACAGGCGTCTCTTGAGCACACTGACCTCTTAATGGAATGACTCATTATATTCAATGGATTCTTTGACTCACTTGATTTCCATTGGTTTATCGATTCAGTATGTGCCAAGGGTATGTGCCACTGTGACACAAATACAGATTCCTTAAACGTAGCAAGACATGTATCATACTTCACTGTGCACACTTGACATCAATGCACAGTCATATCACACTGTGCATCTGCCCGATTTGCTGTTTTCATTTTGGCATTGCTTGTGATCAGCGTAGTACATAAACATTGCTCAAGGTTGCACGCTGCACAGGATGAAAGTAAACACACTTGTATGCACTGCCATTAGTTGTATAGGATTTAATTACGTATAACCGCTTCACATATATTCCAACATGTATGTTGGATATGCATAAATTCTTTTTATTTGTGTACGCTAGCTTCTTTGTTGTATCTGCCCCATGTGCTAATGCTTGAAGAACTTAAAAAATGTCCTAATTGTGTTCACCAGCACCGTTGAGCGGCTATGCCTTTTGATGTTGAAGGCTGCAGGAAGCACCTGAAATTGCAGGAGAAAAGGCCACAGTGAGGCTGTACACGGGAAGCAAAGCCAAGCTCTGCACCTTGCATTGTCCAGGCGCATGCCTGTTTGCACCCAGGGTGCACTCAAATTTGGCCCGAAAACTCGGTCGTAGCTTTCTCCATTTTTACAATGCCCACTAAGTTGCTCTAAAACCAGGAGCTCACAACTGATGGAAGGTGCTTTGCTTCCTCAGATGTTGGTCACAGCTTATAGAATGCGGTTGGGATTACTGCAGCATTCTTTTACTGCCTGCCATTTGTATGTGGATGAGAAAGAGTAAGTTCAACCACAGCCATCTGCATTTCTTCAATGCCTGCACCAGTGATGTTAAAAGCAGAGGTTACTTAGAGGGCACCACTTTCTTTCCCAATAGTAAGTCGCGGTTTATAGGGCACAATTAGGGTGGCATCACCTCTTTTTCATAGCATGTCATGCAAAGCAAAGAGGAAACAGCAGCGCATGCTCTATCAACAGGTGTACAAAACGTTCGGTAATATGGCACCACCGCAGCAAAACACTGGCACCTGCATGGCAGAGCAACAGGCCAGGCATTCTACAAAAAAAGCAGGAGGCAATGGCTCACTGCATGGTAAAACTTGTCCTTGCTCCAGCGATGACGCAGACGGAATGTCTGGGAAGGTAATGCTACTGCAGTAGCCCATCGACTCTCACGCATTTCAGAGCAACTGGGCAGCCATTGCAAAAATGTATGGGAGACTTGGACAGTGTGCCAGCATTCGTCAGCCTGCTCCAGTTATGTTTGTACAACTAACAGTCACCCTCAGCATTCATTACAAAGTTATATTCGTCAAATTGCAGATGTTGTATTTGTTCTGTGCAGCAGTGAATCTTGTCTTTTTGGGTGCAGAGGATAGTTTGAGACAGTTAACTCGGCCATTTGGGTCCGTGTTTTATGCACCTGATCTGTGTGCATTATACTTCGCAATGTTTCTGAGTCTGTTGCATCCATTTTTCATTCCAGATCAGTTGGCGGCATTCGTGCATCAGTTTTTAATGCCATGAGCGTGGAAGCACTCGCACCATTCTTGGAATTTGCTAGAGAATTCGAAAAGGAGCACCGTAAATAGCCTCAGCATTACGACCATTCCATGGAAGTCGCAGGACAGCGGAGTCACATTGCCCAGACCCAGGCTGCTTTAGGGTAGCCACAGCGACTAGTGCTGTGGGCCCTAAGAATACAAGTACACACAGTGTGGATTGTTACCGCATGCATTTTATGGTTTATACAGACAAGCAACTTATTAAACAGTGCCTTGGAACTTTTCTTCCATAGTGACTTTGACTCTTTTTAGCCTAACAGGGAATAAGAACAAGATACCTTTCCCATGACACAGTTTTTCAGTACATTGTGACACAATGGTGCCTTAAGTAAATGAATAAATGTTCCTCCATAGTGATTTACTCCATTTTGAACCTTTTGTTTTTCAAACTGTAGACAGTGTGAAGAACTTTTTTCTGTGATGCACCTGTATACCATTAACTGCAGCGTGTTGAAGGTGTTTACTCAAATGGCTCATATGCTAACTTCAGCAATGCCTCCTTTGGCTGCCGAACTTTAAGCCACTATGCCGCATCTACTACTAATGCAGCCACCCAGAGTGCATTAAACCAATCAGTAGCAACTTTGTGTTGGCCTAATCATCATTGAAAGAGCCCTTGAAGACCTTTGGAAGCAAAAGCCAGCCCTCGTGATCCTACCATGAATTAGTCTCTCAGGCCACCAACAGCTGCAGCAAAAGAAAAATCCATGCTTGTTTGCTGCCTAATGCAAGATTAGACCGTTATGAAAGGTGTCGGCTGGCTTTCCTGCATTGCGCAATTTTTTTTTAAATGCTGTTGACAATGCATGGTTAAAATGATGTTGCTCTGCATCTCATGTGTTGTCCTGGCTTTCATGTAATACTATATGATGTGAAAGAATGCACAAAGGACCAGTTGCAGAGTAATCATCATTTCTTCTGCTCCTTGGCACCCTTCTTTTGGGCATTTACACAGTGGGAAAGAAGGTCCAAAACTTGCGAAGGGTATAATGTGACATTTGGAAATTAGCCAAGGTATGCATGGTGTCCTTTAACTGAAATTCATATTTAGGTCATTCTATGCCATACGCATCAGCCAAAAATTCTATCTTTGAGGCATGGCAGTCTCAGAAACTCCTGCAACGCTCTGCTGAGAAAAATGCCACGAGCATGAAAGGTTTCCCGCTACATTAAGCGGTGTATTGCAGTGAAGGTGCATTGCTAGTCAATGGTGCTTCATGGAGTAGAGACCAAACCTCTTCAAAAAATATTTCTCACCTAAAACAAAAATTACTCCAATTAAACATTCTAGAACATCTTGCTAGGTGTCCTCCTACGAAGCACGCGTTTCAAATTTTTACGTGGACCACTTCAATGCGAAATTTACAGATAAATGAGACACAAATGAAATTTATGCTACTTGTGGGCCAGAATGGTTAAGAGAACTTGAAAGATGGTTCTTATTTGACACTATAAGCAAGTTCAGCAATATGCATCATGAAACTAATATTGTAACAATTCAGCTTTTAATTTGGCTTCTCCAATTTATTTGGCAAGCTAACAGATGTTACTTTGGCTTCCTAGCTTATCTGCTACACTGTATAAAGCAGTCTTATAGTTCATTAAATGCTGACTCAACAAGTTCAAACTGTCACGTTAAATAACTGCCTCAAAGCAGTGAGAACACTAGACTCACTTGCATCTCCTGACATCTTCCCTACACAGATCTCAAGTAACCAGCTTGAAGCTGGACACACCCTTTCATTTCACAACCATCGGGAAGCTTCAGTACTGCTATTTAAAATGACAGCCACCTCAAAAGTGAATTATGGACTATGACATAAGGGATAGGTCAACACCACTAGATCCATAAGAACTGCTAAACAAATTTAACAGAAGTCGAAGCTAACCCATACATTGTTAATAATGCTATAACCATTTTTAAAGCTTTCAAATGGGCCTAAGCCTATTCAAACTCATTAAAACTAATGGACTGTATACAAATGGTAATGTTTATGATGTATGCACAAGCTGTCACTATTTATTTATTTAGCATACCCTCAGGGTGATTACAGCATCGTGATACCTTATAATTGTCTATGAAATAAAAGTTGTGTGCACCTAGGTACATTCCCAAGCAGTGGGGAAGACTAAAACATTTGGCAGCAGCTGGAGGCACCAGAAAGAAATGTGTGAAACTGCACTGTGTGGCACAGTTTAGCGTCCCCCACCTGGTCAACAGGGCCAGTGAAGTAATCCTATGTGTACCCAGGCATGGCAGTGAAGCTTGACCCAATTTACTACAATGGCTGTACTTGAGAAATCATGGTAGTGTGTCTTGTTAGATTTCTGGATGGCGCAAGATATGCAGGAAGCATTAGCTGATGCAAAAATAAAAGCTGCACAAGTCACTATCAAAGAAAAAAAAGCCTTTACTGAGAGAATGCAAGCACATGCTCCACTCAAACATCAGTACTGAACAATGGAAGCTGCAGGCACACAGTCGTTTACTCCAACCGCACTCGGCATGCAATGGTAAACCTGCATAATTAGTAAGTGCCAAGCACTACCCTGTTAATTAGCAAGAAAGGAGCAGATTTTTATGCCTCTGTTACTTTACTAAATAATTTTTTACTGCAGTTATACAGTAGGCAATTGTTCAATACCCTGCATTGCACTTTCAGAAAAAGTATCCCAAGGTATACAAACGTCTGATTAATACACTGTAATAGTTGTTACTGAGGAGTGGTAGACCATAGTGCTTCCTTTTACATGGATAAAAATCTGCTCACAGAAATTTTTTTCTTCTTTTTTTATTGCTGCCCAAAGACCCAGATTGAAAGCGGCACCTAGATACCATAAAAAGAAAACAGCGAGGCAGTGCTGAATACCAGAGGATGCAAAGGGCAACTTGGTGCTATGTAGAAATATAACGGCACTTATTCTGACAACGGGAAAAAGATAAGTAGAAGAACAGGCTATAAAGATTATTATGACAGTTATTGTTATGCTTCCTGCAAGAAAGAAAAAAGCAATGTCTTTTCTCTGAAATTAATATTCTCATTCCTTTTGCATCACCACAAAAACCCAGCTAGCTGCATTCATATGATGTACCAGAAGTTTTCATTCTTAACAGAAAGACATAGAAGGTGACCAAAAAGGAATTCAAAATGCGCCCTTTGCCTTCAGCACTTCATCCAAAGCATCCTCCATTGGTTTGTTGGTCCCACGGAGTCCATGCACTACTTTCTCTGCCCACCCGAAATATTCCTGCACTCGGCTGCGGCTCCAGCCTACTGGTGTGCACCGCTGGAGGTCCCGCAGGTTGTACAGTTTGTCGGCCAGCTTCACAAGTTTTGCCTCCCGACTGCAACCTGATGCATGCTCGATCTGCAGCTGCTTCCGCACTTGCTTTGGCAGGCTCTTGTCGTCTGTCACTTCTTCTACGATGGAGCGCACCTTGCTGCCAAAGTTTCGCTCAATCTCCTCAAACGTAGTATCTGTGTCTTCAACTGTGTCGTGTAAAATTGCAGCCTGGTAAGGCGGGCGGGCAAAGAAATATGCAAGGATTTCACAATGTGTACTATATTGAAGATTCAAGCATTAATGAATTGTTGCTGATACACTTAATCAGCTGTCATAGTTGCAATAACCTTCAACAGTTGGGCACAGTTATTTGTATTATTAAAAATGAAAAGCACTCACTATAGCAAAGAACAAAAGTGAAACTAAAGTTTTTATAGGTACACAGAACTGTAGCCTCAGGGTCGGATATGTGATTGTTGAAGGACTCTTCAGTTTGAAATGCACAAATCAGTGATTCAGATTTTAAGCATAAAATAAGCAAACCATGGGAACAAATCTTTACGGTGGCATCAAACTAAATGCAATTAGATTCACTTTTTAAACCCATTGCAAGTCACACAATTGTGCCACTTCAGATGGATTACTTGATTATGTGGACAGTGCCTGCACAAAAGATATGTGACTAATTCGTTAATAAAAGTTTGCCAATTAGCTTTTTAATTGACTACTTCCTGGCACTTGTTGCAAATACAGCACTGAAGCTGATAAGGCACATTCACATATAAAAGCACCATTCTTTAGCTAATACCAGCCTCAAGATATTCACCCCCAAAATTCCGAAGTGTATAAGACATTGTATGGAACATGAATGCAACTGGAACACAATTTGAAAATGGATATCTTGGAACTGGAGCTGGGGATTGACCGACTTGTGCATATATAAGTGTGCTCTTATGTGAGTAATTCAATAGCGACAATTTTTTTTCATTATTATAAACTTAGGCGCGCAAGTAATGTCTGGCTCTTCAAGCAATCCGGCATAGGTGCCGGAATCGCTATGCCTGCCATAGAGGTGGAATTACAAAAAAATATGGAAGGAAATAAAGCAAGCGCCACTTCTTTAATGCAACTAGTACACATACAAGGCAAATTTATATAAATGTGTAGCGCGCGCTTCTATGACAATGTGGAAAGAGCAATAGTGCAATTAAAAGCCCCTGATGAAGGCACTGCAAGTGCAATCCAGTTGCTACGTCACGCCACATGAATGCCTATTGTTTAGACAAAAGGCCACCTACTTTAAAGCTTAATACACAAAGCAGTCACGAGATCCATTAAAGGTAACAGCTGCAATAGCAGTAATAGCCTGAGTGCAACCACCAGAAACGCAGAGAGACATGCTGTTTGCTTACACTCAACTGGAAGGACAATTCTTTCACCTAGAAAGCTGACCAACAAGCGAGAACCGTTAATTCACGAATGACCGTCTGCTCACGTACCTGCAACGTTGGGATATCGTAGATGTTTGCTTCGTGAGTAAGGATTCTGGCAACACCTGCACGGAAAGCAAGGGGTAGGGGGAAACCACTTTACCTAAACTTGTACGAATATGAAATAAACTACACAGTGCAACAACTCACCGATTGGATGGTTGATGTAAGGTGTTGCATCTTCGTCTTTCCTGCGCTGTTTCCTGTGCTTTACAGCAGCAAAGTTAACTGTTTCAATCAGAGCCTTTGCTACCTGTTCCTCCATCGCTTCTCCTGCGCTGGCAGCGATGCACAACGCTGAACGCACGTACTCTCGAGTCAGTACGACTTTCACACAATGCTTACCTTTTCAAGATACCGCAGCCTGACGTCTACACATCATTTCCACCAGAGTACACTTGTGTCTTCAAATTTCACACCAACGATACAGAATTACGCTGTCGCCTTGCAGAGTTGCAGACCGCACGCTCGCTCACAAACGTTTGCGTCGCTCGCGCGGCGCGCCGCTCCGTCGTCGGTCGCACTTCCGGCTTCCGGTACTTCCGGATGTCGCTGGCGTCGCACGACCAAAAACGACATACCAAAAAAGCGTCCGTTATGTTGCCATAGAAACCACAAAAACGCCGCGTATTTGGGGCGGTTTGTTGCGAGTGGTTTTTTTATTTAGATTGCTTTCTGTGCTGTTACTACACGCTGCTGCTTCGACTGGCTGCTACTCCGATCTTGAAGGCTCTCTACCGAGCGTCGATCGTTTGAGAAGGCAATTCGAGCGTGCTATGGCCTGGGGTTACTGGCAGTGGCGTAGCATGCGAAAGAGGGCGGGTGCAAGGGGCCAGTGGGGGGGTGTCATATGCGTCTGAAGACACCCGGAAATTGTCGATATCCTCGCCTTCCTTGACTACAACCGGGGGGGGGGGGGGGGGGTGTCAGGCGACCTAGCCAACCTAGCTACGCCACTGGTCACTGGACAGCTAGTTGCGAGTGCACCACATATGGGCCATATGGTGGACGTGTATCGCAGTGATCTTGCACGTCGGTAGCTTCCGGAAAGCCTTCACAGAACGCATGAGTATCTGAAGGGATTTAATGGTGCAAAATTTGCCAATGATCTAGCGCAATTTCATTTTCACCAGTAAATCGCGCGCACAGCTGTTAACTGAAGGTTTCACAGACAGCTAAGGCCCGTTGCATTATCACTTTTCAATTCGGTATACAATTATCAAACAGAGATCACAAATTCGCTGTAGTACGCACAAACTCGTACTTGGTCTCTTATCTTCAGTATAAAAATTTTGAATAAGGCCCATAAGCAGTTCTTTCATTGCAGATAAAGCCTTGCGTGTTTTTAAGCTATGATGCGGGGTTTACAAAGCCGAACATGTTTTTAGTTAGACTGAACGCTGGTGAAAAAAAAAAGAAATTTCTTAAATTGTCTCTTAATGCTTCAGTTGGTAAAAGAATTGAAAGATTATTACTGCACAGGTATTATTAAATAAAGGAAGTGAGCAGCCAAGCACATTTCAGTAGCTATATGTATGGTAAACAGT
This sequence comes from Dermacentor albipictus, assembly GCF_038994185.2. Taxonomy (NCBI): domain Eukaryota; kingdom Metazoa; phylum Arthropoda; class Arachnida; order Ixodida; family Ixodidae; genus Dermacentor; species Dermacentor albipictus. The sequence goes on along the minus strand of NC_091824.1, from coordinate 83,090,869 downwards.
AATAAAATATGTAATATAAATATATTGAAATGTTTGCATTATTGGGCGCATAAAATACAGACACCAACTATTTATAGTGCATATATAACTGCCTGTAAACAAAGTATCATTTTGTGAGGTCATCATCATGAATTGTGTTCTCAGGTTTCAGTTTTTGTTTATTGCTAAGAATTATCGCTAAGCTGTAATAACTATGTTGTCAGCTAGAGATGTTCCTGTATGTACCCTATGATTACAACTCAAATCAATGTGGTTACAAAGTCTAATCTTTAGTTCTTTATATTAACAGCAAGTACTGCCAGGAAAAGTGAAAAGCCATCATAAAACCCACTTACCTGGCTTTATTTCTGAAGGTCGAGCCTTCACATACTGATGAGCTTGGTTAGATGTTATGGGCACAAAGCTTGCCTCAATGCAAAGCACAAAGCCTTGTGCTCTTGTGATAACGAAATTGTTTGTGGCCATACCTGCCAAGATTTGTAACGTAACAACATTGAATGGACTTACTGAAATGTATGGAATATCCTGTATCCCAAATGACAGATGCTCAGCACAAGCAGTATTGCTAATAAAATAAATGTGTGTGCATGTGTTTGTGTGTGTGTATAAGACAAGGAGTAAAATGAGTCAGTATGACTGTCCATCTAATCCTGTCTATATGCCAGCGCTACCTAGATAAGTTTTCTTTAAAAAGCCATGACAACTATATCAACCTTCTCAGCACTGCTGTCCACCATATTCTTCCTCGAGTATACTTGACTTTTGACTTTTACAATAGAAGAGCAAAAAAATACTGACAGCATTGCACGCATTCCTTGTCCATTTCTTTTATTATTAGGCATGTTTCATGATTGTCGAATAGAGAAGAATGTCTGGTTGAATTTAAAGGGTGAGTTTGGTCCGATTGGTTCATCACAGTAGGTTTGGGAAACAGTTATTAGTGACAGTTGGTGTTTGTAGTAATGGTTGTTGTTAGCGAGCCCTCATGTCGGGTCTTTCTAGTCTGTGTCGACGATTCTTGTGCTGCTTCTCACACCTTTCAAAATATCAACTGGAAAAGAAAGTGACCGAATTTGCTATGTAGCGAAAGTAATAATGCATGAAAGAACTTTAGCTGCAGGAAGTCAACAAACAGCGATCTAGGCTGTGGTAGCAGTGCATTAAACCTTTGAAGAGCTTGCAGCATTTGTTTGCTGGAAAAGGATGGCTTACTGTTAGATCCTAAAGTTTTAATCTGAGTTTCTTTTTTTTTGTATTTGCCAAAGTGCCGGCAACACGAATTCTCCTATGTATCACAAATTTTGTTTACTGTTTACTAACTGATTTATGCCGTGCATTCAAATTCTTTACGTGAACTTCACGGAAAAAGCCTTTAAGTGTTATCATGTTGAGCCTTAATGTTCCTTCAATTTTGAATTAGCGTAATTCCTTTTTTTTCTTTTCAAATTCTGCATTTCTCTGTAAGTTGTATACTGATATATCTATTGAATTAAGACTGCTAAAGTGCTAAATAACTACACTTTTAAAATGATGAAGCAAAGCTAGACTGTTCTGTAAGCATAGTTTGATTATTTTTTCTTAAGAGCCCTTTTATGATGGGGATCGCGAGTAGGCAAGGTTGCATGACCAACATGGGTGAATCTGCAGGACAGTATGTGATATATTTCATATATCTCGACAAATTGTACATAAAGAAATATTTGTTTACAGAAATCACAAACATTGTAAAGTGTTAAAAAAAACAGTAAGCACCTCATTGCATTCACTATCTATAAATGGCACAGCAAACAGACTAAAGCAGATCTATAAATCATACATGTAATGCTTACATATATACAAAAGCAAAAAAGTGTGACCGGGAATTAAGTGGCAAACCATCCTTACATTATTAACAACTTCCTGGCTTTGAGCTGCATGTTTACAAACTTGTGATCATCATCAACATACTGAAGTGTGCTGCATACTAGGAGAGGAATCAAAGAAGCATGATTAGCATGCAGGTATAAAAGGCATGACAATTTAACAAATTGTGACTTATACTGACTCTTTGATAGTAGTGAAAAACAGGACAGTCGCAACAATTCATTCATTATTTTAAATTCTGTACACCACACACAAACACGACCCCACTTTTGCAGTAATCCCTACAAGAGATTTAAAACTGAACTAGTATGAATAGTAGCAACTTCCACACATACATGCATCATACAGATGTAGTACAAATATAAAAAAAAATTTAGGACATCAGTAAAAAAGAACCTTTTGCATAAAGAGTCAAACTATTGGGCCTGTTTGATTATTATGTTGAAAAACAAAAATAAAAAAGGCAAATTGGCTGCACAGAATGGCTTAACTGCTTAATCAGCACACACTCACACCTTATTTTCCTTACTGTAATATACTGCATATCTATGCCTTATAACCTATCCCCTGGCCCATACAGAATTCTCACCACCGATGGAAGGCCTGACAAAAGGGAATAAAAGATGTCCATACATATAGTACTTCCACACTTTCTCTTCATTTATCAATGCAAAACAAAGCTATGTAAGCAATTTTGTATGCTCAGTCATTACAGTTCCAACTGGTACTCTCTGCTGAAGCATGTTGCAGCTTCACAGCAATGCATCCCACACTGCCCACTGCCATGAAGTAGCACATCAATGCAAAAGTTTGTGAACGGCCCATGCACCCATATCGTATTTGAGCATTTTGAGCTCTCGATGCCAGTAATATATATGCATAAAAGTACAGCACTAGTTTTTAATCTAGTCACTTTGCAATTCAAATGCATAGAATCTCAGCCAATGTTGCATGCTAAACACAAGGACCTCACAGTTAATCCTACTGGTAAATTTGGAGCGATCTTTGCTCGAGTGAAAAACATTGATTTTTTGGGTGAATTATATGTAAGGTCTGACAGTTTTGTGATAAACAAATTAAACTTCTTCAGATATACTAATGAGACATGTGATCCTCAGCTAAATAAGCAAGCATATGCATGTCCTCATCTCTGGGATATAAAGAACTTGCTGCAGATCGACCAGTACAAAATTCTCTTACTGAGCTTTAAAAAAAAGAAGAAGAAGAATGGTACAGGATGTGAAAGCATAAAAGGTGGTAGCCAGCATGAGGCCCTTCTATGTGACAGTGTCATCTGCATCACATACTGCTTCAATATCTGTAACAACTATCTTGCCCAAATCAGCTTTTCGAAACTCTGATGTATAATGTGCACTGCGCTGTAACAGAAAGAATGTGTGTTTATTGCAGCAGTTTGTGGTACTAGCTCCTGCACGAAAAAAAACACACACTTATGGCTTTGCTTGTGGTTGAAACAGCTTTGAATAGAAGCTGTACCCGAACCAGTGACATTGAAACAGGAAAAAATTGTTTGTGAGAAAACACACTTGTTAAAAATTAGTGTTCCCTTACTTGTTTAAAACACAAAGCTAGTCTGCATGCATATTGCCAGTAATTCTAACGTGTATCAGTAGGCTTTATGTTTCAGTGATATTAATTTGTGCACGCACAATGGCTGAATCATCACACATTTGGGGATGGAGCTCTCATCACCAGATTAACCTTACACTTTCTGGTATACAATTGTGCAATGCCACAGCTAAGCGCAGGGCTTTCCGGATGTGAAAGCAAACGCGGCGGTAAAGTGTGTGACAATAGTGCTAATCATGTTCTTGCTCACTGTTTTGTGGAAGTGGCACTGACTGTGTTAACTGTATGTGGGCATGTTAATAATATCTATAAAACCAAGCAGTGTCAAAGAATAAACATACTCAAGAACATGTAAGTAAGCATGTGAAATGCTATGACAAACAAACAAACAAAAATTTTAACCTGACTGGTTTTTGAAATTGCTTACAATGGCTGCCTGCATCCGAAGTGTTGAAGAAGCTGTGCGCTGTAGTAGCAAGAGCAAGCTGCATTTGCATGTATTGTCAACTCAAATATCATGAAAACTATATTTACAAGACACAATGTTTTTAAATACCTTTCAACAAAAGGTGGTATAGCATTACATTATTGTGCCTACCTCCCACAATTCTAAGCAGCTGTCTGCCTTCCTATCTGATATAGCATATGCAGGCATTCATGACCATATTATAGCACTTGCGTAGCTTGTAGAGGTGTAAGAAGTACCCACATCAACAGCAAAATTTTCTACAACGGTCAAGCAGAACATAATGTACCACCAGTAACAAAACAACACAAGTATACCCTGCTATGTAAATGAGATGTATGAACTTGCATTTTCTTCTGCTCTGAGAACAAATACTGCTATGTAATAATATATATATATAAAAAAACAAGAAGCACACAAACACGCTTGGGCACAAGTTTTGCCTACGGGAGTAGAGACACCAAAATTATGACTGAACTTTTCTTCTCTTTGAAATATTCAATAAAATCTTTTCTTCCTCATGAAATAGTGTCCCGAAATGGCATTCACGGGGTCACTCGCTATGAATAGCAATGATGTACAATTGTGCAATTATTGAATAACTTCTTATTTTTTTGCACAATGCAATTTTCTTTTCTGCCATTTTCGAACCTCTCATGAGAGCTGCAAAAAGGCTGTGTGACATGCACGATCTCCTGTTGCAATCCACACAGTATGCACAGATTTGCACGCTATAAGAGCAGTGGGAAATAAACTGGCAAATTTGTTAGTTCACTGATATCGTGAATCTATGTGAACTAAAGTAACACTTTCAGGCTCGTGGTGACACCATGCAAGCCATTATGCTTAAATGAAACATCATACAAGTGCTTGCCTTCAAGAGGCTTAACGCATTTGATACGACAAGATTAAAGATGAAAGGTTCTCAGATGTTTCAGAATCTGACATTCATCACAATGAATAGTAGTAGGGCTTCTATTCTCACAAGAAGAAGAGATGAGAGCTGGAATCTTGATGTCTGTACCCCTTTAAAGGCTAGTGGCTGGCCTTTGGCACAAAGAAATTATATATATATGTATGTATATATTGAGTGCAAGAAAGAAAAGTGGAGTACTACCCCTAGGCAACCAGCATTTGACTGATTGGTGCTTGAACACTGGGCAGAGTGAGACTCAAACAGTTCCGGGAACATGACGCTTTCAGTCAAGGTGAGTCGGTGCACGCATAAGTCTGCAGGCACACAGCAGTGCCATCAAAGTGGTGCACTGCAGCCATATAAAAATGTGTAGTACTCGACAGTACTATGTACAGTGTTGTGCAAACTCGGCCCGAGCAATGGAGCAGGTCGGTGACAAGTCCTGAAGTTCCAGTCATCTGTGCCAACCATTAAAGAAAAAACAAAAAAAACGAGAAAACATAAAATGAGTGATGAAGGGGCAGTGTTCCAGGACAGCCCGTGCGAGATGGCTGATGGTGAGTTTTCGGATGCTCCTTTGTATGGCACACTGTGGACTCCCGTCTTCTATGCCACAGATGATGATGCTGCTGCCTTCCCCGGGAAGCTTGGTGGCTGAACACAGTCTGCTCGTAAAGTACACTGTTTTTAAGTCCTTGATGTACACACCACTAGGAGTCACTTGACCATAGACAGTGGCTTAATTAGCACTCAAACTCTGATGCTGTTATTGCGTTGAGGTCTTTCATCAGGCCCTCAAGGTTTGCCATTTCTTGAGTGAGTTCTTCATTGTTGAAGGGTGACTGGAAAAGAATAAGAACAAGAGTTTGTCAGTCATCAGAGTCATGAGTGTTTCCCAGTGTACCAATACTGCACAACAGGTTAAGAAAACTGAGGAGAGACAGGCAATACTTTCAGTTTTCAGCCTACTGTAATGTTTGGTACTTCAGATAGGTGTGCATTTGCATTAACCGTCTGTGCTTGCGCAAATTATGTTTACTCTTACATGTATGCATTTATGTTTGTTTTTCGAGCAATTCAAGTCACAATAACAGCTTCACTACAAAATAGCTCAATTCTCAGGCATGCTTACTAGCAGGTACAAAGCTAAAGAGTTCATCTGAAGGATGAAATTTAATGTTTACAAAACTACAGAAGTAACACCATTGTAGGATTTTCTATTGCACCATGAAATTGTAGCTGTGACAGGTATTCATAACCACGCCTTCATTGTAGCAAAAATTTTGGTAGGCTTGGCACCTTCTTTCGTGCAAAACCAAATAACGGAGCACTCCTCCTATCTCATGTAAAGAATCAATCTCTCTACCATTATTGCATCACTGCTATGCTATTGTTTATCACTGCATGTTGATATTGCCAACTATAATCGGTTCACCTAAGCCTGTCAAACTATTTTGCCACTATCATGAAAATAGCATGCTATTTCTAACAATTATGACATTTATGGTACTACGTAATTTGCATTACCCACATATTTTTGCAAGGCCACTGTTGAAAGAAGCTGCCATATCCGTGCAGGAAGACCATTCCATGAATGAACACTTTTCTTCTTTATGGCTATTGCTTGCATGTTTTGTAACTTGTCTAAAGGCTTCTTGCACGTACCTATCAGCCCTCTGCTATTTACTGGGCAGCCAAACTACATATTTTGAGTGGCTATGGTAAAATAAACAGTCATGTATAATAACTCCCTTCACAGCAGCACAAAAGAAATGTCAGACATACAGCCAAGTCTTCCTCCTTCTTGGGTGTGTGAGCAGCGGAGGTGGAAGACGATGCATCCCTGTTGATGCTACGTGGTGAGGCCACCACGCGGGACTTGAGTGCCGACTGTCGTCCAGGGCTCTGCTTGCTCGAAGGCCCCCCCGATGATGTGGACGTGGCTACAGAGGCTTTCTTGTGCGGGCTGCCAGTTACTTGCTGCAGCCGCACTACTGCACCAGTGAAAAGTGTAAAAAGGCTACGGATTAAAGTGCGGAAAAGCGTAGCAAAAAATTGTGTGGCATGCTGCTGGTGGCATAATGTGCGATGTCAAGGCTAAGCAATTAACAGCATTTTCTCACTCTATAGGTAGCAAAGGAGACTTGGAGCTATTTCACAACTTGTCATGTGTTGGAAAACCATGGAGGACGCCAATGAACCGCAGTTTCTTAAGCAGTGGGTCTCTGAACTATAACCCCTCTCTCATCTTGTCTAGGAACCACTGATGGTTGCAATAGAGAGTATGTGAATGTCAAAGCCATCACATGGACCACATTGGTGGAAGAGATGCCAGCAAGGGTGGCCATGCTGACATTGGTGGTCTGACTGGCCCACTTCATGCCTTATTCCATCAGGGTGCCCATACCTTGCAATCTTTACAGACTTTAGCAAACACACATTGGCTCTGCAGCATGGTAAGTAAATTTTGCTGGCCGACCCGTACGTGAAGCTTTCATCCAAAGTACACAGCCCACTCCATATTTGACGAAAACAAAATTGCCATCCTTGTAGCAGGCCTGCTGTTGTATTCCGAGTAGTCCAAAGCTCAGGAGAACAAGAACTCTCTGTTTTTACACCTCAGAGCTCCAAAGTGATAAGAAAGAAATGGGACCCCAGCTACAAAGCTAGGAAAGCTTTGGTCACATGCTAGTTGTACCACTTACTTTTCATAAGGGGTGCGAGAAAAAATGTCAAATTTCCTATTAGCACATTTATACAATTACAATCTTCTGGCCAACCTAAGCACATGGTGCTTGATCCATTGGCGAGGCAGCTAGTGTAGCAAAACCTCAGAACAGCCGATACAAATACATACAGAAATCATTTACATTATACAACAGCACTATGCAAACATTATACAAAAAAAATGTATATGCACAAAGCATGAGTCTTGTGCAGTGGTGAGAATGGCCAAGAGCAGATTTTGGAGCAGATTTTGTAGAAGTCAACAATTATGATCCTGAATGATTATCGGCCGGACATTACTCATGCACGTCAAAAATGGTTCCAGAGTACCAGCACACATCACTGCACGTATTCTCTTGAAAGATAAACTACGTACACAACGTTTTAACGAACAAAGTACGACCATACCGCAGACACACTGAGTTGGTGTGCACGCTAGAATCATAAAAAGCCGAGCATCCCCAGCAGCAAAGCAAGCCATACAACGGTACAAAAAACTTAAGGCAACAGTCGTGTGGTATGCTGGATGGCCATTCGAGAAATCTTAATTTGGGCCTGAAGTAGTCTAGCTAGTAAAATGGCTGAGCTAAAGATAGGCTGCATTACGAGCATACAGACATAAATGCGACCCAGCAAAGGAGCTACTAATAACATGAAAGGGGGTAAGTCTCAGCATGCTGACTGCGCACAGTCCGTTAAGGAACACCTCTCCCACCAATGCGAAGTACAAATACAGGACGCGCCAACGATGCGACATGGGCTGAGCGCACACAGCTAGGCCCAACAGAACTTCATCCTAAAGCTATGTGCAACCCTTGAATATGGTGCACAGATTTTCCCAATGACAAACCGCAAACATGTGCGAGCACGTACTCGATTGAATCAGCTCAGTGACCCTTGGGGTTCCCTTTAGCTCATTTAGCGTTATGAATTGCAGGAGATGTGAAGGCACTCTCCTTCGCATAAGGTGGTGGCGACTGCCACCTGACATTCTCCACAACTCCTCTTCACCACGCTCTCTGAGATCGTGCAGCATGGCTCGTCTTGGAGCAGCTTTGGAGCAATTTCTCTCATTTGTAGCATGGATGTAGCAGACAAAACAGAACGTAGCAGCAGATTGGCGCAATTAGAGCTGCATTCCTACCACTGGATATGTAGTGCAGATTTTGGGCCTCCCATCACCTTTTGTAAAATCTACAGTGGCCTCTCAAAAATGGTCCTCAATATGAGTACAATTAGTAATGAAATTAATAATAGTGTATTTAATAATGAATGCGTCTGTGTGCTGGGTTTAATACAAATTATCATGCCTACTATTTTGTGACAGCCTCCAAGTGTCATTTGTTTATTGTGTAAAGATGCTGTTTTGAGTGCCAACAGTGGTTCTTAGCACAGCACAGCAACTATAACAGGTGGTGCGAAATTCACGACCAAATGCACGTAACTGCTTCCTAATGGCTCACAGCTTCAGGCACACTACTCGGGTCACTTTGGCTGTGCTCTTAATATAACTTTGCTAATCTGCTCAGTCAGTAAAATTACCTCTCAGCTCATGATAGCTTTAATTCACTGCAGCTCACCCATATGCTTTGGCTGGGGTGTAGATGGCGCACTTTGAGGGGGCGGTGCAGGCACGCTGAAGCTCTTGAGGGGATTCCCCGCATGCACCCGCTTGGTCAGTGTTCCCGTCGTCTCGGCGACTGCAGAGGGAGGCGGCCCCGAGGGGGGTGGGCCGAGGGGAGGAGCTGAGCTTAGCGAGAGCAGAGGCCCACCCCCTGGCCCCACCAAGGCATTGCTGTAGGCCGGCATCTGGCCCGTCCCCATGACCGAGCTACTAGCGTGGCTCATGCCTGGGTTCAAGACAGGCTCGTAGGTGGGGTTCCCGCAGCCCATGAGGCCTGCCTTCTGGGGACTTGGACCTTCATGACCTGCTCAAAAGAGAGAGAGAGAGATAACATTCAGGTCTCTTGCACTGTGAAAATCAGTGTAACTCAAGATTTCGTGTTCACTCCATTGCTATGGCTGATACAGTGCAGCAGAAGTGCTGGTAGATCAAGCCACAACCCATGCTTGTCCCGTCTCTAATAAACAGTGGTGGCTTGATGATGATGATGATTATGCCAACTAAGATCAAGCATTAGTACCTCTCTTCCCACCCTTCCTCCTCATCATCTGCACCCTCCTCTCCACACCAGCACCACTGACCTCAGCAACCAAAGCCATCGAACGCCACAAAAGAAAGACTGTATCAAAAGAAAAACACTGCCATGTGTGTTTACTGTTTGCCATGCTTTTAATTTATATTTTGTTACTTAAAAAACGAAACTATACTTAAACGAAATTGGTCAAAATTGGGCTCATTGAACCGAAGCACAACTCAAACAAAACGGTGACAAGCAGGAAGGTGCTTGTTGCCACAAAGTTCCAGTTGTTGAGTGCACTAGGATAGACCATTAAGGCACTCATAAACCAACACTGATCAGAAAGAAATTAAACGAAAACGACAGGACAAAAAACGTAGGTGCGAAAGAACTGAAGTTAAACAGGATTGTGCAAGGTACAAATGTCGAAGTGGCAATAGCCATGATCCTATAAATATACACATAAAGGTTGACTTGAGACAAGACAGTGATGCACAGATTGTTCACATGCCAGTTAAATGCGCTGTGAAAATTGTGCTGTGCAAAACCCTGCAAGTCATGCTGTGCATAGTGAAGCCAGGCCCAATTATAACAAACACGTCTATGTGTTAAAAATTGTCTCATATAACAAATAGATTAATATATCCAAATACAAATGTAATGAACATTTTATGATAAGTTCATTATACACATGTAGAATACAGCTGTGCAAAAATGCTTCTGAAATGCCTGATGGCAACCTGAATGTCTCAGCAGCACGTATTCATGTAATGCAGCAACCAAATGCGATTCAGTTATCTATTGGGTTATGTGTTGTATTGCACCTTACCCGGTTATGTCCGAACATGCTGTCAAAACATGCTCAGCCGCATAATGGAAAAGAAAAAAGAAAAGAAGGGGGAAAGCTTTTGTAGGAACTCACACCCTGGCAGAGGCTGTCGGTGCCTGGATTTCAATACCTTGAATGTCCATTTCATCTCAAGAGATTTATTTTACATGAAGTCTTGCATGTTCAATACAGAGCGTAATACATTGTCCCCATTTTCGCTATAATGAGGTTTGACTGTAATGATTTACCTGTTGTCATCAGTGTGTTCAATACAGAGCTAGCATAATACATTGTATCCATGTTTGCTATAATCAAGCTTGACTGTAATGCTCTAGCTGATGGCATCAGTGTGCTTCATACTTTGGGTTGAATTACAGTTTGTTTTGGTGCCTGGAGGTGCCAAGTACTGAAGCATACCTGGATGCATTGCATCGATGGTCACATGAGCTCGGGGTATGTTGTACTGTGTCCTTGGGTAGATGGGACGGCCCATGTTAATGGAGCTGCCTTCTAAACCGGCGTTCATGCTGCCATTGGAAACAGCAGCTGGTCCCATGGCTGCAATATGTCCATGACAAATATGTGCATTTCAGTAAAATGGGGGCAAGCTACAATGTTCAAAGAGGCACAGTATTAAAAAAAAAAAAAAGTTTTCTCTTCACTGGAAACCAGGGGTGAAAAATTCAAGTTCAATTTCAATTTTAATGTTATATTCAATTCAACTTCAAACTGAACTGTCAATTTAGGTTGAATCCATCTTCAAAATTCGGTTTAACAAATTTGCATACATACAAAGGGTGTCCAAAAAAAGGCAGTGCCCATTTCAAATTTCTAATAACTCACAAAAATGTGTACAAGCATTTATATTTATTTATTTATTTTGCACAGCAAAGATGGATGCTTTTAGATGTCTTAATGTTATACAAAGGCCCAACCCTTGTTCATGAGTTTGAAAAAATGCGTAGGTATGGCAACTGTCAATATATACCAGATTCTTTTATTTTCGAAAGCACATTTAGAGCAAGCGCACTTGATCTCAACCTCAGCTGCCACTTGTCGGCATGACCCATGTAGAGATCGTGGGTTGGTGACAGGGCTGGTGACAGCGCATCTGACTACAAGGCCATGATGGGAGAACACAGGTGGCAACCATGTGCAATAAACAAGCTGAGCACTATGCTACTGGTTCATTCCACCAGTTCCTGCAGCCCCAGTCAAATATGTCTGCCACCTAAAAGCACGGCAAAAACTGCAGGGGAATACTCATTGGAACCCCTTACATTTGTGCTTCTAGTTGATCCTAGGTGTACCGCTTGGTTTGATAAAGCCAATTACTTCATCGTCCATCACCAAAAGAGCAAGCAAGTCATACACTGCCGAATTTGTACTGTGAAAGTTCATCTAGGAGGCCAACTAAGCACATCTATACATAAAGCCCATAGCAGAACATCAGGAGTGGTATGTACTGGAAATGGTATCACTGTCACTCATTCTCTGCTATTGTCTCCATAGCAGAAAGATTCTTTGTTCCTCTCATCTGTTATGGGGCTGGTTTTGTTCAAATAGGTGCACGAATTATAAACTAATAATAAATTCAAAATGGGCACCGACTTTCTAGAAATGCTGTCTAAAGCAGAGAGACTGATCTGCAACATCTAGAATTACTGGCCTCACATTTTCAAAAAGAAAACACTTTTTATGACTTCACTCTTAAGCATCGCATTCTGTCTGTAGAGCCCCTGTCACAAAATTTTTGGGTCAGACATACGACACTTTATGCTAAAAGAATACAAGAACTTTATGTGATGAATGAAAAGCTTAAGATATAAGCACAAGAATGCTACCTAGTCAGGTAGGCTATTATCCATTTTCTTGTTTTTTTTTTGCTAGCTGCACTGAGGTGTGCTCTAGAGAATCAAATATTAAATTAATCGAGTGATGTTTGGCAGATTCAAGTCGCTTTCATCTTTTGAGTTATATCCAAACTACAGATCTAGAATTCCCAAGAATACAGAGGTGCCACTAATAATCACAGGTTGAATTTTACTTGCTTCTGCACAAGGTGGGTACAAGTTTTGCATGAAATTAAACTGTTACAGAAATTTGCTTCTTTTTTCATTAGGACACAGGAAACTTCCAACACAGTGTGAATTCATTCGGGGACTTGTTCAAGAAAAAAGGGGGGGGGAGGGGGGGAGGGCTTGGTGCACACAAAACGTAGGTGGGTCAGGGTTGATACTCACATGCTTTACTAGAATCAGGCAGCGACTTCCGAGAGTCAAGTGGTAACATCATGGGCTTAGTGCGTGATGATCTTGGCAACAGTGGCTTATCAGTTTTGCCACTATCGTCACTGCTTAACTGGTCTGTGCAGGAGTGGGAAAACAATAGGGGAAGAAACCAAAAAGGGGCACGGACAACGACCATGCATCAACGTTCATCACGTGAGAGATGAAGGTGAAGCAAACAGTGAACAAACTGAACAGAACGGAATGAGAGAGAGAGAGAAAATGAAAACATAGTGGGTGCACTGAGAAACAGTGTCTCAACACAAATGCACGCTCTCGAGGCAGTATGTCATGCATACATATCTTTGCAATTCAGCCTAGTGCAAGAACCTGTGTGAATCATGTCCTGTGCCGAAACTATGGTACTTGCTTTTGGAACTAGAGCAAAGATTGTGGCATGTTTATCAAGGGCAGCAGAGGCACCTTGATATTTCTCAGATATCATGTTTCAGCCAATGTTACCAAGAAAATCCTTTGCCAGCACCTTATTTCTACGGCATTGTAGGCTTGCAAGTAAACATATGAAAGCTCACTGTACCAGGAATTATAAATGTCAACCTTATAGTTATCACCTTTAGAATCACCCTTATTTATCACGCTTAGCTTACAACGAAATATAATCTCAGCAGATGAGCTAAATTAAAGAACTCACAGAAGTATGAGACAAGCATAGCCACATTACATTAAGCTTATCATTTGGCAAAAAGCAATCGTGTCATCAACAAAAAGGCATTCAAGATGGCCACATAGAAAGTCCATTCATTTTGACTGCGCATATAGCAACACAACTTAAGCGTTTGTTTTATTGTGCCCAAAAAAAGGAGGTTCACAACTGAAACGTATGAAGTGTTAATGCATACATGCGTAGAAATAATAAGTCTCCTTATTTGGCAGCATTTTCTGCACTAGCTCAGAGAGTGCAACACCTGTGTTCTGGATTTGAATGTGAAGCGCCTACCAAACTGCAGTACGCAATTTCATGCCATGCAGGAACTAGTTGTTTATAAATTCATCGGCACTGTTGTGGGTGTTGAACACATGACATGAATGCACAGCATGAGTGCACGAAGTAAACTCATGGAACATCATGTGAACTTATGCATGGCACTGTTATGAACTAGTGCAGAAAGTGCAGATACAATCCAGGAGACCTCAAAATGACTACGTGAGTTATCTGAAGCAAGATCTGTCCTAAACATCTGTGATATAGTTTCAGGCTTCATTGCTCCAAGCTTCCACACAGTACAAAGCATGAAGTCCAACATTGTTGCATTCCTCAGCTCATACCATAACTTTTAACAAGCCTATATCTTGGTGACAACTGTCATTGTGTCAAACAAGTTCGTGCATGAAAACCAGCTACTGCTACACTCCAGGTATGTTAGCATTTTTTTTTTTTCTGCATGTCAGTAAGCAATGAACATGTGGCTATGTGCAGGTCACTTGTCGTTCACTAGCTTTGTGCTTGACAAATATGCAAATATTTGAGTTATGGACTACAGTCACTTATGCAGTTTTTATCTAGCAGCAACAAAGCACTGCATATCAGAAAAAGGGCACTTCCATGCTTGGGTCTTCAAAAGTAGCAAGTATAGGTTTAGAAAGTACAGGTTTATACATGACCATGTGCACATGCACATAAGAGGCATGCCAAACAGATAACTATTAAATAGACCATGCAGAACAGCTCACGCATGCACAACATACACACTTGAAAGAGCCAGTGCTATTAAGTGGTAACAAACAGTGTAAACGACAAAGTCGCAGCTGTCTGAGTGCCCATTTGTTCTATTAAGCTGTCACTACTTTCACATTTCTATCTGTCAATCATGCCAGAAGGTACATTCTTGCCTGCGTTATCTAGATAGGCAGTTAAGATATGTGGCAGTGTTGAGCCACGACAATATTATTTGTATATGTTTTGCACATTACCATTGTTCTGTGTAAACTTTCTTGTTGTCCGTAAGTAATGTGCTAGCAGCTAAATGCTAGCAAACGGATTGGACAGCACATGTTGCTGTCATGGTGGAATGAAATGCGAACAGCGGAGTGCATGGCTTTTGGTATAAGCTGCAATGTCCAACTCTGCTCACGGTAAACTGCTGCAAAAGTGCAATTAGGTGACAAGGCTTGCAGCTTCCCGTCCTGAACGCTTAATTGCTCACTGTTGCTGAACAGTCTGTGTACACAGGATTAAGGAAATTCCAACAAATGTAATTGCCATTCAATAGCAAGGCAATCTTGTACCTCCGGTCTTTCCAACCCTCCCCCTCTCTATTTATCTCTCTCTATATATATCCTACCTTTCTATTTGCCTTCCCCAGCATAGGGTAGCCAACCACATGCTTTTCCTGTCAACATTCCTGCCTCCTCTATTTCTTTCCTCCTTCTCCTGGATGCAATAATAGCAGTCACTCTCACACTACACCCAGCTGACCTAACAAACTCTCTGAAGCTCAAATGGTCTTTCAGAAGGGCTACGTGACCAAGCAGTATAGTGAAGGGAGAGGGACACACCCATGTAGCCACCACCAGAATTCTTCTTCTTGTCAAGTGTACCAATGTGCTCCTCGGAGATCTCCTGGGAGTTGCGCGAGATGGGGGTGGCTGTCATGGCTGCCTCTGGGTTGCTGCTCTTGTCCATGGCCTTGAGTTCCATCTGATCATGGTGGATCCACAGGTCGGGTGGCTTCAGGTCCTTGGTCGCTCCCTTGCCCCCCTTGGCGGCTACACCCTTTGCACTCGCATACCTGTGCGCATGTCCAATTAGGAGAAAGATGGGGCACCATGAGAAGTGCGTACACTGACCTACATTATAATAGGCACACAAAACTGCATAGTGTAGTCCATATCAATCAATCTAACAGCTTCCATTTTCATTTATTCACTGCAGTTTGTAAAATGAGGTAAAATTGAGCAATTTTACATATCTGACTAAACCACAAAAGAGGTGAGCAAGGGGTAAGGCCAGTGCATCTTGTTTTTACTTAGGGAAAACACGGGGAATGCACGAAATGGAAATTCAAGACGATGAGCAAAACGTGAACAAGGTCCTGCATTCACCTTGTTCATGTTTTGCTCATCGTCTTGTTTTTACTTAGGTCACTTAAGATGAGCAAAGCTTCAGCACAGTTAGACAGTTACTGCATCATGCAGCAAGGACTGCTGAACAGGCTGCATATTCAGTAAAGCCAGCAGATCACTGAAGCATAGATCATCCAGACTATGTGCTGGTAATTAGCTTTGCAGTCGGTATTTGTTAATTCGAGACTAATATGGTGGATAAAAAGTGGCATAAATTATTCAGTTTTTCATTTGATAGTGAATGGAAAACACATGGGAGCCTCTTGAAATCTGTGAGCATCATCAAAATAACGAATGTCAAATTATTGCAAGTTGGGCATACCAGAGTTAGCTAATATAGACATTGTGTAAATAACAGCACTGTTAACCAATGCTTTTTTTTCCGTTTAGACCATAGTGTTTCTATATTTAGTTACTGTATGACCAACAATTCCATCAAGAATCTAGATTATTTTTTTTCTGGTACCTCTTCAACAAGAATTTCTATCCTAAGCTTATAAAATTTAAATATTTCACTGTCAACTTTGTTCACATATAAGTAGCTATCAGTGTTAGCTATCGTCTCTACTGTCTTTGCCTCATACCATAAGGCACAGATGTACAAAGAAAGTTTAGTTTAAAGCATAAAGGTACTTACGTCTTACTATTCACTGGACCGATGTAGCCCTGCCGTCGTCGGCACATCATGTAGCAGATTACAATAAGGATAAGTAGGATGACTGTGAAGCCTGATGCTATTGCAATGTAGAGAACGTTGTTCGAGATCCCACCACCTACATGAAGACATAAAGTGAACACTAAAGTCATCTTCACTATTTTGGACAAATTAACAATGCACCAAGCCTAGTAGCATCTATAAGATTTTTGTGGTAACAATAACTACAAATAGCAAAGCTTTACAAGCTTTGCTACTAATAAACTACCATATCCATGCAAACTTAAGCACCTCTTCTTTTTCTAACCACAAATTTCTTCAGGCGGCTTGCAGCTGAGGGTCTGCTAACAGCTGCAGATATATTAACGCTACATTTTAGCCAATTCCAGTGTTCCATTATTAGTAGCACTGGAAAGAGCATGCAAACCATTTCTTCAACAATTGTTGCAGCCAGGTTATAAGCTTATGTCAATCTTTCTGCAGCTTTTTGCCCATGCCATTCAGCATCCGCATGCTTGTCATCGAAATTGGTGACTTAGATTTTGTACTGAAGCCAAATAATGAATAGTGGCTGGATTGCTTTCAGCTGCTTCAATCAAGGAGGCTTTTGTTATCATTGGCAATTCATTGCACACCTTGTTCTTGAAAGAATAGGCAATAGGATAGATCTGGCAATAACACTGACCAAGAGATAAGTGATGAGAGATAGACCACGGTCGCACCCATGGTAGTGAACTGTCAGATGCTTTCTTCTTTTCTATTTCTCCATGCACACTAAAAGCTAGTCACTCTGACTGCCCTACATATATCTGGCTACGAGGAGTAAAGTTAGGTGCTTTATTTTCATGAGCACGGTTGAAATATATTTGTTGAAGACTGCTTGATTCCATTTTAATACTAATCAACTTTTTGTATCAATTTTGGCTCAATTCTAATTTTGATGTTACTTTAAGTGTATACTCAAATATATTTTCGATTCATCGAAAATTACATTTCCCAATGTAAAGTTGCCAAAAGACAGGTCATAAGGACGATTGGGTGCTTAAAGTCACATCACTATGTATATACAGTATGCACCTACACATGTGCATGCCACGATACCACAGCTTGACATGCACAATGTACATATGGTAGCATGTCTGTGATTCAGATGAAATCATTTTTTTAAAGTAAATAAAAGCAAAAACAAAGTAACAAACATGTCTCAGCCAACATTCATGCCATGCATTTTGGACATTCACTTACCATTGATGGTTGGTCCAGAAGCAAGCTCTAAACCTAAATATTGCCAACAGAACAAACAATCCATAAAATTAAAACAAACATAGCAACAAAAAAGCAGCACAAACAAACACACGCACGCTGACACCCATGCATACTCTTAGCATGCCAAAGAACAAGAAACCAAAGAAAACAAAGCAGAAGGCACTGAGAAAAACATGCTTTACTTCAGGTTATGTGGAATGGAGAAGAAACATATTTTTATTCTAAAGTGCAGTACACTTGAGATTTTATTCGAAAATTATTAGTGACAGATATGCAACTTAGACATGTACAAAATGCTTAGCTTTGGTTCTCTAGCTCATATCGCACACTGCTTAGTTTACATAACAAGTCTTCATTTTAAGCAACATAAAATGTATATTAACTTAGTCATAAGCAGTCAAAAGCATCACATTTTGTGATGAGAAACTATAACATGCTGGCCATTTGAACTTAACACTTTCAGGTAGCTCTTGCCATATGTGATCAACTCTAACATGAGAAAAAACTAATTTACGAAAGAAATATTTTATTTTGAATAATTAGTAAAGAAAGGTACTGTGTTTGAACCATAGGTTCCACCATAGACCTCTTGCAGCTCTTTTATAGCTTTCATGAAATTTAGGAGAAATGAGGGAACATTATCACAGCAACCAGACTAAAAAATGAGGAGGCAGAGTCGAAAACTTAATAGACATTGGCATACCAATGGGTCGCTGACAGAATATCGACATGTATGCTACCTTGATGTGAGTTACAATGAAAAAGAAATGCTAGATTGAGTTGAACAAAATGTATCGCTTTACGCAGCTAAGACATGTTATTCGTTTTGTCAATACCACACAATAATGATCTGAGTCTACTCATAACGAATATACGCAAAAAAAATGAGGTATAGCCTTAAATTAGTTCCTTTGAGTGCAACATTTAGTTCCATAACCTGACAAATATCCAGTGGAGCCACTTAAAAGAAAACACACACTAAACATGTCAACGAGAAATGCATGTTGGCTGCAGCTGTGCAGGCAAATGAAAGTTCTGAAACTAATGCTCCAAATGTAAATGGTGCAAGAGATTTGGGGCTTCAACCATGCATTTGCCAGACTTACACTTCAGCTGTTTGAGCAGAAGATGCTACTTTATAATATTTTGTACTTGCAATTAAATGCAGCCATTATGATGACTTTTCATCCTCTTCAATGCAACATTTGCAAAGTCCAAATTATTTCTTCCTAGCAAAGATGTGTTGCGCGACTTTCATGCCCAGTTACAGAAAATATAAAATAAAAATAAAAATGCCCATTCGGTAAGAATTATTTGCCGTCCTATCTTACAGGCACAAGTATAAAGAAGGCTACAATAATATCACACTAACATACTTGTTTCTTGAAGAATGTGATGCCAGATATAAAAAAGACAAGCCTCATGCTTAATGACAAAAATGTTAATTGGTGAATTGGGCACAATCACTTTGTTGTTTTCAGAGACACAAGGTTGTGCTGCTGCCAATTAATTCTAAGCAAAGGCAAATGGTGACAAGGTAACACTTGTTGCAAGTTAGCTGGCTTCTCTAAACAGACAAATGTCTCCACTAAAATTTCAGGTTTGGTAATTCAAGTAAGCAAAATGTGTATCTTAAGCATACAACATCAGCATTTTTAATGTCAGGATACGAGGAGACAAATAAAGAAAAATAGTTTTGTGACTGTTAATGACCACATATATCGGCCATATAACAAACAGGTTTGTAACTGGCACAAAAAGCACAATCGTTTCCTTCCATGTGTTTTATACAACCTACAAAGTTTTACATTATGTGGTAATAAAAAGAAGTTGGCTTTATGACTGCTCATGACCACTGCGGCTGACTTTAACTGCAATGGCAAAGGTTATGACCATCAAAGATAGTGCAACTATTGTCACGTGTCTTCACAATAAAAGAGTCAAATAAAAGGGCACATTTCATGGCACAATTCGCAACTCAATGTTGAGCACTTCCGGCCATGCAAAGAAACAAAGCGCGTTGCTACAGGCATTGCGTGATAGCGGAAAACAAGTCTCGCAGGAGCAGCACCCATGGAGAGGGTAGTGCAACATACTCTTGCCTGTGTGGTAGACCACCTCAGATGAGAGTGGCCCGTATCCCTTGTTGTTGCGGGCCTGGATCTTGAAGTGATAGGTGGTGTCTGTGGTGAGGCCTTTGATGACAGCAGTCATGCGGTCTCCAACTACAGCTTCCACGACCCAGTCTCTGTCTTTCTGTGTGTTGTCAGCTGTGTACAGGATAAAGTAACCTGCCCAGGAAAGAAACAGAATACAAAAGGCCCTGTGTAAGTGCCGAAAGTAAAAAAAAAGAAGAAAGAAAAATGTCAAGGGGTTTAGCATACCAAATCTGCACAACGAGCAATGAGGGGCACCATAGTAAGGGGCTCCAGATCAATTAAGACCAGCTTAAATTCTCTACCATGTGCCTTAATCGAAATGCACGACCATTTTTGCATACTGTCTCCCTCAGAATGTAGCCAGGGTTGCCAAGAACGCAATTGGAATTTTAAAGATCAACAATCTATAAGGACTGTCAAGTCTAGGAAGTCTGCTCCATCTTATGGTTTTTCATTTTATGCACTAGACAGTTCTAGTATAGTATTTTGGTTGTTTATGTACATGCATGCAAAATGGCTGCAGCCACACTACACACATGCCCTCTCTAGTAGAGCATTCCCCATGGTGAACAGATGACCAATGAAAAATGCCGTGAAAGCGCTTTCGCAGCAACAGTGGTGTTTTGTTGTTAAGCCTAGCAGCATCAGAACAGATGGCTGATCTCAATAATGATGACAAAACATCACCACTATTTCGTCCTTAGAGAGAGATGCGACCAAGTGAAGACTGATTTTAGCATTTATGTTTTGCTGTCACAACAGAGAGCACATGCTGTCGTACATACAGTACTAGTCATACAAGTGACACAATGTCATCAGTAACAGCAGTTGCTGGATAACATGCTCGTACCTGTAACCATGCCATTCTGCTGCTTTGGAGGCTGCCAATGAAGGTTTACGGTTGTTGCGGAGTCCTCGCTTGGAACGACAGTGAGGTCTCGGGGTGGACTTGAAGGTGCTGAAAATAGCAACACAACGCTGCTCTGTATGCGGCTGGCATAGCTACTTTGATGCTCTTGCCCCACCATGCAAAAAAGCGTGGTTGCACCAGTAGGCTGAAATGCAGTAAGACTTCTGACAACTCAAACTTATCTCAACGTCTCACCAACTCTGCATAGTGCTGCAAAGGCTAGGACTCGTGTCAGCCAATCAGCAACAAGAGTCAGCTGCTCATTCCAGGGAAGAAAGGAGGGCTTGCCCACTGTGTGCCATTAAATCATCTCATGAAACTTCCGCAGAGTTGGCAATGTGCAACGCCAATCAGAGGCAAACAATGGAGTCTTTCTTCTGGTTCTCCTTGCTGGCTGGCTGACACGACCCACAGTTTTCGCTGTGCTGCGCGTAACTGCTGAAATTAAGTACAGATAATTACAAGTTCCAGTGAAATCATGCACGTCTAAATATTTTTACTGGGTGGCTGCTTTCAATGCATTTTCAGACCAGGTACTTAAAACGAGTCAAATTAGTATATCAGTCAATCCAAATT
The DNA here is from genome assembly GCF_038994185.2 of Dermacentor albipictus. Taxonomy (NCBI): domain Eukaryota; kingdom Metazoa; phylum Arthropoda; class Arachnida; order Ixodida; family Ixodidae; genus Dermacentor; species Dermacentor albipictus. The sequence goes on along the minus strand of NC_091824.1, from coordinate 83,069,399 downwards.
TTGGCTTCCTAGGGGCATAAGAATGCGATGAAAAATGGGTCACGAGAGAACATTCATATAGTAGTAAGAATGGAAGTAAAATATTCTTGTGTTTCATATCCAGACTGCTATGTACCCCAACAATCATCACTACAACATGCAGCTGCTGACCTAGGTGTGGCACCAACGAGTGACATGCCACTCATAGCTTAAGTGACGAAGCAGTATGCATACAGTCAACTTCCATTAATTCGACCTTGACAGAAATGACAGAATTAATCAAGTTATCCCACTAGTTGGGTCGAAAGAAGAGGCAGACAAAATGTCGAAACATAGTGTTGCTTTGATTAGCAGTATGTAGCAAATTCCATGGTGGTCCTGTATCTCACTTTGGCCAAAAGTTGCACAGGCATCCAGAATGTACCATTTTAAGATGTATTTGGTGAGTGTTAGGCGTTTTGCTACCAGAACACACATTTTGAGCAGCCAGAAAAAAGACATTTGCTTTACTGTGACCGACATTGTCCCGGATCTTGCATATTCAGTTTCATTACAGCAGCAGAATACTCATTGAAATAAAGCATGGACAACCAAACTTTAGATATAACTGTGTTATTTTCAATATTTCATTACATTCGTGTTCTATATATGATGAGTTTTGGCTACCTGCAAAAGTACTTGTTTACTGATAAAAAACTACACCAGTACATACCGTAAAAACCCGCGTATAATACAACATTCTTTTTCCTATCTTTAGCGTCCCAAATTTTCGCCTCATATTATATGCGGATCTGAACAAAAATTTCAGTCAGAAATTCAGGTTGGAACTTTTTGATTCATTATTGCTGTGTGGCTATGGCTTAACTTCATTATTGCTTCCTTATTGCTGCGTGGATATGGCTTGGTTGCGTTATTGCTGGGTGACTGCAGCATCATTTCTTTATTATTGAGTGCACACCTTGGCAGCACACGTACAAACCACGCTTCGTAAAGTGCATCTTTTTTATTCCACATTGAAAGACCAATACGTCCAGACCACGAAAACAGTACTCGGCCGCTTTCAAAAGAGAGGTTACTTTAGCCACAGAGGACATCGACAACAGTGCGGCCAGAAGACAGCTTGGCGTCAACGAGAGAAGCATTCAAGGATGGCGTCGACAGAAGGAACCCTTTTTGCATGCAGAGGAACGTGAAGAAGTTTTCGCGGCCCGAAGAGTGAGACATTCCCGGAAATTTAAATTGCCCTGACAGAGTTCGTATGCCAACAGCGAGCCGTGCATTTAGCTGTGAGCATGGAGCTTATGCAGGCAAAAGCTAAGGAGCTTGAAAGAGAAAAAAGGCTACTGAGTTCCGTCGTCAAAGCGAGCAAGGACTGGATTTATCGCTACATGTGCCGTGCTAGTAGTTTTTATGCGAAGCATATTACGAGGGCTCAACCCAGCTCCTCAGGCGCGGCGGTGACCATGAAATCACGTGACACCGTGACGTCACGACAGAGGAGAAGTGGCTTTGGCTCAACTCTTGCAAGACGGGCTGGGTGGGAATCGAACCAGGGTCTCCGGAGTGTGGGACGGAGACGCTACCACTGAGCCACGAGTACAACGCTTCAAAGCGGTACAAAAGCGCCTCTAGTGAATGCGGTGTTGCCTTAGAAACGCGCTGTTTCTAAGGCGTGCGTCTCTTGCTCAGGCGCACATTTCGTTGCCGCGCCGAACGCTGCTTTGCTCGACGCTCACCGCGTCCAATGCGGGGCGCGTAGTCGCTGCCCTGTAGCCCATTGTCTTACACCCCTTGGCGGGTCGACGGGAACGCTGTCGCGTTCCACTCTTGAAGGCGAAGAAGTAATGCATGAGTTGTTTCTTCGTCTAGCCGAACCAAATATAGCCAAGCAACAGCAGTTCACCAGGCTAAACAGTGGTTCAACAACTAAAATAAAGGCTAGTATGCTTCGCATCCTGGGCTTAACCTTACCTAAGCCACAGCCATTTTTTTTTTTTACGCCACTGAACTTTGATTTTGCAAAAGTTGCCCAAATCATTAGAAGAGCTGCTTGTGGCTTTCCAGCCCCACATTATTTTGTTGCGCAAGTCCAAGAACTCTCAGCTAGGGCAAATCGGCAATGCTGACCAAACGCCGGTTTATCTGGACATGCCATCACCCCTCACCGTGCACGAAAAGGGCTCTAAACAAGTTTATATCCGGTCCACTGGCAACAAGAAAACGCGAGTTATTGTCATGTTGTCGTGCGCAGCATACAGACGCAAGCTTCCGCTGTATGTCATCTTCAAGTGCAGGACAGTGCCTAAAGGTGAGGAGCTGCCAAAACATGCGGTCATGAGATGCCGTGAGAAAGGCTGGATGAACAAGAATTTTGTGCTCAAGTGGATAAAGTCCGTCTGGTGTAGGCGGCCCGGCGCACTGTTGTCATTCCCATCCATCCTCGTGCTGGATGCATTTCGTTGCCATTTGGCTGACTCAATGAAGAGACTGTTGCGTGAATCCGGCACTGAACTCATCGTTATCCTGGGTGGGATGACGTGTCAGCTCCAGCCTTTAGATGTTTACATGAACAAGCCATTCAAGGACGCGGTCAAGCGATGTTACGCAGATTGGGTGTGCTCAGGTGAGCCTGCAGTGATGCCAATCGGGCGGCTCAAGCAGGCTTCGCCAGCCGCGCTGTGCAAGTGGATTGTGGACGCATGGGCGAGCATATTAGAGTACATTGTGTGTCACGCATTCAAGAAGTGCAGCATCTCGAACGCACTCGATGGCACAGAGGATGAGTACCTCTGGGAAGATATGTCTGACAAAGAACTATTCGAAGAAAGCGCAGCTGAGGAAGACAGTGATTGAAGTGCAAAGTGAAATTTAAACAACTGTTTTCCTCGAGTTTTCCTAACTCGTATTATATGCGGATAAAACCTTTCTTTTCCATCTCGCGTCACAAAAATTTAACCTCGTACTATATGCGTGTTCGTTGTATACGCGGCTTGCTACGGTATTACAGGATTATTTAGGCTTACCTGCTTCCTGCGTAGTATTGAGGACGTCCATACTATAGGCACTTTCCCGGCGACCCTTGACGACCTTTACAGCGAATTCATAAAGTGTGTTCGGCCGCAGGTCGTCGATCATGCAGTTGAGGTTTGTGGAGTTGAAGTAGCGGTACTTGGGCTGTCCATGGCCCTTGTAGCGCACAGTGTAAAATCGGTTGTCCGTGATCACCTGGCTGCTGGCAAGTGTGCTGTCACTCCAGAACAGCACAACCGTGTTAGGCGAAAGCACAATAGCCTTTAAGCCTACAGGTGGCAACATTGGAACCAGAGGCTCTGGCGCTGGAAAGGAACACAGAAAGATGGCATCAAGAGATTATATAACATAAAGCAAACAAAAGAACTCATGCCTTGTGCCAGGGCAGTAACGAAATGGAATAAATGCTAAGGTCTTTGCTACATCAATCGATCGAAAGAACAAAACTTTAGAAAGAATACTCACAATATGAAAAAAACCATCGTAAGCGAGTAAGTGAGTGCTGCAATTCTTTCTTTGCCACTGTTTTCCTGCCTCATTAACAATGAAGCCAGCAACATTTTCTTTCGGAGTAAGGTTAAAATTGTATGCACACAATTGAGCTAAGAGCCAGAAATGAACACATTATGCATGTGCAGTTGGCACCAAAACTTCTCGCAGGATCTGAGAAAACATTGAATTTCCCAGCAGTTTGTGACTGCAGCCAGTAAAACTACATAATGTAGTGCATTGTTGGCATAAAATCTGAATATCAGGCTGTGTATCAAAGCTGCAAGAATTTTAAGTTCTTTTTCTATCAGATCCTGCGGGGCCATATGGTTTGAACCTAGACGGCACATCTTCATCAAAAACCGATGTAGTGAGCCACCCATAGCATCCAAGTGCACCCAAATCACAGGAAAGTAAGAATGACCCTCATCTTCACCGCTGAAAGCTTCAGTGTGCTTAGGGTGCGACATGAGGCCCACCAAGCTGCTACGAGTCAAGACGTAAAGTGTGCCACATACTTTTAATGAGAGGTGTAGGCACTTAGTGTTCATGCTGAACTGGCATCAACTAATGCATGAGAACAGCAAAGCACTCAGCTATTTAGACAAACATACAAGGCAAAAGATAATAAAATAACAAGAGATGTGTAGAAAAAAAAGAATATAAAAATTTCATGCTATACTACTATACTACTTACTTGATTCAATGAGTGTCTTGACAGTTTCATATATAGGCTGGCCATCACCAATCTGGTTGAATGCTCTTACGCTGATCACATATTCATTGGAAGGTTCTGAAAACATGGAAGAATAAGAGTTAGGTGCATTTATTCAAATTCCGAGAGCATTTCTTATTGTGAGATAGCATTGCACTTCAAAACCTGATCTTAATTAACAATGGTGGAGTTAAGTACACAAATGCACCAAAAAAACAACAAATGCAAAGCAACCACATTGTGCTGCTCTAGCTCGATGGTGCAAATGCTGCAGACTGAAATGCAACGTCTTCTCAATGAGCTAACGAAAAAAAAAATGGAACTCACGCAAGTTTTCGATGGTGTAGTAGCGTTGCTTCCCATTGAGCACCTTGGTATAGACATCGGGCAGGCCTATGCCCCAGCCAATGGTGTAGCCACGGATCATGATATCCTGATTTCGAGGAGGTGCCCAACTAACAAAGATGCTTGTCGATGTTGGCTTCGCTCGCAGTCCACTTGGCTGATCGGGTACTCGGGACTCTGCAAGAAAAACATTAAGCAGCAGTAGGCTGGGTCAGTGTGCTTACAAACTTCCGCCTTCTCACTATGTTTGGCATGTTAACTTGCACAAGCAAGAAAATTTCATTTATGGCTTGCTTTATTAATTAGCAGAGGGCATCATAGGTAGCCTTCAGGCTAACTTAAATGACTGCCTACATCTAATTTCCGGGTTTCACAGAACTGCAGCAATGTAACTATTTGCTTCCCTGGCTCAACTGCAATTTGAAATTCATTACATCAGACAACCTGGGTTTAGTCACTGATAGCCCAGATCAATCAAGATTGTTCACTGGCACAAAATGGTTATAATAAATAATTTATAGTAGATTGAGATTAATGTGTTCTCCACTAAAATAAAATACAAAATACTAGTAAGAAAGAAAAAGAAAAAGCATGAACTCATTTGCCTAAACTATAGTTTCATGCTGGGCACTGTACTGGCATAGCTGAAAAAAACTATCGGCTGCATAGGTCACTGGGCTTATGAGGAGCTGGGATCATGCATGAACTAGACAAACCTTGATAGTATATCGTAGTCCACACAAGGGAAGGCATAGAAAGTCTACTTGATGTGCTAATCATTATCGTCAATTGTAACAAATGATACTCTGCCGCGAGAACAGAGCCGTCATTTTGATAGAGGTGCTTCCATGTTTCTGCAAGCAATGCAGTTATGTATACAACATAGCTATGCACTTCAATTTCCCTTTACATTCCTCAAAAGAGATTATTAATGATCCAAGAGATGGACCATTCCATCAGTCTTCCTATCAATTCAGTACAACTGCACCTTATTTGAACAAATTTCAAGTATTTTGTCGTACATTCAATTCAGTAAAACATTAAACCTGGTCCTGCCAATGGTAACAACAGAGCTTTGTAAACCTTGTCTTAACTTGAGAGTGTCCATCTTGATCTTTTGACCACTAGACATTCTTTTAGCTTGAGGTGGCGTAGCATGGCAATAAGGCCACTGGAATCGGATTTTAGAGTGCATTTCGGCCACAGCACTAGGTGGCCCCTTACTGCTTGCAAGACTTACCATCAAGATCATTTTGATATGTCTCCGCTGTCATCCAATCCGTAGCTGGTCCTGTACCATTCACAGATAGGGCAGCAATTTTCACACTGTACTGGGCGCCTTTTTCCAGTCCTGAGAAGGAGGAAAGAATAGCCAGGGAAATAAAATAAAAGAAACAATAAAAGTCGGACTGTAGCAGTTAAGCTTTCTACTGAGGCATAGCCTGGGTCAAACTTAAAAATGAACTGTTCCACCATATCACATATCACTTGCAAAAGGTCCAGCACCTCCCACCAAATGTCGCAAAGCACTTTGGGCACTAAGCGTTTGCGACTAGAGCGATAGAGCAGCGAGATGCACTACAGCCGATCGAGCACCGAAACAAGGTTTTTCTCTCTCGTCATCGTTCCCTCTCCCATAGCCTCAGCCCCACTGCTCCTTATTTTACAGCACAAAATAAATAAATAATGAAAACAAAGTTATTAAATATCTCCTGTGGTAGATATCACAATGCTGTCACATTAACTGGATTTCTTGAATAGACAGAAACTAAGAGAAAATTTTCACTATAATTCACTTTGTAATTAATCTCTTTGGAAGATGTCTCAATTGTGGGATTGAAGTTCAGAAGTAATGAAGTACTAATGTCCATTCAACAGAAATTCTGTGCTTAGCACCAGTTTCAAGAAATATGTCCTCAGAATCTGTGGTGAAATGCAATGATGTTCCACTTAACATTTGTCAGCAGTGTGGAGCGCTGGAAGTTTTAACTGGAACATGAGCTATAACAATGTGCAACTTTGTAGAGATCTCCGCGCACCTTCTTTGTACCTTCTAGAGGGCCATTGGGGATCCATGGACCACATATGGGAAAACCAGTCGTACAGAAAGATGTGCAGACTCACCAGACAGGGCGTACAGCCTCCTGTTTCCATCAGTGGTAATGGTGTCTCCCCTTCGGCTGCCTTTCAGCTTGTATCTTATCTTGTAGCCTGTTATAATGCCATTCTGGGACTCCTTTGGTGGAGGTTCCCACCTAATTATAATGCTCTGTGACAAGAAGACAGAATGACAATGCAGGCACTTACAATGTATGCAGTTAAGAAAGCACACTTAGCAACCTGTTATGAGTCAATCTTTTTTCTTTTTTTCATATTAAAGCTAAGCTCTTTCTTCAAGATCCAAGAATTTCTCAAAGAACTTAAGCTCTTGAATGACTTCTCCGAAGAGGGGGAAGGGCTCTCTACCCTTAAACGTTTCACTTCGAACAAGGCATGCAGCGCATAAATGCGTCACACTGTTAAACTTGCTTTAGTTGTATGTTGCATTGCTATAGCTTGCCGATTACTCTTTACAATTGGCAGTCTTTGTCATTATAGCCAGTTTACACTGGAGCCACAGAAGGCTATGGGCACAGCCCATACAAATAATTGTGGCATACACTGAGCTCTAATGATGATCTTTGCAATAAAAAGGCTGTCACATAAGTTGTTAAATGCTTTTAGTTTAAACACTGCTGTCTCTAAGCAACAATGCATAGCATGGTTATGTAATTTGTTCTGTATGGTGCAGGTGTCAATGAGGGCCTATAGTGCTGGTTCCATCAAGCTCACACTGCATTTTCCGTCAAAGGTAGCTGAAAGCTGTATACCACAGAACAGTCAAAAGCTTCAATAAGATTAAAAACTACTCACGGTGGAGCTGGCAGCTTCAAGTGTTACATTTTGTGGTATGTCAGATGGTGCTGAAAAACAGAAGTGTGTTGCAAAAGGCTTAGCATGATTGCTAAGCAGATATATTTTCTACAAAAACCAGCTTCTTGGACATAAGGAAATATTTTGATATTTCAACCACATTGTGTCCATTAAAGTTGGCTTTTCAGCACTGTTGACTTCAATATGAATAACAATTCCTTTTTTTTCTTTTTTTGCAGGAAGAAGAACACCGACCATACTTCACTGTGAACAGGGCAGAAACTTCACTTAATTCACATAAACTTTTTCTTATAGTTACGGTTAGTAAATCAGACACCGGTGCGGCTTTCATTATTGCACATTTATTGTAGCAATTGTTGATAAGCAACTGTTTGTTACATAACCAACACATTATCTTTTTTTTTTCACTGAGCACATTTGTAAAAAAAAATAAGCCTATGGCATACAGCTTGATTAGGCATTTGCAACTATACTTTACATACAAGTACACAAAATAGGTTTCACAGGCAAGTAAATAAAATAAAAGGCCAACTTCAACAACAGGATGAACACATAGAAATTTCACTAATTAGGTTTTAACTGCTGAATTCAATACATATGTTTCTATGGCAGAGTCGAAGTTAATCCTCCTCCTAGACAAACAGTCTGAAAGATGCTGATAATTACTAGTGCTCCAAAGTAGCTGTTCCTAAAGCTGCCATCAAAAGCACATGTCCAAAGCACAAAGCCAGTTACCTTCATCTGACTGACACATCTGCTAACTGTGGTTGTTCTTACTTCCTTTTAGCTGATCTGGCTAATAAGTCACTATCAGCTCTGGCATTCTATGACACAGCACTACATGCCAGCATTACACTATTTAAACTTGAAATATGTGATCAAATAGGGTCACTCACAAGCAAATGGGATACACGAAGTGCTGCATATGCAAGAAGAGCCTCATGAACTAAAAATTATGCCTAGCAGCATGCAAACTTTGGAGAGTTGGCCATTTATATTTAAATTTTCACCACCTTGCTTAAGACGGGACAATTTAGTAAATAATTGCCAATTTGTTCAAAATTAATTACAGCCAGTTTGAAATGTCTTGCCTGTGGGTCCATGAAACCCAGCTACAAAGGGAAATATCCAGCTATATGCCATAGATGACTTTCTTTTTAGATCTTGAAACAAAATAACTTCCCTATATTCCCTATATATATATATATATATACGTAACTTAATTCAATCATAGAAAGTAACTCAAGCCATAAACATTTGGCCTAAATGAATGCCACTCGCTTAGTTTGTAGATATACAGGTACACACCTGTGCAAGATTGCCATGAAAAAAAAAAAAGGCATGTAGTAGTAAGTCTAGGTTCAGCCTTATTAGTTTCACCACAGTCGCCTAAACTCACCATCTGAAAAGGTTCGTGCAAGTGTCTCCTCAGAGCTGATGCCCGAGCCATTCTGGTTAACTGCCGTGATCCAAATGTTGTATTCTGTGTACTTCTTCAGGTTCCTCAGGTGGTACCATGTGTCCGTGGTGGTGACCCGCTTCTCCTCGTCCTCCGTGGTACCGGTCTCCTGATAAGAGAGCTGGTAGTGCTGAACAACTTCCTTACGGCTCTCTGGTGCTTCCCAGTAGACACGTATAGCCGTGGGCGAGACTGGAATGGCTTTCAAGCTGCGCGGTGGCCCAGGAATGCTCACTGAAACGCAACAGGAAAACAGAAGCATAAACCGCTTTTAAACATGTCTCTCACACTTTATGCACATTGACCGGAATTTAAATGTTGCACAGTGTTATGGTACAATTTGTGAGTACTATCTTCTCAAGCAGTGTACTTTAGATGACTGATCGCTAATCGAAAATATAATTGAATTATTTGTGCTCGTTCATCAGCTTGCTAGCCTGTTTTAACTGATTGATTAATAAAATTTAACATCTTGAAGCCATGTGTGGGCTATAAGAGATTTGGTGGGGAGCTCTAGATTGATTTCAATCATCTGCCCCTGTCAGAAAGTAACCATACCATGGCGGACAGGAATTGAACCCACGACCTTATCCTCAGCAGCAGAACACCCTAGCCAAGAAGGCACCATGGCAGGCGGCCTTCTGTTTTGATCTGTCGATTGCATTTACAAAATATAAACGGGAAAACATAATCTGCAAGTTGTCTTTGCCACAACATTAATGGCTGTGCTTAATTTTCAGTTCATGAAATGGTTTTCTTCCTAAATAGAAGCTATGGCAGTGGTTTAAAAGCATGAATTTTCTGCACTGCAGTGTGATGTTGTGTTGAGCATGCAGAACATCTTTTCACCTCTAAGCGAGTGTAATGTTTCAGAAACAAAAAAAAAACTTTAGAAATGATTGTTTCTGGGAGCAAGGACACACCTTTTCAGTGCTCCAAACAAACTTTTCCTGGGGCAACAATGGTTGCCAGGCTGACCCACTCAATGTTACCCATATTTCAGCGAGCTGTTGCAATGAGTTAGACATGTTTTGCTCCGTTTTTGTGCACTAAAAGAAAGATGACAAGTTACATTTCTTGAGCATTAACACAAATAAAAAACACTATGCCAAAAAAAAAAGGCTCTTTTTACTATTTGTGGGGATACCTAACTGATAAGTCATCAAACACTACAGGCTTTCAAGACTCAGTGGGAACTGGTGTCTCGACAGGCCCCGAAAACATCACATACAGCACAAACATTAAGTATGTTTGATCCCTTCTACGAAAGCCCCTGTTGCCTCTATCGGAATCTAGTTTGCCTGTAGCTTACCTTCAGGGTTTGTTTCCACCTCTAGCTCTGGCGAGCTCTCGCCTGGTCCATGTTCATTGTAGGCAACCACGTGGAAATAATACTTGGTGGATGGTTGCAATCCCTGAATGATGATCTCCTCTAGACTCTGCCTTGTGGTGTTCAAGACACGTTCCCTGAAAAATGGCACAAATGAGTAGGTGCTCTAGATGTATTAAGCCCATGAATCATTTGTGGTTCAATGCAACGTTTGGCTTCACAAAAATCACAGTGCCAATATGTAGTGATAATGGTGTGGCACTGTTTGCTAAGCAAAACAATTGAAATAAAACTCCAGTATACAGCAACAGTACATACTTCAATTATTAACTTTTACTTAAAGACAAGACTTAAATCACTAACTAGTAACTGTACACTACAAAGAGCATTTCTGAGCAATTTGCGTCAATGATGGACAAGCTGTGGAAAAAAGTTGTGCACAGAGCTTAGCTCGGGTCCGAGTGTCTGGGAAGCTTGTCTTATTCCAAGATGCTGTCTAGAAGTGTAAGAGCAAGTTCATAAGACACCCAGGCCAAAACATGGGTGCTCAAAGTGAGTGCCACAGAGGTTACCACGTATTGTTGCAAGATTATATGTTGAGGAAAATGCGTAGTATTTCACACAACTGGCGAAAGCCATTGCTCCCCTTAATGGCACTCTCCAGCAATGGGAGAATCAACTTGGTATTTGGAAGCACCTGCCAACAGTGAGGGCAAGCTTTAATGTTGCCATGGACAAAACTCACTGATCACAAATCCTGCATATTGGAGCTGGTACACTGCGGTGATGACAATGACCTTAGCAAGTCTGTGGCACACTGTGCAAATATACGGCTCTAGCTGTCAATCACAGTTGACACTAACCGTGTGGAGCCTTCCTCTCTGTAGTAAACCGAGTATGCCAGGATGTGCCCTTCCACTCTTTCGGGGACGCTCCACGAGAGTGTCGCAAAGCGCGTCGACACAAGGCGTGCCGTCACTTCCCGTGGTGCAGATGGGACGTCATTGCTCCTCTGCAGATTGCCTGAGGTTTCCAGCAAGGGGGTAGTGAAAGTGGCATGTGTAGCAGGGCGAGAAGATTCTGAGTTAGCAAGCGTAAGCAGAAGGCCAAGAAGAAATGTTGATGCATTTTTTTTTCATGCATATGCAGTAATGGAGTTGAAGCAACAAACACGATGTGAGTGATGACAGATTGGGAATTTGAAGATTTAAAGTATTTAGTTTTGATTGATGTCAAATTCCATATCATAGATAAAGAGCAGAAAATAGAAAGCGAAATATAGAAAGACATTTTTTTTTTGCAGTAAGCATAAGAGAGCAGCAATAGAGCAAGCATAAGAGAGCAGACAGGTTTGAGGTAACAAGAAAGTGAAAGGTTTTAGTCAGCAGAGAAAAGGTTCAGCAGAGAATGTAGCAAAGGTGGGGACAAAAACAAAACAAACATTGTGAGCTCATTTCTAAAGGCACAATGGCAGCTACCAGCAAGACAGCTTTTCTTTTTGAAGAAAGCACAATAGCATTTCATGCATTTTTGTCAAAATTCAGCTTGACAAGAAGATAGAAAGCTTCTATTCTAAAAATGCCAACAAAGTAAGCCAGTGTGTTCTGTCAATATACTGTTCTAGTACACTTGAGTGCAGAAATTATTTCTTTGTATGCTAGCTCAGTTATGTGTACTTACTTACTGTTAAGGTAAACTGGGTCTATTATAAAATGTTCTATGCCAATAAAATTGGGCAGGGGATTGATGATTAAATCAGGAATTCTGGATTCGATTCAAAAAAGAAAGCTCATTTTCACGCCACTGTTTAGAGCACATTCATGTCCTTTACATTAAAATATACATGGCCTTTGAGATATACACTGCTTCACAAAGGTTCTGCATCACTGCAGGCATCAGAATTTACGTAACAAAAATTTTGTGTAGAATTATTTTGTGGAGTTTTCAGCACAGTCATCATTACAGCCTTTTTTTTCTATATTCCAACAGAGAGAGACAAGGCCCTCAAATGTTGTCTTCAGTATTTTTAAGAGATCTACAGCCAGATCTCTGGTGCCCAGATTATATATTCAGTGACATTTCACATCACTATATCTGGCAATGGTGAATACCAAGTATTTCGTGCATAAAATGTGCTTGAGAACTCACCAGGGTCCAAAACAATTAGTTGGACAGCAGTCTGTATGTTGCCAGCAGGGTTGGAGCCAAAGCACTGGTAGATGCCTTTGTCAGCATCAACCAATCCCAATATTCTCAGGCTGTTGCCATTGACAATTTGGAAGTACTCGCTCTGAATGATTGCCTCACCATTGTGGTACCATTGCACCACTGGATCTGGCTTTCCGTACACCTCACATTCGAACTCAATGTCCTCTTTTCCATAGGCGACTTTATTCTTCGGCTTTTTGGTGAACCTCGGAGGAACTGAAAGATTGCATATGACACAAATTCGTGTGGTTTTTACGTAACAGCCATACAAACGCCCAAACTGCCCGGCACCCATAAAGTCAAGCCCAAAACTGCCCCCTCAGTAATTGTTTATAAAAACATGGGACCGTCTCACAGAGGAAACTTTCGGCAATGGTAGAGCTAGCAGCACCTAAAGGTATCCAACAAAGAGTACTGATGACATGCCTGTCTGATAAAATGGGCCTCACTATATATAATCATTGCCTGGGCTCATCTATTTGCAGTATTTAAACAGACTATGCTGCAACTGTATAGTATTGGCAATGTATTGCTGCAGGTCAAGAGAAAAAGACAGAATAAACCAAATGGTATTCATTAATACTGTTGACAATTCCGATATAAGAAAAATTGAATTGGGGCATAAAATATTTCAAAGCTGCCCAGTGGGCTATAAGGAATGCACAGGTGAACTTCTGTGGATTCATTTTTGACCACCTGGAGCGGTTTAACATGCACTCAAAACATATGGTGCATGGGGGTCTTTGAATCCTGCCACTACCGAATGTGCTTGCAGCTGCCAAGAATCGAACCCGCGACCTCATGCTTAGCAGCAGGCTGCCATAGCCACTGAGACAACACGGCGGAGATACCCAATTAGGGACAGATGATGACTACACTGTCTACACTCTGTTCCAAAAATGTGTAGCAGCCATGTCACCATGGAGGCACTAGCCATAAAGTATGGTGCTGCTGCAGTTGCCAATGCTGACCTGTTTGCAAAATATGGATGCCCTCACAGTAGCTAGACTATGAAAAGTATTAGAAAAGGCCAACACTAGTGACCAGGCAGATTCTCATATAGCTTCACGCACACCTTTGCAGTGAACATGGTGGGATGCGTTTTATCTTTGTACTGGCTACATAAGAAGGGACAGTGCCTTTAAAACCAAGCTGGAAGAAGCCCTTTTGAAACTTGTACATATAACTGTTAGCTTAAGAATTGCTATCAAGTATAATGATACCCACATTAAAAAAGAACAGGAGGGTTTCTTTAAGCATTAGCAGTGCAATTTGTAACAGTAGTGCAGGAAAAAAAATACTGAAAGGAAATGCACTGTACCTTGTACTTCCACGGCGGCACTAGCGTCAACTGAATCCTCGTGGTTTTCAGCCCGGCACATGTATGTGCCTTCATCGGCTTCCTGGATGCTCTCAATCTGTAAGCTTCCCACGCCTACTTTTCTGAACCTACTGTCCAGGAGTCTGCAATTCAAGAGAACCAACACTGTCAAAATCAAGATAGCCACTCCAATCCATAGAAAGTTATGCACTTAACATCAACAACTCCAGTAGAAAACTATATGATAAGCACAAATATGACAGCTAAAGTAGCAGCTTAGGAAAAGAAAGAAGCTTGGCCACCACTTTGAAGTTAAAGAACTTTGTCTCACCCCATTCAAGTTCTTGGATTGCACAACATATAGAACATAATATTGACATAAGTGCTGCCATATAGTACATACTGCTGGCTGTGTTTCAAAGTAAGTTGGCCAGAAATATAAGATAGCAGGGGCAGAGAGAGACAAAGAAGTCCTTACGACATGTCAATGGTGACACCATCTTTCAACCAGGTCAGATTTGGTCGTGGGTTTCCATTAGCTGCACAGTCAAGGGTGACGTTTGACCCCTTCACAGCAACAGTGCTCTTTGGTGCCGCCACAAAGGTCGGTGCTGATATCTTGTTTGCATCGTCTGTGCATGAACAAAGAGCAAATGCCAAGTCAACTTCAACTGTTGCACTGGTGTGAGCAAGCTAAAATCCATAGCACAGTGCCAAGAGTAGCGCAGCCTTACAGTGCTATCTCTGTTTGATAGTTTGTTTGATCGTATTTAATTAAGAAGTTTGTGTGACAGCTTAAGCCAGGGGCTACATGTTACGACTGAATATACCCATAGAGCCTTTATAAAATGTGCTTCCCAATCTGCATATGTTCAGAGCCCACATTAAGCCATCCATTGGTCTCCTAACACACCCGAAAGCTGTTGAGACTAAAGACAAGGCTTTTCACACCCATGAGTGTTGCAACACTGAAGGCTTAAGAGGAGACTACACAGCTTCGAGTTGACAGTCATCCACACAAGCACATTGTATGCTATTGACAGAGGCCATACATTTGGTTTGTGCTGTGCAAGCCCATCAGGCAGTCGCATCGATTGTAGGATACCGTCCTTCTGACAAAGAACAAGCGAATTTTCCAGCATGAGAATAAGATTGTTTTGCACAGATCTATGCCTTCTTATTTCTCTACCATCTCTCTTTTACACATATTTAGGAAGAAGTGTGGCCACTGAAAGAAGCTGGTCTTGAACACTGTATGTCACACCCCATAATGAACAAAATATTTCACAAAGTTTTGTAAGTCAACTGCTCAGCAAAGCTTGATTGAGACCAAAAGGTCTTGAAAATAATTGCTTTGCTGCTCTTTTTGTGCAAGAAGAAAGTTCCAGCGAAAGATCAGTGGTTGCTTTGTTTGTTATTTTCTATGTATGCAGAAAAAAGGCATGGTCACAGCATCACTGCTGTGAATATTCTTTTTTATAGAGAAGCTATGCTGCAAAACAAAAACTCATTCAGCTGTCTGGTGACATGCCCTAGATATCAGCCATCAGCAGAACCAGCAGTGACAAGGAGTGTACACATTAATGCAGTGGTCATCGGTATACAGGTTTATGTATGTGCCATGATAAATTTCACCTATTCTTCTTCAATATAGATGTGAGAGTGGCATCTGACGAGAACATCTTCTAGTTTGAGATGAGCTTTGCTGAGCAGCCAACTTACAATAGATACTAGTCTCCAAATGTGTGAGTGGAACTTTGCCTCATTTCACATTCCCAGCTACTGGCAAAACCAATTTTCATTCAACTGAATCAAATGCAAACTGGGCATGTTAGCACTTGGCTTAGGCATGTGGTTTCATCAGAGGGATTGCACCATCTTCTATCTCATAAAACACACAAACTGTATTCATGTACACTGATTGAATAACCGATGGCGCTACCTTTAGCCTGCCAAGCTGTCTCGCGGAAAAGACAGCTTTAGAATAAGGGATAGGATCAACAGTATCTGTAGTTATACCATAGGAGAGGCTGACAAAGAGGTTTCCAGCAGAGGAGACACGGTTGCGGTCAGCGTTGTGGGCACTGCACTGGTACGCTCCTTCATCGGTTGTCTGCACAGCATCAAGCTCCAGAGCACCGCTCGGCAGCACCAGCATGCGTGCAGGGTCCAGCTGTAGTGCCTGCTGGTCCTTCAACCAGATCACATCTGCTGGGGGCAGGGCGAAGGCTGAACATGGAAAGTATGCTGTCTGGCCTGGAAACAGCCGGAGGTCTCGTGGCTGCTCATCAAACCGTGGCAAAGCTGCAACAGATGTGCAGAGTGAGTGAATGTGAAAGATGTTTTGAATAGGCTACATATACCCTCTTTGTGACAATTTCTCAGGCCACGGCATGTAATGTCAAAGCTGCTGTTGAGCCATTTGGTGAAGTTCTTGCGACAACCCTGGCACTCTAAAGCTTTGAATTGTCAGGACTAATGCATTCTCTCTAAAGCATGCAAGCACTGCAAATACAACTCTAACCTTGCGTCCTGCTGCCATTTCCTCTCACGTGCAAAATGGCTTGGGAACATTGACAAGAAATTTATGTCACACGGCACACAGAAAAGTTTCTAAGTGACGAAGCAAATGAAATTAAAGAATATATATATATTCTGGCAGATGCCACTGAAGATGACCATCACAGTCAGCAATAACATTCCAGTTACCCTGCTGCATTTTTCATGCTACATTACCCATGTGGACAGGCTGCAGCCTAGTGCTCACCCTCTTAACCTCTCTCCTCTTCATATGTGTGTGACATCATTGCCTGTGCCAATGAACCACATGCCTCCCTTTGCCATCCTCCTCTGTACATGTGCTTCCTTCTTCACTCTTTACTCTCCTTCTCCTCGCTCTCATTACCCACTGCCACCTTAGATCGTGACACACCAACCACGAAAACCCAAAGAAGTACCTAAGAAAGCTGCCACATTAGAATGCACCATGATGCACTGAGACAGAGGAAAAGCTTGTTGGCAGCATGCTATTTTTTCACAATGAACAAATACATACTTGCCTAAGCTTCTGTTTTTTTAACTGTGTTCTACAACAAGGACAGGCATAGCTGAAGTAAGACTGATAGTGGGCATCTCTCAGGATGAGTGTTACCAACAGAGTGCAACAAAGGAAGAGGAAGTTTCATGAAGTGTGAAATGGATGACCAATTTTTACCACAACAGAGGCAATAAGTCTGTTCACTTACTAGCAGATGATAGCCAGGCACACACTTTTCAACCAAGCAAAGAATGGCGGCTCAATATTTTTAAATGAGAACCCATTGGTCATGTGGATCCTATCCTATAGCCAGCTCAATATATTTAAATGAGAATCTGTTGGTAATGTGGATCCTATCCTATCTCGCCTGCTACTACTTAATGCTTGAGGCAACTAGCAGAAAGCAGGTGCTTCCTGCTGCTTTCTACATGATTCTCCACAGCACTGCAGCAACATCTGCAAGACAGTGGAGCTCAGAGCTGACAGAGGAAGCAAGCTGGGGCTAATGCAATAACAGCACGACTAGGGTGTAGCAAATACCGATAATCCTGTTGCCTTGTACCTAATTTTTTGTAAGCGTCATTGCTTCAGTAGTTTCAATAGTGGTGGTACATAAATGGAGAGTTATTTTCAGAATTGATGCAAAGGCCATGTAACATGCAGAATTTCAAGACTGTAAGTTACCATGAGGCTCTGGGCAATGCTACAATGTCTGACTTCACTCATGTGAGCTGTCACTGCTAAAGTATAAATTAAAAAAAAACACCAAGTGTTGGGCATTTCTTCTCATGTTGAGGGAAAATGTTGAGAGACAACATATGCTGCATGTTCAAAATTTCTTTTAAATAAAAAAATAAAAGGTTACAGGTGTCAATCACACTGCATCAGTACATATATGACAAGGGATAGAATTGCAAGGCAGGTTGCTAACTCCTGTGCCAGCGCACACATATACATTACTTAAGTCATAGGAACTGATCCTGAGAAAATTTGCATGCCAAGGATGTTTGTTTCTGCTGCATAGGAGTTCGAAAACTGAATGCTCAAAGATGAGTAGACTTACCAGCCACTTGGAGCTTGGCTGACCTGCTGAGCATGGTGCCAACATCAGCTATGGTAGCGACACACTGGTAGACTCCTTCATCAGGTCGTTCAGCTCTCGTGTGGTGAACACTCCTAAAGTGCAGGGAGCCATTGGACAAAATGGACCTGCAACAACAAGAGAGACGAAGGTTGCAAGGCTATGTGAGTGTGTGGGAGAACATGAAGTTCAGGACAGCTTACTAAAGTGTTTTGATAAGTGTATGCGCATTTCTTGTCAATTAAATGAGTTCCTTTCTGCACTTTCCATTCTTTTTATCTCGACTGGATTTGTTCCCCCCTCCTTTCTGGGATTCTCTTTATTTATTTACTTTTTTTCTACCATGTATGTCGCATACAATAGCGACCATTGGTGAAGTTCTTTTGGTTGCAACACTTCAGTGATTCAATTTGTAACAAAATAAAATTTACTTTTAACACAACACGATTAGCTCATTCTTGTGTATACATCTCTGGGAGTGGCAAATGAAACAAAGGTTGGCGACATGTGACAACTCAGTAATCTGAAGGAAGTGAACATTTGCAATCTTGTACTTACTCTACTTACAGTCTAGCCCCTTTATTATTACTTTTAAAATATTTTATCATTCTCTACACTTACTTCCTGTGAATTAGCTTCATTCAGGCATTTGTGCTCATGCATTATATTTTTTCTCAATGGCAGAGAAAATCAACACTGCTTTTCAGAAAGAACACAAGCATTTTTACAAGAACACACCTCCTAGGGTCGTTGATGAGGTGTAGCAGCGT
This sequence comes from Dermacentor albipictus, assembly GCF_038994185.2. Classification (NCBI taxonomy): domain Eukaryota; kingdom Metazoa; phylum Arthropoda; class Arachnida; order Ixodida; family Ixodidae; genus Dermacentor; species Dermacentor albipictus. The sequence goes on along the minus strand of NC_091824.1, from coordinate 83,050,701 downwards.
GCCCTCACGTTTCCAGGAAACTGAGGGCCTTGGGTCACCCGCCGCGGAACAGTTGAGCAGCGCAGGGCCATCCTTGGAGACGACGGTGTCCGAGGGCTCCTCCAGGAATCGAAATTCAGCAAAGCTTACTCCCACACCTGCAAGCAACAACACAATTTCGTTGTACCACAGGCTACTACTTCACACCACTGCTCCCACATGATAAGGAAACTTAAAGTTTAAACACCCCATGGAATTTAAATTTCATACTTGTATAGTGTGCAGACTACAGTCAGGAAAATGTAACGTGTGTGTGACATACACAGTCACAGCATCAATTCCAATTGACAGAACCCCAGAGTAGTAGTAGTAGTAGTAGTAGTAGTAGTAGTAGTAGTAGTAGTAGTAGTAGTAGTAGTAGTAGTAGTAGTAGTAATGAAGATTCATTGTAGCAGACAACGAGTTCATGTGTGTCAAATATTTATTGTTCGCGCTATCACCTCCTTTCTTTTTCTTTTCTACACTGCATAAGAAATATTCAATGAAAGAGCTGAAGTAGTGGTTATTATAACCATCTTCGCAAGTGCAGACACGAAAGAGGCGGCCCGTCGGGTTCGGCGGCGTGGGGCCGTCTGCATATTAAATTGACGCCCTGCGACGCGACAGTGTGAGCGCGTGTGTTTCATGAACGTGCGCGATACGCTGCGGAGAGAGCCCCACACGCACCGATGCGCCAGTGGTGTAATGGGCGCAGCGGCGATTGCACTGCACGCCCGCTTGCCAGCAAGGCGAGGAAATCGGACAAGGCCGTGACTAACGGATGGTGCACGGTACAAGCGCGCCCCCCGTGCAAGTAGGGCAAAGCGCGCCAGCGCGTGCACTGCTTCGAAAAACACGCGCTGCGCAGACGGCATCCACGCACCAATCGGCGGCACGGAGCAGGTGTGTCCAAGACAAGCCCTGGCTAGCGCCCCTCACGCGGGCTTTGACGCCTTTCGCGCGGCAGTGCACACTCTCACGTGACCAGCGCTTAGCGCAGATGCTACATCGTATACGCCACGTGACGCGTACATCCGGCTGCGTTGCGCCGCGCAGCACGATGCGTCAAGACCGCCGTGAGCGAATATCCTGCCTTCGGTGCGCGAGTCCTCCTCCTAGCCGTCTCTCGGCACGCTGCCGACGGCCACGTACGCGATACAACGTCTGCGATGACGTTTTACTTTCAATCTCGGTAGCTCGCGAGAGTGAGATCGCGAGATTGGCGTGAAGTTTAGCCGGCGTGGAGCCGAACCAGGTGAGGCGCTAGATGCGCCTGGGTGCACTGCGCGCGGCGTGCGGGCAAGGCGGCGGCGCGCCTTGATGAGGTGGGCGTGGCCCCGTAAAGGCGCGCGCGTCGTGCGCATGATGTGCGCGCCGCACGAACGCGCTGGCCTCGACGGCGTCGTTCACGGCGAGCGCTGTGATGCGCGCAGCGGCCGAGCGGGTGGTGATTAAATCCCACCGGCACGTGAAAGGGCAATGAAAAGTGTTCACGGTGTCCTCGCAAGTAGTGAAGGCAACCTACGCTCTGTGAACATAGCGATACATTATACCATGTGCTTGGCCATTGGAAAGCCTGCGACTCAATCTCCGTGCGACCCTATTCTTACCTTCCCCTCTCTCATTAAAATTCTCAACGACGACAACAACGAAATTTTTTATTTCGTATCTGTCGCACCTCATCACCTCAAATAATCTATTCGGTACCAATATGATGAAACCTCGCTATTGACTATGAGCGCACAGCAACTAGAAATAACACACACACACACACACACACACACACACACACACACACACACACGAGAGAGAGAGAGAGAGAGCCTACACAGTTACTAATATGCAACACGACGACGAAAACTTAAAGTGGGCCTCTCCACACACTTACTGTTATTGTGGAGAAGCCAGTTTCGACGAAGCTTGCGCACATGTTTTTTTGCTTTGAAACTGTGCCACGTTGAAAGAAAGAGATATTGACCTGTAGAATGAAAATTTGTGCCGCAACGCTCAGTAGGTACTGAATTCGCATTAAATGCCAGCTTACTCAACGCCACAGAACATGCAGCACGGCGCGGGTATCAACAGCAAGCGTTCTTTCGTGCTCTCCGGAGAAGCGTTTCTTCACATGAGAACCGCTCGGCCCGGCTACGGACACAGCACACCTCCTGCGGGATCAATACGCAGTGTACTCGTTCGATCGAGCGTTTGAAACAGCGCCATCGACAAGCGCAATGGCCCCGCCGTGGCGTACGTGGCAGGCAAGCGTGCCGGCAAGCGCGGATTCGGGTCAGAGCCATGCGTCTTCTTTAAGGACGACGGAGACGGGCCCGCTCTCGACCCGATGCCGAAAAGAAAACGCAACGGGGTACGAAGACGTACGTCCGGGCATCGCCAAGGCCTTCCCCATCGAGACATTTTTCCGCGGCGGCGGTACGAGACCACGAAGGATGCGCGCGCGGAGTTCATCGACCAGCGAAGGACGCGAAATTCGACTCGCGCGCGGTGGGGTCAACAAATCAATCCTGTTGTCGTTGTCACCGCCTCCCGAGGCCTGTTGTCGTTTCTCGGAACACTGGGGTAACGTGAGACAGCGCTCGTCTCGCTACCATTTCTTGCAGGATGCGCCGATACGGAAGAGCACGCGCTTATACGCCACGCCTTGCCCAAATATCGCCGGACAAGCTACACTAGCACGAGCGCGTGTACTGCTGTCTTACTGGAAAGCTGCTATGTGCGCTTAGTAAAGGGATGTTGTATTTTCAGCCTATCGTAGCGAGCAAAATTTTGGAGACTACAGTATCAGCAGGAACGTCTAAACATATTGTAGCGGTCATGCAGCGTGGAATTGAGACGTGCATTGTACTGGTCGAACACGGTGTGTTACCCCACTTGATTTCAGGCTGCAGGAGCTGCGGAGCAGGAATAAACTTTATTTGTAAAAATGAGCTGACGGTGGAGTCGTCCGAGGTGGGCGGCGTTCTTAGTTCAGGACGCTGTGGGCCTGAGATATTTTTTTTTTTTTCGCATCACCCACGGATTTCAAACTTTTCTTCGTGACTGTATACGTCACAACTGTGGCACGCCACAGCAGTTACGGCTTACACCGCGCGAACTTCGCTTCCCTCGAGTGGAAACATGGTGACACGTTCCGACATACACACGCGACGCCACGCGGAAGCGGGGAGATCGGCTTACAGGGGAATGTTATTTCAGAGCAACTCTGGGAATTTAAGGCACGCTATTTCGCAACCTATATGCTCGTTCCTGTATACTTCTTTCGCGAGTGATGTGCCATAGCTCTTCCCTCCCTTCATTTTTTCCATGCCATCGTGTGATCACACAGGCCTTGGGCAGCAAGCGAAACACGCAAGGACATAAGAGCGTTAAACTTCTCATTGAAGAATAGTAAAGTTTACAATGGGGAAATAGGCAGGTGTATGAATTTCTAAACAGTGTTCTTGGCGCTAAAGGTATTATCTATAAATTCTGTATGTATTGCGAGCCTCATCGCTGCGGTTCACACATTACAGTCTTCTGTAAGCCACGTAACTCATTCGTCATTCTTTGTGTGCCCATTCTTGCTCCATGCGTGTGGCGTTAAAAAAGACCTCACTCATGGCACCCCCGCACAACGATCCAAGTCGCAGTTTCTCCATGTCCTTTAACTACCTCGTACGTAAGGATACAAACTTCATCGTGCCCCATATAATTGAGGAATTTTGGAGGAACCAGCAATATTTTCCAAGTCTAAAGAACCATTTTGTAGAGGAAACATGGTTTCCTGTAGAGAAAACTCAGTTTATTCCGCTGTCACAGGACGACCACGCCAAGTGGTTTTCTTTTGATCGTGGGAAATAGTGGCATGATGTATGCACCACGGTAGGGCGGTATAGGTAGTAACAACCTATTGCAACTTATTGCCTGTCCGCCTCCTCTGTTTACTGGAAGCACGATTGGTGGGCTAGCTGTGTTATATTTGGTTCGCGAATGTGATGACCTAAGCACGGTTATATGTGGACACCTTTTAGTCTCTTCCTGAGTTATTCGACTGGACCACTCTAGCTAACTGCCACATGTGCGCGCCTGTGTATGCCGTGCTCAAGTGTCCTGTGTACTCATGTAGTACTCATGGAGTAACAGGCAATGGGAATATGGTCCTCCAGTTCCATCCAGTTTTGAATACCGGCTAAGATTTGATTTCCCGGCAAAACGGTTCTCAACAGGCCATGTTTTTTTCCGGCTTTCTTCCCATCTACAGATGAGCAGGAGACACGCCTAGTTAACAAAGAAGTGTAACCGTGAGCCAATAGACACGAATTCGTTCGTAAACCGCAGGAGCAATTCGCACGATCGACCGCTGATTAAACGTGACTGAACGACAATTCTGACGAACGAACAGCGAGTTCGACCTGTGCAGTTTTGCGTGATAACAATTTCATTTAGCACTGGGTATATTACGCGTGGTAGGAGTAGGTAAATTCAAATTCTAACAGCCATTCGAATAAATTGTTACTTATGACTTCTGGACACACATTTGTTTGCGAGTCCGTATATGACAGATGCCTAACTGAATCTGGCAACCTGACATATCCAGTACCGTGGCGGTATATGGCACTGACCGGATACAGGTTTATTGGGAAAGGATGAGGCAGTGCCGAAAATACAAGGCGAACTGAGAATGCCAATGAAAATTTTATGCCTGCATCTATCGCACTCGACATACTTGGAGGGGCCTTTTGCTGACAGAAACGCATGCGTGAGATCACGGGCTTGAATCCTGGCCTCTGCGCGCCCGTATTCCAACGGTACCGAAAATTTCGAAAAGGATAGGAATATAAAAATAGAAAACAAAAGTCATCGTGTAATCATACGCATCAAGGAACCCCAGGTGGTCGAATTTAATCCGAAGTCCTCCACAACGGAGCCCGTCATAATTCAGAGTTCAGCTTTCATATGTTGAAACCCGACAGTCAACTCGAACATATCTACGGCGTTACAAAGAATGCGGCTAATATAGCTTAACTCTACTCCTAGACGAATGAAATGCTTCCTGCTAATGGTTTCAATTGTCGAAAGAGATCACGTACACGCAGGGACCAGCGGCTAAATCGGTCTCCAGCCCCGCACACAACAGGCGAGTCGAAACAGGATAACAGCCGCACTCGAGCGCACGCTGTGAGCCCGTGGGGCACCGGTTGGCTTCGTCAAAAGCCGCCCGCTGGCGCCAATAAAATTTCGAGCACGACTCGACGGGCCTTCACAATGGACCCAGTCCGCAGCAAAGTACAACAAGTGCACAACCACTGGCACGGCCACCCAAGAAGTCGATAACTGCACCACAAAAGAGGACGGCCCCCGGAAGAGCACACTACAATGCACGGCGAATGAATCGTTTCACGGCCATTGCGGGAGAAGGCGCCTTACAGACGAACCCGGCGGCGGCACGCTTCACTCTATGGCACGGGGCCTCCCGGTACGTATAAAGACCGCGAAGATAATAGGCCGCGACCTTCGGTGACGGATCGGAGAGACATCCGTTTACACGCGTTGTCTTCTTTGTCGTCTCAGCGGGACATCTCCTCGTCAACGCCACTGTCCACCACCGCTCGATGACTGTTTAGGGGACGCGAGAGAGAGCAATAACACGGACACACACATCAGTGACCGACAGCGGCGGCGAACAAAAGGACGCGGCATCGCCCGCCTAATCCCCGCGGATGGCTAACCTTCAATCACACTTGGAGGAACGGGGACCCAGCGCTCGTCGAGGGGGACGGACGGACCAAGAACGGCGGGATGCAATGAGAGCTCGATCCCGGACACGGCGGGGAGGCATCCGAAGCCGGGTCGCCCCTTCCTTGCGAGCGAGGGGAAGTGCGCACACAGCCAGCCGCGGGCGGCGGAGTCTCCTCCGAGTGTATGATATAGGGGCTCCTAATAAAGGGAAGCGCGGTGGTACTGGTAGCAGTAGTAGCAACAACGGCAGCAGCCCTTTTCTCTCGGCGCTTATATTTCTCCGGCAGCGCGCGGGCGACAGTGGAGTCCCCTCCCCCTTACGACTGGTGCCACGCACGCAAGGAAGTCCCAGCATTCGGTTGCGGCGAGTCGGCAGCGGCGCGGCCGCAAGACGCCGCGAGTAAACAAGCGTACACAAACAACAATGAGGTGGCGACGGCTCCTGAGCAGCGAGACAGCGCCGAAGCGAACGAGAGGCAGGAAGAGACAACAGCGAAGACGCGGACGGCCACAGAGCGAAACCGAAGCCGCTTCCTCTTTACGAGCTCTTCCCGTTCCCCGTATAGCAGTGATCTGTCGCGCGAGTGTTTCCAGGAAAGAAGAGTCCCAAGCAGAGAGAGAGAGAGAGAGAGACAGATGAGGGACGAGGGGAAGGCTGGAAAGGAGCGTTATATTTCTCCTTGGCAGGGACGAGAGGATGTACACGACGATGTTGCGCGGTGTGGCCGGACGGCCTGATCCTACACCGTATGGTGCACAGAATCACGCAGTCCACGGTGGTCCTCCTGCCGCGGTTTTCCCTCCTCTTTTAATTTCTCCCGGGGCCAGAGCGCGGCTTTCTCGATGCACGTGAGTCGTGGGGCTCGAAGAAGACAAACACTGCCGCAGCCGCGCGGGCGTCGCTGAACAACGACGCACCTGCTTCGCAAGAAGAAGAACAAAGAAACTCCCCGTCGGCAAACTAGCTCTGGCGTTGAGAATGCAGGCGGGGCGTGGAACAGCAAGGAAAGATGGGACCCCCTAAGCTGAGCATTTCGGATGCGCCGCACAACGTTTGGCTTTCTCGGCAGACTCTGCGAGCAGAGGGGAACGGGGGGCACGAGCAGCGGCTTTCCAGCTGCCGCCCCGGATTGGCCCTGCAGCACTGCGGTGCTCTCCCGTAGCTCGTAGTTGTATGCAGCGACAGACACGCAGCAGGAACTCCTCTATCCGTGAGCGAATTCAATTCCGACCCAGTCACCGAGGTGCCTTGCGTGTTTCGACGCATGCTGGCGTGGAAACTATAGTTGCGCGAGGGTTTAAATAGAAAAAAAGAAAAGAAAGTGTGCTCGGGAAGAAAGGAAAGGGGTGGTGTGCACTAGCTAGCGCCCCCTCGTAACATATGGAGGCGGGCAGGCACCGTTACACTGTCACGTGCCTGCCCCAACATGTGTGGCAAGCTGTAGCGTAGACAGCTTCTATTTTGAGGTGAGCAAATCCCGCCTGGTAAAATACAAACATAACAAGGAGCTAGAGAAAAGTCAAAAGAAAAATATATAATCAAACAGGAAGGTTGTTTGGATAAATGAACGCAGAAATGAAAAGGGGGAGGGAAAGCAGAAAGTCTGGGGATATAAAATGACTAAATCATGCTGCTGGGCTAGTCGGTACATGATTCGAGCTTAAGACTGGCGCACAAAACAACACGAGCAAGAAAGACAGAAAAGGCGTCAAATTTAGCGCCTGTCTCGTCTTTCTTGTCCGTGTTATTACTTGCGCCATTCTTAAGCTCGAATTACAGAATGACACTTGCGAAATGAAAGGCGCTTTAGTGATAGTAGGAGAGGAGAACGAAAAGGATCACTTAAACATGAAGTTCCACGATAGCTGAAATAAAAATGGCGTGGGGCTTTTTTTTTTACTAAGAACGGAAGCCACACGAAGGAAATAAAGTCGTAGCGCGTAGTATCACGCACGCAATATACCAGCATGAGATCACTGCGGGGCGTGACGTTGCAAAAACCTGCTAACTCATTATTATGTCGCTCAATTTAAGCAAACAACCTCAAGTTATCAGCGTATATGTACGAAACGAAATACGCGTGTCTTGAATGCAGATGCTCGGATAGCTATAAAGACCCGCGGCTGATTAAAAAAGCCAGGTTTGAGATCGTCATAATTTTATGGCGAAACAAAAAAATACAGAAAGGTCGGACGGGGAGGAGGCAGAACGATAGTTTACTTCAAATAAGTGGTTTATTGAAGAAAAGGTTGCTGTGGATGAATAAAAAGTCGTTGTATAGCAGACGAGAAAGAGGACGATCCGTACCCGGCACCTTCATCGAAGATGTTACCGGGAGATGTCAAGAAGGCTTTGCAGACAATATTTACACAGCGACAGCGAGTGGCGCCACAACAACAGAGATGATGGTCCGAGGGGACACAGCTAGTCCTGTTTCTCGTCTGCCATAAAACAACTTCTTCGTAAGCAGGGAAGGTGGCTCATAACAATATATTGAACGGCGCACGGTTCCCACCATAACTATCGTACGGGGAGATAGCTCCGGACTGAAACATGCGTTCACTCTAGAAAACATACACGCTAGGCGCACAGGGACGCATATATAGATGGCGATTCCTTTGCTGACCGGGGGAAGGACGGGGCGCCTACGCACTCAGAACCTAACCTTGAGATCATAGCTGACCGAATAATTAACGTTGTCAATTCATCATTGTGTCTCTGCAACAAACGATCTTTCAAAAGAACGGTTCACATCCACATGTGCTACAATTAATCTAGCGCTCCAGCCAGCCATCACGGCGTTTCTTGACACTACTGTAGTATTCCCTTCCTTAATCTTTCAATCAGACAGTGCCCCGTGTGTTCCACATAATAGGGAGTTTAAGATTACGGTACCTCAAGCACTGGGGGGGACAAATTAAAGCTGACCCTTTGCGGTATATTGCACGCCCGGCGGTTTGCCTCCCCCGACGCTTAGGCACCCCAATTGTAACCTCTCTCTTAGTTACAAACGCCACAGAACCAATAAGGCCAAATGTCAGACCTTGTCATGGCTTCGGGTCCATTATGCACTGCACGTAACTGTCCACATGCCTGTTCGGCGATCCTCAACGACGCTCTCTGACGCGCCACAGCTCTTCCGAGTCTTCTCCAAAGACGGAGAGGACGGGCCACGCACGCTTCGACGCGGAGGGTCCCGCCGTTTCAACGCGGGTCTGAGCGCAAACACGCGGTGAGCAGGTAGACGACGCGGCCTAGAGTTTCGTGCAGGGCAACGCCGAGCAGATACACGAGCCCCGGCCTCCTTTTCATCGCAGGGCAAACGAAAGCGAAGCGCCAGCAAACATCGAGTCAAGCCGCAGTCTTATAGATCGCCCTCGCTGTTATTTACATAAAAAAAAAGAAGGTAGGGGGAGGAAAGCATGAATCTTACCGGCAGAATGGGATTAAGGATTTTGCTCCGGGGGGCGCAATGTTTGCGCGAGAACAGCCCGGCCGTTGAATGACATCTCGCTCAATATGCGCGCTTGTCCGATGCAGTTCTGAAGAGTTGCGCAGCGCACGCCAATTTCCGTGACAGTGGGTGCCATCTGCCCCTATTCTAATTATGATGGAGAGATGCAGAGGAGAGAGGGTGAAAAAAAAGTCACAATTGCAAGTAACCGCGGACTATATGATATACCAGCAATGTGCACCATGCTCGTGAGAGTGATGCTTATTAATTAACAACCAACTTCATTCGCATGGAGCCACAACTTACTCAAGTACTCGAGGAAATGCGATTGCGCTGTTGTATCTTCACGAGACAGAAGATGCGAAAGTATGGGGTAACCTCAAGAGATAAGTGGATTGATAGCAGACACAGTGCAGAAGGAAAATGGTTTGAATGTCAGTCACCATAAAGCGTTGGCAAGGGAATAAATTCTGTACGCGAGCAGACAGCACATATGGCGGTGAGCTGGAAGTAAGCGCTTCACGAAGTATACCTATACTTAGGGAATAACTGTAATCACACAAGCCGAGAATTGAAATTGTCGCGCATGAAAAATAGATTGTAGGCGTCTAGTCCGTGCGCCGTGGCCAAGCCGCACACACGCATGCGGCGGTGCCGCCTTTTGCGACATAATTTCGGATTCAGTGTCGCGGGACAAAGATTGGATTATATGTATATGGGCGGCATCATATATGGAAATCAAATTTTGCGCATAAATGAACGACTTTCGAAGAAGGTACCCCACAAATTTGAATTTACGAGTATCCACTATAGTGCAATGCACTTCGTTTCATTTCTTTCGAAAAGGCGCGTCTCTCAAGTGCCATTATACAACACCTCCCGAGTCTCTCTTTTCCGAGCTTATTCGTATCACGTGGCGGAATAAAATCTGTCTTCGCCAACCCAAACGGGCGACGACCGAATATCGAAATAGTTGTGCGATAAAGGGAAATAAATGCGAGTTCGCTGCATACAGTTTCGAGTCGCTGATTAAATTCATAGGTAGGTCAAACACAGTCGGCCCACTACACTGCGTATTATTATTTTTTTTTTTTTCAATTTACGAGTCTTCGCGTATAGCGAGGGCGCAACCGAGATCGCTGTGGCACCTCGCGTCGGGCAAACCTCCGCGTGCATGGATTTGAATAGCAAACACATACACGAGACAACGTTTGTCGTGCGTGTCTCGTCTGCAAGCTTGCCGGCGCTGCATGCATTTTTAGCTATGGGAACGACGCAGCGTTCTCCGCAGCGATGGAAGCGGGGCGCGTTAATGAGACCAAACACAGTGGAGGGGGTTGGAAGGAAGAAGTGTTTGCGCAGACGGACAGCGCTCCTCACGAAGCCGTTCAGCTAGGAACCGCATCAGCGCATGCGGTGCTCGACGGCCCCCCCACAGGTCGACCGTCATTTTTTGTTATTTTTTTATACTCATGTCTTTCTTTTTTTTGTCTCCCGAATCGATTGTGAGTCTTACCAATGCAAACGGAGTGCGAACGCGCCGCGTACGGGTCGAGTGTGAATAGGACACGGTATACATTCGGGAGTGAAGCTCCGACACGACGGACGATGAGGGGTCATCTGCGCTTACGTGGAAATGTCCTCGCCGTTCGAAAGAGGGCGCGACCCCGGCCATCGTTACGGCCGTCATCTATAGAGCTGGGTCGGAAGGAGATGACGTCGCGGGACGTCGACGTGTGCACTCGGTGGTTACGGGAATGATGGATGACGTTCTCGTTGCGCGAGCGCGGTTTCCACGTCGCCGCGTGCGTATAGTCTAGCTCAACAAAGTTGACGACTGTTGAACGGAGGCGGCACACAGAACGCGAACCACGGATGCCGCGCCACGGCGCGCATCATACAAGATGATATAAGAGACGAGACATCCAAGAACCATATTTCAGCTGTGGCCACAAGACTTTCGGAGCCTTTGTGGACCGCTCCTAGAGGCTAACGATATGGCAGATGGAAACACAAGGGAACAGAAAAAAAAAAGAAAGCAAAGCTGCTGACATTATATGTCTGGTGTTTGTCGCAGGCTTCGATTCTCTAGATTCATTTATTTCACCAAATGCATGCTCCCATGTATATATATAAAGAAAGAAAGCGACGACGAAGAAAGTGGAACGATGATTGCGTGAGCATTTTCTTTCCCCATTCCGTTCTCCTCCATAGGCACACGTACCACGACAACAAGGCTCCGGCCCATCGGCCGGGCGGTAATCGGAAGCGGAAAGAAGCCGCCCAGTGTCTCGTAAGGGCGGATGGCGATAATGTTTCCTTCCGCCGCGCAGCTCCAATCTGTGCGCGGACGGGATCAAACAGACTCCCTGAGAAAAGAAAAAGGCACGACCGAGAGACAAACGAGTGTTACATTGTGTCTCCCGTGATGTCGCGTGCCATTCCGCACACACTCCTATAGCTTATGGCACTGCTCTTCCGTCTTCGTTTGATATTATCGTTACCTTTATGTCGCTACCTTGTGCCTCAGCGCACACACCCTGCTCACATAGATCGGTGCAGTACAGTCCAAATTGCTGGCGCAACCAGTCAGAGCAAACGATTATGCAAGCAATATTTCGTCAGAGCCAATGGGGCCCTGAACTGAGGGCTCCACCCTACGAGGAAGTCACCCCATCTCATTACAAATAAATGTTCTCTCTCTCTCTCTCACCAGAGTCCTCTAGCAAGGTATCACTCACACCTTCAGAAGCTACGCTAACGGGACCACGACGGAAGTTCATGTAATTAAGGCTTAGGTCGCCGGGTTCACGTAAACGCTCACGAGTCGGCACAAACGCGAGCGTTGAGTCGAGTTCAGTCGACCCGCCTTCAAGAACATGGGTTGAGTCGCTCAACACGCTTGTCAAAATGCGTCTAAACGCTGTCGAGTCGGGCTCAGCTCGACTTGTGACTGGACCCGTTCGCATCCACTTCGTGTAAACAAAGCTATATATATATATACATATATATATATATATATATATATATATATATATATATATATATATATATATATATATATATATATATATATATATATATATATATATGGTCTCCCAAGCTGGTAGCAACGATAAAATGCAGCGTGTACTCGCTTGGGCGACTGGGAAACGCTACGATCGGATACGCGGTACACCCTTCTTCTGCCTGGCATGCGTTCAGTCACCGCTGCACCGAATCCCATAGCCGCTGGGCGCGTGACTGCAACGGCACGCAGAAGAAAGTTCACGGGAGAGGCCGAGAGTGCAGGCGGCGGCCTCCCCGTATATACGGTGTTAATCTCGCGCGGCAGCAGGGAATTGCTCATTTCCTGCGCAGTACGACACACGCGAAAGTCCCGCGGGCCAGGCCAACACCACGTCGCCACTTGGCCGCGTGGTCACGTGGGAAAACAGTCATAAGGGGGAAAGCGCACGACTCGGCTTGTCACCGCAGTTATGTTTTTTGTTGTTTTTCTTTTTTTCTTGCCTCCGAGAACGCGAGAGGCAGCGAGATGTCCGCGAGAATTGCAGAGAGCAATGGGCGCGCGCGCGCGCACGCACGCACGCACGCACGCACGCACGCACGCACGCACGCACGCGCGCGCACACACACACACACACACACACACACACACACACACACACACACACACACACACACACATTTAAAGACAAGCGCCCATATGGAGGTGTGAAAGTGACTGAGGTCAGGAAACGGCGCGCCGCAACTGAGTGGATAAGGCCATGCGTCTTGCCGTGTTCGCCTGCAGCATGCTCCCAGCCCACGCGGCATCTATTTTTTTCTTTATTTTTATTTAAATGCTTGCAAATAGAGTCTTCTTTCTAGCTACTCTCTTCTCTGGCTGAGATATCGTGTGTCTGGGGACTCTGTGGACATCGACTCGGACGGAGTGCTGGCCATTAGTTGGAACTTTACTCTTCCTCCAATTCTCTCATGTCTCTACTCTCCCTCTTTCCTACCTCCTTTCCTGCACACCGTGGCTGATGTGTCCACCATCGCTTGAGAAAACAAACGCGGTTATCCTCTTCCAATATTCCCTTCCTCCGTGTCCTCGAGGATTCGTGCACAGAGAAAGTTAGTGACTTGAGAATGGATTTGCACCGGAGGAGATTTGTTTATGTTGTTATACTGGTTTACTGCACGGCGTCTAGGGTCAATGCACAGTTTGTAACAGAAATATGTTTTCTTTATTCCAACATAACATCCTTCACGATAGGATGCCACGTAGTTATTTCCTATTAAAGAAATAAAGAGAGCAATTCAAACACCCATGAAGCAGTACAGAAAAAAATATGCGGGTCCCACGCACAGTGGGAATTGATGTGGGCGAAGCTTTGTGTGCTGTTTGCTTTGATTGACGATAATTAGCGTTGATGTTGGCGGAGAACGTGTAATTTCTTCTGCGTTTAGTCCAATACGAGAGTGGTGAGTTGATGTTATACGTTACCTTGCGTGCACCACTGCTGTTTGTTGGCGTAGTACACAAAACACAAAGGAAGTCGTGTTTACTTGAGGCGTCGTTGTGCGTCATCGTTCCTAATCTCTGAGAGGGTTGAGCATTATCACTGCCTCACATGGCACATCTCATCGTAGCAGATGCGTTAAACCTTGATTGAATCATGCGGCTGTACGCAATTGAACTAATTAATACAAAACTGTATGTATACATTGTACACATACATTCGCGTTCTGCACCACATTTCGCTGCGTAGCAAAGAAGCTCCTGTTCAGCGCGATGCTTCTTTTGGGCCTGGGTGTGTCCTCGACGCTGAGTGCACGCTGTGGAGCCATTTTTCTGGCGCGTGTTCACGTGCTCCTTCTGCATACGTGAACAGCATGCTGTTGAGACGCCAGCTCCAAGCGCTCTCTTCAGGCTACGGACGATTGTAATGTTCACACTATCACAGCCCAGCACGCGACCTCCACAGCCCAGCACCTGCATTTACGTCGCATAGGAAAGCAGGCACAGCACGCGCATGTGCACAAACTACGCATCCCATCCTGCGGCGGGGCCGGCCGGGATGCGGAGGGGATTTAGGGATGCGCGGAGGCGAGCGCCATCTCGTGGTGTTGCAAGAAACACAGCGGCACGCGCGACAAGGCCATCACAGCGGCGCCGGGAAAATCGGGAGAAGCACAGAAAGCTTCGCTTAAATAAAAAAAAAACGCATTCTCTTGGGAATGATGCAAAGCAAGTTTCCCCTCGCGGAACAATTTCACCGTCAATAACGCAAACACTTCCAGTGTCCTTATTTCGTTTGACTTGTAGCTGTTAAGGCTGCCACCAATTGTTGCGGGGACGGTGTTTAGCAGCCTTCAACAGCGTTTGCTAGGAGTTTATTAAAGGGAACTTATTAGAGGACATTGGAAGTGCGAATGAAAATTCTTGCAATTTAGCATCGAAGTAAAGCTCAGCGATCTTGGGAATATGCAATACAATGCACGGGGAAAAAAATAAGTTACAAAATCTTCGCAAATTTACGTCACGATCCGATGGCGTTAGTTGCTTTGCTAACAATTCATTGCTGCTGGAGCGTTGACGCGATCGGAGCGTCGATCCCGTCTTCGGCGGCGGCGATGGCATCGCGCCCGCCGTTCTTTTCCATCCACTATCCATCTTCCAGCACCCCAGTATAGGCCAGAGCCATCCCGTTTTGAATAAAATATATTCATGCATATAGGGCTCACATGTGTTTTATCGGTGGTCTCGACGAGCGCATCAGAGCGCCAGCAAAGTTCATTTCTATAGCTCGGAGCCCAGAGACAACGAGCCCACACAAAGAGCAACACATGGCAACGCATTACGCGATCGGAGCTAAACTAATTTAAAGTGTCTTTGCGGAAAGGAAGAACATAAAGAAGGGCCGTAAACGAGAGTTCCATCGCTTCGTTAAGCAGCAGTGGCTCATTACAAACGGTGAAGCAATGCTGGCTAATTGATTTCGCCCCCAACTCCGGGACAACGAGGGCAGCATCAATCTTGATTACCGCCTTAACGAATTTAAACAGCCGCCGCGGATCTTTATACCGTCTCGCACAGCGTACTCTAAATTTTTAAGAGGGCTTATGCATGCGGCAACAATAAGCTCTGATGAAATCTGACCTTGTTTCTTCGCGGGAGATACTTTGTCGCGCTCAATTTACGCGGCAACGCATGCATAAACAAAACGCAGGGCCTTAATGCATGTACACAGCTGGAGATGCGTCTGACAGAATGGGCAAGCGAAAAAGTGAGAGAGAGAAAGTTGAGGATTAAAATAGAGAAAGAGATAGAAAGACACGTAAGGAATGCCTCGACCTGGACTACCGTATAGCACAACAGACCCGGAAAAAAAAGAAAGACAGAGAAAGGAAGGGTTGAAACAGCCCTTACAGGAGGCTAAAATGAAGGGCTATATATAATGCTATTCTCATTCTATTATGTGGAATGAAAAAAACGCCGAGTCGTGCTATAAAAGCGAAATGCGAAAATTATCTCCATACGGCAACGTCTAGGTACTGATCATTTCTTGGCCCGATAAATAAACGCGGACACAAGCTATACGTGCTTCGGAAGCAATCAGGCGAGCTTACCACACGAGAGAAGAAGAATAGGTTACTACTGTATCACGATAACAATTAAAGCCACGAAAAAGAGAGAGTCTGAGTGAAAAAGCGAAAGAAAGAACGAACGCGACTGAAGTAAGCGAGCTCTTCATTCAGGGGCTGTAATTCACGCCTTTCACCTGTGCACCCAGCATATAAGACGTAGCAAGTGGACCAAAGTTGTCGGTTAGGCCACAAACGAGATAGATGATGATGATGGTAATTGTGACGATGATGATAGTGAAGAAGCAAGGGTTCACATAATCTACGTGCACTAGGCGAGACATTGCTCGCGTATCTTCCAGGGCGATGATGGTGTGGCCCAGGAGTCTCGGAAAAAAAGCTCAGTTGTCCGGCTCGGAAAACACTCTGCGTAATCCTCGCGTTGCGCACGTGGAAGCGGCGGAATCGGCAGTGAAGGTACTCTGCAGCCCCCGAACTTCGTTTAGAAGAAGCCTAGGCACGCATTAAAATAACGTATACGGCGATAAACGCAGAAACTGCTGGTCGCGGGGGAAAAGCGCACGGCAAAATTGTTTCCACTCTCGTATACCTTTTATTTCTCCGTCCTTCGAAAGAAACGCTGAGCCGTCAGCAACGTGTGGCAATCTCGGTGTATCATTTCCAAACGCATTCAGCGCGCCTTAGTTTCTCTTCAACGGGGCTCGTAAATTTGGGGAAAAACTAAGTCCTCGTTAGCGTGGTCGAACTAATTACCGAGCGAGTAATTGGTGTCGGCTTGTTCTCTTGTTTTTTTTTCTCCCCGGAACGCGCAGTAAAAGCCAGAGAGGAGCGCGGAACGACCGTTTCGGGTGTGTGTACGCAAGAAGGCGGGTCACTGAGCTGCCGGGCTAGCTGCATGCTCCAAAGTCTTCGCGTGCAGCTGTATACAGTTACGCTGACGAATGAGAGCGCCGGGAGAACGCTCCAGCGCGACGCGCCCTCACGGCAAGTGGCGGATGCTCGCTGCAAAGAAAAGAGAAGCGAGAGACTCGAGGGCTTGGCGCTCGTTAGCGCAATGGCGCGTCGTTCCGAGCGGGCGAAACCAAGACGGAGGCGAAAACTAAACGAACGACGGCAGGCCACAGAGCCGACTAACCGAAGGAAGCCACCGGCAGGAAGGCTGCGAAGCGAGCCACGAGAGAGAACCCTCTGCATTTGTAATGATGCGGCGCTGCAAACACCAGACAGCGAGTCATGCTGCTACACGCGCGTGTTCAAAAACGCGCGCCGGCGTCTTCGTGCAAGTTGGCTTCGCCGTACATCAGGAAAGTCTAGCGGCGCAGCCATTCTCCAAAACTTAAAGAGTGGGCTCTAACTTTGAAGGGAGCTCTTCACATTGTTTGTGGGAGTATATTTCCGGTTGGCTCACGCGGTCGCGGCTGAAAAATTTGACGCCCGCGTGAGGTCACACTGCGCGTCTTTTTTTTTTTTTTCTTTTTCTTCCCGGGCACGAATACTCGCATACGGAGACATCGTTGAACAGACGCGTAGGCCATGGATTCACTCGGGTCGACAACGATTCCACGCTTCGCAAAGAACGCAGACACCAATTCCTCCTTTCTCAGCTAGATCGAGGTACAAATTAACTTCGGCCAACGGAACTGACAGGACTACAAACAACGTAGGAAAGTGGTGTGTCTACCCTGTCCAGTCTCTCGCGCTACCAGAATGCACGGAAGTGCCTTTTCCTCGCCAGAGTCTACTAACAATGACAAAAAAAAACGTAATTAACTGACACCATTTCACATTCTCCACGGGACAACCTGGTAAGCAGAGAGCCACTGTTTACGTTCCGCGAACTGCGACGCTGAAAATTCAACTATTTCTTCTCGCTCTACCGACGTAGAATGGCAGTATTGAAGATTGCACATTTTGCGAAACCAGTTTTCTTTTTCTTTCTTTTCTGTACCGCCAGTCTACTGTTTGCTTTGTTGTAACCCCCCCCCCCCCCCCCCCCTTTGCATTCACCGGGAAGCCGACAGTCCAGCCGTGCATTCGCTTCGCCTGCCAGCAATTCCGAGGGCGCATTCGCAATCTCGATGCCTTATTCCCTATTGTTCAAAATCTATTCAATCGCTACACGCTCCCCTTTCTCCTAAATTTTTGGTTACTTTTTTTTTCGTTCAGCGCTTAGTGCTCTAGTTTTGTGCTCATTCACAATGCATTCGCCGTGCTCCATCCCCTTCTTCGCCGTATCAGGACGAACTCATCTTTCACCTTCGTTTTTTTTTTTCTACCCCCCACCCTCTATCTTCGTCGGCAAAAAAAAAAGAAGAAGAAAGCACAGTAATATGCAACACTCCTTATCTTCGACAGCGATGCTGAATTCAAGTCACGCATTTTGAAGACGCGCTTTATTCTTTCTTTCTTTATTTTTTTGCTCAGCCAGTGTACAGCCAATAACATGTTACAGCGCATTTCTACGCCGGTTGCCTCTATAAGCGAGTCGTTTCGGTTTTTCGACTTCGGGCGACGCACGCCGAAAAGCCAAAAAAAAAAAAGAAAGGCTTGACAGACATCGCCAAGTCCCCTCCCCACACCCACGCCACCCTTAACGCTACCACCCGTCTTGGAATAGACTTCATTTTCATCACCTCTGATTTAGTCGTGATATGACGGCAGCCCACAAATCGACCGCGCCGCCGAGCGCGTTCTGTACGACACGCAGGGGAGCAACTCACGCAGAATCCCTGCACATCGGCCATAGTTGTCTCGATCCAGCTTTCCTAGACACTTTGCTGCCTTCCCCGCGGGAAGCCGGAGACTGACGGCCACGTAGCGCCGTCACCGTGTTATACCGCGCCACCGAGACGTATAGCCGCGGGGAAAAGCAGCATGCACTGAGAGGCGTCACCTAGCGAGGCTGCGTTGAAACAAGCCCGGGAAGTGGATTTTTTTTTTACTGCATTCAGCGACTAGAATATTTGCTTATCTGCAGTCGACGCGAATGCTTCAGCAGTTATACGTCATCTTTGTGCTGCTTTACATCTGTCACTTTTGCCGCGCAGGGAGTCGCGCGCCACCAGGATTATTCATAACATTATATCGGTTTCGCGCAGCATCACGTGTCCGCCACCACCACTGTACCAGGCTGCGTCGAACTCATAAAATTAAACTGCCGGCTTTAATGTAACGAAGCTATGAGTGAGCAATGAGGGGAGGCCGTATAGTGTGCAGCGCTCCGGATTACAGTTTCGACCATGCACACCGAGGTTCTTGGCCTAACCGGACACCCGGTTTGACCACCTCGCTAAAGCTCATCAGCAACGTGGTAATGGAGTCATTTTAACGTGTGAGACAGCGCAGACAAGCAGGGACAAAATGAAGAATACACGACAACGCGGCGCTCAATCAAGTGAATTTTATGAAGGAAAATCACACAAAAGAAGGGTTTAAAGAAATGATAAAATAAACAGTAAAAAAGCCGGACATACGCAGAACGAATGACAACCTCCAACGATGTCTTTGTTAACTTTTCCTTAACCTTTGTTCCCTATATGTGTGTGTATGTGTGCGTGTGTATTTTGGTCACTAAAACAAACGAAATCTTAGTTGAAAGAATGTGCGCAAGTTATATATGTAAATTAAAATAAAAAATGGGGTTTTACGAGACAAAACCACTTTCTGATTATGAGGCACGCCGTAGTGGGGCACTCCGGAAATTTGGACCACCTGGGATTCGTTAACGTGCACCTAAATCTAAGTACAGGGGCGTTTTCGCATTTCGCCCCCATCA
Source organism: Dermacentor albipictus (assembly GCF_038994185.2). Classification (NCBI taxonomy): domain Eukaryota; kingdom Metazoa; phylum Arthropoda; class Arachnida; order Ixodida; family Ixodidae; genus Dermacentor; species Dermacentor albipictus. The sequence goes on along the minus strand of NC_091824.1, from coordinate 83,031,123 downwards.
AAATGCGGCCGCCGTGGCCGCGATTCGATCCCGCGACCTCGTGCTCAGCAGCCCAACACCATAGCCACTAAGCAACCACGGCGGGTTTATGTTAATTCAAGGCATGCTGATTCACTTAATATACGCCCATACGCAACACGGATAGAAAGCAACATGTCAGGTTTCCTGGGATACACGGTGTAGGGCCTCTAATATAATATTCCGTGAACAAACGTGACATATGTCACCAGTTTTCGTTAGCAGCGGGTGTCAGGTGTCATCACGCTCTATTACCTGCACTTTTTTCTTCTCATTCTCTGTCATTAAAATGGTTGCAAACAGAAAGATGGAGGATGAAAACGGTGGAAGAGTAAACTTGCGAAATTTTTTATGATAGTGGCTAATCATGCGCGCATTCGTTGCCGATACGCAGGCTGCCGACTTTCGTACTCCCGAGCGAGAAAATTTAAAAAAAAAATGACATAGAGGAAGTGGCGTAGCATTAGTGCACGCTCATTTCTTTTTCTTGCGTATAGAGAGATGGTAAATACTAGCGTCCCGCCTTTCAATGGCAATTTGTTTTATTTCGTTTCCCTCTTACCGATAGCTCATTTTTACCGCTCGCTTTATTACACAGCATAGAGTTAGCGCTATCGCTCCCGTTCTCTCCTTTCAACGTTTTTGACTTACGGCGTAAGCCCGGCATCGCGATTTCGAGCCGCGAGAATTGGATTACGCGCAAGCCGATGGGTCCCCGATGACGGACACGTAATGCATTTTTTTTCCCCAGTTCCCGCGCACTTTGCTTTCACTGACGGCTGCCCGAAAGAGACGCGATGGGAACATAACGTCGCTCCGAGTGCGTCGAGATAAGCGTATTTTACAGTTCACTGGCTCGCTGACTCATTCATTAGACCCACTTGCTGTAGCCAATTCGCGAATGCACAGCAAAAAACAGCGCGTAGTTGAAAGAACAGTTTCATTTCCGATTTCCAGTTGGCCTCGTACCTGTCGCAGCACCGTCTCTATACAAAATAATGCTGCCGTCGACATAGCCAGCTGTCACCGCGTGGACCAGATGTTGTCCTTGTTTTCATCTATAAGAAAGTTTGAGCACAGTTTAGTCACGGCTAACGTTACCCTCGCCAACCGGACCGGTACTATCTGCCCGCACAGACAATCGGCACTGCATACGCACCGTCAAGCAGTCACGATAACGGTAACCGTGTACGCTGCTCTATATCTTCGTTTGCCGCTACTGCAACACCTGTTCTCACAATAGAGCTCCAACAATGTTTTTGAAGACGTAAACAGCAGGGCGGGCGGTCAAAGAAAGGGGCTCGCGCATGAAACCTTGTGGGACACAATGGCTGTGAGGCCTTTCCTGTAGCTGCTTCTCTTTATATATTTTTATTGATATCTAATTGAAGGTGAGGTTGGCGCCTTTAACGGCGCCGGCTACTCCTGTTCTCAGGCCAAGGAAAACTGAAAGCACGAAAACATCGAGGCAGCCAAGTGTGACAAACATCTGCGAAGTTCTGCACAAAAGTAAAAATAGCCACAGAAAAAAAGATCCGCCTTCGTTCCACACTGTGAAAATGGATGTACAGCGAAGCTGGTACAAACCAAACGACGTTACATAAATATCCCGACCCTCTAAAAAGAATAAAATACCCCGGCCATCTAGAAGTTAGCAGCTTCGCTGTAAAAAAGCAAAAGAATACCAAGAGACACACAGTTGCGTAAACACAAGAAAGTTCGAAAAATACATGCATAAGCTGACATCCTTGCATATGAGGCGGCTGACGAACCTACACCCTCTACGTAAAACTGCACAAACACATGAAAAAAAAATCAGACGTGTGTCATAAACATACAAACGTTACCTACCCATATACGATCTATGGTATTTAAAAAAGTTAAAGTGGCGGTCATTCACGAACATTTTGTTTTAGCCTGATATTATTATATTTTTTTTTGTATTTCACCCGAAGGTATTAAAAACCACAAGTTCTTATTTCCCGTGTCTCCACTGTTTTTCTGAACTAAGTTGTGTCGATTCCAGTCCTGGCAACGACTACTGCCCCTCGGCTGTCGCGCGTGTAGTTTGCGACCAGCTGGAACTGACGTGTCTCCATTTGTCACGTGAGCGTTCGGCCAAGAGTCGGGATACTCGCAGCCGCGTCGTATACGACAACCGCGAGCCTCGTCCCTGGGATATCCACGTTCGCAGGGTTCAAAAGCTGGCTGCCGCCGCAAGTCTCCCGTCTTGTCACATAACGACTGGGAAAAGCCGAGGCGGCGCAACACTGGAAGCGCCACAATCCCCCCTGACGCAGCTCTCTTCTCCAGTCCGTCGACCTGAGAGGGAGGCTTCCCGGCATCTCTGCTGAGAGGGAGGCTTCCCAGCATGTCTCGCGAATACCGCGTGTCTGCTGCTTCTCTTCTCAGCTCTCTCTTTCCCCACGTCGCTCTCCCTTTTCCATACTTTCGACGTTTACCACCTCCTTTCTTCGAGACGTCTTAATTTTTCGTTCTTTCTCCCGTATACGCTCGCCCTTGTGCCGCACGTCTCCATCGCGCCACGCGCCATTTATTTCCGAACGAGCGTACAGATAGCCACCGTGGCGTGGAGCTCCTCCTCGTGCGGACAAAATGCTACCGAAATAAATAACGAAGAAATAAAAAAAGGGAAAGGAGTGAGAAAACAAGGGGAGGCGATAGAAGAAGGCCCGCCAGGAGCAGAAGCAGCCTCGCGTATACCGAAGTTATTTCTCATTTCTCCTCCCTTGCCCTCCCCCTCCCCCCATATTTGATTTATGAAGGTGACGAAAACCGGCAGCGGCGGGCATTTCTCACGCTCTTGCACAACAGCACTGTCGCCAACACCTGCGTTTCCGGCAGTTCTTCGACGCCTCCTCGCCCTCTATTCGCGGTCAGCGGGTTCAAAGTCTTGCTCGGGCTTTCGCAGAATGCACTCAACGCACCGCAAGTGCTAGCACATATATATTTCGAGAAAGTGCACGTCTTAAGCTCCGAATACTATACCCTATAGGGAGCCTTCACACACACACACGCTCAAGAGCCGAGAGCGTGTGTGTGAGCACTCCTTATACCAACCAAGCACGGCCTCACGGCCCCTGCCTTCAGCACTAAGGAGTTGTCGCAGAATGTTGAACCATAGCGCTATGGGGTGCCTCACACGACTGATTTCGTATTAGGGCCAATTCAGAGTCCCTTAAATATGGCTACTTACACGGCTTACATCGAAGCTGTTAAAGGCAGCTCCTCAACGGTTCTCGTGCGGTGGTGAAAGCTGTCGGTGAGGGTGACGTGGATCGGTGTCAATCAAAGGACAGTCATGAGACGCAACCTGCGTCGCAGCCCCGAATTTGCTTTGAAAAGCGTCGTAATTACCAACTATTGTAATATAAAAGCTACATAGTTACCTTGCGTACATATATCGTTCGAGTAGACAACAACTTCTACGCGCGGTTCAATTTTAGCCAATAATTCGTATTTTTTGTTTCTCATGTCGCGTTTTGCCGTCTCCACGCTGGATAGGCCAGGTAGGACTTCGTACAGCTGCGGCGATGAAAGCTGACTGCGTTGTCGGCCTCACATATGAATCGAAGAATGTCTGTATATATATAACGTTCATGAAACGTCTGAAATAATCAAGCATATGTATATAGGCTGTAAACACGATACGAGATGCAATAAACTTCCCCTCTGATGCAGTCAGAGAGAGAGAATGATGAAAAGGAAAAGCGAGAAGGTTAATAAGGTTGCACCCGGTTCGCTACCCTACACTGGGGAGAAGTGGGAGCGGAAAAAATTAAAGGGAGAACGAAGCAGTTTCTTGCATGTTATCGCCCTATAGTAGTATTGTGCCGTCACAGCGAATCGCAGTGGAGGCACCGCCACTTGTCTGAATAAATTCATTCTAAACAGCAACGCATCCTGCGTGGGAGCCCCGCGAAGCGGAAGGCGTGCGGGTGACGAATCACCACCTACAGCCAGCAACGTATACCCCTAGCCAGCAACGTAGCCCTAGCCAGCATCGTATCCCTAGCCAGCATCTTATCCCTAGCCAGCAACGCAGCCCTACAAGGCCGTCGGAAAACGCAACCAGACGCCGGCGTCGGTAGAGCCAGCGCAGCATGGAGGGACATGCGTCGGATATAAGGTAGACTGTATACATACAGAAGTACTAAACTCTGATATAGTGAAGCATTTTAAAAGGATCGGGTATGGCGACGGAATAACGGCGGATACAGCGAAGCGTTTAGAAAGCCTAAGGTAGTTCCGAAGCCTTAGGTAGTGGCAAAACAGACGCCTATAGCACTTCTGAAGGATTTACAAGCTCGATTAAGCAGCTTCGCTGTCTTTCAAGTATTAGTCACTCAGGGTGGCATAAATATGCGAAGGTTTCTTTTATTTATTATTCTTATTTTGCCATAGACATCATATGGACACTCAAGGCGAATTTGCGCTGTCGTCATCGACATTGCCATGAGGTTCCGTTTGAATTTTCGCCAGGAATGACCTTTTCTCACAAATTGAAAGAAAATAGTATTGTAAAAACAATTATACCAGTTTAGGCTGGTTTAGAGTCGCACTATAGTGTTCTAATTAACGAAATTCACAGCTGCTCTGCAGATGGTTAGACAAACGCAGACAAAAGGACGCGCTTGAAAAGAAAGCTCATGTTGAAATCGCCTGCCGTCTAGAAAGACCGCAGGCTTTCTAACTTGAATAATAATAATAATAATAATAATAATAATAATAATAATAATAATAATAATAATAATAATAATAATAATAAGAAGAAGAAGAAGAAGAAGATCAGCCTGCCTCTGCGACGATCCAGGCGCGCTTATTGAGCGCTCTAATGAAGTTGACCCGGAACACCCCGAACGTGGAATGCGCTCAATTGCTCCTCCCAAGCCTAAAAGCGGCACTCTTTTCGTTGCCATTTCGGGACTAAATTGCGCCGATATGGACAGCGGGAAAAGAGGAGGGGGGAGGGGGGGGGGTGCACACTGGCAACGGAGGGTCGCAACGAAAGGCCGTGGATCGGACGCCGCCCGCGCGTTTGGGGAGCAAACACATGCGCGAGGCTATTCTCGGTACACAGCTATAGCAGCAGGCTCCACAACGCGCAGCCGTTATGCGTGCCGTCTACGTCGCAATCGGGGTCGAACCGGCGAGCGGCGAACCGGCGAGCGGCGACCCGGCAAGGCGAGCGGCGGAGAAACTGCGCCAGCCGCAGCGACGCCGCAGCCATTAACCTGCATATATGTAGACGCCCGCAACGACCTTTTCCCCGAAGGTGGCCGCCTTCGCGTGAGTGTAAAAGTGAAGGCTCGTTCGAGAACGACGTGCCCACAAAGCGACAGGCAGCGTCAGGAGAACATGGCCTCGAGTAACAGCACGTCGTCCGTAATCGTTAAGTGGCTCGAATTAATGACAGAGGGAATGCACGCACGCACGCGCACACATGTCACACACACACACACACACACACACACACACACACACACACACACACACACACACACACACACACACACACACACACAAACACACACACGCACGCACACACACGCACGCACACACGCACACACACACACACACACACACACACACACACACACACACACACACACACACACACACACACACACACTAATTTCAAACAGAATGTTCTGTAGGTCCGGTACGCACGTACTTTACAAAGGAGCACACATACGAAAAAATGCATGTTGCTAACGTTTCGGCTGAGGCACGGCATTCGTCAAAGTTCGGCTACAAATCCTAAACTGCAATTGGTTTTCCAGTTATTTTCGTGCTAGCACAATGAATTGAAATACAAACTAAACAATTATCGGGATTTGGCTAATTAGGCGTTTACCTTAGACTTCCGGCGCATGGTGCAACTTAGGAGCTATACAGCCGGTTAGTCTGCAAGTCATATCGACTTAGAACGAATTCCAAGGATGACACCAGTTTCGATACATCCATTCTCAAATTGTGCAACGAAATACATCGGCGTTCCAGTAATTATCGTGCTTCAACGCATAAAACGGCACTCTGTTAAAGAAATAAGTGGAACGACGGCGTGCGTGTTTGCAAGTACGTTTTGCAGGCGAGTACATATGATGAAAACGGGCGAGACGCCAACCCAACGTTTGAAAAGTTGTCAAGAACTTGACGTTCCGGTCTCCACACGGTAGCCGCGTTAACGTCAAGGTATGAATACATTCCTTGACCTCGGCTGGCGTCTGTCCCGTTCCACGAAGAATTTACCCAACGAGCCGAGATATCTTTTTTTCGTGGACGAGTACGACACATATCAAAGAAAAGGAAATGTTCTCGTTCCAGTGATGCGCTGTAGGGGTTGGGGGACGGACTCCGGGATGAAAACCAAACTTGGGAGTATTTATTCTACATTATTTACAAGGAGGTGAGAGACAAGTAACAGTTGTACAGTCATTACGGGCCGGCAGCAACTCGGACGCTGCGGCCCGCGGCAAGAAGTTCGAGAGAGGTGAATCGGGGAATCAGGGAATCAGGGACTCAGGGAATGTCCTGGTCTCTCTGGAAGGCTTCTTATAAACCCTTCGAGCACTGTAAGTCACGTCATCTTTGACCAATAGGAGAGTCCGCTCCGATGACGCCACTTTCTGCCAATGGTAGGCGCCCGTGCGATGGTGTCATACCCGGCGAAGAGAGTCGGCGCCTGGTCCTCCTCCCTTGATCACTTGATCCCGGTGCTGCGGCCCCTCAGCGGTAGCAATTGTCTTCTTCAAAGGCGATGAAGAGGTACGCTTGGGCCTTCCCGGCACGTCTGGCTGTCACGGCGCATTACCGCCGTCTTGGTTTGCACTCACTTTACTTCCGACAATGCCGTGCTATCCCCTCGCTTTCTGGAAGAGTCAAGCAGAGAATAGCTACCGGCGGCTTACAAACTTGTTGGCTCGTGAACTTGTTTGCACTTGTCTGGTGCTCCTCTGGAATGTGCTTTCCTGCTTCTGCATTCCTCAATTAGCTGTGCTGCGTTTCGAAGTGGTTTGGGGAACTCGAAGTAATCGCAGGAAACAGCTCCATATCTAACAGCGCTTCGTGCGGGTGTAGCAGCGCGGTTTCCGCGCTACGATAAGTGGATACGCGTCTGCACCGACGCGTACACGTATGAACTGGTTACAGGTATATTACAATATCGGCGTTCAAGAAAGAAAAAAAAAGAAAAAAAATGAATGGCGTTAAATCCGCTTAGTAGCGTGCGCAGGGAAGGGCGTGGGTTGGACTCGACGACAAACTCCGCAGCGCAGGTGAGCCAGCTGCCGGAGAACGGTGGTACAGTGTTCTGAGAACAGTCTGTGCGTAATTACTCATGCTCGGTCACAGCTGCCGGCGAGTTCTACATGTCTACCTTCAGCACCGTATAAGCGCATGCTCAGTGTTTTCAAAACACCAGGTGCCCATAATACCAACCGAAACGGGGCATGCAAAAAACAATCCAAACCAAATAAACGCGCACGGGATCGAAACCGATACAAGGAGACCGCAAAACGAAGTATACAGACACAACGAACAGAAAGCGCGCCGGTGAATATGCGATGAGACCGTGAGAAAACTCGCAGTACGAAGGCGCCAACGGTATACACGGAAGAACATAAGCGAGGGGCTCGCCAGGGACTAGCACCGGTGGTTGCAATGACGTGTGCTTAACCCTGAATCCGGATCGAGCAAACGTATTGGAACAGGAAGGGCACGGGCACGTTGATCTATTTTGCAGGCGGCTCCAACAGTCCGCGCACTCGACTATATTCAGTGAAATGCGCTGCTCCAACGACCCGCGCACGCCCCCCTTAACTGGCATTAATACCTCGTAAGGGTTCCGTGCTCGCTTGTATAAGCAGAGAGAGAGAGAGAGAGAGAGAGAGAGAGAGATGAAGCGTACTTCAGGATGAGAGCGAGAACGCGGCGCGGTACAAACACTCCTATAAATATCCGTCCACGCGCCAAAGTTCTGTGCAGCGCCGAATAGCTCGGCCCTCGCCGGATCACGTCTGTGGGCCGTAGTATACAGTGTGCACGTAAGAGTGCGAAGGAACGTTCTTGCGCAATCTTTCCAACGCGAGATACGTCAGGCCAGCGCATCATCTACGACGCAGGCGCGCCCGCTCCGCACAGACGTGCGCCGTTATCTCACACGAGATCTCACGGCTTCATTATAAGGCCCTCATTACGAGTCAAGGCACGTGTTCTTCCGCACCACTGCGCAGCACAGTACGGTGGCGCCATTAAACACACTTCCAAACTTAGCTGAGGTTTCTATACATTAAAGCAACCAGCCAGCCCACCTCAAGTAGGTACGTTACCTTAAAATGCAACAAACTGGTGATGATGTAGTTTTACTCCTACTTGCGTTAAACCAAATTAATGAAGACGGAGTAAACTGGAGTAAAGGGCAACCCGATGCCGGCGAGAATCCCAAAGCCCGTATGCTTGCCTGTGACTGTTGGGGTTCTCTGTGTGGTTAACATCGAGCACCCAGGTTGCACTGATTCTTCACGCAGACTACTCATTAGTGGCCAGAAAAGCAGCACCTCCCTCTCAAGCACTCTGACAGAGACGCACGCCTGTCGCTACTCATCGTTGAATAGACCTGCACGCAACTCTCGCGAGAAAGGGAAACGGGCCTGCGCGCAAGTCGGCGGCTTCCTTTATAGGCAGGAAGAGGGGGAGGGGAGGAGCGTAAGAGGGGGAGTGACGGCGCGCCGGCTCCCTTTGAGCCCGCCGCCACGAGACCCACGCGCGACGTCGCCTACTCAGCATGTAAATGAATTCCCGGAGCGCGCCGTGAAAGCGATCTGGCCTGCCCCGACGGAGCAGGCGGCGGCACAGGGCTGCAGTGCTTGCGCACGTTTCCGCGCACCGTTCGCAGCGACATGGGCGGAAGCGCGAGAGCTGCCGTGCTTACGCGATTACCGCCCGCCCTCTCGTTCGCTCCCTTCATCTGGATTCAGTCGCTAGAGCGGGAACCGGTGAACAAGGATGAAGACACCAGATAGCAGATGTGCATTCGTTAAAGAGACCCAAGATGTTACGCAAAAGTGGAGGCTTTTAGGAGCCCTCCCCGCTCCCCCCGTTTCTCTTTAGGAATGCCAGCGTTGTTAGCCATCAATGTTGTTTACACTTTCCCGCTACGTGTGTCCACGTAGTAGCCATATAGGCCATTTATGCTTTTGAGATGCCACCGAATGTGATCGCTGCATATAGCAGGTCAAACAGCATGCGGCAGTCACAACTGTTGCACGCAGTATCATTAAGGTATAGCTGAGGATGCGGGGCTGTGTACGTAAGCTTCTGTTATGTAAGTGCCCTGCTCGACTGGCCATCGTGGTGACGGTCGATATCTCTCCTATCGCGATCATGAGTGGCAGGCACCCGAACAACGGCTGATAAGGAAACGCACTGACGCAAGAGTAACCTTGCGGATATGGGACAGCCGGCGATAAAAAGGTGTGGTTGATGAAGTCAGCGGGGTGTTCCGAATCTCCCGTCCGGTCTGCAACGCATCAATTCCTGGCGTTGAACGTTGGTAAGTTGGCGCGCGTGCTCTCGTAAATATGATTTCCGGCAGTTCAGTTTGCTTATAATGTAATCCCGTTTCACACGTACGTACGCGCGCTAAACGTCCAACGGCCCGTCTGCAAAACGACTGCTCGACTGAGTGTGTAGTCGGCACAAGCGTGATTAACATTAAAGAAACCGCGTACATCAGCATGCATGCATACGGCTGTTTCAAATTCGTAAAGATCTCGCGGACACGGCGCCCATCCAGAAAAGAAGAAGGAATAGCATCCCTTAAAAAAAAAAGGGCTTTTCCGTCGGCACATAGCTTTTGTGGGATACATACGCGCACTTTACCAACCATGGTTTGTCTTTAGACGCATTAAACAAGTAGCAGAAAACTTGGAACAGCAAAGTCTGACGAGCAAGAGACTGTTTTCAGATCGCGACGACTTTTTCGCTGACTTTGTTGTTGCCGATTTCGCCAGCATGCTTTACGAACTTGTCTGTATAAGCTTGCTCAAAGCGAATACTCAACCGGCGTTCTTTAACTATCGGAAGCCTATCAACGGCAGTTTGAGACCAACGAGCAAAAAATACGCAAAGAGACATTATTTTTAGTGAAACTGACGCAACTTTCGTAAAATCGCAAACCGAACCAAAATTCTTCGCAACATTTACAGATAATTCGTGAGAGTTGGCAGGTATGCTCACGGCAAACTCCCAAACACGCGATTATACGGGTTCTAAAGAAACACTTCCTCTAACTTCCAGTGGAGCTCCTGCAGGACGGCAAGCGAGCTGACAAGACGCAGGCGCGCGTTGAAGACAATGTAAAAGGCGCACTTCGAGCGCGCTACGTAGGTACAGCATTCGTGAACAACGGTGTCCTAATCTCGGCCGCCGCTCCTTAATAAGAACATGTATTATACAAACTCGGCGCTCCCTCGCGCTTTCCTCGTGCCGCGGGGTCGTGCGTTCCTCCTCGCGTTGTTGACTCGGCGCCTGCTATATCTACAGCGACCCGGGGCGGGACATTAAATCTTCGTTCCGCTTACGAGCTATAAGACGAAGCGGGCCAAGAAAAGAGCGGAGCCAGCGCGAGCCGGCAGGAGCGGCGGAAGGTACGCGTATACGGGGCATTAGCCTAAATAAATAAGGGCAGCCGGTCACCCTGTATCTGTTATTTATGCCAGCTCGACTCAAACGAAACCGCCATAGGGGTGCGGCCTATAGCTGTGCCGTTCCGCACCTGCGAGAAAATGGAACCGCTGGTCCGAGAGGCATCTTACAGAAAAGGAGAATAAACGAGTTCTCGGAAATTAAATATTCCATGTCATTGGACTCGTGCTCTTCGGCAATGCCAGCAGGCACCCATGCAAAGGGAATACAATGACGGGCACGAGACAATGTCCTGCAGACTCTCCTAGTACGGTAAACTCTAAAAGGGAAAAATCGTTGTAAACGGTATTTCTATAGAAGCGGAGAGGCTCTCAAACAGTCACAGTGATGCGGTACAAGCACAACAACCGCGCGGATGCTTTTAAATCGTGCACTGAAACAGAGTCGCACTCAATATCAGGGACACGAACAATACCACAAATTCTTCTGACGCTCGTCAGCATCTGACTTGTCTGTCACTATTAACGCGACATCGTTAAGGGCCCCGTGTCGCAGAAAATCCGGCGTCGGCGCCGGCGGCGATGTCCGTGTGAGATGATTATACCAAACCACACCTCCCGATCCACGCAGGCACTCCGCGTGGCGCATGGGCGCTACTGAACTAACTGAATTTCTCCAAGTAAAAAAGGCCAGAAAATTCGCAAAGTACGAGTTGCGCACAACCTACAGACATGATAGCGTCGGATTGTAATTTGAATGTACAAGAAGCCATAATTCTGTTGCGCAACAACTCAAACGCAAGCCCCTTTTCCAGCGCCCGTTTCAGGTCTGTCTTAATAGGAGCGACGCACCCCACTCGGTTCATGCGACACCATCCAGATGGCGCTCGCCTACGCGCATCCGCTGCAGCTGCGGCGCTCGCCGTGGGGGAGGGGGAACAAAAAAAGAACGAGAAAGCTCGCCTTCGTGCATCGCGTTTGCCGTGAGCGTTTTCAGAAAAACATTACGGTTACACAAGCTTCAGTTGCCGGGAAGCGTGAGAAGCAGTCAGGGATCGTTGGATACTATCGAGTTCCACTCTAAAAGGGGATGCTTCAGCGTCCTCCAACTTTTCATTACCTGATATGGTAAGTTTCAAGGACTGGCCACCAAGTGGCAGAGTGGCCTTCACAGCACCATTTGTTTATCCATGTTTGTATTAAGGAATGGGCAAAAAGGTTACAGTGTATGCTACATACCGAGCGATCCCATGCGAATTTCTAGCTTCGCGATTCGTAATAAGTGGAGTTAAATTAGTTTATGGGGTTTTGCGTGCCAAAACCACGATCTGATTAGGAGGCACGCCGTTGTGGGACACTGCGGAATAATTTTGACCACCTTGGTTTCTTTAACGTACACCTACATCTAAGTACAGGGGCATTTTCGCATTTCGCCCCCATCGAAATACGGCCGCCTTGGCCGGGATTTGATCCCACGACCTCCATGCTTAACAGCCCAACACAATAGCCACTAAGCAACCACAGCGGGTACTAAGTGGAGTGCGACGCCCTTGCATGTCGAATAATCATGTCTAAAATGCCTATCCTGCAACCAGGATTATGCAGAACTTCGAATAAAGCGATAGTTCGAATAAAGCGATTTCGTTATGGTGAGTGGTTACTTTATATGCTCAAACGTGTGCCTAAGGTGGGCCACAAAGATGGGCTCCTAACGTTTGTGGCGAAGTTTACTCATGAATCATGAATGTTCGGTAAACCTGATTGCGTCAGTTGCGAGAAAATAGCCACGCACAAAAGAATTTAGTGGTACATCAAAATTCCATCAGATGAAAAGAACAGAGAAAAAAAGATTATGTTCACACGGGATTAAAACGAAATCGAAAGAATAGGAAAGTATGTGAGCTGTTCCAATGCTGAAAGCAAGGTCTGAAGATAGACCAAGGCACTGTTTCATTCATTCCAGCTAAGTTTCGGATAGTGTTCAGAGCTCCCGTGAAAAATGACCAAACCATATTGATACGCAACAAACGCGTGCTCATTCTTTCTTCTACTGCTTTTTATTTTACACAGGCTCTCCATCATCCCTTCGAACCTGTTCCCGGGATGTGAGAAAGCGCTTCAGATATGTTTTCAGGGCCGCGTGAAAAAAAAAAAAGGATAGAAACGCTTATGAACGTGGTACAAACAGAACAACATAGAGAAGACTCCGTTGATCGCGTAGGTAGGGACACAAGACAGAAAACTACGGCAATAGCTCGGCCGAGAAATTTTAAGTCGACGTGCCAGAGAAGGTAGATAAAAAAAAAAAATCCTATTTCACAAATGAGTGAAGCTAGTGAAGTGAAGCTAGTGCGCTGCGCGTTTAGGTTACAGTCAGCACAGAAGAAGCCGAGTTTCGTACCATTTTTAATACCAGCAAGTTAGCTTTATTTTGTGATAGCCGACGACTCAGCCATTCGGTGGCCAATCTTTGCCCCATCCGCAAGTGACAGCAACCATTCATTTTACAAGCTTCCTCGCTCCAGGTACCAAAGAGAGCTTGTATCTTCTTACTTACGATAAAAAAAAGTCTACTGATTCTTTGTTCTCACTCAAAATTCACAACAAGATTGCATATTTTGGTTCGCATCGTTCAATAATGCACTCAATATTGCTCGCGAGGTTTCTTCTCTCTTTATTTATTTCTTGGTGGAGGAGCAATTTATTTGCCGAAAGGCAGCAATACCAGCCCACGTCTCTGCAGCACCTGGCTTATTAGTCGGGAAGTATGCACAGAATGGAGGTGCTCCAGTTGCTGCTGCTGCTGCTGTTGTTGTTGTTGGAATGAACCTCGCAAGAACAAAGGCTAGTCATGTTCTTTGCTGAACGATAATAATTACTCGGTACATAACGATAAATTAATAATTACTCGGTACATAATCCTTTTATTCATACAAAAACTTTAAGTTCAACGAGTGCTTGTCCTGTCTTCTTTCTCGTGTTTCGTTTGTGTGTGCGCTGTCTAAGAATGGAAACCACGTCTGTTGTATGCGCTAGCAGTGGCCGAAGTTCACGCGTGCCGAGAAATTGAATATGTGCATAATGCATTGAACATGACCGGAGTTCATTCCCGCTTCACCACCGCACCGATCGATCGGGTTACTGGACAATACACACCCGCGTCTTGGTCGCGCCGGCATTGCTGAAGCAGGAATGATTAATAATACTTTCAACTTCCGTCTCTTGAGTACTGTTAAAAAATGACCAAGCTGTCTACATTGCTGCCTCTATTCCATATTGTAGGGGACGTACTAGTTAAAGTTGTGTGCGCATGTCGTACTTGTGCTATGCAGCGATATATCTTGTTTATTTCCGCACAGTGTCGATAGAAGTCCGTTGTCGCCATCAGAGACAACACGGATTTGTAGCAAACATAATGTGAGAAACTGCAAAAATGACTTTAGCTCGTAGGTGCCCTATGTATGTGCCGCATCGTATGTGCTGACGATTTTTCCGGCGGCACATACGATGTCGTTTCCAATTACCTGCTCAGCGTCCCTTACATGGTTAAGCAGACGCTGCCCTTTCGCCGCATTGCAGCCATATAAAAATAATCGTCAAGCGTACCGATCTTCTTAAAGGCAAATATAGCGTGTGCAGTTTGTTTCACACTAGGGGGAAAACTCGGAATGTATTGCGTCGCGATGCGGCAAGCAATGGAGTCGTGCGGCGGCAGCAGCTCGAGCAGGCGCACACGCTTGAGGGGCGGTGTCGTGATCTGCGTCGTCTCCTACGGCGGCGCGCGCTGGCCGCATTTTCGGGAAGCGTGGTACTGTCAGGGGCAGTGCACCGATTTCATCGGTACTGCGGGAACTGAGCTGATATTCTTTACTAAACGTTGTGCGTCGCCACACTCTGATCCTTCATTGGCACTAATGGAGTTCCACAAACTTCTTTTGACAACATGGTTCATTTGTTCTTTCGAAGGGCCGGAGTACTGAGCGTGTGCACGTATATTTTTTCACTGTGTGTGCTACCGTAATGAGCAGCGACAAAACGCACCAAGATGTGCGCGCAACGTGCTCAGTCTTTGTTTGACTCGAAAGGAAAACAAAGCACTCAACAATGGGAGTCGAACACGGTGAAACAAACGGACACGATTAAATGAACGTTTTAGGTTCAGACAATGAGCTGGAAGTGATTTTTCTCGATAATCATTCGCTACACCAGACAGACCCTGCCCGCCGGTGGGGAATTGGACACGTCACGCTCGGAACTTCAGTTAGTATCTCGTCATGTCCCCAGCGGCAGCGATGACAGCGCTCATCCTGGAAAGCAGTGAAGTGTAGAATGACTTGATCAGGGATGTGTTCATTCGCTGCACGTCTCAGTCGCTGACGACGGTGGATCGAAGCCTATCCTCGGGCGACTGATAGAGGGGATGTTGCGCCAGCGATACTTTCAACGAGCCCCAGACATTTTTAAATGATGTTGGCGCCCGGGGATTGAGGCGGCCGCTCCAAGAGAGTGACTGCGCGCTCTTCTAGCAGTTCTTGCACAGCACGAGCAGTGTGGATCGGCGTCCTATCGCGTTAGAATATATATAGTCGCCTTCCAGAAACGGGCCGTCAAGAATGTGTGGAATCAGTACGTCGTCTATGCCTGCCATGCAGCGATTAACTTACATTCGAGGCTTATCAGTGGACGTCGCGCAACGCTTAGCAAAGAATACCGGCTCCTTTCACGCAGTAACGATGTGATCAGCGCCCTGCACCTGACAGTAGAACGTTTCTCGACAATGCGGCCAGCGTGCGCCGCCGTAGCAGACGACGCCGTTCAAGATCCCGCCCCTCGAGCATCTGCGCGAGCTGCTGCGCTTCGAGTTTTCCCCTAAATGTGAGAGAGACTGTACACCGCCCTTCGAAGGAAATGTCCACGCGCACACACCGCGCGCGGTGCGAAACGTGCCCAAACACGCGCAGTGCAGGAGGCAATCAAGGCGGCGCGAACGAGAGATGGGAGAGGGGTACCACCGCTAATAGAATTTTGCTCCGCATGCGGCGCTCTCAAAGCCGGCGCAGCAGCGCCGCTCTCGGTGCCGTTCTTGTCTATAATTTCACTGGTGGCATCAACCTTTTCATGTTTACATTGCTGTCGTGACAGTTAACAACACAATAATAATTTCCGGTCATCAGAAGAGGCGCCGTCGCAAACAAGAGACGTTTCGCGCGCAGCGCGAACTGAACGCGGGCGCGACCGCGAAGGGAAGCGGCGACGGAAACCTATACCTTCTCGCGTGCAGCGCGCGCGAGAAAGCCTTCTCGCGTGCAGCGCGCGCTCAGCCTGGCCTCCTCTGGCTCAGCGCGAGCGAAGGGAACCGGCGGAAGCAAACCCCCGGGGGATTGGAAACCGTGCCGCCAGGGGAGAAACGAGCGCTGGCGTCTCGGGCGAAACTTGGCGTGCGCTCGTCTATAGTCCGACGCACTGCAGCGCCGACGTAACCGGCGGCTGCCAGCGCGCCCCGACGGGCCCGGCGCAGATTTGGCTCCTGCTCCATTCGAACGCCGGCGCCGCCGACTGCGTCGACCCACAATGCATTGCGTGCGAAGAAAAAGGCGCCAACACAACTCCGCAGACGGCTTTTGCGGACGGCGCGCGCCTTGATGAACCTTCTGCGCATGCTCCGGAGATAGCAGCCTACGGCGCGCGCGTTGAACTATTGGCCTCGAGCTCCACCACTGGAAAAGCTGGCGCCACCGTCGGCGTGACGTGCTAGGAGGGATCACGTGGACATAGCGGCCGCGTCGGCTGCTTCGGGCGCGCCGAAGGGAGCTGAAAACGAGTTTAAATTCCCTCGAACGCTGCGGTCCACATTTAGTGGCGAAATTTTCCCGCTTCGAGTGTCTCCTTTACAACGCTTGAAAGCACTACAATAGGTAGTGTCTGCCTTTGAAGGCGCGCAACATGGTAGGCTACTGCTCGGTGCCGCAGGGCCGGACGCACGTAACGGAGGCCGGTGTCAGCCTTATTCACACGTAGCCGCAGGACAAGAAGCTGCGTGAAGCTTGGCTCGCGAAACATAAAACCAGCAAACAGTCATCGGCTACAACTCGGGTATGCAGCAAGCACAGACGCGAGGAAGATTTCTGCTACGGCGCCCGGTCTGCGATGTTCTGAAAACGCGCACTGAGACGCTCGCCCGAGTTCGCTGCCCGACTAATGTTATGACGGTTTGGTGTATGAACTTGTCGATGCTATAGATACTGGCAAGTTCAGTGGAGTGGAAAGGCAGCGGTAAGAAGCGCATTTAAAAAAAAGCATGGCTTATAGTCATGTTTGTGTTATGAATTAATGCACTGGATTACAAAAAAGGAGCAGAACGAAATTGCACGCTGAGAGCACCGATAAACATACAGTGCGACGCAACTTGAGAAATAGTATTGAAAGGTCAAAGAATTTAGAAGAAAAAAAAGATTGAATCGTCGCGACGGCACATCACAGTCCCCGTAGGCGTCGAAGTCTCTACAATGAAATTATTTTTGAACAGCTCTGATAGCGCCCACGCAACAATGGTTGCTTGTATACTGTCAAATGCTCATATTCTGCGGCCTAAAGCTCATGGCACGGTGCGAAAACGCGCGCGCGGAGAAAGCGAAACAGTGCGCGGACAAGCATGCAGACGCGCACTCGGTCGCTGCGAATCTGCGCGATCGCTGCATTGAGGCTTCGTTCTATTACACTCAATTTAGTTATACAAATACTATAAGAACATATTTCACATAGTTTGCTCTCAGCGTTTGCCTACCTTTCACGCAAGAAGCCGGTTCGGGAGACTCCATCGCAGCGACCGCGCGCAGTGGCGTTCACTGTACGTATTCGGTAAAGAGATAGCGTCTGTAAACGATTGTTTGCTTTCCGTTTGCCCAAGATTATTATTTAGACAGTAAGAAACTTCTCTCGTTTCGAAAATACTTACAGAAATGTCCGGGAGAGCTCGCGCGTGATGTTTTCAGTGAGCGCTGACAGCAAAACCTATGAGGAGCGCGCCACGTGATCCCTCATACTACGCCAGCGAGGCGCTTCCGATAGATGGCGACTCCGTAACTCCTCGCCGCCAATAGAGGGGATGGCATCTCGGCTGGCGCAGCGCAACCGACGTAGCGTGACTGACCGCGAACGACGCTCGCCCGCGCGCCGATAACGTCGGACTATAAACGAGCCTTAACAGTCTGAAAACAGCGCACAAGGGACAGGGCGAGAAGCAAACACGGGAGAGCGCTGTCGTGTGTCGCGCCGTTTAAGACAGTTATAACGTACCAGCTAGCCCGAGCAACGAACAACAACCTTAGTTTTAGACGAGAACCCGGCCTCCGCGTGGGAAGACTGGCGGCGAAGTCGTCAGAGTGCTCTAGGAACGCCTGCGCGTATACCGGCGGGCTTGGAATCTCGCACTCGTCGAGTAAGCAACGTACAAGGCGAAATCAACTTGATAACAGTCAGGTTGGAAGCGGCGACCAAATTTAAAAGAAAGAAAGAAAGAAAGAAAGAAAGAAAGAAAGAAAGAAAGAAAGAAAGAAAGAAAGAAAGAAAGAAAGAAAGAAAGAAAGAAATATGAGTACTCGCAAGTGTTATAAACGAAAGGATTTGAAATGAAGCAGCTTTTGCGAAGAAACCTATAGCAAATGGTGGGGCTCTGAAGGCAATGCCCAATTCCGAAGCAATTTCGATGCGACGGAAATGATATCGCCTATTGGAAACGTCACACACAAAGACCAAGGACATTCTTCACCATTTGTTCTTCCTGCACAAACAAACGAAAAAGACAAGAAAAAAAAAACAAGGTATAGATTGAGGGGCGGTGCCACAGCGGCCACACTCAGAGGGGCGTCCCTCTGCGAAATTAAGCAGCCCATGAATGCGTTGCGAGCTCACATGTAACTGCGATGTCATGGGCGCGTGAATTCAAAGTTGTAACACCGTAGTATACGAGTGGATAAAGTCTTCAGACGGCGCGGTGTTAAAATACATGCTTGCGTGAAACGTAATTGTTTACATAGTCGGATAACCTCGCACTTCGCACCCCATTAAAGTGAGACTTCCGCTGCCAGCGGCACTCGGGACAGCGCTTAGATATGCAAGCGGTAACACAGCCAGGCCGTACAATGATGCAGGCACGGCGGCGAAACCATCGCTGCGGACACTTGTTTCGACATTATATATACAAGATGCTGCAAAGGAAACCACGCGAAGAGCGTCGACCGGCCGCAAAACATAGCGTTTTCTTCTTACACTTTCAGCGCATACCAACGCGCGTACGTGGCGCTCACAAAAGTCGCACCAAGGGACCGGACGCGGTCACCAAGCAGGAAAGAAAAAGAAAACAAGGATGAAACCTATGAATAATAATAACGGCGCGAGCGGCGGTGCCTGGCTCGTGGCGGGCTCAATATTTCACGCCACACAATGGCGCGCCTTATCGTTCCGGCCGGCGGGAAGCGAGCCATTAGCATATGCGTGCGCCGTGTGAACACCGTGTTCAACGCCGCGGAATGAAACAACAAACCAACGCACCTCCGCGGCGTTCGCTTCCAAGTGGCGCAGAAAGGCACCACGCAGTGGCGAAGTGCACGTTACCGCATGCGCGGCGAGGCCGTGGAACTAGAGCGCGCGCTGCCGCGTTGCTCGGAAGTCTTTTGTGCACCGGTACGCGGTCGGGTCCTTCGGACGAAAATCTCAATATCCACGCGGACTGTAAATCATCGTGTGCCGCCATGCGGTATATTAACGTAGCACTGGCGCAGCCACAGCGTACCTGTGCACGTGATTCAAATGGCAACAAGCGGCGGCAGGCAACGTGTGGATGAGAACGTCGGCATGCCCTGCATTGCACTGGCCGCTTAGGCAAAGCGACCGCGTATGGTGCGCGGGATAGGGCGCCTCGCGGTCAGCAACTATGTACTCGGGTCGCGAGAAGTCGTTAAATGACTCGGGACAAGGAGGCATGCGTGATAACTTTCCGTGGAGCGAATATCGCAAGCTTCTCGTACGAGTACACATATATAGGGCACTGCCGGGAGCATCCACTCAATGCGGCTCACGCAGAACAGTTCGCAAAACGTTCTTGTTTAGCGCGCGCGCCTCTCAATTTCGTCGATATGACCCACTGGCTATATAGTGCAGTGTGCTATACAGCGGAGGGATGTGTGTGCTCTTTTAATGGGCGACAGAGAGGGTGAGCAAAAATTAATGAGCTAGCTAGAAGCCTCGCAGGAATGAGCCGAGGGCAATATTCTGACGGTATCACGGCATCGCGCGCGCGGGGTGGCTCACAGTGTCAAGAACGGCGAGTTGCGCAACAAGATTGCCACCTTGCCACCCGTTTACGACAAGGGGTGCAAGACGCGCACCTCCCCCTCTCCGTCGCTGCAGCTGCGAGGCGTTCAAAGAAGCGACCTTTGCGCTGGAATCCGCCGCCTCCCTCCAGCCCCTTCGACATTGTGACGGGACGAGTTCGATGTGTGGACAATGATTCCACGCGGAGCTGATCTGACACGCCTGGAGAAGCTACCGCGGGAACGACGTATTTTTGCGCTTCTCACGGACGCAAAACAATGAGCGACGCGCGATCGACAACGACAGTTTCCCGGAACGGCACCCCGTGCGGTTGCCTCTGTGTACGGAATGTGTGTGCCTTTGTGTCGGTAGACTGGTCTTCAGAGCAGCTGCGAGTTGGTGATGTGTAAACGAACAGCCGCCGCGTCGTAGGACCGGCGGATCGAGTGTATAAAAACTGTGGTTGTGCGAATGTTGGACACACTTCTCTTGAGCAGTCATGTTAGACTGAGTCACTTCTCTCATGCAGTCCTGTTGGACTAATACTCTTTTTCTCAAACAGTCATGTTAGACTGAGTTAATTTCTGTAAATAAACCCCTTTTTCCTCGTTCTCGATGAGAAGCAGTTCTTCACTTCATCAACGATCTCAGCGTAAATAAGTTGGACGACGGCATGGGCCAGCTACCTTCGAATTCATGCCGTACTCCAATCTTGGCAAAGGACCACGGACGAAGGGATTGAGCCCCCAATCCTGACAACTGGCTGACAGCGGTGAGATGGACTTTGCGACATGGTGCTGTATCTGCGGTGAGTGCTTGGTTTTTGCTTTGACTCTCTAGGCTTCATTTTGTGGTTGTTCTGTTTAGAACAGTAGGGAAGCTAGATTGTTGTGTGTTAGCTAGGTTGTGTTTTCCTAGCTAGATTTAGAGAGCAGAATCAAGGCAGTAAAGCAGCAGTCATGGAGTTAAGGACACTGCTGAGAGACGAGTTGTTGATTGTTGGTGAGGAACTGGGCCTAGATGTACGCAAGGAAATGCTCAAATCGGAATTATTGGAGCTAATTTCCAATCAGGCCAGTGAGCAAGATATTGAAATGGGATTGGAACTTCTCAAAAAGAGAGAGAAACGGGAAAAAGAAAGAGAAGAACGGGACAGAGAAAACCGCGAGTTTCAGTTAAGGAAAATGCAACTTGAACTTGAAAGCAAACGTTTGGAGTTGCCTCAAGGAAGTGAAGGCGCTCTGGGTCGATCAAGTGAGGCAGAATCATACCGCATGGACAGGCTATTAAAGCCATTTGAGGTCGGGACCGACATAGGCTTGTTCCTATGCAATTTTGAAAGGACTTGCGAGAAGATGAACTTCGGCCCGAGTACATGGCCACAGCGGTTGCTGTCTATGTTGCCGTGTGAGGCGGCGGAAGTAATCGCCAGACTAAGTGTGCAGGATGCATATGATTATGCGAAAGTTAAGGCTAGTCTCCTGAAGAAATATCGCCTTTCAGCCGAAGCTTTTCGGCAAAGGTTTAGGAGCACAGGCAAGAAAGATAGCGAGGGCTATCCGGAGTTTGCGTATAGCTTAAAGGCCAACCTAGTCGAGTGGCTTAAAAGCGCGGAAGCGTACGACAGCAGAGACATGATCATTGAATGCATGTGTCTAGAGCAGTTTTACAAAACCATCCCCCAAGCTGTGAAACTGTGGGTGCAAGACAGAGGTAATGTAAACACTGTGGAAAGGGCGGCTGAATTAGCCGAAGAGTACGCAACCCGTAGAAAATTGAACGCCGAGGAGGGAAACTGGGACGGTCGAAATGGACCGCGGAAACCATTTCCGTTCAAAAAGGGTGCGCAAACTAGACGATCCGAGCCTGTAGACATGGCGGAAAAGCCCGCAGAAAAGAGCGAGGAGAAACTTAACGGAGAAACCACACAAAAAGAACAGAAAAGAAAATTCGAATCTGTTAGACCAATTCGCTGTTACAAATGCCACAAACTGGGACATATAGCTGTAAACTGCGAGAAGCCTAGCGTAGTTTTTTCCTACGTGGAGGAAAAGGATGAGAATATGGAACTTTTAAGTCCATATCTCCACGACCTGCAAGTTAATGGAAAACCATGCCGAGTGCTAAGAGACAGTGCCGCCACGCTGGACATTGTCCATCCGTCCTACGTGATGGTAGATGACTTCACCGGAGAAGTAGCATGGATAAAACAGGTTGTAGAAGAACACAGCGTGTGTCTGCCCATGGCCAAAGTCAAAATCAGTGGACCATTCGGGGAGCTAGAGACTGAGGCTGCAGTTTCCAAATTTTTGTCACTGCAGTATCCCTACATCTTTTCGAATCGTTCGAATCAGTTACTGCGTGACAGAGGGCTCAAACTGGGAGAGGGCATAGTACAGGCATTGACCCGAGGCCAAGCTCGTAAGATCGCGGCGCTTTCGGCTGAAAATGCTCAAGCTCCTCCAGCTGAAGCAGAAAAGGGGATAGCTTCAATACCCGAATCCGAGCTAGGCCCGAGGGACAAAAGAACAGTTGAGGAGAGCCTGCCAGTTGACCAGCTCAATGAGAGCGTAGCACTAGAGTGTCAGAGTTCTAGCCTGCAGGAAGAGCAAGCAGACGCGCTCACAAGCGAGACAGGGTCGTTGTTATCACCGGCCTCAAAGAACTTTGATCAACTCTTACGCGTGGATAGAGAGTCACTGGCAGCCGAGCAAAAGAATGATGAGAGCTTAGCTAAATTACGTGACACAGCTAAAGAAGGCATTGCTAGGCGCAACGTAACGATACATGAGAGAGGAGGATTGTTGTATCGGCATTACAGAGATCGAAAGGGTAAGATTTTAGATCAGTTAGTCATACCTACTAAGTATAGGGAGGACCTTTTGAGTCTTTGTCATGGAAATGGGTGGTCCGGCCACCTAGGCATAAACAAATCAAAGGAAAGATTGCTTATGGAATACTACTGGCCTGGCTGTTTCAAAGATGTAGAAAACTTTGTAAGATCATGCGACGCCTGCCAGCGTTCTGGTAAACCAGGAGAGACTTGGAAAGCTCCACTGAAGGTAGTGCCCTTAATAACAGAGCCTTTCAGACGGCTTGTAATAGACACGGTAGGGCCTCTTCCAAAAACAAAATCAGGCTACAGGTACTTGTTTACCATGCTGTGTCCGGCTACCAAGTTTCCAGAAGCAATCCCTTTGAAAGAGCTCAGCTCCACTGAAGTAGTAGACGCGCTTTTGACAGTGTTTGCACGAGTTGGGTTTCCAGCCGAAATTCAGGCAGATCAAGGGTCAGTATTCACGAGCGCACTGACTTCCACATTCTTGCAAAAGTGCGGGGTAAAGTTAATACACAGTTCTGTCTATCACCCTCAGTCAAACAGTGTAGAGAGGTGGCATTCGGTGCTTAAGCGAGTTTTGCGTGCGCTCTGTTACGAGCACAAGGAGGACTGGGAGAACTGTCTGCCGGCAACTTTGTTTGCTTTGCGAACGGTTCCACATGAAGCGACAGGGTTCTCTCCAGCAGAACTAGTGTATGGGAGGACACTCCGTTCTCCACTGAGAATGTTAAGAGAGATGTGGGAGGAAAGAGGGGAGAGTCCAACCGTGGTTGAATACGTGCTAAATTTACTGGAACGGCTAAGCGCAACCCGAGAACTAGTCAAAAAGAACACGGAAATAGCTCAAAGGAACGCCAAATTCTATTACGACAAGAATGCGAGGCTTCGTACGTTTAAAGTCGACTTAACGATGAAAG
This sequence comes from Dermacentor albipictus, assembly GCF_038994185.2. NCBI lineage: Eukaryota > Metazoa > Arthropoda > Arachnida > Ixodida > Ixodidae > Dermacentor > Dermacentor albipictus. The sequence continues at coordinate 83,007,370 of NC_091824.1, read as the reverse complement.
CGAAAAAGTGTAGGTTTGGTTGTTCGCAGGTTACTTATCTGGGCCATGTCGTCGGTCAGGACATGAGACGGCCGGCTGAGCTGAAAATAGCGACGATTGGAGATTTTTCTCAGCCGCGCACGAAAACGGACGTTCGTTCAATTTTGGGACTTGTGGGGTATTATCAACGGTACATTCCGAATTACTCGCAATTGGCAAGTCCATTAACAGACGCCCTCCGAAAGGGAGCACCGAGTAACGTACACTGGGATAAGGACAAAGAGAACGCTTTCCAAAGTTTGAAGACGCTATTGGTTTCTCGCCCTGTGCTTCGCGCGCCAGACTACACAAAGGAATTCATAGTTCAATGCGACGCAAGCGACAGAGGTATGGGCGTGGTACTTAGTCAAGTCGGCGACGATAACGAGGAGCATCCTATCCTCTACGCCAGCCGTAAACTAAATGTAAGAGAGGAGGCCTACAGCGCTTCAGAGAAGGAATGCGCTTGTTTGGTTTGGGCCGCCCAGAAGTTGTCGTGTTACTTGTACGGAGCGAAGTTCATCTTCGAGACCGACCACTGTCCTCTGACGTGGCTCAATCAAATGTCACACAAAAACGGCCGCTTGCTCCGATGGAGCCTCACTCTCCAAGAGTACAACTTCTCCGTTAGATATAAGAAGGGAAAGTTGCATAGCAATGCGGATGGTTTGAGCAGGCTAATTTGAATTCTGCGTTTGGGGGTCCCGCCTAAATTTTAGGGTTACTAGTGTTAATTTTATTAAGCGAAGAAGATCCCCTCTCATTTAGCAGGATTCCCTCCATGATTGCTGAATTTGTCAGCAGGAATTTGCTTCAGAAATTGGCATAGCGAAATGCAGCATCTTTTGTTTGCTTCTGCACTTATGTTGTTGTTTTCTTTGAAGCCTAGCGAGTTTAAAGTGAGAGCCAATGCACGTCATCTCGGCGCAGAGCCGTGTTGTGGGGTTCATTTTGCAGTTGCCTGTCCTTGTTGGATGTTTTGGGGCGGTGACATCAATGCACAGGTGGTCGCTGCGAGCCAAGACATCAATCCCCCCCCTGACCAGCAGCCGTTCTCTTCCTGCCTAGCGGTTGGCAGCGCTAGACAGTCGAGACTTTTTGGGCCATGGAGGCGCTGTCAAGAACGGCGAGTTGCGCAACAAGATTGCCACCTTGCCACCCGTTTACGACAAGGGGTGCAAGACGCGCACCTCCCCCTCTCCGTCGCTGCAGCTGCGAGGCGTTCAAAGAAGCGACCTTTGCGCTGGAATCCGCCGCCTCCCTCCAGCCCCTTCGACATTGTGACGGGACGAGTTCGATGTGTGGACAATGATTCCACGCGGAGCTGATCTGACACGCCTGGAGAAGCTACCGCGGGAACGACGTATTTTTGCGCTTCTCACGGACGCAAAACAATGAGCGACGCGCGATCGACAACGACAGTTTCCCGGAACGGCACCCCGTGCGGTTGCCTCTGTGTACGGAATGTGTGTGCCTTTGTGTCGGTAGACTGGTCTTCAGAGCAGCTGCGAGTTGGTGATGTGTAAACGAACAGCCGCCGCGTCGTAGGACCGGCGGATCGAGTGTATAAAAACTGTGGTTGTGCGAATGTTGGACACACTTCTCTTGAGCAGTCATGTTAGACTGAGTCACTTCTCTCATGCAGTCCTGTTGGACTAATACTCTTTTTCTCAAACAGTCATGTTAGACTGAGTTAATTTCTGTAAATAAATCCCTTTTTCCTCGTTCTCGATGAGAAGCAGTTCTTCACTTCATCAACGATCTCAGCGTAAATAAGTTGGACGACGGCATGGGCCAGCTACCTTCGAATTCATGCCGTACTCCAATCTTGGCAAAGGACCACGGACGAAGGGATTGAGCCCCCAATCCTGACAACAGGTTGCAGGCTTGTGTCTTGTCCCGCCTCGCTGCGCGTTTCGTCTTGTTCACCCAAGTTACACTGGTCCTCTGAGTGACGACGAGATGAACGAACGACATACCTACATCTTTTCAATTTCCTTAATCGTTCCTGAAAGGCGGTGTTCCGGTGAGCAGTCGCTGGCAGGATTTGCAAGTCACGCCGATCCATCTACAGCCACAATACTCATCCTCATCCTGCTCTTACATTTTGCCGATACTTTCGCTTTCAGGTGAAGTGTTTCATTGAATTGAATTCTGGGGTATTACGTGCCAAAACCACGATTTGATTATGAGACAAGGAGGTGACGTATAAGCTAAGCGCGACGACATACTGCAGCGAAGGGCATTTAGGTTTGTCAGTAGGCGAAAACAAAGCGGCAAAGAGGCCCGATGCATTTGGCAAGAGGCCTCTGGTTCATCCCCCCCCCCCTCTTTTTTCTGTTTTTGCTCAGTCAACGTTTGAAACAACAACAAAGTGGCAACCACGTGGACCGTCTTTTCTCGCGTATTTTTCAGCGCGGCGCCACACAGCGTCAGCGCGTTCATTTCCCGCTGCGAAATGGCCCCGCTACAATCTATGCCAAGATGTGTTCCATAAGGCTAATCGATTCAGGTGAACGATACTCCGAAGCAGCTTTCGGCCGTTGTTACAGCGTAGTCGTCCCGCGGCGTAAAATGAACGAGATGGCGGCGGGCAGGCAACGCAGCGGCGCCAATTAGCGACTGGTGAAAACATTGCCAGCCAACCTATTATCCCTATAGTACATGCTACGTCGCGCACAAAACAGAACATTTCAATTGTGTATTTGTTGCGATTCGCACAGACACTCATAGACTCCCAGTCGAGATTGTTAAAAACGCAACAGTATGTGACAGTAACCTTAATGGGGGGGGGGGGGGGGAGAGAAAAAAATAAAGCTGGAGAGGCCGGTCACAGTGACGCGCCGCTAGTCTTCGACTCCACAGTTAGGAATAAACAATGGCACACATTACACCTCTATTAAACCTAGACAATGTCTGGTTAATATCTGGATCATAATGACGAGAAAAAAAGCTGGAAATTTCTTCATTTTCTTTTAAATGAAACACCAAAGTCAAAGCTCTTTCAAAAAACAAAAAGCTTCAAGAACAGCCGTGCCTTCCACGGCTTCAGCGAGCGTTGACTTCTTCGGTCGTTATTTCACTAAACCGAGCCTCCCCATTTCTCTCGGTTCTCCTCGCGAATTACTTCCACATCAATAATATTCATAAGAACCAATTTGCTTTACAAAATTTCTCGGAAGCAGCAGAATTTGAAGGCATCCCCCGCGAAGGAAGACGTTGCGCTCGCTTGACTGCTTCAAGTACACCTTAGCACAAAGAAAGACCGACACAAGTAACTTGATCACACCTGCAAATGAAAAACGCCGCTCTAGTATAGTGTGCAGTCTGCAAGAAGAGGCGAGGCGTTCCTGCAGCGAGAGAATGAGACACGAAAAGAAAGAAAGAAAGAAAGAAAGAAAGAAAGAAAGAAAGAAAGAAAGAAAGAAAGAAAGAAAGAAAGAAAGAAAGAAAGAAAGAAAGAAAGAAAGAAAGAAAGAAAGAAAGAAAGAAAGAAAGAAAATGTGAAAGCGAGCGTGTAGTTGGGAAGTGAATATTAATCGCCAAACTTGTAGAGTACGACAGGCTAATTTCATGGACCGCGCTGCTTTCCCCTCTCGTTTCTTTCCCTCTTTCTCGGCACGCACACTGCAAGTTCACCAATAAGCTACGCTACCTCGCTACCCACCCCAAGTATAACACAAGACACGCAAGGTTTTTTTTTTTCCCTGCGCGTGCCTTTTTACACGCTGTAACGTTTAAAGAATAAACGAAACTCCAAGTTATAAAGCGGCGGAACGGGCGTAGCGGCAGCGAAAGAGAAAAGTGCGCTGCCCGCAATGCACTGGCGCTTAGCGGGGGTGCACCCGTGACGGCAGGAGTACAAAGGATGTGGGAGGAACCGAGCGAAACAACTTCGCGAGGCGCCTACACGCCGGAAGTTAGCGCAGGGGCTACGCGCCAGAGAGGCCGTCGTGGCTCAGGAATGCGTGTTCTCCCTCTCCTTCCAACCGTACTCGGAAGACAGGCAGTGGAAGAGCCCGCCGTGCAGGAGCCTCCGCGTTTCTCCTGTTGGCTACGGACGAAAAGGGTCCTGAGAGTGTTCGGAAAGGACGTGTACGACTGGATGTGCGTAGAAAAAGTAAGAAAACGGAAAGAAAGCTAAGAAAACGAGGATGTAAAAAGAAAAGGAGCGGGCTTTCTTTCTTTCTTTCTTTCTTTCTTTCTTTCTTTCTTTCTTTCTTTCTTTCTTTCTTTCTTTGACAGCTGTTGTTACTGGGCGCGCATTTGCCAAACGCAGCGCGCTGCGAATGAGAAAAGCAGCCGCACGGAACAACCTCCGGAATTGCCAGTCGCCTGTCTGGAACCGTTGCGAACACCACGAAGATTTGTTGTTGGTGTTTGTTGGTTCTGGCAAACAGACGCTAATGAGGAAGTCGTTCCAGCGCGTGAGTCCGCGAATAAATTGTAAGCGCATACATGTGATCGCATAATACAAGCTCTGAAAATATGAAAACCGTAGAGCAATAAAGGAACAGCGTTAATACCCTACGCTGGAACGCCGAGCCAGTATATACGCAGCCGGGACGATTAATTCCTGGCCCATTCAACTGCCTGGTTCTCCGCGCGCATATAGCCGCTCAAAGCCCTGCGCGATAAAACAAGGCAGCGGAAATGGGCACACACGTTACATCGGAGAGACGCGCGCATTAACGACATACGCGAAACTCAGTTACACTTTGGAAAAGAGGCGTTCCTGAGACATTTGGCAGCAATGAAACTGAACGAGTGCGAAGCGCTATAAATTCACAGTTATGCTTCGTACGCCACTAAACTGAAAGCGCGGGCAAGATCATTCTTCTGTTAACAAATTACGAGCGCACACCGTGTGTTTCAGCGAAGACATTAAGTGATTATAAAACGTTGAGTGACTGAGATTGCACGAATTATCTTTTTTTTTATAAACACGTCATTCCTAGTGGCGGGCTTAAGAATGGGTATGTTAAGCGCCAATTTGTTAGCTAATTTATCGTAGATCCATAACCAACTCTTTAAAACAGGTTGCGATTTGGAAGCAAAACTTGGAAAACAAGCGGGCTAGAAAAAAAGTAAGAGGAAAGACAGGTTTAAGGGTAGAATAAAATGGCGGATGATATCTGCCTTCCTGAAGCCATTTCCGACTAATATTTCAGGCTACTTAGGGACGCTATACTATTTAAATTAACAACTTGCGTGGGCAATTGTAAATGCAGAATTGAAGCTATAGCCCTGCTGCTGATAAAAGCTGACCCAACTGCTAACCATCTTCCACTTAGCATTTTATAATTGTTCAAAAGTATTCGCTGAACCACAGGGCTGTTAGATATGGAGCTGTTTCCTGCGATTACTTCGAGTTCCCCAGACCACATCGGATGGCAGCACAGCTAATTGAGGAATGCAGAAGCAGGAAGCGCATTCCAGAGAAGCGGCCGAGCAAACAAGTTTAAGGCAACAAGTTTACGTGCCAACAAGTTCGTGCGCCGCCGGGATTAGCAGGTGGGCATCCGACAATGAAGCAGGTGCAGCCCTCCCCTTCTCCTCGTTCGAAGTGCATTGCCAGTCTGCGAGGCAAGACCGCAGCAAGCCGCCAGGTGTGACACCACGACACGGGCGCCTACCATTGGCTGAAAGTGGCGTCATCGGAGTGGACTCTCCCATTGGTCAAACATGACGTGACTTACAGTGCACGAAGGGTGTATAAGAAGCCTTCCAGAGAGACCTGAGGATTCTGGGACATGCCCTGATTCCCTGATTCACCTCTCTCGAACTTCTTGCCGCGGGCCGCAGCGTCCGAGTTGCTGCCGGCCCGTAATGACAGTACGAATGTTACTTGTCGCTTACCTCCCTGTACATAATGTAGAATAAATCCTCCCAAGTTTGGTTTTCATCCCGACGTCCCGTCCCTCAACCCCTACAGGGCATATTTCTGCGTTTCAACTCGAGTTAATACGACTTGCCTGCTCACGAGCTCTGCCGGAAAGCAGCAGTGCTGGCTTTCCGTTTAAGGCAGTAGGAAAATATTTTTCGAGCAAGGAACTACATAAACAGTGATTCATAAGGGCTGAACTTCCAATTAGTTATCTAATGCTTAGCGAACCGAGCCCGAACCGAACGAAATACAGCGCAAAACAGTCGGACGTTCAAGCAGAGAGTGTTTGATCCTAGACATACTCTGCGTAAGTTGCGCCTGAACTCGCAGCAAGATAATATTTAGCTAATTCGTGGATTCATCACTTCGTTTTTGTTCCCTTGGCAGCGAAAAAACAGCGAAATAAAAGGAAGTGGACGAACGCGTGCGAGCCAGCGCTAGTATATACGGGTGTCGAGCTGTGGGTAATTATCGCAGCAATAATCCGGCCAGTATATTGCATTCATTTCCTTATGTACTTTCCACGTCCTCTTTTCAGCGGGAACGGACGGGGGGAAATAGAAAGAAAAAGGAACGCGGCGAATCCGTCCCCGCTCGGACCGCGTGCGTGAAGCTGTAGCTGCTCGCGCACCGGGCGTGGTTCTCCGACGCGCAATGTCCGAGCGATCGCTCATCTCGCACCCAACCGTCCCCCCCGCCGCCCACGACAAATCGCCGCCTCCGGCAACGCCCATGCGGACAGGAGGCAAAGCAGGCCCATCTGCCCATGGGATGATGCATAACGCTGGACGCGTGACCGGCGCTAAGCTTGGAGAGGCGCGAAATCGAATGTCCCGTTCACAGCAAGTGCGCTTCGTCACACGTGTGTGTGCGTGCGTCGGTTCGTGTGAAGCCAGCTTTCGAGGAGACTGAATTCACGTACAGACGTAATTGTAAGCGGCGTCGGCGTTCGATTATTCAGGATTTCTCACGTTGAAACAGAGAGACAGGGGGAAGAAACTGCATTCCGCTTACCATTTGTTCATTTTTTTCTCTTTTCATTAGAGATGAGGCCTGATTAGCAACATAAAAAAAAAGATGTTGTCTAACACCAGTGCCAGCTCCCCTCCACACGTAAGGACAACGCATCACACTACCGGACGAGATGCTACGGGCTGCTTAATGCAGGGCGCCTCCATATTGTATCTATCATTAAATCACGGACGGGTCTTTCGCCGCGAGAACCTATATAGATGTTTGCATCTGTCTCGCAATCATCGAAGCCTCAACTTCTTAAGCGTTGTAGGTCCCAGAAAACAGGTGTCTCTAGAGACCCTGACGGAGTGGCTCGAACGCTTGGAGTCACGCACGGGTACTAGCGATTGCCGATATAAGAATGCACGCATTTTCGCAAATAAAGAGAGCCAAAAAGAAGACGCGGAAATAATAACGGGTGACTAAACACGGAACACGGCAACGCGCAATCCTGTAGACTCGTACTTCCCCCACCCCGCGCGCCCACTGTTTGTAAAATACCGAGACTATTTTCTACTGCACTCTATTCCTTTAACTTTACGGCCATGCACGTTTTTTTTTTCAAAATCCATTAGCCTCTCTAACCTTTATACCCCTTCAACCGAGCATAGCACAGGCGTCAGCGCAGAGCTACAGTTACAGTGTGCGGTCGGCAGAACCTCTCCTTCGTGTTGTTCCGTTCTTCGTCCTCTTGCATCCGCGTCTGCACGCCTAACTTTTTCCAACACGGATCTTTCTTTCCCCCATTGTATTACTTAGACAACTTTAACACGGACAGCCATTATTCATGCACCCGGATAACGGCGCCGACAAGGAACAACGTTGCCCGTAGCACTTTGAAAAGCATGCTACGAAAGTGAAGCACGGGACATGCGCTTGTGCGACCGATAGAATCGAACGTGCGGAATAAGAATGTCCGTAAGTCATTATGACCGAATAAGAAGCGCCCGACGGAAATGACTTCTCGAAATCCAATCTACGATGTTTGCGATAGGGCGAAAGGACAAGCCCGGCGCGGCCTTTTCGAAACTCCCAACTTTCACCTCCTGTCACTCGTTGTATAAGGTCGAAAGACAACATAGATTTATTAATCTTCGTTTTCGTTTTGCAGGCACCGATATGAAAAAAAAAAGAAAGAAAGAAAAGTTACACGTCAAAAGGAGCGGCAATTCTCTTTCGCGAGCACTGTCGAGAAATTTCGACCCACGATTTCACTGTTCGCTGAACTTGATCTTTTTTTTTTTTTGTCCACCCTTCAAACTCGCCCCACGACAGTTTTGCGGGAGAAACTATAAGCGTCTATTGAAGAAGACTGCCGGGGCACCGAACGAACGTACAGTGCGCTCAAGGAGGTAGTGGGGCCGACGGCAGACGCACTTATATCTCAAGGCAAAGAATAAGGAGAAATAGTGCCTCCACCGCGCCCGCACAGCGACAGGTCCGAGCAAGCGGGCGAGCAGTGCGGCGACAAGGGTTGTGTGCCGGTGGCAGAACCTGTAATTTTCTTCCGCTCAACGGGTGCCAGCTCGAGTGGGAAATTACTGCTGAGCACTGCGCAAATACCGCTGGAAGCGGCAAGCGCACACTTGCACTCGAAAAAAAAAATAATAATAACGAGACGCGAACGTTTCGCGGCGGTGACGGTCCCGACAGTTTTAGGAGAACAATCAAAGAAGCCGGGGAAAAAAAGAAAAAGAGAGAAAGTGAGTTGAGGGCGACGTATTGGCAGCGCTCTGCAGCAAAAGGGGAAGCGAACGTAAGAAATGCTACAGCTCTGCTAATGACAGCACCGAGAGCAGGAGTCAAAGGCAGGGCACATTTTTTTTGTTGCCGTCGCTATTTTCACCCCTGTACCTTTTCGTTCTTCACTGAATCTATCAGGCGTGAATCTCAGGAAGAAAATGGAATAAAAAGTGTGTGTGCGGGGGGGGGGGGGGGAGTGAGAAAGAAAAAAACAGGAAACATACTGAAAAGGTACAAAGACAAGCATTTTGATTGCGCGAACACAGCTTCTCCGCCGGCTTCCTTCAGACAAAATGAGACAGAGGGGGGCTGGCGCAGAGGAGAAGGCATGACTCGGAATCGCAGCGCCTTCGTGCGGCCAAACCGCCGCCACTGCTGCCGTATCCACACCGGAGCGGCAGACGAAATAAATATTCCGGGGAGGGAGGCGACGGGCCACCTGCAGCAATCTAAGAGGAGGCACGACACGCAATCCTCGGATCGGTGTCAGAGGAGAGGTTAGAGAGGAGGAGGGGGGGGGGGGGGCGTTAGGGAGGGGGCAGTGCAGGTGGTGCACACTGTGGGGGAGATGAGGGTCAAGGACGCTCGCTCTTGTGCCCTGTATTTTCACCCGCGTCTGCAGTCTGCTCGTATAATTTATCGCCCGCCATCCAGAGCGCCACGCACGCCCGCGCCCTGATCCGCTCGATGTGATGGCGGCGCCGTTTCGAACGCTCGCGCCGGACGGCCCGTTAGCGTCCGCGGAGAGGAATTGGGCAACAACGCGACGACCCCGCGGACCTTCGTAATGTTGGCGAAGCTGGGCGGTAGAGAGCCAGTTCGCAATAGGGCTTTCCCTCCGGTCTTTAATGGAGTGTCGAGCGCATTCGGCGCCATCTTACTGCGGCGATACGTTGGCGCTTCCTTTCCGAAACGGCAAAGATTTGGTAGCTCGAGAAAAGCTCGTCCCAAATGGGGGCAATGTAGTGTTGCGATCAAACGGTTGTTTCGGTCGACGAAGGCTCAGGAATTCGTAGGCGGTGCACGGCGAATCTGACTCTGCACTGCTGACATGGTCGGCACAGAAGCAAGACAAAAATGGGACAAGAGAGTGGAGATAGCGACATTAAAAGCGCCGTAGGTTCCCATAGTTACATGGATGAGCGGCTGGGATAAACGTGATAATATTCGAAAAGCGTTCGCGCGTGAAATTTAATATTATTTGCACTTATCCGAAAAATCTACGAACTCCGCTCAGGCCCATTCCACACAGCTGGTTGCGATACGCATGTAAAGAATCTCGAAGTTCTTGCTCAACACTTCATGCTTCTTAGCACTGCATAGAATTACCGGGAGTGTTCGCCTTCGGCTTATTGCAGAGGATGAGTTTAATGTTATAGCTCCATACTCGTCTTATCAGGTGTTGCGCAAGTCGGAACGGTTTGCCCCGGCCACAGGGAGTCATCCAAAAATTAGCCAAATACAGCCAAAGGGATACTATTCAATAAGACCTCACTGTAGCTTTCTTGTTTTCCTTAAACACGTACAGAATCGTTTATTAAACGTTGAACACAACGAAGGCAACGATCCGAAAAAAAAAAAGCGTTTTTCTTTTCCAGAAATGAACAAAAAAGAACAAGTGAGAACAACGCCTGATAGATTATTTAGTTTAGCACATACAGCTAATTTTGCCATGAAGTTTGGCGACTGAAGAGGATATGCCAAGCTAAAGCGTTCTCCACTATATGGCCAAGCACGGCAAGCCTTAAAATCTGGAAGTCTGGAAGTCGCATTCGGGGGTCATTGTAAAGCGATCACAATCCGTATTTAGGTCGCCCCTGTTGCAGACACAGATTTCTCGATTGCATTACGTCTCACGACGATATTTTCTTCATTGCTTCTTCCCCACCCCCCTGCAGATTACACCTTACTCAGGCCCTATGCGGGAGTCTGCCTCCGTATCTGCAACAAACACTGCGGTTTGTCTGCACCGATTTTTTTTTTTCTAAGAAATTACAACGCTGCTTGAACAATAAGCAACTGCGCGCTCTGCTGTACGTGGCATTCCCACATCCGTGATGGCGCGTGCAGCGCACGTGATGGCGCAGTAGTACAGATCCCATTCGCCGCTCCACAAATTCTCGCTTATCGGCGTTACCCATCGACCCGCAAAAGAAGAAAAAAAGCTAACCGCAGAGCATGCGTGAAGGGAACTGCTGGGAGGAAACACGGTGGCCTTTACAATCAGCGCCATTCATTCTAACCGCGGTGACGTTGCTTCCGTCTGACCCGACGCGCCGCGGAGTTCCTTATCGCGCCTCCAGATCGCGGATAGCCGCTTCCGGCTCGCGCCCCGTGCTCGTCGCATATTTGTAAAAGTCGGACGCGGAACCCAGGGTCGCACCACGGACCGGTCGAAGCTCGCGCCGGCGGGAGAAGGGCCCAGCTGAACCAGCTGAAGGGAACACCCAGTTCCCACGCCCCTCACGGCATCATACACCCTTCCCCCTCCCTTCCCACTCCCTTCTCCCTTTCCATCACCCGCCACCACAACTTGCCCCTTCCCCACCGTCCTCACCCGCCAATCCAAATTTTTTAAAAAACATCTCGCTTTCGGGCCCAACGCTGCGCCCCACGTCTTGCGGGATCGCCGCGAGACACGACTTCCTGCGATCGTTGGGGGAGATAAGCGGCACCGTGCGAGGGCCAGTGCGCGCTGTCACTGCTGCACATTTATGACGTGCCTTTGTCCTGCGACAGGAAGCGCTCGTAGACGCACAATGGAAGGACGGTGAAGTGAGATAGCAGTGAGGGAACAAGGGCCACACATTGTACCACACGGTGTACGCGCGCTGTATCTGAAAGCAGTGGTCTCGCGAGAAAACAAAACGGCGGCTTCAACAATAAGAACACAAACGAATGAAGTATAGACTTTTGCGGAAAATAGCACGCAGTAAGGAGAGGAACCGCAAAAGGAGAGGAATGAAGCGTCGCTCCATCAGCCAAAATGTTTTCAGCTAGAACGATATGCAGACTATTATGATATCGCCCTGGCTATTGTAGTAAACAGAAGTTTCTCCTCACGGCTACAAAAGCGGCTGAGAGGCAAGTGGCAATCACTTTTAGCGAACGGTCGCACGGCAGATGATGATGTGATGATGATGATGATGGTGGTGGTGGTGGTGGTGTATATGATGATGATGACGATGATGATGATGACAACGACTTCAGTGCAGAAAAGCGCCTACGTATACACGTGTGCTACACCATATGTCAGCATACAAAAAACACAAGGTTGGCGTGACGGCATTTTGTGGACACTTTACGACGATGGCTGGGATGAAAAAACGGAAAATGAAGGCACAACTGTAAAAGCAACGCGACACAAGCAAATGCAGAATGCAAGAACAAAGTGACCGCGGTTTGGAGAAGCGCGACGAAAACATATGTAGGGTAAATAAAGAATAACATATTATGCATGTAGACGTGGCGCGCATGCATGCGGTGTCGTTATTTGCTCAGGTGTAACGAAGCTTTCAACCCGTTTCGTTTTGGCGTTTACTGTTTTACTCGTCGCGGCTTCTATTTGCTTTGTTGCCTCGAAATTTCGCGGACACCCCGCGGAGAAAGATTCCTGCAAGAGCAGCCCAACTCAAAGTGACAGCGGGAAGAAGTATTGATATATACAGCACCTTTTTCTGCACAAGCGACGATCTGTGCGCGACCTTTACTTGGACATATTGGCGTCGCGCAGAAGTCCTTCTTTCATGCGCAAATGTATGCGCGAGCTTTATACGCATCATGCACAGAACGCGTCCGGGTTCGCGTCGCTGTACCGTGCATAAACCAAGCAGTGGGCGAAAAAAAAAAGAAGAAAATGCCATCAAGACAGACGAAAACTGTTCGCCGTTCATGATCAGCTGAAAGCTGAAACGCGGTCTGTTACACCTTGCGCGGACAGCAGCAACTTTCAGGTGTCTCTGAATCGATGGCTTCATAATGCGAACAAACGCGCGCTTTGATTTTATCACTGAATCAAGTCAAGCGAAGCCCCGGAGAGATGTAAGAATCAGCTTGAAATAGCGTAGCTAGCAGCAATGATCGACTGATAACAGAAGCGCATATAAAAACATCCGTGTCAGGAAACAAAAAAGTTCGCCTCTTGCACGATGACACAAACGTAAGTGGGATCAGCGAAAGCTCTTCTGATGCGCAACTATATATATATATATATATATATATATATATATATATATATATATATATATATATATATATATATATATGTGTGTGTGTGTGTGTGTGTGTGTGTGTGTGTGTGTGTGTGTGTGTGTGCAGGAAAGAGACGACGAAGTTTTTGGAAGTAAGACGTGTTTACTTAACGTTTTACCAGCCGAAAACGTTAAGTAAGCACATCTGAGCACATCTGACTTCCAAAAGGTTCGTCGTCTCTTTCCTGTATATATATGTTACATCGGGTCCTGCGAGCTGAACTTTGAATAAACCTCCTATATATATATATATATATATATATATATATATATATATATATATATATATATATATATATATATATATATATATAATCAAGATATCGGCACCGAGACTCTTCTATATGTTTCTCGGCCTTTCAGTTTCATTCCGATACTTCTCATAGGTGACAAAAAGTCAAAACTTGATCCCCTTGCGCAAGCCGCCACTAACAGAATGTCAAGGCTAAGTTCAGAAAAAAAAAACGTCTATAAAACTAATTCTACAGCAAGGACAACAAAATGAGGCGCAAAAAGACTCGAAGCGCAAGAAACGCCAACCATCTGCGAGTCGCGCGCGGCTGAGCAAACGACGCCGAACTGGGGTTCAGCGAGGCGTGTACACCCGCACCACCCAGACACACAAACTTTGCGGGGAAGGCGCGAAAGTCACCGTCGCGGCGTACCCAAACCGCCCTCAATCTTTGGACCCGAGGGCGCAGCGCAGGAAAGAAACCGCGCCGTCATTAGCGCGTAATCCATTAGTCGCGGCGGCCGTGCTCAGCTCGCAGCGGACCCCCCCCCCCCCCCCCCCCCCAAACCAACGAAAGTACTACTACCACACGCTCTTTCCCTTTCTCCATTCTCCTTGAGCACACACGAGCGCTGAACATCACGCACAGGACCCCTCGGGGGCGGCAAGGTCGCCACGGCACGCACATGCACCTAACGATGCCGCTGTTGGCCGCACGACCAGCGGCGCTGCATGTTTATATACGCGGGCATGTATTACACTACACACACACACACACACACAAAGACACACGCTCCGCACGCGTGCGGAGCATCCGCAAACACCTCTCCTCCTCCTCTGCTCCAACCTCCTCCCCCACCGTGCTCTCACCGCATCCCAACCCTTTCGCGACCCGGCCAGCTGCGATGCAGACGGGCAGGACACGAAAATCGTGTCTGTGCGTGCGTTTATGTTCATATGCAGTGTGCTGCGAGGAAGCCTGTCGGACTTTTTTTTCGTGCCCCGAGGTTCTTACGCCCAGCTGCTCGTGCTTTCCAATCGAACTGAGGTCTCCTCGTCTTCTCTACAAGGAGTTCTCGCTGCATGCACGAAATAATGACAGTGGTTGCGGCGATGATGACGACGGCGATATATGCGCGCCGAACGGTTGGCCCGCATACGAAGAGGATGCGAGCCGAGCGACAGGAAATCGCCGACGATTTTATTGACAGAGGCCAATGTTGTCGACGTTCGCGGGATGATCGGGGTGTGAGGCTACAGGTACCGGAAAATAAATGCAGTGCAAAGTGAGAAGTTCTGTTAGCACAAAATATATACACAATTAAACAAAAGGAAACGGTATACACTGTCGGAACGCATTCTAAAGCGTTACTAAAGAATTCACATCAACAGCACCATAATACGGTACTAAGCGTCTTAATTAGGACATGAAGATCACAGCGGATCGACCGGGTTTAGCATTCACTTCGGGGATTGGCCCATACATCTTGGAGCGGCGCCTGACAGCTGCTGCTGCGGGTGATGGTGGTTGTGTTCAAGAGGCGTGAGGTGCCTGCAGCACGTATTGCGTTCATGCGGGTAGAGGGCGCGGAAGAGACAGCATAAGCAAAAACATGTTTGTCTAGGAACTTTATGCATAAGATGAAGGGAAAGGCGGGACAGGTGCTTAACGAAACAGTGCTTGTCAAAGCGACCAACCTATTATTGTCCCGCGCTGGTTGAAACATTAGGCAATACCTGTTTTATAAAAAATAGCCCATCTTTTTCCTGCCAGCATCGTCCACGTATAGACTGGTCGAACGAAAACGTAAAGGGTTAGCCATATGAACTGGCTTTCTTGCGTAAATGTATTGAGACAGTCATTTCACTTAGTCCATCTTATGACACGCTGATGTACACCCCATCCCGTCAGGATGTTTCATAGCTGAAACGTCCAGAGCGTCTTCACAGACCAATAAGACAAAAATGGATATTACGCACATCGAAAGGAGAAGCAGCGAAGGAATGCTCACGCAGCGTTCTTAGAGTGTCACAAATAATAAAAAAAGAAAAATGATGGTGAGGTTGAATAAGGGAACAAATACACCATCTAATACACCAACCGGGCCCGCTTGCAATCTCAAAATGAAGGTGCGTTCATCATTCTGCATCATCCCTATACGGCACAGATACTGCACGGCACGAATGTGAATGGTTCGCGCACGTTATGTCCATTTTCGCAGGGAAATCAAGAAATGCGAATGTACCCAATGCACCAATGGGCAAACGAAGCGCACTGGAAGAAGTATTAGGGAAATTGGGACGGTCGATGCAGAGGAGCACTCAAGGTATTGCCCTCTTGCACTCCGAAGTCGCATCTCCCGCGAGACAATCCTCCAGTACATGCGAGCGCGCGCGCACGCGTAACGCGTGCCACTGGCACCTCGCAGCCCGAGCCAGGGCCCGCAAATGACTGCGAGCGAGAAGCAGAGGCAAGAAAAAGATTGAGAACAATGAACAGAGTTCCCGTCTGCTTCCTCGGACTGGCTGACATGGGTGTTGTTAGCCGGCGGCCCGGCTCCGAGCTGTACGCGAAACGGCTAACTTGTTCGGCGCTCGGTATTCCTTATATGTACGGCACAGCCGCCCCGCCCGGCTCCTGCATAAAATCAACTCCCGCGGGGCCGGTTTCACCGCGGTGCTTATGCCGCGTACAAGGCGCGCCGGAAACGCAATTTGCGAGACAAACGATCGAATTTCCCTCCCGCGAGCATCGTTCGTACGCCACGCGTCCCGATGGAAGGCGTGCGGACCAATCGATCCCTTAAGAGATTGCATCTGACCGCACAGGCAGCGCAGGCGAGCACACTCACGAGACGACGCGCGTTTCCGCGGGGCTGTCTGGGCCTCCATCATCCCGCGCGCCCCATACATGCCTTTCCTCGCCCTTATCTCTCGTTTTCTTCCGCTTCTTCGGCTCGAAGCGGCACCGTTCCGAACGAGGTCCGCAGCCGACGAATGGAGGGAGGACCTCGCGAGCGCGCCTATGTACGGGCACCATCATTATCCCGCATTGTGCGGGCGCTCCGGCCGCCACAACTTCTCGTCCACGGAAGGAGGCGCGTGCAGAGACTGCGACCGAGCGCAAGCGAAGGCTGGTGCGCGAGCAGCGACGTGTGCACCCGCCGGAGCTCTTCCTGCAGCGAAGAGCCCGCCTGGATAATCGGCCAGGATTTCATGTTGCCATGTTTGTCATTGATTGCTATGAAGCATGGCAGGTCAGAGGTACGCTCCTCCGGACAACTTCACCGTTTTAGAGCATAGCTCTTACGCGCCAGTTCCTGCGTTTAGCGTCGGCGTCCCTCGGCGTAACCGAGCGAACGAGCACAGCGAAGGATGAAAGAGGGAACGCGGGGCGTAGCGGGGGATAAAAGACGGCGATAGCGAAGAGAGCGCGAGGATGAAAGCGGAGGGGCAGGGTGCTGCGGAACCATGAGGCGGAAAGTGCAGGAGGAGGGTATGGCGAAGACGTGAGCCAAAAAAAAAAAAAAGCGTAGTGCCGCGCAAGACGGGCTCTGCGGCGACGATCGCTAGGAGAGGCATGCCGCGAGCGCATCCACCAATACCACGTATGTATACAAAGCGCTGCATGAGCGGAGGTCTGCCTGCGACGGCTGCTGTGAATCGTGCCCAAGCGTCACCCACGCGCTGCCTCTCGCGATCTCTCGATTAGCGAGGCAGTATCGCCACACTATGCTCCGTTTCCAATGTGCCGCACGGGACAAACTGTTTGCGCCAGTCAATATATCGCGAAATGAAAACACGTATAGAGCTGCGCTCAAATTTCGCATTACGAAGTATCGTAATTTTCGGTGAATTTTTTCATCTAATTAAACCTTCTTTTTCTGCCATAAACTTCAATTAGCACCGCGTTTCCGCAACATTAAAACTTCTCAGACATCAACTTCGGGGTTCTGTATTCCAGTATCACCACAACACAATGGTTGTAGCGAACTCGCGTTTAATCCACTACAGGACAAGGGTTTCTCCCAGAAATGTTTAAATTATTCCGCCATTTTACATCACTAGAACGTCATTTATTGGTGCCCAGCTCAGAGGTAGCGGAAATGGAGTAGTCGTGCATATATATACTGAAGAGCGTGCGAACGGATGATTCACAGCGCTGTAACACGGCCGACGGGCGCCCGAGAGCGGTCCGATCATCTTCGCACACGCCATCGTAATCGGATAGAAAACAGACTTCCACGCTCGATGAAACCGGTTCGTTCTCCCTCTGGCCGCAGTACTTTACACAACCGTCTTGGACGGGCTTCGAACGTTTCTCTCTGGGTAAGCGCAGATACTATTGCCAACGTTGCCTATACATACCCGTGGGTATACAGCATCCGCAGAAGGATCGCCGGAAAAGGTGGGCGTGGGCGCTGTATTCGGCTCGGCGTCCTTAATGGAGCTCCCGTTCGTGTCTGGCGAAGTAATGTGATTGCTGCAGGGCCCGCGGCGAGGCGCACACACGGCTGCCTGAAGCAGCGTCGATGCTGTTAACGGGAGTAAGCGCAATCGTATAGACGAAGCCTAAATAAACCGCGGCCCCTGAAAGTCAGTCGGATACCGTCAAAGGGGTAACTGGAGTATGCGCTGCGCGTCGCAGCGTTGTATATGCGTATAAGTATGTGCCCTTTGAGAGGGGTGCTTTCGGCCAATCGGAGTACGAAAGAATGACTAGCTCTATAAAGGAGACAATCCTACAGAATATGTTTTCGCCGCCGCAGAAATAACAGACGGAAACTTCAAGAACACGCAGATATTTGCGAGGCGTGCGATGACTGATGATTATCCTTCGTCTTAACGAGCAATATTTTGGCTATGAGGGACGCAGTATAGTGGAGGGAGTGCTCCGCATTGATTTTGGTCCACCCACTAGGGGTAGACTATCTATCTATCCATCTATCCATCTATCCATCTATCTATCTATCTATCTATCTATCTATCCATCCATCCATCCATCCATCCATCCATCCATCCATCCATCCATCCATCCATCCATCCATCCATCTATCTATCTATCTATCTATCTATCTATCTATCTATCTATCTATCTATCTATCTATCTATCTATCTATCTATCTATCTATCTATCTATCTATCTATCTATCTATCTATCTATCTATCTATCTATCTATCTATCTATCTATCTATCTATCTATCTATCTATCTATCTATCTATCTATCTATCTATCTATCTATCTATCTATCTATCTATCTATCTATCTATCTATCTATCTATCTATCTATCTAACCTATCTATCTAACCGTTTTAGCGACAACTTATAGGTCACTGGAAAGTGCGTTTGAATCTGTAAGCATCGGCCTGTCGTGCTCAAGGAACCAGGTTCGAAACCAACCGCCAGACCATTTTGGGTCACTGGCTATGTGACGTTGGATATGTGCCACTCGTCAATTAGCCATTTTCGCGCCAACTTGAGCTACTGGGTACGTGCCACTGGGTATGTGCCGCTCTTGAATGAACCTCTTTGTCGCCAAGTAAAGTCACGGTGTACGTGTCACCGGGTATGCGCATGCCCGGAGAACCAACTACGGGCCGTCCGGTTGCCCGACGACGTCGCCAAGTCTCGAGGTCTGGCCGCCGCCTGAGGAAGAGGAACTCCGGTGGGGCTAGTCTCCCGGCCTACGCCAGTCAACCCCCCCCCCCCCACCTCCTCCGGACTCCAGCAAGGACATTTAATAAAATGTTCCCCGTCTCTTGATAAGCGCCTATATCCAATGACCACATCTGATGCCAACTTAGGTCGCTGGGTATGGGCCATTGGATATCTGTCACTCTTCGAAGAAGCTCTTTGACACCCGTTTCGGTAAATATATTTGCCACTTACTATGTGCCGCTATTTAATGGCAAAAACAACATAATTTTTTTTCCGGTGCTTGGGCGGCATCGTACCCGCGCCATATGTATTCAGACAAACTTATCTCAATGCATATTCTCACAATCTCCCCTCGCGGACTTCACGGCGGCCCCCGGTTGCATACACGCCTCATACGTGATGCGTCTTAGTGGCGGCAATACCACGAGTCGCTACTTCGTTGCTAATCGCACTACCGTCGACACTCATCGAGAGATAGGTTCTGTCACAATTTTTGTGAATACGGGCCCGGGAATTCCTTAACGTGCACCTCGACCAAAATACATAAGCGTTATGCAATGTGGCCGGCCGCCAATGCCGGGTATCGACCCCGCGACACTGCGCTCAACAACAGAACGTCATAGCCGCTAAGCCACCGTGGTGGGTGCGAGGCGCGCGATCTCTAGCTATTTCTGCACGGCAAAGCAAGCTGCGGTTACGTCACGAATCGCAACGCCGGGTCGTATTCAGAGGGTTAAGAGACATTCACGGTCACGCGGGCCTTGCTGGCGCGGCAATCCCCGGTGCGCAGTAGCTGCGAAGACTTCAAGCAGCTACTGCGCACCGATACAGTGTAAGTATATAGGTGCAGAGAAGAAGTGGCAAAAGAATAAGGCCGCTGAAATGAAACTGTCTACGTGCGTGTCGCGTAGGGGGGTCATGTTGCAAGGACCACGTACAGAGGCGCCGAGCCACCCGCGGCCGCTGCCACCGTGAAGAATGTGCTGCCATCAGAGGCGCGAACCTCCTAGAACTACGGTGGCGCAATAGAAACCGGGCCGACAGCATCGTTCGCAATATCCCTGCCGGCGGACGGCGCAAAAGGGGAAGGGGAACTGCCGAGGTGACGTGACACATGGCCCCGTTGTTTGCAGTGCAGCTCCGATCTTGTATACCCATGGCACCACCGAGAAAAAAAGGGGGGAGGTGGCTATCTATTGCGCCAGTGCCACGCTACCTAAGTGCGCGAAAAGGCCTGCGGCGCTGGCACTGCGGGCGATAACAACAAGTGCACTGCAAGGTTATATATAGATAGCGCCCACGGTGCCCCAAGACGCCTCTTTCCGCTGTCCGCGCTCACTGCTCGAAGGGACAGCAGGGAAAAAAAGAAAACGTATACGGAAGGGACGGGATGTATTGGACCCTCCAGTTGAGAGAGCTAGAGGATGTAATGGAGCCAGGGGCACCGTCTTCACTCTCTCCTCGATGTTTTATTAGTCCTTGCGCTGGAGCCCGAGGGCCCCTTCGAGCTCCCCTACTCTTTACTTTGTCGCCTGCTTGTTTACACGGCGAAACTGACACGAGCGGTTCCGATCGTCGGCGGCCGCAGGAACGCGCGCATGCCAACGCGTACTCTGCGAAGCGATTTCAAAAGAAATAATAGGCAAATAATCAAACGATCTTCTTGACAAGGAGTATGCAAGCGGCTAAGCCAAGTTCAGGGACCTCGAAACGAAAGGTTGAGAGCTCTGAGGTCAGCTAGTCGCAGAGCGCCATCTTCTTCTTCATCAAAAAAAAGAAAGTAATAAACGAAGAAAGAAAGGCATGCGAAGTGAAATTCGGCTTAATAGCAGGCCAGAGCGGATCTCCGGGACCACCTTGAAGCAGGGCGACCCTGTATGCGGAGACTCACATGTTTACAATAGCGCCGTCGAGAGGAACGCGGTTTCGCCGCACTGAAGCAAGCACAATGAAGTGCAATAATTGCTACAGTTGAACGTTCTCAGAGAAAGAAAGAAAGAAAGAAAGAAAGAAAGAAAGAAAGAAAGAAAGAAAGAAAGAAAGAAAGAAAGAAAGAAAGAGCCCACGTATTGTTAGCTGAGTGGATGAAGAATACATCAGGGGAGGTATTCTGTAAGAGTCCACCTAGTGGACATCCCGTTACCAATCGAGTCCACATCGTGACCTGCACTGTTCCCCACGCTATCCACAAACCAAATAGCTGAGTCCCGAACGTCACGCGGATTATATATTGTAACCCGCAGTGGCAAAATAACCGTCTGGGTCGTTGCCTTCCACTGACACTGATTTAGTGGTAGCAAAGAACAAAGTCAATGATCGAGTTTAGTAACCCGTGCACCTTCACAGATCCGCGACCCTTGAGAACTGCTTGGCGGACTCCTCACCCTACCCCGTGCGGGCCCTTTCGGGATGACATTCAGTTCGTGGGTATATGGATGTGAAATAGACCACTACGCTTCCTTCTCCCCCCTACCTGCTGACCTGGACTTGGGTCTTTAATGCTAACAAAGCTTTCCTCTCTCTTGACCCTTTTAATATGAGCTTTGTTCACTCTTAATTGACGTTACATAACGCAAAAGCAAGGCCGCAGGCACATATAGCTTCCACTGTAATCGATAGGTAACAGCCGATCCCATCCGTCACCAGGCGCGAGCGGAATTCGTCAACCAATTAGTTGACTTCGTCTCTTCAATTTGGTTTCTGGTCTTTCAATCCCTTTATCTCATTCCACTAGTGCAAACCGTATGCAGTAAACCAGACGTGTGTATGGTTGGCCTACTCAGGGGCCGTAAAACTTAAGACTATTCCGCCCTGACTTTATTCAAGACTCCTGAAGTAAAATTTACGTAATCGCCGACGCAATCATCGGGCGATGACCCGCAGCGTTCTCTGAACCGCACAATCAAACGATATCCTAGTTTACAGGAGGTCGCTTTTGTTTGCTTTTAAAGGAAATAGCACTGCTGCTTGACAGGTTTTATTTGTTCTTATCTGATTGGCTGACAAGAGGCGAGGAGCCGGCGCAAGTGGAGAGGGTTTCGATGGGTCCGAACTGGCGCAGCGAAAGCAGACAACTCGATGAGCAGCGCGGCGCCGGCGTCCGCGATTGGTCCGCTTCTCCTTGCTTGGCTTGCGGAGGCTGGTCGAAAATTGCGGCGGCGTGCAACGGAAGATTAAAGATACCGCCTAAGACGGATTTTCAGTGAGGGATGGTTGCCAGAGCAATGTGCTATTCGTACCGATAAAGCTCGGCTACGTTATACTGCCACCCCAAAATTGTTAGGATACGCAGAGAAACACATTCTCACAGGCAGCTCCGAGAAGCTAGTGCCAGAACGATTGGTAGGTAGCCATCATTTGTTCTTTTGGTAACGGGGCAGTCTCCGGCTATGCCGAAAAAAAAAAATTCAGTTTCCTTCAGCATTTTAATGCATCTTTAGCGCGTACAAGTAACGCTGTCGTGATGAGTCCTCGCGGTTTCTTTTATTTTTTTTTAATTTTTGCATCGCATGCCGATAGGCGAAGTGGGCGCAGGCGAAATATTTTGACCAATAGTTCAGAGCTCATATAGGGAAAGAGGCGTAGGAAATGTGATATTTTTTCGTGTTGTTGTTGTGCGGCCTAATAATGCATAATATGTGTGTCACGTCACGTCACACGGGGGAGGGGGGGGGGGGGGGAGGGGCGAGCGCTCGCAGCTTTCGTGACCTCGCGTGACAGACATGCGAAGTGGCCGTGGCCCGAAAACTTTGCCCAATCGTTGATGACTATAGTGGTAGAAATGTAATAGAAACAGATCCTAATAGCCTTACCTTATAGCGCCCCAGCTCTTCTGTAATTTTTCTCTCTCGCTTTCCGTGGCTGCTAATACACCAACTCTCCCACCTCACAACGCCGCGTTCGTCGTGTACGTCGCACGCGAACGTTCTCGCCTATACCGTTTCCTTTGTTCCCTCCGAGCTGCAGTAACGTTGCGAAGCCAACGCAGCTCGCGATACCCCGGCGGAACGCAAGCCTCGCTCTCGCTTCCCCGTACAGCCGCGCGCGCGACAAGCGGAGGGGTCACATGCATTCTTAAGTCGGGCGTGAAAAATGACGGGCCGGCTAGAGCGCATAAATATTTCGCGAAATAATTATGCGTCGGCGAAAAACGCGCGCGTGCGCAAAGTGAAAAAGCGCCACCGCTATCGTATACACAGGGTCCCCAGTGAATCGTCGTCCCCGGCGTTCCGTTTCCGCCTGCGAGGCTGTGTTCTCTCGGAGCGGCTCTTCCGATGATTTATGACGCGCGATCCCCTCTCTCTGTGTGCATGCGTAGAGGCGGCTACACGCACATGCAACAAAGGAGTGCGTTCTTTATTTCAAACTGTGTCTTTGCTCGAAATACAATTTACCGATGACCGAGGGTATAGTGAAAACTATGGAAGCTATCCTGTGGTTGGCGGTGTCATTTAATTATTTCCTTATTACCTAATTGTTACCGTTCTAAGCAAATAAATGAGCTAGTGAGTGCGCTGTTAATATCTGCAGCCAAACTCTCGCAAGTTAACGTACCGCCGGCACGGGAGCACACGACAAGTGTGCTAACCGCGGTCGGTGCGGCTTCCTGCTGTTGCTGCGTGCTGAGGACGATGTCGTAGGTTCGAATCCTGGCCGCGGCATTCGCATGTAGGAAAGACATGCAGAGACGTTCCTGCACTTGAATACGGAAGGCCACTGAATTGTCCCATGTGGCGAGAATTAATTCCAAGCTTTCTGCTTTCACAGACCCCGTCTCTCTCAGGGCCCTGACCTGACACTTAAAACTGATGAATAGTTCAATCGACATGGCTAAGGACACACACACACACACACACACACACACACACACACACACACACACACACACACACACACACACACACACACACACACACACACACACACACACACACACACACACACACACAAAGAAAATGGTCCTTTCACTCAAATCTCCGATTCCAAGTACAAAACCTGTGGGGGGAAAGAAAAAGCGTGCTTCGTAGACGACGGACACCGCCAATCTTCGGCAAGTTCGTCGGATATATACCGATGTTCCTCGAAAAAAAAATCGCGGTACTTTTTCTCTTAGATTCAGCGCTTTCTGCGAGCAATACATAGCGTAGGCTAACGTTGTTTATTTTGCGATGATGAAGTATATCCATCATTGCGATTGCCTGCATCTCAACACGACACAGGCGTACGACTGCGCCGGAGTAACGGCCAACAATCTGAAGTGGGATGTGTCGCCAAGTCGTGTATTATACTAGAAAAAAATTGTCAAAAACACTTCTTGAGCCCTGGTACTGATGAACTGTAACGAGCATGTTGCCCTTCATATATACGCAATGCGGTGTGTTATTTACTCGCGCGATGGTGGCTACATTGGACGTTTGATAGATCTTTTGTCGAGTTTGACGCTAAACAATTAAGCGCAATGTACTTACGGGGACCCTAAAGAGAAACGTTAAATTAGCTTACACTATAAGGTATTAAGCCCTTTTCTCGCTAATTTACCGGTAGATTTCTAGATGAGTAAACGAAGGTCAATCTTCCATTCCTTTAATTTTCGCACCGAAGCCAGAGCGTCGATATGTCAGTGTGACGTCACGAACTTCAAAGTATTTTTTTTTTCGAATTTGAGCCCTTCGGGCTCAATGAAGATGCGCGGAACTTGCCAAGTGCAGTGTCTGGACTTCTCTAGAACAATCCAGCTCTAACAAATTGCTAGAAAAAAAGGTTACCTTTGCTCGAGCAGGCGCCGTCGAAATGCACGAAGTCACGTAAGGCTGGTATGGTATGGTATGGAATGAAGAGCTTTATGTGGTCCTGAAGGTCAACCATAGGTTGACGCGGGCCGCTCCCACGTTGGGACTGTCAGGCCGAGCCCTTCAGCCACATCGCGGGCCTTCTGGACTGCCCGTAATTGGTCAGAGAGTGATTCGCTGTGTAGCATTTGCCGCCACCACTCTTCTTGCGTGTCGCCAATTCCATCTTTCGTTATAGCGAGTCTCTTTTTTGGCTCATTAGACCTCCTGTCAGTGTAAGAGCGACCTTTATCCGTATTGTAGAAAGTTAATCTACCAATACGGCTCAGCCTATATTCTCTCTTCAGGTCCCCTTCTAACTCTTCGTCTCCGTAAATGCATCTAGGAGACACACGAACGCAAGTTTACGGCAAGGTTGCACGATGGGGTTCCCTTCTCGATGCCTGCAGACGGACACGCGGAAAAGCAAATGCAACGAGATCGTCAAGCGCATTCCCAGCGATTCCTCTAGTTCTTTCTTCCTGCAGACGCAATCCCCTCGAGCTACAACAGGTCGATCACTCTGTGTACAAAGTTCAACGCACTTGTCGGGAGAAACTGCAACACCAGCGAAAATCAGCGGGCAAGCAAGCAAAGACCAGCAAGAACAACCGGGAGAAGCAAGAATACACGCCTTCCAGGAGGGCACTCGCCGCACGCTGTGCGTCTGGAGGGGCATCGGCCAAGACGCTGTACAGCGTGCGATCCGAGCTGCTTTATCCCGCACTCGTGCGGTCAGCGAAGACAGCGCGCAAACGCTGCTTCTTAGCGCAGGCATGCAGTGCACGTGCGTGCTCCCCGAGGCCACTCGACGCAAGCTGGCCGCATCGAGTTCGTTGAATCAAGAGAGTCTTCGAAGAGTAAAACGTGTTTGGCTTGAAAGCTGTCGACGCGCCTCCGGAGGTCCTATACGTATACATGCACGCAGGCGGCACGTAACCTATAGGACAAAGTCAGCCATTTTAGGACTTTACGCGAAGGATACTGGAAAAGTATATGGTACGCTGCTTCTTTATTTCTGTTCGAGCCACCCGGCTATTATAGTACATATCGCCGAAGCACCGAGCGCGGAGCTGCAGCGCCTTATCTATGGCAGTGCCGTATGAAGGAGAAACAGCGTAATCCGATTTACCGTGCCAATGCTTCCCTATCCACCTCCGCGTAGAAGACAATGGTGGGAGGGCTCGAAGAAAGGCGCCTCGGGCTAAATAGCTTTCTTCACTTTATTTCTCCCAGACTGCCCCGGTTTAGGCGCTACTGTTCCAAGACTATCGATCGGCAGGAGAAGCATGCAGTGGACTTGGCAACTTCGAGCGACCCGGCTTTAAGAAAAAAAAAAAACGCAAACATACACGCACACACAAAAAGAAAAGAAATACGTAGGGAAGGGAGAAACGGTGCCCAACCTCGCGGATGCAAGATGAAAACAAAAGCGGTACGCTTATTTCCTTGAAACGGCAACCGTCTTCGAGCTCGAGGCCGTTATCGTCGGATCTGCGGCGTTGTTTCTGAAGCTTCCGCGACAGAACGTATAGACGCGTATGAGCCCGTGGACTCTCTACCGTTTGCCGAAATCGCCGTTCCAATTTGCCGTAGATTACGCGTGTCCAACGGCTTCTTCACGCGGAGGCTTTCGTACCACGACGCCAGCCGTTTGAGACAAAAGAAAGCCGTAAGTTGGATTTTTCTCGTCACGGCAATTGCGCATAATGCGCTTGTTATGCGCCCTGCGGTCCTGACAAGTATGTCCCAAAGCCTCTTTCCTTACCTTCCAACGTCCCGTTATCGATATATTCCAGCGCTCGTTGCAGGGAATAAGAGTATACACACGGGCTTACGTATACAAGCAGCGTTCACAGTGTAGCAACCAAAGCAGTTCAGATCACGGATTCCCGCTCGTCAACGTTCTTCCGCAAGAGAGACCTGCCAAAGCTGCCCCTCGCCCCGAGGAATTCCTTCCTCCCCCTCGCTCCCGGCCGCCTCCGCCGACAAAAGAAATCGAGGCGAAAGGGCTCCACGCCCGACGACGTCGCCGGCGGGCCGGTTGCCCGCCGGCATCATTAACGCAGCGACGTGACGCCGGGCGACGCAGTCTCCTCGCGTCCTCCCCAATCAAGTCCCCCCCCCTCTCCCCATACTTCCCGCTCCCCACCCCACAGCCTTACTCCTCGTACAACCATTCCAGCTTTCGCTTTCTCCGTCAACTCGGGCTGGCACGGCCGCGATTCCTGTCGTGTCGCGCCCCTCAAATACACGCCGCCCGACGACGCTATCAGTTGCAGCGGCGGCGGTCGTGAGCGGTGGGGGGCCCGCCTTCACCGCTGCATTAAACGCGGTTAAGCACAAAAAAAAAACGAGAAGAAAACCGTAGGAATGTATACACACACACGCACACACACACGCACACACATACGAACACACGCACGCAGCAGCCCCGTTAGCGGCACGAAGCGGCACCGCGCCCGCAGCTAACGACGACGCTGGACGGGGACGGGGGGGCTCGCCTGGCAAGGGGGCGGCGGCCCTCGATTAACCCGACGCGCTATGCAGAGCGCGCAAAACACACGCGCGCGCGTCTCTGTTGGGCGGTCGTTTCTTGTCGGCGCGGCAATTTAGCAAACTGGCGAGGCCTCTCTCGAATCCTCCTCGCGCGCTCTCCGTGTATGTACACGCCGGTCGCCATCACTGCTTCGACGTTTTTTGTCACTGTGTATACACGTCTTCCGCTTTGCCACGTTTCCGCGCGCGCTTACACGGCATACCTATGTATACGCCATGGCGTACGCCACCTTCTCCGTTCTTTATTTATTGTTATTATTATTTGTATTTTCTTTTTCTTCGTTAGTGTATACGTTGCAGCCATCGGCTGACCGCGCCTGCGACAGAACCGAAAATGGTGCGAACGGCCGGTCACGTTCTCCCGTCGACAAGCTCTTTGTCGCCGAGGTCGCGTCGAGGATTTAGCAGCCGCCACGCTACCCTGCCGCGTCCCGAAATAATGTATGCAGGCAGGAGAGAATGTCGACTTCTGCGGTGCCCCTGCGTCATACGGGGTCATCATTTTTGAGTGTCACGCAATTTTAATAACAACGTGCCAGTGACAGATGACGTAATTATAGTCCTTGAGCTGGATTAATCCAACTCAAGCACAGAAATCTAAACACGTATTAAACTAATCAACAAGAATTCAATAATTAACTTCATGACGAATTACTTTAACGCACATATTGCACTTTACGAATTGTTGTGCAGGGGAGTTTACAAGACGCATCCACTTAGAATGAATTTCCAGAATGACATCAGTTTCGTGATATGCGTCATCAAACTCTCCACAAGAATGCTCTGTTGGCCCCCTTACGTTTTTAACGAAATGCTTTTTTATGCATTCAAGCGCAAAAGTAACTGGAGCACCCATGTACTTCGTCTCAAACTTTGCAAAATAACATCGCGAAACTAGTGTCCTCCTGGAAATTCATTTCAAGTGGATACGTCTTGCAAACTCACAGGCGCAACAATTCTTAATATGCAATATGGGCAGTAAAAAAATTAATTAAGAAAATTATAAGTGTTTTTGTGTTAATTAGTTGTAAATTTGTTTCGATTTCTCGTGCTAGTAATGTCCGCCTCTCCGGATAATTATTAGGACAATAATTATGCTATCTGCCGCAGACGATTTTTAAAGAATTCCGTGAAACTTAAAAATGGTCATCCCGTATAACGCCCGCTTTGGCTCTGAGTGAATGAGAGCAGCGGACAAGACGAGCAAGGCGCAGAAAGGAAAGAATACATACACATCCTGCATGGCCGCGATTTGTCAACTGCAAACATGTATACGACTTCTAAGAACTAAGTTTGCGATCTCATCGAGCGAAAGACTTCCAACGTTTTAAGGGGCGAAGATCCTTGTGGTTGTCTTCAAATTGGTCGTCCTGGCAAAATGCCCACCGCTGCCAGTCTGTCCAAAACTAACCCGGACCACATTTGGAGATGTCGCCGACCGTGTACACACACACCTGCGTGTCTTAAACGTGTCTGTAACTTTTGGAAGCAGACTCTTCGATTACGATCAGATGTCGTATTGAAAAACGCAAAACTTCTCTAATGCAGGGGCCCGTACGTTAGCTGCAGGACAACCTGGCTAACGCCGGAAATCGCGTTGGCCAGTAGAGAGATTGACAAGCGAGAAGTATGTTCCGAATTGCAGGAAAAGGTTTTCATCAAGAAACGCGTTTTCTTACGGCAGCACATTTTTTTTTCGTCGTGTGCGAAGCAAACACATCGACGTTATCTGCATGCCTGCTGCAGCTGACGTGCGAAACGCGCAGCGGAGATACAGCGCGGAATTTACAGCTAAGCCTCCCCCTCACGTTCTCGAGAGAGAAAAAAAAAAAGAAGATATCAGAGGAGATCAAAAGCCCTAGTCATTGATAAAATTAGAGATAACCTTCTTTCAAGAATTATTATGCCCTTGCCCCGCTTGGCATTTGTGCGCTCATCGCAAAACAATTCAATCGACACTATACCTCCTCCCTATCTTCCCGCAGGAACACACACGCGGGCGGGTGCGTTTTTCGCTTTTGTTTTTTGCTTTTGTCTTCTTATAGCACTTCCAAGCTATTACTAGAGCATCACAGAAACGGAAGCACGAAATGTAGATCTTACGGAAAAGACACGGCGCGCTTCATCGGCGAGACTCGACACAAAAGGAAGTCCGGATCGAGGTTTCATTTCGAAAGAAACGACGCCGGAAATGGTCGTTCTCGGGGCATCAATTACCGAGACGCGATGAGTAATCTGCCCCGGGGTATATGTCGCGCCGGGTGAGGACACGTGCGTGTAAGTATGTATACACAGAGAGAGATAGGCTCGCGACCACGAAGATGCCGCGCTGTGAACAGAGGAGCCGGCGCGAATCCCTTCCTCTCTCAATTTCGCCGAGACGCGAGGCGGAACGCTCAATCAAACACGAACGCTGGTCTCGATACCAGCGGCTTCACTGTACGGGGCGGGGGGGAGGGGGGGGGGGGAGGTCGCCCCCAGCGCTAATCTGGGCGATGAACCGCTCACCATGACGGCAGACCAAATAACTTTTTAATAAGCAGCACAAACACGCGCGCCGGTACCGCAGAACGGAGAGAAAACGATGTCCCGTTTCATTTCCTCCTCTCCGCCCAATCTCGCTCTCTCTCTCTCGCAATGACAGCCTGCGGCCGCAGAGTTGGGTTCGTCCCACAGTTCTGTGCACTGGAATGCAGAAAGCTAAGCGGGGCTAATTTATTGCCGGGGGTCTCGACACTGGCCGCCTTTCTTGATGACGAAACTTTGGCAGCTAACACGGAGGGAATGTTAGGGAAGAACCGAGTCACAATGGAGCCCTACGCTAGTTGCAGTAAGATCAGTATGAACTAAGTCGCAGCGCTAACTTTTGAAAAGAGGATGCTTATCCATCCCTGATTTGAATCGAGCTTTGAAGCAAATTTTTGTACACGTCTGTGATGAAGATGAGTAGCGCCTGTGCTTGTTGGCTCGCTCTAAGGCGCCAACCGTCGCCAACAAATATTTTACTATATTTTCATCTCGACGAACGTTGCGCAGCCGTTTGGGTACATTCATATACCGCCTCGTAGATTTTGTTATTGTGCCATCCGCGACCTAATTGTACTGCGGCTGTAACGCTGTCACGCCCACCGGTCTGTATACTGCAACAATCGGATGGACTGACACAGGCCGACACAATATACGCGACGAGGCTTTCTCCCCAACACGTCACGAGAGCTTACCGGTCTCCATCATATAAGTATCAACCCCAAAACGGCATGGCGCGACTGAAACCACAGTACGGTAACCGACGCGCACAGCAGGTCTTAAACACTTTGCCTCTAAAATCAGGAGTAATAACATTTCGCAACTCGGCGATGTAAGAATAAGCACTGAGCTCAAGGAAAACTTGCACGCATCACGGCGCAACCTTTTGGCAAGCGGGCACCAATTTGTGGCACTTCCTTCAACAGCACGAACGACCCAGGCCGC
Organism: Dermacentor albipictus; assembly: GCF_038994185.2. Lineage (NCBI taxonomy): Eukaryota > Metazoa > Arthropoda > Arachnida > Ixodida > Ixodidae > Dermacentor > Dermacentor albipictus. The sequence continues at coordinate 82,976,708 of NC_091824.1, read as the reverse complement.
CAGTATCAAATACATATATATGCTTGTTACGCTATATGTGTTGTCGATCGACTGCGCGGCGCAAACCGACATACACAGCTAGCTACGTTTGTAGTGATATTGGAGCGCTTACTTGAGCTGACACATGGCAGAGACAGCTGTGACATCGGATGGACTCTGGCCTGATAGCGCTGACGCATTCACTCTATAGACACATCACAGGTGTTCTATTCCTTGGGAGCGCGCCATTCGCGTGCTACAAACAGTGGTTGTAGTAGAAGTTACTCACAGCAGCTGATATAAAAGAAAGATCGGACAACATGTACGAAACCCTGCTCCCGTAGCGCATGCGCCGACAACGCCGGTACAGGCAAACCGCGAGACGGCAACTGCCAACGGTAGACAGACTCGTACCGGAGTGCTGCGACCCCTGCGCAGCGAGTGAAGCTTTTTTGATAACTTCGAGCACTCATTCTCGGATATGAAGTATAGCAGGATCGCGGCGCAATCTCGTTGCAGCCGCGTAATAGAGGGTAATTTTCGTACGTCGGCGTGTGCAGTCCTGTTCCCAAATGTATACGCGCTTGTTTCCACGGAGACTCGCTGCATGAAACTCCCCCCGAAGTGGTGCGCCCGTGTATAGCGGCTGTCGTCGGGGGCGCGCGCGCGCGTAATGACGTCTCCAGCGCGGGCAGTTATATAGCTTATAGCTAACCGCCCAGGCGCGCGCGGCGGCCGGCGATCGCTTTCTCCCCAATCCCGGCTCCGGCGATGGACGCGCGCACCGCCCCGCTCATTTACTGACAGGCCGCGGCAGAGGCCCACGGCGGGCGCTCCCACTCTGAATCATCATCTGCCGCAGCGCACGCGAGACGAACACGACGCTCACTGACGTGTGTAGCAGCGCCCGACATCGCGGGGTGGGTGGAGGGGGATGGGCGACTGAGCTGATCCCGTTTTTCTTTTTTAATTTTTATTTGCCTGTTGTGCTTGAGTATGTGTACGTGCCTGTGTACGTGCTCGCTCGTATCCCGCGCGCAAGATGAAAAAAAAAAAAAAAGAAACACTGATGCAAACGAGCACGTGCATGGTGTGCATTGCACACGTTGTTAAGAATGGCGAACCGCTAAGCAAGATTGCCACCTTGCCACCCGATTACGACAAGGGGTGCAAGACGCGCACGTCTCCCTCTCCGTCGCTGCAGCTGGGAGGCGTTCAAAGAAGCGGCCTTTGCGTTGGAATCCGCCGCCTTCCTCCAGCCCCTTCGACATTGTGACGGAACTAATTCGGTGCGTGAACAATGATTCCGGAGTTCCCCAACGCGGAGCTGATTTGACACGCATGGACAAGCTGCCGCGGGAACGACGTATTTTTGTGCTTCTCACGGTTCGGAGTGGCACGGAACAACGAGCGACCCTCGAGCGGCAACGATAGTTCCCGGAACGGCACCCGCCAACGCCGTCGTCGGGTATCAGAGCGCGGTTGCCTTTGTGTACGTAAACTGTTCTGCAGAGCAGCGGCGCGTTGGTGATGAGTAAACGAACAGTCGCCGCGTCGTAGGACCGGCGGATCGGGTGTATAAAAACTGTGGTTGTGCGAATGCTGAACACACTTCTCTTGAGCAGTCATGTTAGACTGAGACACTTCTCTTGAGCAGTCATGTTAGACTGAGTCACTTCTCTCATGCAGTCATGTTGGACTGTTACTCTTTTTCTCAAGCAGTCATGTTAGACTGAGTTAATTTCTGTAAATAAACCCTTTTCCTCGTTCTCGATGAGAAGCAGTTCTTCACTTCATCAACGATCTCAGCGTAAATAAGTTGGACAACGGCATGGGCCAGCTACCTCCGAATTCATGCCGTACTCCAATCTTGGCAAAGGACCACGGACGATGGGATTGAGCCCCCAATCCTGACAACTGGCTGACAGCGGTGAGATGGACTTTGCGACATGGCGCTGTATCTGCGGTGAGTGCTTGGTTTTTGCTTTGACTCTCTAGGCTTCATTTTGTGGTTGTTCTGTTTAGAACAGTAGGGAAGCTAGATTGTTGTGTGTTAGCTAGGTTGTGTTTTCCCAGCTAGACTTAGAGAGCAGAATCAAGGCAGTAAAGCAGCAGTCATGGAGTTAAGGACACTGCTGAGAGACGAGTTGTTGATTGTTGGTGAGGAACTGGGCCTAGATGTACGCAAGGAAATGCTCAAATCGGAATTATTGGAGCTAATTTCCAATCAGGCCAGTGAGCAAGATATTGAAATAGGATTGGAACTTCTCAAAAAGAGAGAGAAACGGGAAAGAGAAAGAGAAGCACGGGACAGAGAAAAACGAGAGAGAGAGGAACGGGATAGAGAGAGAGAAGAACGCGATAAAGATCGCGAGTTAAGAAAAATGCAACTTGAACTTGAAAACAGACGTTTGGAGTTGTCTCAAGGAAGTGAAGGCGCTCTGGGTCGATCAAGTGAGGCAGAATCGTACCGCATGGACAGGCTATTAAAGCCATTTGAGGTCGGGACCGACATAGGCTTGTTCCTATGCAATTTTGAAAGGACTTGCGAAAAGATGAACTTCGGCCCGAGTACATGGCCACAGCGGTTGCTGTCTATGTTGCCGTGTGAGGCGGCGGAAGTAATCGCCAGATTGAGTGTGCAGGATGCATATGATTATGCGAAAGTTAAGGCTAGTCTCCTGAAGAAATACCGCCTTTCAGCCGAAGCTTTTCGGCAAAGGTTTAGGAGCACAGGCAAGAAAGATAGCGAGGGCTATCCGGAGTTTGCGTATAGCTTAAAGGCCAACCTAGTCGAGTGGCTTAAAAGAGCGGAAGCGTACGATAGCAGAGACATGATCATTGAATGCATGTGTCTAGAGCAGTTTTACAAAACCATCCCCCAAGCTGTGAAACTGTGGGTGCAAGACAGAGGTAATGTAAACACTGTGGAAAGGCCGGCTGAATTAGCCGAAGAGTACGCAACCCGTAGAAAATTGAACGCCGAGGAGGGAAACTGGGACGGTCGAAATGGACCGCGGAAACCATTTCCGTTCAAAAAGGGTGCGCAAACTAGACGATCCGAGCCTGTAGACATGGCGGAAAAGCCCGCAGAAAAGAGCGAGGAGAAACTTAACGGAGAAACCGCACAAAAAGAACAGAAAAGAAAATTCGAATCTGTTAGACCAATTCGCTGTTACAAATGCCACAAACTGGGACATATAGCTGTAAACTGCGAGAAGTCTAGCGTAGTTTTTTCCTACGTGGAGGAAAAGGATGAGAATACGGAACTTTTAAGTCCATATCTCCACGACCTGCAAGTTAATGGAAAACCATGCCGAGTGCTAAGAGACAGTGCCGCCACGCTGGACATTGTCCATCCGTCTTACGTGATGGTAGATGACTTCACCGGAGAAGTAGCATGGATAAAACAGGTTGTAGAAGAACACAGCGTGTGTCTGCCCATGGCCAAAGTCAAAATCAGTGGACCATTCGGGGAGCTAGAGACTGAGGCTGCAGTTTCCAAATTTTTGTCACTGCAGTATCCCTACATCTTTTCGAATCGTTCGAATCAGTTACTGCGTGACAGAGGGCTCAAACTGGGAGAGGGCATAGTACAGGCATTGACCAGAGGCCAAGCTCGTAAGATCGCGGCGCTTTCGGCTGAAAATGCTCAAGCTCCTCCAGCTGAAGCAGAAAAGGGGATAGCTTCAATACCCGAATCCGAGCTAGGCCCGAGGGACAAAAGAACAGTTGAGGAGAGCCTGCCAGTTGACCAGCTCAATGAGAGCGTAGCACTAGAGTGTCAGAGTTCTAGCCTACAGGAAGAGCAAGCAGACGCGCTCACAAGCGAGACAGGGTCGTTATTATCACCGGCCTCAAAGAACTTTGATCAACCCTTACGCGTGGATAGAGAGTCACTGGCAGCTGAGCAAAAGAATGATGAGAGCTTAGCTAAATTACGTGACACAGCTAAAGAAGGCATTGCTAGGCGCAACGTAACGATACATGAGAGAGGAGGATTGTTGTATCGGCATTACAGAGATCGAAAGGGTAAGATTTTAGATCAGTTAGTCATACCTACTAAGTATAGGGAGGACCTTTTGAGTCTTTGTCATGGAAATGGGTGGTCCGGCCACCTAGGGATAAACAAATCAAAGGAAAGATTGCTTATGGAATACTACTGGCCTGGCTGTTTCAAAGATGTAGAAAACTTTGTAAGATCATGCGACGCCTGCCAGCGTTCTGGTAAACCAGGAGAGACTTGGAAAGCTCCACTGAAGGTAGTGCCCTTAATAACAGAGCCTTTCAGACGGCTTGTAATAGACACGGTAGGGCCTCTTCCAAAAACAAAATCAGGCTACAGGTACTTGTTTACCATGCTGTGTCCGGCTACCAAGTTTCCAGAAGCAATCCCTTTGAAAGAGCTCAGCTCCACTGAAGTAGTAGACGCGCTTTTGACAGTGTTTGCACGAGTTGGGTTTCCAGCCGAAATTCAGGCAGATCAAGGGTCAGTATTCACGAGCGCACTGACTTCCACATTCTTGCAAAAGTGCGGGGTAAAGTTAATACACAGTTCTGTCTATCACCCTCAGTCAAACAGTGTAGAGAGGTGGCATTCGGTGCTTAAGCGAGTTTTGCGTGCGCTCTGTTACGAGCACAAGGAGGACTGGGAGAACTGTCTGCCGGCAACTTTGTTTGCTTTGCGAACGGTTCCACATGAGGCGACAGGGTTCTCACCAGCAGAACTAGTGTATGGGAGGACACTCCGGTCTCCACTGAGAATGTTAAGAGAGATGTGGGAGGAAAGAGGGGAGAGTCCAACCGTGGTTGAATACGTGCTAAATTTACTGGAACGGCTAAGCGCAACCCGAGAACTAGTCGGAAAGAACATGGAAATAGCTCAAAGGAACGCCAAATTCTATTACGACAAGAATGCGAGGCTTCGTACGTTTAAAGTCGACTTAACGATGAAAGCGGAAAAGTGTAGGTTTGGTTGTTCGCAGGTTACTTATCTGGGCCATGTTGTCGGTCAGGACATGAGACGGCCGGCTGAGCTGAAAATAGCTACGATTGGAGAATTTTCTCAGCCGCGCCCGAAAACGGACCTTCGTTCATCTTTGGGACTTGTGGGGTGCTATCAACGGCACATTCCGAATTACTCGCAATTGGCAAGTCCACTAACAGACGCCCACCGAAAGGGAGCACCGAGTAACGTACACTGGGATAAGGACAAAGAGAACGCTTTCCAAAGTTTGAAAACGCTATTGGTTTCTCGCCCTGTGCTTCGCGCGCCAGACTACGCAAAGGAATTCATAGTTCAATGCGACGCAAGCGACAGAGGTATGGGCGTGGTACTTAGTCAGGTCGGCGACGATAACGAGGAGCATCCTATCCTCTACGCCAGCCGTAAACTAAATGTAAGAGAGGAAGCCTACAGCGCTTCAGAGAAGGAATGCGCTTGTTTGGTTTGGGCCGCCCAGAAGTTGTCGTGTTACTTGTACGGAGCGAAGTTCATCTTCGAGACCGACCACTGTCCTCTGACGTGGCTCAATCAAATGTCACACAAAAACGGCCGCTTGCTCCGATGGAGCCTCACTCTCCAAGAGTACAACTTCTCCGTTAGATATAAGAAGGGAAAGTTGCATAGCAATGCGGATGGTTTGAGCAGGCTAATTTGAATTCTGCGTTTGGGGGTCCCGCCTAAATTTTAGGGTTACTAGTGTTAATTTTATTAAGCGAAGAAGATCCCCTCTCATTTGGCAGGATTCCCTCCATGATTGCTGAATGTGTCAGCAGGAATTTGCTTCAGAAATTGGCATAGCGAAATGCAGCATTTTTTGTTTGCTTCTGCACTTATGTTGTTGTTGTTTTTTTTTGAAGCCTAGCGAGTCTAAAGTGATGGCCAATGCACGCCATCTCGGCGCAGAGCCGTGTTGTGGGGTTCATTTTGCAGTTGCCTGTCCTTGTTGGATGTTTTGGGGCGATGACATCAATGCACAAGTGGTCGCTGCGAGCCAAGACATCAATCCCCCCCTGACCAGCAGCCGTTCTCTTCCTGCCTAGCGGTTGTCAGCGCTAGACAGTCGAGATTTTTCGGGCCATGGAGGCGCTGTTAAGAATGGCGAACCGCTAAGCAAGATTGCCACCTTGCCACCCGATTACGACAAGGGGTGCAAGACGCGCACCCCTCCCTCTCCGTCGCTGCAGCTGGGAGGCGTTCAAAGAAGCGGCCTTTGCGTTGGAATCCGCCGCCTTCCTCCAGCCCCTTCGACATTGTGACGGAACTAGTTCGGTGCGTGAACAATGATTCCGGAGTTCCCCAACGCGGAGCTGATTTGACACGCATGGACAAGCTGCCGCGGGAACGACGTATTTTTGTGCTTCTCACGGTTCGGAGTGGCACGGAACAACGAGCGACCCTCGAGCGGCAACGATAGTTCCCGGAACGGCACCCGCCAACGCCGTCGTCGGGCATCAGAGCGCGGTTGCCTTTGTGTACGTAAACTGTTCTGCAGAGCAGCGGCGCGTTGGTGATGAGTAAACGAACAGTCGCCGCGTCGTAGGACCGGCGGATCGAGTGTATAAAAACTGTGGTTGTGCGAATGCTGAACACACTTCTCTTGAGCAGTCATGTTAGACTGAGACACTTCTCTTGAGCAGTCATGTTAGACTGAGTCACTTCTCTCATGCAGTCATGTTGGACTGATACTCTTTTTCTCAAGCAGTCATGTTAGACTGAGTTAATTTCTGTAAATAAACCCTTTTCCTCGTTCTCGATGAGAAGCAGTTCTTCACTTCATCAACGATCTCAGCGTAAATAAGTTGGACGACGGCATGGGCCAGCTACCTCCGAATTCATGCCGTACTCCAATCTTGGCAAAGGACCACGGACGATGGGATTGAGCCCCCAATCCTGACAACGTGCAGGCAAAGAACAGCACGAGGGACTGTATAAACAAAATGCGACGCCGGCAGAAGAAATTCGAGGGCACGACGCATCCGAAGCGCGTATTTGGAAAATCCAGAAGGGACAACGCATGGCAACCGCAGCGCCACGCTATTGGCTGCCGCCTGCGGGGACGCGCCGTGGCGTCATGCCTAACAACGTACTCTCATCACCAGCGGTTTCGCGTAGCTTGTTGCGTGTCGTGGCCAACGCCGTGGCCAACGTTTTGTCGTGGCTGGCACGCAGACGCGGCTACGTGAAACTGGCGTAACTGTGTGCTGGCGCGGTCGCGAGCCGAGGGTGACGCGACTTTCCGTCCCATCCATCGAAGCGCCGTCTCCGCCCTGCCGATTGATAGGAATCGCGATCTACGCTGGTGCGACAATTTACGCTGCGAGGATCGCTGGGCGAAACCCATGCCGACAACCGATTGATCGGAATCGGGATCTACGCCGGTGCGACAGTTTACGCTGCGAGGATCGCTGGGCGAAAACCATGCTGACAAGATCGGAACCTGTGAGATGGAGTCGTATTCCACCACTACTACTAATGATACGCAGCGCGATGCCCTCAAGAGGAAACAAAACGCCCTTGCGATTACTGTGCTGCTCACGTCCTGTTAATGCAATTCGGCATACATCGACACGGCGTGCAAGCACTGAATAGTGTTTTAACGTATGTGCGCTGGCACAAAACGTTATAAACAGTCCCGAAAGAGCCTATATTGCATTGGATGTTAAAGTTCACCCTAGATATCAATAAATGTTGCAGGTATGTGCCAATTTCTTCACCTAATTGCAGAGAACTCTCTCGGGCCGTTATAGCATTTTTATGGCTTCCTCCATGTCCCAATATGCTGAATTTCAAGTACATTGAAGTTGTTGCAGATGCGAAATGCCACTTTTATGATGTGCCTGTTAAATATAGTTTAAAAAGTTCTGTTCAAAAAGAAATTCCCATCTTTTTACAACTGGGATAAACAATGTTAGAGGTGGAAAGCTGTACAAGTGAAAACTAATACTTTAATTTACTAGCACTGCTTTAAGTGAATTTCTAAAGCACAGCAATTTTGCTTGCCTTTTTCTGTTTTATAAATTAAAATGTGCATCTTTGAAAGGCAGCCTGACCCTCTTTAAATTCGAAATATTGGGCACAGACTGGGAACACTGCTTTCCAATACACTTGCTGAAACTGCCTTATCAGAACACCCTAGTACACAATGCAGATCCATTAAGAAGTGACAAGACAGTTTGACAATTTTCATCATTGAAAGACTTAGCGAAACCTTTTTTGGGTTGTTTTTCCTTGCTTTCAGACACTGCACATTGCCCTTTAAGGCATGTTTTCAGTGTTTCTTTTTTTATGGGGAAGGCGTGTTAACATCTTTTACACCATGTCAATTATGTTGTGCCGTAATGTGTTCTTGGATGGAGTCTTGCCCTTTCATTCAGTACAATATAATGTAGTTTATTGTGTCATAGGCCATTATACATTTGAGTATGAGTGTAGCATTTTGCTAAGTTTTGCCTCTGTCACCCAAGCTTGCAAGTTTGCTACCCACTGCTGGTGACGTGTGACACATGTGACTTTTGTTCAATAAAAGGAAGTCTATCACTTATCCTGTGCACGGGTTGTCTTCTTGAATTGCAATTTGTTGTCTATATTAGTTCTTTTGTTGCATCTCAGATTAGGAATGGCTATCATAGTTGACATCATTTAACCATATTGCACAAATGTAGATATGTACTTGCAATATGTGGCCACCATAAGTATAAATAGAAGTTAATAATTCAAGAATAGTGCCTTTGAATGGCGGGACAGCCATGAAATGTAGCTACAAGGTACCGGCGCTGTAAGTAGCACTGTTTGTGCAGAATATAGTTGAACACAACTACTTTCAAACATCACTGTTTTTGTCTGCATTTGTATAGCTCCAATTCCTGTGAACAACACAAATCTGGTGGAAGAGTGGCTTGCACCTGCAGTTGGACCCAATGAATAGCCAAATCTCTGCACGTTTTCATGTTATTAGCATATTATTAGAGGCGGTCATTCTTGTAGTAGCCTGTTTGCCCAGTGTAGAAGCCACTACGGGTGTCAGGATGTTGTACACATCTTCGGCTTTGCAGGGGACACAGCATCTGGCACATAGTTTGTCACAGGCCATGTCTTTGGGGCAAGTTGGGTTTACTCACTTGCAAAGGGAGAACCAAGCTTGTTGGATAAGAATTAAATCGCCTGTACACTCAGTGACCTTCATTTTGTGTGACATATATGGTTATTGCTACCCTTGCTTTATGCACTTCTTGTCCGACAGCAGTCTTGCTTTTGAAACACTCGGGACAGCTCTCAGCAAGCTGGACAGGAATAGCACTGAAAAACCAGCAGATGTTAATTGTCGCACTTGTCATGTGAAACTTCATACAGTATGATGAGGGCGGAAATTAATGAGGGTGTTCCACAAGGCCTTGTAGCGCATGTCATGAGTTTGGAGCAACGTGATGTATAGCACTTTTCTGATCGCATACTATAGGTTCAGCAGGTGTGGCCATGGTTTAAGTGCAGTGCAAGGTCAAGAAAACAGATATCTATGAGCAGCACCCTGGTAAAGGAGACGCTGAGAAAACTAATGGGAAGCCTGTTGTACATCTAATTGACCAAGTTGCTGAATTATGGGGTTTTACGTGCCAAAACCACTTTCTGATTATGAGGCACGCCGTAATGGAGGACTCCGGAAATTTTCACCACCTGGGGTTCTTTAACGTGCACCTAAATCTAAGTACACGGGTGTTTTCGCATTTCGCCCCCATCGAAATGCGGCCACCGTGGCTGGGATTCGATCCCGTGACCTCGTGCTCAGCAGCCCAACACCATGCCACTGAGCAACCACGGCGGGTGACCAAGTTGCTGGCTTCATCAGGCAAAGGGTGATAAAGAGAAGGAAGTCATCAACACATCAGAATGTTTTTGCATATAGACACTGCTAAGGTTCTCAGGCACGCCAACAAGTCTTAGTGCGTAGGCTATGCATGACCAACTACATATGCCTTCTGTTTGGACAAAGAACTGCTCATTGTAACTGGATGAAGATGGAGTGGACAGAAATAAATGGCAGCTCCATTAATCTGGTTTCACTGGCATCAACACTGATTTGTAAGTGCGCATCGCCATACTCCACAATGCCTTCTTGGGTGACATCAACAAGGACCAGCTTGAGGCAAAGGGTAATAGACATCTTTACAAGCTAAAAATGCATGCATGCATGGAGAGCACTTTGTGTACAAAAAGTAGGCACTTCCACAGGAACTGGAAAAGGAACATATTATTGACAGTGGGCAAAGACAAGCTTCTCTGCTACTATACACCCAGCATTGTTGCCATGTAACGACATCTGAAACAATCCCTCTCAAAGAGGAAATCATCTTTGTGTATCCATAAAGAGGGTAGCAGGCAAAGCCCCTTCAACAATGATGCCAGCTTCAAAAGGCCCACTTGCACATCCTGAATGCTTCCTTCTTAGACTTTGCTGGGTGCAAGCACTCTACTGTCCAAATGTTGTCATTGAGAGCACTGTTCGTTTGGTTGCAATACAGTTCTGAAGTGATTGCAACAAATTTCCCTTCCTAGTTGGTCTGGAGGCCTACGGTGCTCATGAAGCAACACCATGAGATAAGCAAGGTGACAGGATGCCTCCAAGCCCTTGTTTGTTTATCACACTGTTTTGTTAGTAACAACCATGAGATCTGAGACCAACAAGCTCACGTTCGGCACTCTAATGGTTATTGTGGAGGATCCATAATAAAAAGCACAAAACAGAAAACTCAACAGAAAGGATAAGACAACATTTAACACTTAGTATTGCTGCAGCCCACCCCCTTTTAGTCTGGTCATGCTACATTTTTTTCTATAGATAGGCATGAACTTATCCTGTGCGCAGCTTACTGCAGAGAGCATAGGTGATGTTCCCAATCGGTGTCCGATGTTTATATAGACTATGTGCTGGCTCAAAGAGGCTCGAAACACTGCAATGGAAGCTTCTAGTAGAAAAGGTACCTCGAAGAAAAAAAAAACTGTGCTACAACCACCTTGGCGACATCTTGTCCTCTTAATAAAGATTGTGCTTCCGTATCAACTTCAGCCCTCCAGTTTAGAGTAAGTACCAGTGCACTTATGAACAACGAATCAGTTCTCAAAGAGCACGTGCAGTCCAGCCAGAAGCATAGGCATGAATCCGCATTGTGCTCCTGCATTGAAGGTGAATAATGCATTACAATATGGCGAATGTGCCTTAGTAAGCTTCCTGGCAATATGAATTTGTAATGTACAAAGAATTGTCAATAAAGCTTACCAAGAGCACAGATGCACTTGCAAATTATATCACAATTGAAAATAATGAGTAAACCTATGTGCCCTTTCCACTCTTATTATGCTTTACTGCACGATGCTACACCCCTGTATTGCGGTGTAGCAAGCTACGAAAGAAACGTTGCATAATTGAGCTTTTTAAGATTACCTTTTTCGCAATACTCCTATGTACTGCGGTGAAGCATACTAAAGGGGAAAGGGGCCACTGTCACTGGACATAAAAAGAGTTCTTTAATTATACACTCGCGCAACCGCCGCCTCTCAGGTCGCCTGAGTGGACATACTATGCTGGGTGATAGCGGTCCCCTCCCACTTTTAGTATCCTTCAGCGCGCAACTAAAATGTACTGCGGCGAAGAAGCAGTACATTTGTACTCCATGGGTGAATAAACAAATGGTTTTTACAACAGTACAGAAATAAACGCGCACCATGCATCAGTCTACCACATGGAAGAGGGTCGCAACAAAAGGTAGCTGATTCACACAGGCTGTGTAGCCCGCTTATCAGTCGTAAAGGCTATTATGGGAAATTCAAAATTTCAGACACACAGAAATATGTTTATATGTTTACGTTTATGTTTCCACAATAGGAACTTCCACAACAGGAAGTAATTTACAACACACAAATGCAAACAACACAGACATATGCCTTGTTTTCAACTCGGTCATCATGCAAATGACACATAGCACGGAAAAACGCGAACATGCTGTGTGTTAGCATCGTAAACTTCATACTAGGCAAGGAGCACACCACAATCCCGCGACAGCCGCTAATGAGACCAAAACGGGAGCACATATCTGTGAACGTGCAAATGGAGACCCCTAAGCCACTCTGCTCCTCCACCACCCCCCGCTGCACGGCTGCACCACTCGTTTCAAGCACAGCACACTTAATTGTGTACACAATCAGCGCTGAACAGTGCATGGGCGATCGACGCAGTCGCATTTACATGACTTGTAGCGAGAAGCACATCCCTCAATGTCCGTTAAGCAAAGTCGGACACGGCGACGCCACATCGCGGTTCGCAGAACTTCGCTGCCGAGGCGCTAGAAGCACGGGTCACAACGCAGATTCTGTACTGCCAGAGCTCACCGAGGCGAAAGTCGCACTGCCGCACCACCACTACTCGCGGCTTTCCGCCAAGTAACACAGAACCTACCACCAACACACAAGCAACGCAAGCACGATCACATAAGCAACGTCGAACAACGCACGGTCCGCGCGAGCCGGAGAACGAACATGCCGAGAACGAACACGCCACGGCGTCGCTCGGCGCCACCATCATGCCTTCTCAAAAACCGTAAACAATCCTGTCCCTAGGCACCTATTATCAGGTCACGTGAGGGATTTTTGTACGGAGAGCACCGGGAACGAGAGTTATCGCTTGGCGCCGTTGCTAGGAGTGACATCACGGCGTCCCGCAGGCTCGTAAGCCAATAGCGTGGTGCTGCGGTTGCCATGCGTTGTACCTTCTGGATATTCCAAATACGCATCCGAAGCACGTGATGTAGTGAACGCAGACGTGTATACAACGAAACAAATTCGGGAAACGGCGAGACGGACAGGTCGGAAGGGGCTGCGGGGCAATATACTCGCGTTAAATGCGCGCGCGGTAGGTTACACGTGAAATTCAACTCACGTGAGACGGCAATAAACGAGAGGCGCAGTACAGAGGGAGATACGATTGAGGTGGGGCTCGCTCACGTGTGCGGCTGCACGCACACACAAGGCCTTGCCAACCAGCTGTCGGGAACGGGATGAAAGCGACGCGGCGGGGCGCAGACCTGAACGAGAACGCGTTGTGGCCGATCCGGACGGAAACGGACGGGGCCGAACGTTGAGAACACGCGCTGCCAGATTGTCGGTCAGTGACGTCGCCCCGCGCAACAGCGTATATATATGTATAATCCAGGAAAGAGAAATGAACCATCACGTCACCGGGCAATTCGAATTAAGGGGCCTTGGGAAGGTACTCGGAGCCAATTAACTGAGCATATATCAGAAAGAATTTAGAGGTAAATACTTTCTGACGGTATTTTTTTTTCTCCCTAAGTTATGTGTCTTTTGTAGCTTGCCGGTCATCATCTTGGCGAGAGTACACGGTTTTAACGACGTTCATGTGGCCATTTTGCAGAGACCGTTACTAACGGCCGTTGTGCAACGGCTGTTGGTGTCCAGTGCGTCGTGTTGTACACGTTCTAAGCAAGAAAAAAGAAGATAAGAAAAAGAAAAGCTCGCTTTCCTCTCCATTCATGTACTCTATGAAAAAAAAAAAGGCACGATACGCTAAACGACACTGACGATCCACAGTAGCCGAACAAGATATGTCTCTGGAGCCAACGCTTCGACAAGGAAAGCTTTTCACCAGAGCCTCGTTAGCGCATTTTGTGTGTAACATGCGCCCGCGCCCTTGACGAAGACGAATCGGTCCGCCGGTTGTCGAAGCGTTAGCTCCACAGACGTACCTTGTTCGACAACGTGACTGTTGACCATTTCGGGGGTCCGTCTTCACGTTAATCTGTTATAATTTGGATTACTCACGTAGATGGCACATACGCCGACGGTGCAGACCGAAGACATATACCATAGAAGTGAGCGCGTGAGTAGAGTGGAAAAGGACGCATTCTGAAACAGTGCCACGCTATTCCGTGAAATACATGCACGAAGCAACATTGTGCAGGCCATTGCGTGTGCATGCTTCAGTTCTAGTGCACTTCCTGTTCTCGTGTGACTGTCGTCTAGTAACGCAGTTTTTTTTCGCAGCGTCTCGCAAATCAATTAACTGAAATGCGCTACATATATGACCGCAAGCATGCGCGCTACCTAGCGCGTATCGACTGTAGTTGCACATAATAATATGTACACGGGTGGAAACGCGACGAAACGGCTCACTGCAGAGACCTCCAGAACAATTCACAGATTGAGCGCACTTCTGGTGGAAGAACTGCGCAGGATTCCGACAGGGCCATTCTGGACTCGCTCTTGGATTTCGCCAAGGACGCGCAGCTTCTAGGACGGCTCTGAATACACCTCCCCCTTCCTCTTCCTATTCCCCATTATAGGCCTTCGCGCCATCCCTTAATAAACACATTTTGTCATCATCATCAACGTGGGCCCGAGAAATATTGTAGTAAACATTATGCCGATACAACGCGCACGCTGGGAACTACGTTATCCGAAGCTTTGGTGAAGCGGGCAAATAAATGCTACACAACATACGGCGATGCGCACAACTTGCGTCGGCAAGGAAAAAAAAAAGTCTACTTTAAAAAAGAAACTGAACACCTTTGTCAGATGATCTTGAACGAGATCTCGCAAGCGCATATGCGACGGTTTATTTTATCCAATTTCCACGTAATTATGCGACCCTGTAGCGCACACCACGCAGGGAAGTCGGCACAGACGGCCAGACGGCGCATTTGCATCGTGCCCGCGGGTATATATATATATATATATATATATATATATATATATATATATATATATATATATATATATATATATATATATATATATATATGGAGTGCGCGTGCCGAGGCCGTGCTCACGCATGCATGCGCGACCACGTGCGGCGGCCCGCCATATGCCGAGACCCCCCCCCCCCCCCCCACCCCACCGCCTATTACCCGACCCCGCCGTACACGAACGTGTTTAGCCGGGGGGCAGTCACGACGCGCGCAGCGGTGCGGCTGGCGCCACGCAGGCTCCTGAATCATACGGGGGTCGTTCAACGACCGCCACCAAGCCTTCCCTTCGCCCTCTGGCCAGAGAAGCCCCCTGCACACGGGAAGGCAAAGGAATACGAACAAAATGACACGCGCATACGCTGATGCGGAATCGGCAACCGGTCGGCAATGAACCGCGCTTGCCCCCTGCGATGAGGAACGAGCTGGTTCCGAATGCGAGGTCCGAGCTTATCCCAAAGCGAATACGACTTAGCCAGAGGGGGCCCCCGCGCGGAAGCATGCCGAACTGTGCGAGTCCGATGACCGTAAAGAGCCGAAGTCACTCTGGGACGTGCGCGCCTGGTTTCGAGCCGGTATTTATACATTCGACAGCGGGTACGCGCGGTATACGCGAAAGTTGCGGGAGCGCACGCCAGGCGCATAATAACGCGCCGGCGTCGCAATCGACCACCACAGTCAGCCAGCGCCACCTCGTAAAATGGACCCTCGGAATAAGCTGCACACAGACACGCCGTTCCCAGCGCAGGAAAAAAAAAAAAAGCACGAACCAGGTGCGCATTCGCCACCGGGCAGGCGGATGTCGTTCCACTCGGAACGGAGCCAGGTCGGCCGATCGAACCGGTCTCCCGAAACAAAAATGAAAGCTTAGTTAGCGGCCGCGCTTAACAGTCGGGTTAGTGCCTGACTGGTTATAGGACCGCGCATTAAATGTGAGAAAGGACTGTACCGTTAACCACTAATCTTGCACGCGATGAAATAATAAAAATTAAAAAAAGATTTTATAGATACCTAATAGGCGCTTTAGGAATTAGACATCTTTCAATCATGGGAACGTCAACCGCGAAACGTTGGCCGCGGGCTGCCCGCGATTCGTTCTCACGCGGACGATCCCACGAACAGCTAGCGCGGCGCGCCGCTTCTCGCCCAATTTGATGGCGCCTTTCGCACGATCACAAAAGCAGGTCGCACATTCCTATATACAGCAGGCAAGCCACAGTATAGTCACTCTTCCTGCCTGCAGCCAGCTGCCGCACATATAGCGCCGCCGATACACTTCCGCGGCATAGATGCCTGTCACGACCCTCTCGAGCGCGCATCATCTCGGGCACTGTGGGAAACTCGGCAGATCGACACGGAACGCCGTCTGCTCACTATAGGTGGATAAGCCCTGAGCAAGGCCCCAAGCGTACGTACAGGGCTGCCGTAGAGATTTGCGCTATCGCCCGCGCAGTGCCAGAGCGGCGCGGTTCCGAGGCGCACTAATGGAGCCAACGTGACCAGGGTACCGAGACCGCGCGAGCCTGCCCCGTTCACGCGCCTTCGCTATACCTCTTGACACTGGATTTCGTTACCATGATGAACGGCGTTCGGATGTGCCGTAATTGCAGGGCAGCTGGCGGGCGCACGTTACGATCGGTATGTATGTGTAGGTGCGGAGGCCAGGCATTGATACGTTCTACACTGAGCGTCACGTTAACGCAATAAACGAGAGACGAGGCCAGTTCCGTTCCCGAGGTCGAAAATTTTGTAGCTATATATATACTCGTTTGGTTATACACCCGTACTCTATTTAGCAGAAATGACCACGGAAACTTAGCGATCCGGAAGTTTAAATGGTGCGGAGTTTAGAAACCGAGCACGCAAAGTTAACTGACGGGAACGCCGTGAAAGTTTTGGATGACACCAAGGCTACATTTGGGGTATGCTAAGTTTCTTAGCAAACGCAAATCGCTTGCGGCCGCTACTTCTAAAACCATATAGGAAAGTGCGATTGGGTGCAATTAGGAGAGCGAAATGGCCTTGCGCTTATGGGACAAACATTAACCAGACTTAATAAGGTGGAATTATTTTAGCTCATTGCTTTCCTGCATTGTTCGATTTCAACAAAACAGAGAACGCAAAGAGCACGAGAGTTCGTGCCTATCGCGCGATGTGCTAAGTTGGCCACGCGTTCGCATTATTACTAACCCCTGCTGAAACTATACATTATTCACCACACGACGTACATTACAAACGTCACGAGGATTATAGCAATAACGGAAGCGCATGTCCGAGTTAGCCCATCGCTCGTCAGCGCACCACAAGTGACCCATGTCGCTGGCTCTCTACTTGAATAATTCGAAACGTTGCGTGTTCGGTCAATAACGGAGCGAAACAAAATAAACGAATAAGCGCCGTTCATTTCACAGGAGAACTCGTGCTGCGGGTCAGCAGCAGAAGTATATATACTCTGGTCAAAGAGACTATCGATCGAGAGTCGGTCACCCACGGAATGCGCTTCGCCAGGGCCGGAATAATTGTAACGATTATATTGCAATGCCATTCATTCTCACGCGTTGTCAGTGGTGAGAGTTTCTCACCGCCTGCGTTATGATTGAGGTCGACCGGTGCTGAACCGTGGATGATGACAAAGGAATGGAATCGGACGAAAGGAACGTTCACATTATACCAGACGTATACCACGTGCATGGTGACGCTGGTGTCTGGCGCTCTTCTAGTAAAACATGAGCTAAATATGGCCACCAACAAATCAATACAATTCAGGAGTTAATGACATATGGTACACAGAGTGCCCCGAGTTTTTTACACTAATCTGCGCACCAGCAGACATTATACGGCGGCCGCTTACGTATACACGCTGCACCCGCATAACTTCCATGTATACTTCGAATAGATAGTCATCCACCCTTTCTCTCCTGCATACACATCCGTCTTTCGTCGCGTGCTATTTGCGTAGCAGCGGCGCGGGAACCGATCTTGACAGCCCCACCGCGCGAGTCAATGAATCGATGTAACCACGCGCCGGACATGGAGAAGTGCCGGCGGCATGGCCCAGTTCGACACGACGCGCCGCGGCCCACGCGACAACCGAATAACACACACGCGCACACACACACACACAACGAAGACACGCGAGCTGGCTCTTACACACACGCATACACGCACACACAGCGCGGACCACAGCCTGCTCCCGCGGACAAAGCGACAGAAAGAGAGACGGCGAACGAAACGAATCGGTCTCTCGGCGCGGCGCACACTTCATTATGAATCGGTGCCCCCCAGCGTCAGCCTGGCCGCCAATCGATGCGGGTCGGATGTCGGGCCGAAAAAGAGACCAGCTGCGGAGCTTACACTGCTCACCCGCCGCCCCCGCCGGCGGGCGCGCGGGGACGTGAAAAACGCATTTGCGCACCAGTTCTAAAAAAACCGCACGAAACATCTTTCCTCTTTGGCAGTCTATAGATCTGCGCTGTTTGTGTCCTTCTTTGCCGAAACCGCGGCCGCAACCGTTTCGGAGCGAATGTCCTTTGCGGCAAAGGTTATTCGATTCCCTATCGACTTCGCCTGTGTTCAGAGTTGCGCTCCTCCCGCAGACATCGCGCGCCTCCTGATGTATTTTCTCTAGTTCTTTCTCTTGTCATTTTTTTTTGGCGCAAGCTCAGTACGGACGAAGTGAAGGTACGTAGACTGTCATTGTCGCGACGCCTCTGACAAGCGAAACTTGTCACGCCAGAATACGTCTTAAGCAATACGAAAACAAATGTGCCGATGATGCTGCTTTAAAAGCTTTACGAAAGTACTCGTGAGGTGGCAAGGTAGCCTGGATGAAAGCAATTTTGCTGCCAACGTGATTAATAGTCAGTTACGTTCGTAACTTCTGCATAGAGATAAAAACAGGGAGATTAACCAAAGAGTAGTCTGCCAGACTACCCTGCCATAAGGAGACGTAAATGATACACAGTGAAATATTGTGGAAAGGAGACGTATGGAAAAAATGTAAATTGCGCACAGGATCGGGAGGCCGCACGTGTCAGGGCAAGTAGGCATCACGTATAGGCCCGTATCAGAGCCCACCTTACATTCCCACAGATTACAGCGAACCAAGTACAGAACTGAAGAAAGTCCTGCTATAGAGCAACTTCTACAAAATGAACAGCTCTTTTCAACGCGTAACGTCGCGAAACGACACCGGCTTACAGACGCGTAAACGCGGTAGCTTTCGGGTGTAGCGATGCAACGAGCCGAATACACGTTAAAAAAAGAAAATGACGCCAACAACGCGTCAACAGGTATAATACGCGTACACCATCGCGGACACTCGTTTCCAAGCTCGTGCGCGACGATGCCAAAGAAAAAAAAAAGAACACGCAGGAACAGTTCCCTCGGCACGCGCTGGACATAATCACGCGCACGGAACGTGCACGCACGCGGACAACGCCGCGGAGCACGATAACGGCAGCGCGCGACGGCACACGACTTCCTCTCCCCGACACGCGCAGGGTCGCTCACGCGAGCGCGACGCATCTCGCGCGGCGACAGCCAGAGACGGCGATAAGCGCGGGATCGACCCGCGTAAATTGTACGCGAACGTGCCTTCGCCGCATTAGCGGCGGCCGCAACAGGGTCACACCACAAAGCGATCCGGGGCTATCTGTGTACAGGCACACGCGACGGTGCTCGCGTGTTTGGCGGGCTTCATTACGAGCTCGTCGGGCTGTTGACGCGGAAGCTTTGCTGTCCGCCCGTTTCCGGTCTGTCGGCAAACAGCCGCGAACGCCGGTGGACACCTGACGAACACCTCGCGCACGCTATCCATTGCGGCTGCTTAAAACACGGAGCTGGAGCTCGCAGAGGTCAACGTATATAGCTAGCACCACTCACATAATCCGTAAAGAAATCCTGTGCACCCCTTCTTGCTGGCAAACACGCGGTGACGTCACTATGTAGAGCGAACTGCAACGTCGGCAGGTAAGAAGGCGATAATCCCGGTAGGCGCTG
Source organism: Dermacentor albipictus (assembly GCF_038994185.2). NCBI lineage: Eukaryota > Metazoa > Arthropoda > Arachnida > Ixodida > Ixodidae > Dermacentor > Dermacentor albipictus. Next base: position 82,956,971 of record NC_091824.1, on the reverse strand, counting down.
TATCACTTCTTTCATGCCTTTGATATACCCCGAAGCAGCGATATTTATATGTGCGTCAATTGAAAAGGCCAGAACACAGTCTCGCCGACGAAGACGATCATCAAAGGACTCTCGCGCAAGCTATCAGCTTGAGTGGTAAGCGTTGCAACTAGTTTAGTAAATATACCTTGTAAATAGTCTTCTGCGTGTTCGTAGCTACGCTGGCGCAACAATATATCCATAAAGGCTGGTCCAGAAGCTGCGAGGGAAGTGAAATTGTCCGCTGGGGCCGCATATGTATCGAAGCGACTTTCGTTGAAAGACTTTCGCATGCTGGAAAAGATTTCAACTTCAGGATAGCTGCATTGAAGTTTGCTGCCAGTGTGTTCACACTCGTTTTCTTAAATGAATAATATGCTTGTTGTGCGTCAAGTATGCAAATTCCGCGAGTGCGGTGGGGACATGGCGTATTATTACAGCCTATTATCACTAGTGTTGCCATATCAATAGTGAGTCATTTGTATGTTTTGTATAAATCCTACCACTGCGATTTGGGTCCTGAGTCGGACCGATATTATCCATAAATAATAATTACTACATATTAATATTCCCGAGAAAATATCGACAATGAAGCTGCTAGTCCTATAGCCAGGGAAAAGAAATTACAACATAGTTGCACGCTTGAGGCCAACGTCTACTTTCAGAAAGTTATGTAGACATTCCCTATTGACAAACAAAGCAGTTGCTTTACAACTGGTGAAGAGGACCCACTTGAAATTCGCTGTAATGACACAGTACCAGTCTATGTTCCATCACGGGGACGCGTAGTGGCAGTGAAGCATGAGTGAAGCTCCTACGGTAGCCAGCGCTTACCTGCAAAAGAACAAAAACAAGAGAAAACATTTTCAAAGGGCGTGAAGAACCAACACGTTCACCGTGCTTGCGTACAACGACACTGAAAAAAGAAACAAGCTTCATAGTTTAAAACAGAAGGTACATGAGACGAGAGGCGGCCTTACTCTAATGGCAATCGGCATGTTGGCTATGAAGTGTGAATAAAGTGTTGTATACCGTGCTGTCTGTGCACAGGAAAATGCTACATTTGCTTGCAGTGAAAATACATTCGCCCAGCCGTTGAATAAGTCAGCAAAGACAAGGAAGTGTCCTTAATTAGAGACGTTTAAATTACGAGGTGTAAGCGGTTCGCGTTCCACTTGCATACGCAAGCAGCTTCCGTTACCTTATTTATATAACTCCCTGGTAACGAGTTTTCAAACCAGGAGGCTCAAAGTTAGAACACGCCGTCGGGAGCTGCGTATAGTAGCCCGCTGAACGGGGCGCAATAGGTGTCGTCTACTGTATTTCTTGGGCACGCTATAACCTTCGTTTAGCAAAGGCAAGGATCCTGTGCTCTCCACCTCCAATACGCTCTAATGATTGTCCGCGACAGGTGCCCGTATCGGTCACCAAAGAAACAGACGTCGTCGTTTCCGCGCAGACGACGCGTGATGTGTTTGCTTTTCTTTCAGTGACGAGACATTTATATATACAAAAGAGACCCACATGCTTCGCGAACGTCTCGTTATCTTCACTTTCGTGCCTTCTTTGAAAAAAATAAAGTAAAGAAGGTATTCGTGACAACATCCAGTCCTACGCAAACAGCATGCGCACATCGGCGCTTGCGTCCTTCTGCAGCTGTCCGGACCCATCCGCACGCGGGAAAAACCAGGGCCCAAAACAGACAGACACCGAATCGGGGGCCGGAACCCTGCAGGGGTACACTTTCGCGTTCCGCAGACTAGACGCGCGAGTCCAAAAATAAGGTTTTTCCAGCCAAAACAAACCGATTTCCCTCAACAACCTCCCCGCGTCCAAAGCCTCGTCTGCTCTCTCGAAAGAGGCCCGCACTGTTTTGCGAACACACGACGCCACACAGACGCCTCGCACTTCCGCCGCCGCCGCCGCCGCCGCTGTCAGACGTGTGGAGGTGGCGCTCGTTTGCGATTTCTTCCCATCTCTCAGGGAGCGAACTCGCCCGCTGCATCAGTCGAGGCTTATCAAGCGCGTCGCCCTGCGGCAGCACGCCAAGCCACGGCGGGGATCAACGAACCGGCAAACCCGGCGCAAATGCTCCATATACAAGAGGCGACCACAGACTCTCTATAGGTATATGGTTCAGCCGGGAAAGAGGAGGTAGCAAGAGAGAGAGAGAGAGAGAGGAATCCAGGAGTAAACAACACTCGAGAGAGGGCGACTACGCGCGGGGTTTAGACTCCTGTCAGTCCCGGACAGGAAACGGGACGGTATATATAAATGCGGCGCTCCGCGGCGCTAAACACCGCGTCCCCCTTCCACACCTCCCGCAAGCATAACCTCCGAGAGAGAACGCAGGCGCCGAAGCGGAGGCTCTCTCGCACCCGACTGGAACGACGAGCTCGACGCGCGAGATCACGCCAAAAGCGTCAGAAAGGTGCCAGAGCGCGGGAGACGCACGAAGAAGAGGGATTTCTGTTTCGAGAAATCTCTTCAGCCCCATCGCTCTTTGCCTTTCTTTCTTTTTTTCAATTTTGCTCGGTCGCTCCCGAGAGAAGTGCTCATTCGGCTGCTTGAATTAGGAACCATCACGACCCTATAAGGCAGGAGAGCAAAATGTGCCCGCGGCTCCCTCCGCGTTTCTCTCGGAAATTCCCAGCGACCGCTGCTGCACCTATAGCTGAATCCGTCTTTCTGTCGCCTGTGCGCCGCGCTTAATGAAAAGAAAGAGGCGGCTGCACTGAGGAGGAAATTCCCTTGCTTTCGGCTCAGAGGCGCGGGAGCCCAGCGAAGAGAGAGAGAGAGAGAGAGAAAGAACGTGCGCCCGCATGTACAGACGCACGTGCGCACACATCACTTCACAGTTGTTCTGCGAGGAGGAACAAAGGAAGACCGGGAGACACTGAGAGCCAATTAGGCCAGCCCCTCGGGGAGGGAAACCGGCGCCGCTGCCGGGGACGAAGCGATGCGCCTCGAGGCCCGAGAGAGAAAAGTTCCCCTTGTTCTTTTCACACCGGAGAAAGTATATACCGGCAACGCCAAGTGAAGAAAGAATCTCGGCCCTTCAGGAAATCGTCGCCCGTACAATGGTATGCACTGAAATAAACATAAGTATGACATTAAATAAAGCAAGGGGAGGCACCGGTCGGTACTTATTAAGGGCCTTGGGGACGGCTCGCGCCGGGAAAGGTGCCGGAAAAGCGAACTTCGAAGTGAAAAGAGGAGGCAGGTGCTGACAGAAGAAGCAAAAGAGGCACACACTCTCAAGACTAAGAGAGGCAGCAACGCGGTCACGTGCACTGCGAAACACGAACACACACATACAGAGAGAGAGAGAGAGAGAGAGAGAGAGAGAGAGAGAGAGAGAGAGGCTTGCGCGCGCACACGGAGAAATGAGAACTTGCCCAAATGTGGAAGACTACGGAAGGAGGATGAAAGAGTGACGGAAAAAGAGAGTTAAAGAGAGTCTTCGTTACTCTTGACGAACATCGCACCCTATTTGGGACTGGCCGCCAGAGGCTTCGCCCAGATTGATCACCGGGCGTGACAATGAAGTCAACGCCGAGGCCGCGGGCCAGATGGCTGGAGAGAAAAGAACAAGGCCTCACAGCAAAGACACTGAGGGAAGTCCGTGCAATGACCGCTTGCCGTCCGGACTGATTGTAGAAATTGGACAGAAATTAGCCTGGAGATCTAAGAAAACGTTCTCTACGAGAGCAAGCTCGCATGGCATGGCAGTGGTAAGAGAGAGGGGAAAGTGAGGAAGGGTCTGCGTCGATTCTCAATCGAAACCAATCTTGAGGTCCCCCAGGCGCCATCGACGCTACGCAAGAGGAGGTTACAGCCACGGGAAAGGAAACGGTTTTTTTCCCCCCGAATTACGCGACCTACTTTTCGACGTCTTTCTATCTACACAGCAAAACGTGGCAAAGAAAGCGGCGGAAGGATGCACGAACAAAGGGTACAAATCTAATAATGGGATGACACACTGCAGGAACGATATAAACGGGTGACGAGTCGCTTTGGGGTAACGGGGGTTCTTCGATCTTGTTCAATTCGTGCAGGTCTAAGTGGCTTAGAGTGAAGCTTAATGCCTTGTCGTGCGTTAAGGCGAGACTTCATTGTATCCACACAGTAAGAAATGTAGAGCGAGATTCAATAAAGCGTCCGAGTACTACTCAGCAAATAATAATTGGTCGGCGAATAGTGTTTTCTTCTTTCCTTGTAAACAAATTACCATCTAGATTTAAGCACCAAGGGAAGTGAGTATAAACATCCAACACAATGCTAAGCTGTAAACTATGTTGTACAAGTGCCACATGCCATTCTTACGACCTTCATTTACCACAACACACACACACATCGCGAGTATGCACACAAATCATCCCTTGTACTTGTAAAGCAAGCTTCTCCGTCAGAAGACTGTTATTGTGGGGAAGCACGCTTTGGCGAAGAGGCTTCTCGGAGGGCAACGTAGGATGCACGATATCCTACCGTGTGAATTTTGCAACAGCGAAAGCATGTTTTAAAATTGTCTCAGTGAGACGCAGAAGTCCGTAGGGAGCTCCACAGAGAATTTGTCGTGAAATTTTCGTCGTATTTTCGCCGTTAGGTCGTACGGCACAGACACTTTGGTAATCTGTGAAGTAAGCAGGATAGAGTAAGGTGGAAGTAAGGAGGATATATCCGTCAAGTATCGGGTGCACTCGCCGCCAGGTGCTGACCAATGCGAAGCCCCACCGTGATCGTTCAGAAACATAGAAAAGAAAGATTTACGTCCACGCAGCTCTGTATCCAGCTGAGGACACTCATATGCGAACACTTCATCCATCGATGAGCTTTGCCATCCAGAACAGTAAAAGTGCGCCAATGTATCACATGTTCGTCAGTAAAGGCAAACCAATTGCTAATAGCACATTGTCGTACACAATAAGCGATTTCTCCTGCGTTATCCCGTTTTTTGTACGAAATTATTTAAGGTTTTCTTTTGCTCCCTGCGCTGCGCGATGCTGCCTGCAATTAAATAGGCGAGGCGTTGGGCCGGCCATAACCCATCACTCACGCCGCCGTCCAAGCTGTCAACTGTGAACGGATCACCTTGTACGCAGTGTACACAACAAACCATGCTGCCGCCTCCGTTACCACGACAGAAGATTGTCCGACGAGTGAAAACCAGTACACAAGCGCACAAAGTAGCCACGATGGAGCGAGAGCATGCCACACAACATGCGTCGGATATAGGTGCAGGCAGTGTGAGGGGAATATACAGTCAACCCCGCCGGCAGACGCCACCGCACTGGCAATGAAGCTGACGAAAGGCCCGGCAAGCGTGCGACCCGCTCGGGCGAGGTTCCGCAACGCCAACGATCCGCAAAGGCGATCCATCGAGTGCACACTCCACGTGCCACTGCGCCCACGCGTCTCCCCACCCCCTTCCTTGGCAGTGGCGAGGATCGAGACGGCAAGCGCACCAGCCCGTGTTTGCGACACGGCGTTTGCCGGGTCACAGCCGACCACAGACGCAAGCACGTCGCGATTGAGGGTTGCCGCCCTGCGGGTTCATGTCACGTAAACCGCCGGCATTTATTCTGCGTCACCGGCTTGACCGATCGAGAGAATTAAATTACGTCGTGTGCCGGACAGGGTGAAATGACGTCGACGGAGCGAAAGGTGACATTAGTTTTATTTTTTTTTTCTTCGTTTACTTAAAAGGCTTCATGTGCGATACTGCAACAGCACATTGTGCACACAAAAGAAATTGTGCACAATATGACCGCGTAACGGCCATAACTTTTTATGGCGGTTAGGTTTGTTTTCAGCCTGCTTGAAAGTTGGGCAACGATTCTATTCCAATACCATTCCTTTTCGCGTTTGAACAGCGATTCGAGCGGTGCCCCGCTTACGTAGTCACCAGGATTCGGCAGCCGTGAACGGTGGATGATAGGAAAGGAATAAAATCGACCGAAAGGAATTTTTACGTTACACCGGCCCTGGGTTCGAATTCACAAAGCAGTTCGCACGCTAGAGAGGTTCGACAAAGCAAATAAAGAATAGGTAGAGAATCGTGGCAGGGAATATATAGGTGAAGGGCGAACGGCCATACTTCTCACGAAAAAAAAACAAAAAAACACGTTCATCGAATTAAACACCACCTCTCCCACGTTTTTTTCCTTTTTTCTTAGCACTGTGCTCTGATGGTGATTATCAAAATCACGGCCGGCGTTCTGGCAGCGTATACCACTCCCTGCTGGGGCACTGCGATGTGGCTAAAAGAAGAAAAGGATATTCTTTTGGTTACTACGTTTTGTGATCCTTAACAATATATATGCTCTGTACTAATTTTCAACGTATCGTAACTTGAATTCAGTGCACATGTATTGCATCATTTCTTTTAACGTATCTTGTGTTACGCTTGCAGTATGATTTCGAATTCTGGGGTTTTACGTGCCAAAACCACGATTTGATTATGAGGCACGCCGTAGTGGGGGAGACTACGTAATAATTTTGACCACCAGGGGATCTGTAACGTGCTCCCTATGCGCGAAACATGGGCGTTCTTGCATTTCGCCCCCATCGAAATGCGGCCGGGATTTGATCACGCGACCTCGTGCTTAGCCGCGCAACACCATAGCCGCTAAACCACCGCGGCGGGTTTGTAGCATATGCTCTTCTTCGTAAACTTGTATTTTATTATGATCGATTAATCCACACTGTTTACACTTGTATTACGATTTCACTATAATATGTTTTCTAATTGTAATACTCAAGTATTCTATTAGCCCAAACCCCTATGCAGTGCCCTCTTTGAGGGCATTTAGGGGTATTTTTTGAAATAATTAAATAAAAGACCATGAACCACAATAAACGAGCCCGAGCACACTACGTCGCCTGAAGCTAACGGGCCTCGACAGCGCCTACGCGCTCACGCACAAAACACACCAGAAAGCTTATACGCGTCTGCTGGGGAGGTAGGGTAACCAAAGACCAATCAGCGACACCCACGCGTTCTTCAATGTATACGTTTACTTTTCTTTCACCTATTTCTTTCAGGGCAGACAATCAGCATGAAAGACCGGCCGTTATTATTAAAAGAACACAAATGACGAAGCATAACCGGAACATGTGCGTGGAGCCCAACAGTGTTCTTGCACCCCGATGCCAGCAGCGTTTTTTTTTTTTTTTTTGACACTGCACGAGAACAGGATGAAACTACCCTGCAGTTATGAACAGAAGAGCAAGAGCCACACAAGGAAGGTAGTGCGTGCACTAATAAAAACAAGGCGATCGTAACGCCGAACCGGCCTGCTGTTGCACTCCATGTTTGTGTTAGTTCACTGTGTTTGCTTTTAGTCTGGATTTGCTTTTAGTTTAGATCTTTCAGACTGTCGATGCCAAATGAAACGCAAAAGCAGAAGGCGTGGCCGAAGTATAACTGAAGGAGTAGTGCGCGCCGTCGGCCAGTCGTCGCCACTGACAGCCGCCCACATCCGATTTAACCGCACTGCGCGGTGATAATGCTATACTGCGACGTTTTTCTCTCTCTTTTGGTTCCCTTTTATTTGGCAGCGAGAAAAAAGAATCAAAGAAAACAGAAGCGAAAATGTCGCCATATAGGGCGAGCATCGTCGCACCTCCCAGGCAAACTGGATGAGTGAATCTATCTCTAACAATGACTGTTAGACGGCGCAAACTGTACCACGAGCAGCAGCGCTCTTGGCGTGTTTCATTTGACGCCGATATACCACATCCAGTCGCACTGTGCGATAATACTCACCCCATATAACGATATTTCAGCTGTTGTTCTCGTTTTTTTCCGCTTTTCTCGCTTTCAAATTAAAGAGAACCAGAACAGAGGCGCAAATGTCGCAGTATATAAGGTGAGCAGTATCGCACAGTGTGATCAAACTACGCGCTTGCAAATGGTGATGACTGACACCTGGTGATACCTTCTGTTATGCTTCGGCCACGCGCTCCACTGTTCGCGTTTCATTTGACGGCAATAGTACTAGAGGCATACGGGCTGGTAAAAAAGGCAAGTTACTAAGCTTTTCTAATGAATATTTCTCTTAATTCGCAGGTACGCTTCTCTGCATTGCGCATTTGGCCAACTGATGGCGGCAGCGGTCACGGTTCACATGAAGGCGAAGTGCTATAGCTATACAGGCTGAGTCACTACGCGGCCGTTAGCTAGGGCAACTGCCTCGCGGAAAGGATAAATTTTACATTTAATTGTGTGAAGTGCGCATGCTAGATTGGTTTACTGTATAGGCATACAAAATATACCAGCGCCCTTCCACTTTTCGAAGAAGGATGACCAGCAAAGCTGTGTATGTGGGCCCATAATGGCGAACTGCATGCGCCTCCGCCAGGGGTCGGCCCGGCATTGCACTGTCTCCGGGATCGGCCCACGTGTGGGGAGTTCTTTGCTAACAACGACATGAAAATTTCCTTGGACGGTAGAAGCATACAGCTTCGCTGTAAAAACGGGCCGATCGAAGCGCGCAAATGTAAGCGCGCATACACTTGGCAGGCAGAATGCGCGGAAGCGGCGAGACGGAGCGCGCCGGCGTCCGGAGAGCAGAGACAGACCCCTACGATTCCCACGCCGCAAAAGCGTATAATGCAATGCGCCCAAGCGGGCAGCCAGGGCAGCTCTCACCGAGTGGTCACGTTCAGGTGACGACACCCCGGCGGCGCGAAGATGTGCACGGAAGACGGATGGCGAAATCATCGGCTGCGCGCGCTGCCCCCACGCGGCCATTACACGTGCACTTATCGACACGCTCGCGATGCGGGCGGTATATTATAGGCACGCGGCGACGGCGGCCCGAACGCAATATACGCGCGGCGTGCAGGGAGAAGCCGTGCCCGCGTGCAGTACACTACTACTCGGTCCTCGCCGAAAGGCTGCGATCGGCACCGGCGATATGGCCCGGCGCAGTAATGGGAGCACGCGCGCGCGTGATGCAGGGAATGCGCCCGGCGGGCATATGCGCGAGAAGCCGAGTTCCATTAGGAGCTGCAATGGGCACCCACGGCTGCGCCCATCGCACGCTCCTTGCTTTATACCGCGGCTTGAAGATCGCCGCGGAGTCGAACGCGGAGCGCATTCCGCGGCCTAATAGTTCGAACGGCCCCGTCCAATGCCGCCTAATCAGGTCCGGCGGCCGCGGACCTCACAGCGCGCTAGGTTAGGGCGGCCGAAAGTCCGGCCGGCGGGCACGTGTAATACTTGCATAGGGACATTTTCGCCATTACGGTGACCGACATGCATTGCCCGCAGCACTTGGGGCGAGGTAATGCGAGCATTCTCTCTCTCTCTCTCTCTCTCTCTCTCTGCGTAACTAATAATTTATTCCCGTAATTGTGTCCCGCGTCTATATTGGCCGCTGCCCGCGATAAAGAGCGAGACGCGAGGCAATCAGGACTGCGCCACGACGGAATGAAAATAAAGGTGCGAAGGCTCGGAAGAATCGTTATACCCTAACCAGACTCCGGTACCTGCCTTGTTAGGCAGATATGCCCGTCCTTTCGCAACGTAAGGTGCGAGCGTACGGGTGCGACTACGCGGAAATCGCGGCTGCAATATCTTACGCACGTCCACGGCGGCCAAACTCTCCAGGCTAACGAGCTCGCGGACTGTCCTTGTTCACGCGCCGACGCGAGTACAGATTTCGCATTAAAGCGAACAGGCAGAGCATATATACCACTGCCATGCCGTGCGGATACGCCTTGTGAGATACGACGTCAACGAAAACGCAGTCACGCGGTAGCAAAGCACTATAGCTGCACGCGGCGATTAAAAGCGTGGAATGTTTATGTCGTCTCACTATGAGCACTACGGGACAAGTAGGTCACAAGCCTATACAAAGTCCGTTTCAACAACAATGAAACTCAAAAGAAATTCGCAGAAGATCAACACGAACCCAGCAAGATTCGCGTTCATTTAGCGAAAAGACGATGTATTGGCTTTAAAAAAAAGAAAGAAAAAGAAGAAAGGATTCGCCCTCACAAGAGAGGCGCGAACCAGCATATGCCGCGGTGGGTGTCGGTATAGCTTGAGGTATGTATGATAGAAAGTACACCTGCATGCAAGTAGTTCGTTCTACAGTACATACGCTATTGCAGGACGTAGTGGCCGTTGCGAGAAAGCAGTAATTATTTTCAAGGCGTTCAACTCTTACGCTGGAGAGGCTTTATGCAGTTATCTCTTTTAACGAGCGAACGACCGATGAGCCATGATGACGATGGGGCGTTTTGCGGCGCAAGTGCCACGTGTGACCAAAGTGCGCTGTGCATAAGAGTCACAGCTCGTGAGACGAATACATGTATAGCTGAGGCACACAAAGCGCTCCGTCTGTCTTTTCCTTTTTTGCGTTCGTTGCTTGGTCTCATGCAGTGCACCTCGCAAAAAAATCATGCTCAGCATTGAATTGCATCTAAACAGAAAACTTACTGAATACAGCAATACAGTAAAGCCTCGTTACAACAAAGTTGAAGGGGGAGGCAGGATTACTTCGTTATATCCATTATTGTATGTACTACAATGCCAATCTCTATGAAAATTTCAAGGGGAACTTCCCTTACTTCGTTACATCGATTATTTTATTATATATATATAGTTTCGTTGTAACGAGGTTCGCATCTCAATAACAATGCCTCTTTTATTCTTTTTTTTTACAGCTCAGAATGAAACATTGTATAGGTTGTCGGCTTTTGACGTATGTTTTCAACACTGCGAGCAGTTTTCTCACCGAATGCGCGAGGCCTAATATATCGAGGAAGCAGTGTATCCAGCAGTACACCTGAGAACTTTGCCCGTGCCACCTATATTGGCGGGAAGCGGCCCGACAATTTATAACGCAAGAAGAAAACAAACGAACTGTCGACAGACCTGTTTCGGCGCGCGAATTAAAACGAGAACTTGAACCAAACAGCAGCTGTCATCCACGATGAATGTAGGTTTGGTGCGTTCCTCAAATCAGAAGCAGAAAAGAATATACACATACATAACGAACGAGCAGCGAACCAAGCACAGCCTTCCAAGTCTCCCCGAGTGCGCAGAAAGCACACAGTAGTGGCCTGCTGGGATAATATGTACGGCGTTCGGGAGCAAGAGGGCACAGGCCAAGCGGTTCAGTGCGAATGGCACGAAACCACCCGCATGCCGCCGGACGACAAATGAAAGTCGGTGCGGAGGGGCGGCGAAAAAAAAAAATAAGAAGAATGCGACTGCGGCCTATCGTATCAAAGAAAGAAACAGTAGTAAAAGACACGGTGGGGCTCGCGCCGCCGGGCTGGCCCGGGAGCCGAAGCACGGCTTGGCGGCCCCACTTTGCACCTCCGAGGCGCTCCCGTAATCAGCGGTTGTCCAGCGAGGCGGACCGGTGTAACGAATGACCCTCGTCCGGCGCGCACGGCGCAGAGACGCAACGAAGCGTTTGGAGCTTCAGAGAGGCCGGAAGACCATTAGGCACATAGAGAGGAGAGGGGGGGGGGGGGAGGGATCACGACGCCGATTCACTGCGGGCTAGCACGAATCGTTTCCCACTGCCACACTGTAGTACCCGTCTCTGCGTGCGCGGCGTCCGAACGACGCGCGCTTCGAGAACGCCACTGCGAAAAGAGGCGCCAGACTCTGCGAGTGGATAAGTGTCTCTGCGCCTAGAACCGCCGTGAGTGCACACAAATCGTCCCGATGTGGGCCGCGAGAAACATGCGCCCGTCCCCCCGGCGTGCCTGGAGCATCGCTTGTCGGCCAGCGTTCGAAAGGGAAGCGCCGCTCGCAAATCACGCCATCACGCCCTTCCTCCGCGCGCGCAACGCGGTGTCCGCCTTCGAGGCTTCTGCGAAGGCGACCTTGAGGCGTATGCAGTCAGCTTACGCGCGGTTCCTGCGATTCGGAAATGATGTCGGGGAAAGTGGGGGGGGGGGGGGGGGCTATCAGAATGCAAACAAATTTACTACACGACTTAGCGAGAGACGGCGGAGGGCGACTGCGGGTTGTATGCATGCCCCTCTTACGTGGGACGAACTCTCTTCGGCCCGCTTTTCACGGAAGAAACCTTGCGCGACAGCCGTGGGAAGCAGCTCAACAAGACTGCATAACCAGCTCACGGGCTCCATGGCCTTCCGATCGTTCGTAACTTCACGTTTAAATTACTGCAGTTATAGAACTCTGGAGATACAGATGTGTGTACCAAGTACTGCTCAATGAATGCGCGTACGTGCCTGCCCGAGGCGCGTGTGATGGTGAGGGCGAGAAGGAAAATCCTGCTGTATATCGAACGGCCAAGACAAGTGGTGCGCAGCTGCCGCTTCGCCGCACGTGGTTCTCCAATCAATGTGGCCGCGGTTGCCAAAGCTAACAATGACGACAACACACACACACACACACACACACACACACACACACACACACACACACACACACACACACACACACACACACACACACGCGCGCACACACACACACACACACACACACACACACATATATATATATATATATATATATATATATATATATATATATATATATATATATATATATATATATATATATATATATATATATATATATATATATATATATATATGCTCTGTCATAGAAATGATCAGAGTGGCCCTGATTGGCCCGGCAAGCAGTTGTACTTCTTTTTCAGAAAAGTAAGAAAATTGGCTTGCTCACGTGAGATCTGTCTGTCTATAGTTGCGCGGGTGTAAAGCGTCACACAGCTTTTAAATTGAGGATAGCAATGAAACAAACGAAAATAATTTCGCTCGCAGTATTTATTACAAAATGCATGGTTTGATTTCGTTAACATCAGGAAAAACTGCGCCTTTTAGCGCAAGCAGAAAAAAAAGAAAAGAAAAAGTGCATTATTCTAAATAAACGATCGTGTAACTTCTGTCAAACATAAGTTTTCTGTAGTAAACATGTTTATTTATTTTTTTAATTTAATTTTCTCTCTGCTCTTCCGCAGTAATTATTAGTGTGCTGCCTGTGCTATATATCTTCACTGTGTCGATCGTTTGCTGGCAGTGCTTTACAAAGCATTTGGATTGCCTCTACGCTTCCGGGCCTAACTACGCCTACTCCTCGAGCATGCATACTGCTTCAACTGACCTCTAGATGTGCGCAGTTACCACATGCATTCCATGCACGACGTCGCGAAACGGAAAAAAAAAAAGACAAGGAGGAATGCGGAGGAGCGTCAACTTGGCGCGCGTAACACCCGCATACGAACGTTCGCGCACGCATACAGTCGCACGCCAAGCGCACGTTTTAATCTCATACATAAACACCTTACGGACGAGCCGACCACGTCCCGTCGCCGTGGGAGGTGGGACGTCCTGGGAACTCGACGCCGTCCGAGTCCCGCGGCGGGCCGCAGGCGCGCCCCCCTGAATGTGCCGACGCGCAGCGGGAGTGCGGGTCGCGCATCACCGTTGCGTGCCCCTCAGCGTGTCCTGTCTAGGGGAGGGTTGCACACCTCACTGGGGGCTGTCCGCGCTACCTGCCGCTGATCCAAACGGACGACGAAGCGTGGGCGAGAAGCTTCGCGAAGAGGCCGCCGCGCGGCCGGTGGGGACGACCAAGCCGGCTGGGTGGAGCGCGGCTCCGATTCCACGTCTCGGACACCGCGGGGAGCCGGCCTAATTTTCGCCCTCGAGCTCGGCCCGCCCCGGTGGGCCCCCTCTCCTCGGCGCGAAAGTAAATCGTCGTGCACCTGCAGCGCAGGCGCTGCGCGGAATGTTCGCGGCAGCGTCCGCGAGTCAGGTGTCCCGCACTTTCGCACGCTGCTTCCTCTGGGTTCGCTTCCAGAGCTTTTCGGCCACGAGTCAACAACGTGAAGACCAGATGTCAAGTGTCCGAAGTGCTCCACTCCTGCGTCTGCAGCCGATACCGGCCACCTACTTTGGACGTGCTCTAGGTTGGGATGTGAAGTTGAAAAGTGACCAACACGAAGGCTTACGAACGATGGCTCACGGACCTGCACTATCTGCACGAAACGGGAATACTGCGCTTATATTTAATTAAGTTCTTGACGTTATGCCGCGCGGAAGACCCAAGCGAATAAAATAAAAGACAAATAGGTGAGAAACAAGTAAACATAGTCGGAGGTTAATTATGCCCGCCACGGTTGCTCGGCGGCTTTGGTGTCCTGCTGTTGAACACCAGATCGCGCACTCGAGTCATGGACGCGATGGCCACATTCGAATGGGCGCGGAACGCAAGAACTCTCTAAATTGCACCGTACTTTGGACGCACGTAAAGACACAGCACGTGGTCAAAGTTAGCGCTCTACACTTCGGTGTCTATCGTAGCCCCAGTGTCGTTTCGGCACGTTAAAACCGATCAATCATCAGTATATACAGTTCGATGCGGGACGAAGCTACATGATCCTGCAAGGAAAGCGACAGTAATAGTGCCTTAATGCGGCGATGTAATGCGATGCGTCTACTCTCCGCCAATTCCTTTAATATCACATAACGCTCTGACACAGGGCCCGCGCTGAAGGCTGCTATAAGAAAACAGCCGCGTAACAGGAAAAGCAACAAGAGAAAACTGTGTTTCCACATGCTCTGCAGCCTTGACAGGTGCGATCGGTCGTGTCCATATACTTTATTCGTCCAACTGTCACCGATACAAATATACTTTCTCTTCTTGAGTGCAACGCACGGGAACATGTGCACGCACCATATAGCCCGCTCCATCTGCTCTTGCAGCCTGTTCATATGAGGAGAGAGAGCTCTAATGTCCCTGCTGAAGCAACGTCAATTACTGTAATGATTTGAGCTAAGACATGTGCATACACGGCTCATGGATTAGAGCGTTGAAAGCATTTCTAGCCTTTCTGAGGGATGCCGGTTTCAAGGAAATACTTTAATTGGTTAGTACTTTGCATGTTGTGGTGTGTTTCGAGTACGTTGCGGGCCTAATGTGACGTGCGCCGCACGCGTCATTTCTAATCATTTCCATCTGGAATAGCAAGCTAGGCGTGGCGCCACGCTTACCTCTCCAGGATTCTTAACAGAGCTCTCTCTCTCTCTCTCTCTCTCTCTCTCTCTCTCTCTCTCTCTCTCTCTCTGTACAAGAGCGTACTTTCTGGTAAAGAAGCCGCAGGAGAACGAGTCAAACTCGCCTTTCCCTTTCGATCTTCGTACAGCGTGATCGATGCAGTGTAACTTAGTTGTACAAGCAGCGCAATGTGCTATGCTGCTGAAACACAAACATCGAAGAAGCTGCGCACTCAGACTGCGGGGGACCTCACCGACACAGCAGGGGCGGCGGCCTACATAACCAGCGACCGCAACGCCGACCCGCGCTTCGAAAACACACGCCGGCCCGAATAACCCCTACGGCCGGCGCGTAACGTACGGCGGCAGACTCCACAAGCGACGAGCGAACCGCCTATTTCAGAGCGAATCCAGTTTCGTTCGCGCTCCAGTCCTCGAGGACGAAAGTTAAAAGAAGCGGCGCGCGCGAACAGCGCTTAAACGAACTTCGCCGAACGTTTTATCCGGTCGGCTCAGGCCTCGGGTCGAACAGGCAAAGAATGCTACAAATACAAACACACACACACGCGCACACGCGCACACGCGCGTGGCGACAATAACTTCGAACGCCTATAGCTGTGAAATCCTCGGGGGCAAGAGAGGTGCCGCCGGGCCAGGTAAACAGAGGCGAGGCTATGTGTAAGTACGCATTCGGATTTATATATATAGGGCTCGCGCGCGGCATTCCCACCGATCCTCTCGGGGAATCAACGGCGATGGCTACTTTCACTCGGCGCTGAAGCAAAGCGCTGCGTGGGACGTGCGCGCGGGTGTGTGTGTGTGTGTGTATAGCCTTGAAGAAGCTCTATAACTTTGCGTCCGACACGCTGGCTGTATAACGCTGAGAGAAAGGAACGGCGCGCGGAACGCCTCAATTCCCACCGTGGGATTTCTATATATAAATACAGGGCAGTGAAAGATGAAAAGGCTCGAGGAATCCGCAGCGCAAGCAGCTGCATTGGCGCCGCCCATTCGAGTCTGAGAATAACTGGCGGTATACAGCCGAGGCCGGAACCATATGCATACTGCGCATGCGGGAGCGGCGATAGGGTTCATGGCTTTCACATACGTACGTACGTACGTATTAAGCGATACCGACGTAGTAAGCGATAGATAACGACGTAGTAAGCGATACCGACTCTAATTAGCGCCTAATTGTGGTGGTCGCTGCTGTTTCTTCGCGCGCGAACTGCGACCTAAATCGCCGTTCTATATGAGCCTTCAAATGAGCCATATATCGTGTGCTCACAGAATACGTGCTGAGGAAGTGGATATTGCGTCTTACCAAACACAAGGATGACAATTCAACGCTTAATGGTCAACACGACATGGAAACGAGTAAAATATATAAATTCGTGAAGATATTTTTTCAGGCAATACAGGAAGCTTTGGCAAAGAAATAAAAAGAACAAGGAAAGAAAGAAATATAAAAGCTGCCATGTAGGCATCCGAAAAGAAAAGAAAGAAAACGATAACACCGAATGAAATGAAAGAAGAATTTAATAGTATGCTTCGACTTATCCACAAGGTTTAACTATATTTGACATCGCATGTATTCGCTATGAATAGCGGCCCTATATATCCTTAGGGCTGCAGGCACAATACAACCGTCATTCCCCATAACATTATCAGCTGCACTTCTTTTTCAAAAGGTGTTGCCCATAGGAGTATCTACTGCGCACGCACAGGCTTCGTCATCAGAATGCGTCCTGTGCATGCACATAAATGCTCTTTCGATTATTAATTCTCACACTAATTAGTCACTTCGCAATGCAATGCGCGGCTAGGAGCGCTAACATAAAAGCGAGGATAGTATACAGTATCATCTCCTTTATAAATGAGCTGTCCTCCACAAATTCCCCTGCAATGGCTCCCTCAACTGGACTCGGGTTGTTTGCTCTCCACAAACACGCTTCGGCGATCACTCGCGCACTCGCACGATGCATCGTGCGGGCTGCCATATATACGGCAATGAATCGCCGATGAACCGCGCACGGGCGTCGGCCGACCCCCGAGGAAGCAATTTACTCGCCGCTCGAGACGGCAAGGGGCCTTGCAACAACGGACGAGCTTCGATCCGAGTGCATTCGTGCAGCCCGCAAGCCTCGCCCCGGGGCCATCGGTGCACTCTCTCGACTCACCGGTGTGCCCACGGCGTAAACGCTTCAAGGGCTCGCTATACGCGCTCACAGACATAAAGTAGCCGTAGATCATATATATAACTGACTACGAGTTCGTTCTCAAACACAATTTTAGTCTCTCTCTCTCTCTTGTTTCTATCCCCTACTCATGCAACCCTCTAAGCAAAGAGCCTCGATCCCCATATCTGCAGAGCCCCGCCGTACCCCTCGTGGGACTTCCGTTCCGCTGGAAAATATGCCCTCAGGCATTTCGGACCAATTCTGCAATTTATTGGCCCCGTCAGGCTGAGCAAAGCTGAACGGTATACTATAGAAAGGGGGCGAGAAATGGGCAAATATTACCCGCGTAAGTGTATACTCTCGGCAATGGACGCCGCTTATAGTATATAGCATTTTGTATAAATGTGGAAAGGCGAGGGGGTTCTAAGTATGCGCAATCCTTGGACCATGGCCGTACGCGTCGATGGCACAGAAAGCCACGAAAGCTTTGTTGCACTACCTCAAGTCGACAGGGCTTGGCGACCATGTGTAGTCTCCGTGCGAACCTTTGAAAGTGCGAGAAACTGTGGTCTCTCTCTCTCTCTCTCTCTCTCTCTCTCTCTCTCTCTCGCGCGCGCGCGGTGTAACAATAATTGATGCGGTTTCACGCAAGAGTAAGAAAGCTACACAGCTGAATAAGGGACGCCGTGAAGTGGAGACTTCCGGGTCTGCAAGTGTTAACCCCCCTTTGGAATCCTTCATATGCCCGAAAAAGTCCGAGCACAGGATCGTGTGCTCGGATTTTTGCGTAAATGCTCGAGCATTTACGCATTGCGCGCCTCGCTGAATGCGGCCGCCAACACCAGGATTCAAGCATACGACCTCAGTGGGTCCCTTTGTACACCATCAACTGAGCCACCGTGATGGGCATGCGGGAAAAAAAAACGACACGTTAGACTGGGCAACCTGGCATCAGTGATACGCCCGTAGCATGAATGATGTAAAATACACATCGAAGATCGCTGAAATTCTCTAGCTGATGCACAAATTTATGCATCGTACGAGGTAATATAGTTCGAATGCGCGCATAACAGACACAGCGAGTAGGTTCACGTATATCGCGCGCTGCCTTTGTACGTATGCAAAAGACGACAAATGAGCTGGTTCAGAGGAGGGTTAGTGGAGGAGAGCCTATAATAAATAAAGTAAATTAGCACGATTAACGATTCCTGCGGCTACAAACTCATTTACTCTACGAAAGCAGCTATGTATACGCACTCCCCCCCCCCCCCTCCCCCATTGCCACCGACTATACCCCCAAAGACTCCACATTTGTAGAATAACTTCAAAATATTTAGCACAGAATTCTAGGACAACACTGAAATAAACAAAACGACAGACACAAGGACTAGCTATTGCAGCTGGTAACAGCTCAATATTTGTTGCTAATGCACACGTTCTATAGCTCTACAATGTGATTAGCTTTCTTTTTTTTTTGTCTGTGTTCATCTGTAGCTTTATTTATTCAAAGTGCCTGGCATTAAACGTTAGCGCAAACTTAGCACTTATGCCTGTTGCGTGTTTCAGTGTTCTCTTAGAATTCGGCCCTAAAATTTTACAAGTTATGGATTACCAACTAGCTCGAATAAGGGTTTTGTAGATCCCACTTGCAACCCTGTGAAAACAATCCGAACTGTGTGCAGCGACGATAAAGACTACGACAGCAGAACGACGACTTCAAAAGGATGACAACGACAACATAACAAGGAACGCCGCAGTATATCTGAACATGTAGGGGGACAGACAAAGCAAGTCCACTTTCAATCCCTTAACCGCTGTCGCAGAAAAAGTGTGTCTACAACAAACAATCAAAGAAACCGCAAGAACCCGCAAGTCTCGCATATCAGCGCGTGCGGAGACGCGCAGTGAAAGGAACAAGCACCGAGTAATGAACCCTGGCACGGTGTTCATTGTCAGGTGGCTCTTCCACCTTCCAAGCCCCAGATGACGCGCCGATGACATGGAGGTGAAACGATGGCGCCGGAGGAAAAAAAACAAGGGAGAAACGCGAGCAGGCAAAGTGATATGCGGTGAGACCGGTTATACGCTGCACTGGCACCGTTAATAATGCTCGTAAATCTCGTCGGCTTCTCTCGTTGTATCGGTCCGCTCGGCAGAGAAGACGTGCGCTGACGCGCGGCAAAGGCTAAAATATCGGCGCGTCAAAAGCTTGAACAGCGTTGCGACAACCCAACCCCCTCCGCACATACCTCGTCGATGCGCGAGCAGAGACGCGTACACCTAGCTTCTCGTGGGTGTAAATCGCGCAGTGCCTGCGAGAAGGTGACCCTCTCCCACACACGCCGAGCGTACTCTGGGCCGCGGCGACAATTAGGCGCCGTGAGAGGTCCTCGCGGGCGCACACGCGTCTATGACGCCGAAGCAATAAAAGCGTCAGCGTGGAGCCCGGCGCTGGTGCGAGAAGCGCGCTGGCTTGTCTTTTATGACATTTTTTTTTTTCGGGGAGGCCGCGCCATTCTATTTAATTACCGGTCTGCCGACGCTGCGCCGTCAGGGCCGAGGCGGTCGGAACCGCGCCCTTACAGCGCGGCGTTTTAATAAGCAATCAATTCGGGCCCGAGGTAATGGGAGATGGAGAGGCGACCATTTCGTGTGCGCGCGCGCCGACGTACGGGGCTTGCCTCGAACGCCGAGAAGTGAGGCGCTATCGCGCGCACTTGGAGCGCTGACGCGCGCTTGCGCGCCGCCGCATCATGCCTCGTATTGCGCGTCGAGGCAGTGACGAAACCCGTTAAGTGATGAGCCCGAGCATTACGCCATCCCTTCGATATGAAATGGGGGCGCTCTCCTGCTTTACGGCACCTTTACGAGCTCGTCTGATATATTGTCCTTCGGCGACATGACCCTCGATGCTATAACGTGTATTAGCGCCAAGCCTATAGACATACTGTTCGCCTACACAAAACGTACTCCACTATACACAACCGGAAAAGATGGTTTCCCCAAACGCACACACGACGCGTGGCGGGGGGGGGGGGGGGGGGGGGGGAGTGAGGGTACCTCAACGCAGTAACGAACACACCTGGGATTGCCCAGGTATAAACATGCACATCAATCTATCGCTCCAACCTGAAGACACAAGCTAGGAGGTCCCACGTACTGAAAAGTGGCTGACTGACCACCGACTAATGTGGGCAAGATGCCTAGCCAAGGGCTCACCCTACCGGAAGAAGAGTGCCAGCCCAGATCGCGAGGTGTCGCCATCAACATCGCACCAACGAGCGCAATGCACGGGACAACCGCCGGTTTTTGACCTGCTCGTCAAATTCCCATGTGGCAACAGCGAAGAAGATGATGTGGCAATGACTGACTGAATGAAAACGTTATTAATTAACAAGAGGGGCCGATTGGTTAGAAAGCCTTTAATCTGGAAGGTAGCCCTCCACCTTCGAACTTTTCCAGGCACTTCTAGACCTAGTCCACCAGGTAGCGTTGGTCGTGCTCGGTATCGGCGAGAATACGCCAACCCAGTGTATAGAGCGTCACTAATGGCTAGAGACAGGAGGGAGGCGAGACGGACGACATATCGATATAGTGCAGTGTCGGCGGTCCGGGTAATACCAGTGCACGATTGGCACGCAGCGCGAGGTCCAGCTGATCGTACTCGAACGCGGCACAATACGCAAGCGGTGTCAAAAGGAAGCATTGCACGATTGCAGTGATTCAGCAATGGGACTTTTTATTTTCCTTTCGGCAAAACGGCACTCGTTCGCTTTCGCATATGCGCGCTTGATGGCCGAATAGCGGGCAGAAGAAAAGCGAGCATAAAAAAAAAAACGCAGCTGGAGAGGATACCGTTT
Source organism: Dermacentor albipictus (assembly GCF_038994185.2). NCBI lineage: Eukaryota > Metazoa > Arthropoda > Arachnida > Ixodida > Ixodidae > Dermacentor > Dermacentor albipictus. The sequence goes on along the minus strand of NC_091824.1, from coordinate 82,935,895 downwards.
TCTTTTTTTTTCTTATTTTTTTAAGTACAGAGGCAGCATCGGTGCCACGCTGCTGTAATCGCGCGGAGCACGCTTAATCCTGCCCAAGCCGACGAGCCTGCGAGCGTGGGAACGAGTTGAAACGAGACCAGCGCGCGTTGCTTCTGCATTTAAGCAGCACGGCTCAGCGGCAACGTATACGCTGATAGCAATAATAATAAGCGTCGTATTACACTCCGAGAGAAAGACGTGTCCATCAAGGAGAAACTGATAAGCCCCCGAGCTCAGAACGCCGGCCAGGAAAGCAAAAATCGCTCTTGAAGAAGAGAACGTTAAGCCCGGCCGGCCCGTTCAGAGAAACGCGTTTAGCTAAGCGTGGATCTTGAGGGGCTATCGAGAGAAGTCCTTCCGGGATGAGGGCTTTATACCGCGCGGGATTTGGTGCCTGTACACGCAGCTGTGCTTTACGTCGCCGCCGTAATTTCCCCTCTGCATGGTTAATACCGCAGAATGAAAAAGAAAAAAGATGGACGCAAGAGCGGTAAGAGAACGGGAGAACGTATTAAATATACTCTGATGGCAGTGCTTAGTATATTCAAGCAGAACGAATATAAGAACGGTTAAGCTCCTCGATTATAAGTTTTCTGAGCACTATATATAGAAGGCAATGAAGTGATGAATGACCCGACTTTATCGAAGCGCCTCTTCCCCCGAGAGAGTGAAGCAAAATTTCAGCGCAGTCTTATGAGGCGGCAATCACTGCGGCCGAGCCAAGGCTGCAGTCTTTCGTTTTAGAGGACGAGCTCCTCTGGAAGGAGCAAGGCTGCGAGATCGACTCCTATAGGCCAGAATTTACGTCCGCAGTCACGTCTGCACATCTCGAGTTCTTCCACACGGTACTTTTGAGCATGGCGGCAAAGGTCCGTCAGTGTATGCCCCTCTCCACTCCCACCCTCCCTCCTATAGGTATATACACTCTTTGTTAATAAACTTTACGCTTTAGTTCTTGCGTTCACTGACAAAGTACACCTTACACTTGCATGTTTGTACGCGTTATACATGCGTGTGTCCCCAAGGTATTCTACTATGTCAAAAAAGCTTTAATTGGTCGTGTAGTTGGTGACGACGTTGATATATTTGTAATAATATGTCCGTTATCTCAGATTCTGAGGGAGAAATACACTGGAAAGATTAGTAGATATGTAGATTAATGAAGCGCGTACACTTCCCTAACGTGCGCCTTCCAAGTCCATACGCGCCTTGTTCACCTTCTGCCAGCGAAGGCTCCCGAAGGAATTCCGCGCAGAACGTTTTATCTGCCCAGCTCCACTTCCGGAGGTCCACGGGATTAGGTGACAGAATGTGAGAATGCTATGCTTACCTTCTACCCCCCTGTGGAGTAGCCAACCAGAACTGGTAACCTCCCAGCCGTCCTGTAGATTCTGTCTTTCTCTTGTGATTATTCTGCAGCTAAGCAAATTGGGGAAGCATATGACCGCGTACACGTCAAAACGGCCACTTTGCAAGCGGTCACGTCATCTGCGTCAGTGCATACTGACATTTATTCAATTGCACGGTCGACCCATTACAGAGGCAAATATCCCAGGTACACGGTTTCACATGCATAAACAAACAAGAAAGCTACGCTCGCTCTGATGACTTTCCTATAATCGACAGACTCGAGAAAACGCTTATGGACACCCTGAGTCTATAGTATATTGTGCGCGTGAACTCTCTTTCCTTTTGCCGTCTTCTTTCTTCCAATCCACCATCCCCTTTCCCCCGGTGCATGGTAGCCAACCGGACGTCCGTCTAGTTAATACATTTCCCTTTCCTTGATCTCTCTCTCTCTCTCATTCATTACACAATTTAAATAAGCGCAGTGACAAGCGCTAACAACCTGTCAACGAAAGCTGTTTCTGTCGATGAGAGAGCGACGACCAGGAGAACCAGGGGCAACCAGGGGAAGTAAGGGGCGTAAACCGCGACAGAGCACGGTTGACTACCCTACACCGTGGAAGGAGAAAAGGGGAACGAAAACCCGAGTAAAAGGCGAGAAGAGAGAGGTAATACGCGAACGAGCAGAAGGTGTTCATTTCGTCACCCGCAGTCACAAGCGATCACATAGGCCGCTGGACTAGAAAAGACGTAACAAAACTCGAGAAACGACAGCGGCAATATGGCGATCGTCACGTCACCACAGCAGCTGGGAACGCCCCAAATCATGTCTCCGTAAGGAAGTAGAAAAGAAGGCGTGGCGGGAAACAAAGCCGACAGGCGCGATATCAGTGCAGCGAAGGACAGGGATCTCGGAGACGCGAAGATGGTGGGGCGCAGTGGATGGAATGCGGTGCGTTTGGATGGTCGATGTGCGAGAGGCAATACGGCACGCCTGTCGGCACTGAGTTATGTACGACAGCGTCCACGACGCCGCCTTCATCTCGAGCAGGAAAAGGAGGAGGAGGAGGAGGAGGAGGAGGAGGGGAATCGCTTTTGGAGATCCCCTGGGGATGTTCACTTTACGCGTGGAATATACAAAGCGAGGCCGACACGAGCTACGCGTTCGCGGCTCGGACGCCGAGGCGCCGAGGAATTTACGAGTGAAACCGTAAACTGGGAATCTACTATAAATACGGAATATACAAAGCGAGGCCGACACGAGCTACGCGTTCGCGGCTCGGACGCCGAGGCGCCGAGGAATTTACGAGTGAAACCGTAAACTGGGAATCTACTATAAATACGGTCCGGACCGCCACTACCCTGGAAGCTGACCTTGCAACCCTAGGCGTCCTCCTCTCGTATTTTCTCAATTCATTTGAAGGTCCACCGCGCACCCAGGGCGAGGACTGCAACCCAGCCTCGTAAACAGCGAGAGGCGTTTATGACCGCGAGACGACGCGATTACTAAAGACGTAAGCCGAAGAGAACCGCTTACGAAACGCACGAAGAAGGCGGCGCTCACGCAATGCACGCCACGTTATACGACGGCCGCCAAGAAATTCTATTTCCCCCTTAACCGCCCGCAGCTCTGCTGCGACGAGAACACGCCGATGGATGTCGTGATTAATGAGACGGGAGCGACAGACCGCGTAAACGACTGCTTTTCGCCCTTCGACGGATAAATATACAAATCGCTTCCCAATACCTCATCAGCCCTTTGAGAAGTGGTTCTTGTAGGGAAAGGAGGAAAGGAGGGCACTATCTTCTGCAGCCCTTGCGGGAGCACGGCTCAGCGCCAGCAGTGGGGAGGATGTGGGAGTGAAGGAGATAGGAGGAGGGAGAAAGGTAGAGAGTCGCAACTCACGAGTATCTAGCGATTAGAGGGCAGCTAGCATTCTATCACTTCTTGCGTCTTTTTTTACGAACGATGCACGATGCATGCAGCGGCGTTATTTCACAGCCGAGCCGTGGCGTGAGCTTCTCGCGTGATCGGCGCGCGGTGTTGCAGAGCCGCGTTGATCCAGGCGTGAAATAAGCTCGCGCGCTCCCAAATTGCGATGAAGCCTCTGTACGAGGCTTGTGCCTATACGCTGGTGCGCTTGATGGTGCATCAAAAGTGATTAGCAGCGGCATCAAAATAATTTTAAAAAGGAACACTTTTTCGCGAACAGGAACGCACAATTGCATGGAAACGAAAAAAAAAAAAAGTGGAGTGCACCGAAATCGCTGTACTATATGTATATATACATTTCTCTTCCGTAATGTGAACAAGGCCCGGCCGTTCAAGATGATCATCTTGCAATCTACCTACAATAGTATCGTAACTCACGGCAATCGCGGACGTGCAATTAGTTCGCCGACAGTCCAAGTGCTGCAAATGATGTAGAATTAACAGGACGAAAAGCCGCGCATTGAAAAGACTTGCGCGCGAGCATATACACGTGAAATCTGCGCCGCTGTGGAAGACATTAAGCAGAGTTAAGCCGTCAAACAATCCGCAAACGCCAAACGACGGTAATTACCCCTTTCAGCACAGATAATATAAGACAAGCACCGCGCGCGAAATCAAGCCTGAGCGCTATATATATAACCACAAGGCTATACGCGATCACGCTTGCCCTTTCGCGCTGTTTATGTCATTCTCCACACTTTACGTATGCTGATAGCTGTGCATCACAAACTATAGCCCTAACTCACACGTCGACGGCGTCTATCTGCATCCGGTGCAAGATGTCGCCACGGGAGGCCGCGCCAATGCGTATACAAAACGAAAATCAGTCTCCATCCGCGATGATATCAACGAATCTGCACTCTTGATGGGTCAATTTCTTCCGGGCCGTTAGCATAGCCGCGCTGACGGTCTCCCCTACCTAATCTACAACGGGACAAAGTAAAAAAAAAGCAAGCAAGACTGAGAACAGGCCCGTGCGCGGCCATGGATGGAGAGGAAAAGGTCGCCGCCCATATACCCCGATGCCGCATTACTCGCAGTTGTGGTCGTTGCGGCTGACAAACGATTGCGCGCTACATCACATCGCAGCGCTCTCGCCTCTCGCTGCCCGGTTAAAACAGAAGGGGGGGGGGGGGGGGGCGACTGCGCAGCCGCAAATTCGCGCCATCCGTCATCGTTAGCGCTAGCACGAACGCGCGCTGCAGCGGAGTGGTTGAATAAGAGGACACACCGCGACGGCAGTGCAGGCGAGGGCATCGCGCCACGGGGTATCTGCGCCGGCGTGCGCAGTCACTCCGTTCTCATCGCTGTCACCAAAGGGCAGAGCGGCGTGGCCGCAGAGGAGCTTCGCCGCACAGCGCAGCCAAGTGCCAAGCCAAGCCAACTGCGCGCTGCAGTGAGAGAAAAAAAAAAAAAAAAAAAAACTCGCTCGAAAGGGTCGTTCGTCAAGGGGGACTGACTCCCCGCGCGAGATATCCGTGTGGCTTGAAAGAGAGGCGCAGCCGAAGAACGCGACGCGTGAACAACAAATAAACAACAAACCGCCGTATGCATACGCGGGCTCGGCGGAGTGCGATACCTAAGAACTCGAAACGTGCGCCCAATCACACCTGGACAACAACACCTTCACGATCGAGTTGTTACTTTGGAATTCCCGCACTGTCGTGCAGAACGCGGCTCAGCGCCAAATACTGTGTCCCAGCTAACTTTAGCCAGAGTTTAAAAACATGCGAATGGCCGCGTAGCTGGACAGAATCAAGGTAATGTTGTTTGCCGTCGCTTGGAGATACTCAGATTATATTATTTTCATTCCGTTTAATTAGATAATTAGTCTAAATTAGTTAATCAACTATTCAAATACTATTATCAAATTAAAAGTGACAGAAAATTGTCGCGCGACTGGCCGTTCTATGCATTTAGCGCGTATTCGCGGGCTTATTTCACGCTCGGTAAAACACTTTTATGTAGCACGCATTGAGAAAGTTGTATCGGGAGTTTTTCACGTCGCTCTGCAATTTTCTCATTGACGCTTTTCATCTGATTATAATATTTGAATAGTTGTTTAAATAATTAAGGCTAATTATCTAATTTGGCGGAATTAAAATAAAATAATCTGAGTATCTCCAAGCGGCGGCAAACAACATTACCTTGGTTCTGCCCAGCTACGTGGTATTCGCACATTTTTAAACTCTGGCTAAAGTTAGCTGGGACACTCTGTATAAGTAGCGAATGTAGACTTGTCAAAATGTGCTGCAAGACCAAAGCGGTAAAAGCTAACCATTCATCCGGCTGCATCATCTTTGCCGTTAAACACAACACTTCACAAGATGGTTTAAGTAAACGCACGCACGCACGCACCTCCACCCCCCCCCCTCACACACACACAACTGTTACACCATATATCTCATCGTGTATCTTGCGAATGCCGCAGCATAATCTCACCCGAGAAACATATATAAGCTCGCCAGACGTGCGGGAGGATTTGCATCCGTAATTCTTTTAAAGCGGTTAGTTCGTTTAAATATTCAAATCAGGGAGGCAAAAGAAGAATTTTTAAAAGAAGGCCGCTCCATCTAAGCCGCGCTAACGTGGACCATGCGAGCGGCTTTCGAGTAATTAAGCACTTTCCCGTACACGGTCGAGTAAGAATTTAAATATTAGCACTGCAGCTGCTGAATCGCAGACCCGCGTGCTGCCGAAAGATTTCTGGCGAACGCGCGATGCAACAGAACGACGCACAAAAAAAGGCACGTCAGGGACAAAGCCTGCCTGCGCATTAAGAACCAAGGAAGGAGGTTTCTCTCGTGGAATTACATCACGGGATTCATTGTTGCGGTAATCAAGGCTAGATTTAAACTGAGATTTCAGATGTGCATAGTTCGCCCTAAGATTAAATCAAAAAAGAAGGAAAAGTAATGACTCGCACAACAGAAAGCACACGATTTTAAAATTAAGTATTAAACGAGTTGCTGTGTGGATACGTTGTATCATCCAAACTCGTGACCAAACCTAGGATTAGAGGGTAGGGAGACGATGCAAAATAGTTGTGACATCTGACGAGTCAATAACGACCCCTGCTTATGAGGAATGGCCGCCAATATAACGGCGTCACAAAATTTTTGCAAGCAGTGTAGACACAATATCTTTAGATATTTTAATTTGCGGCACGCTGTATATATAACGACATTGCTGAGGTTACCTCCGTAAAGGATAAAACATGCCCTCAGCGCTGTAAAATCGTTTTTGTGCGGGCAATACTTCCGGAGGCAGTGCCGGACGATTTGGTTCACAAGTGTCACCACGTTACACCACGGTGGTGATGAACTGAGACACCGCAATATCATGGTGTAATGAGCTCCAGGTTGGTGATTCTGACCACCTCTCAGACATGTACAAGAGTGTGAACAGACCTGATGCGTTGCTTTTCTCTCTTTCGTTTCTATATATTATTTGCTTTCGACCCCAATAAGGTTAAGGTAGCCGTGAACAAACGCTATATATTTAAAGAGATCGCGTGACTTTGAATCGGTCATCCGAAGCTAATTAACAGGCTCTCCTGCGCAGGTCACAAAGTGCGATATCTGCGCCTCGCTAGCAATTTCCCGAAACAGTGTTCGAAGCCGTCGTAACACAGACTCGCTGGTGCTGTAACTAGGTATAAAGACGGCCTCTGAGTGCTCTGTTAGTATAGAACACGGGTAACAGGTTTCTCGGTCTGGCAATTTCCGAGCTATTACGAGCGGCTGCATTGTCCCGGTAATGCCACCTCTATTGAACTACCGCCCCCTTACATGTACTAGACATAATTCCCTCTCACGTCTCTTAACTATCTCGGTAAAAGAACGTTAACCTAGATATAAAGACTAGGGAGCTGGTGCACTCGGTTTCCCGTTCAGAGACATTGCCGGCTAATACGCTTTCCCGGCTTATACGATTCTTAATGGTCCCGCCGAAAGAAAGAACAGTCCAATTTCACTATTCCTGTTCTACTCACATGTGAAACAAATTATAGCAGAGGAGTTGTTAAGCCGGTCGTTAACTCACTGAATACCACTCTATGCTCCTAACCGTCACAACATTATACTTAGACATCCAGTTTTCATTAAAGCCGGCATTTCCCGCCAGTCTTAAGTGAAGAAGAGACCCTTTCTTTTCTTTTCCGGCAGCGGAATTTATTATCCAACGCCAAATCTGCTGAAGTTCCCATACCGTCACATAACGTGTAGAAAAGTAAAAGGGTTGGCGTCGGTTGCGGCTAGCGTAAATCTTTCCCGGGAAGGTTTTTACTACCGGTAAATCAATCTCGTTTGTCGTCGCAAAGCGAGGAAACCGCGACGCTGTTTTATGGACAACCACGTATCGCTGATGGCGAGTGAGGCGCCACCTTTGTTTCCCTTCTGAAGACCCAGTGCCCGAAGTTGGAAGAGGGGCCAAAAAAATAAAGAAAAAGAGGCAGACACTGGTCCATAAATTCTGATCCTTTCAAATCGGGTCGCACATCATCTTTATAAAGACACACGAGAGGAAACAAAAGAAGGAAACTCAAAGTTTACTTTCTGAATAAAGCTTTCAACGTCACCAGGTCACTCACCCCCAACGTTGAACTACGGAAGTATATATATATACACGGTATATGTGATCTCTCAGACGCATATACGGCCGGAGGGTTAACAAGCGGCCGCGCGGGGAGTTCAACGAACACCAATGGCGTCGAACCATTGTTGGGGGTAAATTTGTGGCCATCTTAGCTTGGGGAACACTAGCGCGCGTTCCCCAAACTAAGCCTGACCACCACCTAACCGCCTAACCGTCGCCTGCCATTCGTCATTTACCTACGGGGCCCTTCTCGGCTTGCGAAGCAAACAGGCCGCAACTGAATTCTGGCTTATTACGCTGGCTACTATGGGGCACGCTCGGAACGCCAAGTGTATCAGCAAGCCATTTTCTTGACAGGAAGTACATATATATATATATATATATATATATATATATATATATATATATATATATATATATATATATATATATATATATATATATATATATATATATATAAAATTTGACTCCTTTTCTCTCTTTCTGATTTCTACATGTGGTATGCGATCGCTTACTTTCACATTGTTCAGTCTTCGACTAACTAGCGCACACCGGATAGGAAACAGTGAATACGGCATATCAGTCTGAGCGCTTCAATCGCGACTTGCAATAGGAACGTACCATTCAGCGCGCAGCTCATAACACACAGTCCTTACCAAATTTAACATAAGCAGTTTGTAGATCGTACATGTGTTGAGAGCAGGCCGTCGTGCCCTCTTAAATGCTTATCTATTTGTGCGCCGAAAGTGTACAATTTCTCTAAAAACAGATCTGAGCCGTCAATGAATCCATTTCCATTGGCTTCTTATCGTCCCAAACTTCTAAACGGTCTGACTGATGAAAATCTATAAACATTATAGCTTATGCAAAAGTATCGATCAGGCTGTCTATACACGGACCATCCACGTGCTTCATGGTCGACCATCTACAGACTTACTACAGACCGTCCAAGCAGTTTTTTTCGCGAGCGAGGTCACAGTTAAATCACCGTGCAGTTGGAGAGCAGAAACAACACAGTGGGCAGTCAGCAGATCTCCTCGACGCGAATACCTGCGTCGCCTTTGTCTGCGTACGTGTGCGACCTGTCGTATATATCCAAGAGGGCAGGAAGTGCGCGCGTCGGCACTTTATTTTCTTTTTTTCTTCATTTACATTTACGCGAGCGCAAGCTTCGAAGGCTCTCGGCAGCGGGTGTTCGGTGACCCAAATTGGCAGCAGCCGGAACTGCTATCGATCCACAGCCACTGCCGCAGCTGGCGGTGGCGAAAGGGCCCCGATCACGATGGGATCGGCTCACGCTATCCGTATACACCTGAGCACTTCAAGAAGGAGGCTCGGCTTTTAAGGAACGCCGCCCAGCAGGGTACGCGACCTCATGGGCAGGTTGACGAGAGAGTAGCCTTTATGAATTTACTCAAATGAAAAAAAGAAGAAAGAAAAATAAACTGACAGGTTTTAGCGCCACACACCAGCGCACGTAGTCCAGCATAAAGTTTTAGAGGCTCTCCTGAGAGGCGCTTTGATATATCTTCCTCTCCCCATCCGGATATGCACGTAAGATAAGTATGCAGGTAAGTACGCGCACGTCTGCATATGTATGTATGTATGTATGTATGTATGTATGTATGTATGTATGTATGTATGTATGTATGTATGTATGTATGTATGTATGTATGTATGTATGTATGTATGTATGTATGTATGTATGTATGTATTGTTACGTTTCGCCTATGACGCGCGCTGTAGCCGGCGCGGATTCAACGGACGCCGGGGCTTCGTTCAAAGCGGCGGACATTTTGGCCCGTTCGGAGCGGCCGCGACGCATCCCCGGCGAGCGCGTCCCGGCATGTTCAGTGCCACGTGTCTTTGTGTGTGCGTGTGTGTGTGTGTGCCCACGCTTGTCAAAGCGCGGCAGCCGGGGAGAGGAGCTCCCCCAGTGTGAAGCGAGGAGGTCTGACCGGCGCCGGCCCGTCTGATGCGTCACCTCCTTGTTCCAACATGTCTCTCAGTCCGTCCGTCGCCGCTGTCACGTGGTGTCATCTCGTGACCTTCCTTCTTGCCCGCGACCCCAAGAGTATAAGAGCAGCTGCCCCCGGACGCCAGGAGAGAGGCTCCGATTTCTTCTGTTGAGTAACGTGCTCTCCCGTCTCTCTACTTCGGTCGACCTGACCGCCCGCTCTTTGCGATGCTAGAATAAACAAGTTGTTCTGTTAGCAGTCGCCTCATGCTTTGCTGGGACCTTCGGATGCTTCCAGTGTGCCCCAGGCCGCCAGGCCAACGCTACCCTTGGGGCTTGCGACCCAGTTGCAATAACGGGCGTCAGCACTGAGGTTCCAACAGCTGGTGGCCGCGCTGAGATTCCAACAGCCGGTGCCATCGGTGCGGTTCAAACATCTGGTGGCAGCGGTGGGATCGCGACAACGGAGGCCAGCAGCGAAGATATGCGGTTGCCTGTATGCTGAGCAGCACAACGACCATCCGGGAGCAGTGCAACGAGCCCTGTGTGATGACTGGTTGCCTGCAGCGGAACGACTGCGCTGAATTCTTGGCTGCGAGGTTTGGTGAGTGCGGGACTTTCTTCTTCTGAGTTTTGCCAGGCTTTTGTTAGTGTCAGAAACAGAGCTGGTAATTGGGGTTGTCGTTGCTGCCGGGTTAGTTGCGGCAAGACAATAGTAGGCAGTAGAGAAAGCAGCATTCAGAGCAGCCATGGATTTGAAGTCGTTGCGCAAACCGAAATTGTTGGAGCTTGCAAGAGAGTTGGGTTTGGATGTCTCAGACAAACTCAGAAAACCAGAACTGCTAAGGGCTATTCTTGAGTTAGGAGCAGAGGATGACGAGCTGTCGGAATGCCTTGAGACCATTGAGGAAAGGGCAAAAAGACAGGAGCGCGAACTTAAAGAACAGAAAGAGCGAGACCAACAAGAGAAAGAGCGAGAGCAACAAGAGAAAGAAAAAGAGCGAGAGCAACAAGAGAAAAAAGAAGAGCGTGACCGTCAACACGCTTTGGAAATGAAGCGTCTCGAGTTAGAGATGGAACGCGCTCGTAATGGAAGTCAGGCACACGGTGCAGGAGAACGAGTATTGTTTAAAATGACTGACCTGATGCGGCCGTTTAAGCTTGGAGAGGACATTGGTTTGTTCCTGGTTAACTTTGAGCGAACGTGCGAGAAGCAGGGGTTCTCTCGGGAAACGTGGCCACAGCGCTTGCTCACTTTGTTACCCGGCGAGGCGGCCGACGTAGTCGCTCGCTTGGATAGAGAGGAGGCAGAGGATTTTGACAAAGTGAAATCGAGTCTGCTAAAAAAGTACAGGCTGTCCGCGGAGGCGTTCCGTCGGAAGTTTCGAGAAAATGAGAAAGGCAAAAGTGAGTCATATACAGAGTTTGCCTACAGGCTAATGTCAAACATGCAGGAGTGGCTCAAAGAAGAGAAAGCGTTTGGTGACCACGAGAAAGTTCTGCAGTGTTTCGGGCTAGAACAGTTTTATAGTCGGTTACCTGAGAACGTACGCTACTGGGTCTTGGATAGGCCAGACGTTAGTACGGTGGCTAGAGCCGCTGAGCTAGCCGAGGAGTTTGTGACGCGTCGGGCTCGCGGAGCTAAGGACGGTCAAAAGGGTGAATTTGGCTCCAAGTTTGAGAGGTCGAAGTTCACACCCATGAGAGCAAAGGGGGACACACGTAGTGCGGATGCGAGTGAAAGCAGTCCGACCGAACGTAAGGAGACGGCGGCAACCGAAGCCGAACGCAGAAAGCGGTTCGAGACGAGGCAAGCGCGCGTGTGTTATACGTGCCAGAAGCCGGGTCACTTTTCGGCGCAGTGTCCGGAAACAAAAACAAAAGTCGTATTTTTGTCACTATGCAGCACTGACGAGAACATGAAGCTTCTCGAGCCTTACATGCGAGACCTCCTCGTGAACGGGAAAGAGTGCCGAGTGCTTCGCGATTCCGCAGCTACGATGGATGTAGTTCACCCCTCTTACGTAGAACCCGATATGTTCACGGGCGAGTGCGCATGGATCAAGCAAGCCGTGGAAGCTCACAGCGTGTGTCTGCCCGTAGCAAAAGTGCTTATTGAAGGTCCTTTCGGAGCACTTGAGACGGAGGCGGCAGTGTCATCTATGCTGCCCCCCCAGTACCCTTACCTATTTTCGAACAGGTCCGATCACCTCCTGCGCGAGAAGGGGCTTTTGTTTGGTGAGGCTAGCGTTCAGGCCTTAACCAGATCGAAGGTTCGGGAGCTCGCTGCAAAGGCGGTAGTTGCGGGGCCGACGTTGTCGAACGATGAGAAAGGGTCAGAGGCGCAGCAAGCTGATATTCAGAGCACGCCCGAACTGAACAAAATTGAGTCTGTAGCGTTAAAGGCACCAGATACCGGAGAAGAAATTCCCGATGCGGGAAAGTTAGAAGAGATATCTGCAGATTTGCTCATCGCGCCTACGTCAGACGGACTTAATAGGTTGCTAAAAGTCAGCCGGTCGGCTTTGATAGCCGAGCAAAAGAAGGATGGCAGCCTAGAAAACATACGCTGCATTGTCAAGGAAGGTATCGCCAAGAAAAATGCTCGCTTTGTGGAAAGAGGTGGGGTCCTGTACCGGAAGTATCTAGACCGCAGGGGAGTGGAGTTCGATCAGCTGATTGTGCCTCAGTGCTATCGTCAGGATCTGTTGCGCTTGTCGCATGGGGGTTCGTGGTCCGGACACCTAGGAGTTAAGAAAACTAAGGACCGTCTCTTGCAAGAGTACTATTGGCCAGGGTGTTTTCGGGACGCAGACCACTTTGTGAAGACATGCGACACCTGTCAGCGTGTGGGCAAACCAGGGGACAAATCGAGGGCGCCGTTGAAGTTGGTACCTATCATTACGGAGCCTTTTAGACGGCTCGTTATTGATACAGTGGGACCTCTGCCGGTAACAGCCACGGGGTACAGACACATTTTGACTGTGATCTGCCCAGCGACAAAGTTCCCTGAAGCAGTGCCGCTTAAAGAACTCAGCTCAGTTGAGATAGTCAATGCACTACTGTCCATATTTGCGCGAGTTGGTTTTCCTGCGGAAATCCAATCAGATCAGGGCACAGTGTTTACCAGCGCTTTGACGACAGCCTTTCTCGAAAGGTGCGGTGTAAAGCTGTTACACAGCTCAGTGCACCACCCCCAGTCGAATTCCGTTGAGAAGCTCCACTCCGTCATGAAGCGCGTGTTGAGAGCATTGTGTTTTGAACATCAAACTGACTGGGAGCTGTGTCTGCCTGGGGCGATGTTTGCATTACGGACCGCGCCGCATGCGTCTACGGGGTTTTCGCCAGCTGAGCTGGTGTACGGTCGCTCGCTTCGGTCTCCGCTTCGCATGCTTCGAGAATCGTGGGAAGGCAGGGGCGACGACCCAGTCGTGGTGGAGTACGTGCTTAAGCTCCTCGAACGCTTAAGAAGGGCACAGGAGTTGTCAGGTGAAGCAATGGCAAAGGCCCAGCAGAGGGCCAAAGTTTATTATGATCGGACAGCCAGGGCCCGTCGTTTTGAGGTGGGCGATGAGGTCATGATATTGCGCACATCGCTAAAGAACAAGCTCGACGTGCAGTGGGAGGGCCCAGCACGGATTGTTCAAAAACTGTCGGACGTCAACTACGTGGTGAGTCTGCCAGGAAAACGGAAAGCACAGCAAGTTTACCACTGTAATCTGCTCAAACCCTATAAGCAACGGGAAGCAGTAGTGTGTATGATGGTAAACGCTCCCGAAGAGCTTCCGGTCGAGCTTCCGGGACTAGGCTCAGTGACGAACAGGGAAGACACCGATCAAGTCATTAGTGACTTAATCAGTAAAGCACCGCTGTCGCCTGAGCAGAAAACCGAACTACACCAGCTCTTACAAGAGTTTCAAGGTCAGTTCTCTGAGAGGCCTGGTAGGACTTCTGTCCTTACCCATGATATAGAACTCACCTCCCCAGAGCCAGTACGATCCAAGGCGTACCGGGTGTCACCCCGCCAGCACGATATTATGGAGGCTGAGGTAAAGAAGATGCTACAGCTCGGTGTTATTGAGGCGGGTGAGAGTGATTATACCTCCCCTTTGATTTTAGTTGAGGTACCGGGCAAGGAACCTCGTCCTTGTGTCGACTACCGCAGGCTAAATTCCATAACTAAGGATCAAATTTATCCGATCCCTAACATCGAGGAGCGCCTTGAGAAAGTTAGTAGCGCTCAGTTTATTTCCACCCTAGATCTTGTCAGGGGTTATTGGCAGGTTCCACTTACAGAAGAGGCTAGTAGGTATGCGGCGTTCATTTCACCAATGGGAACATTCCGCCCTAAAGTGTTGAGTTTTGGTTTGAAGAATGCGCCATACTGTTTTTCAAGCCTCATGGATAAAGTGTTGCGGGGACAGCAAGAATTCGCTTTACCGTATTTAGACGACGTAGCGATATTCTCCGCATCCTGGTCTGAGCATTTGGCACACTTGCGGGCAGTGCTAACCCGCCTGCGCGAAGCGGGCTTGACAGTCAAGGCTCCCAAGTGCCAGTTAGCACAGGCCGAAGTTGTCTACCTCGGTCACGTGATTGGTCGAGGTCGTCGCCGCCCCTCTGAAATAAAGGTGGCCGCTGTGCGAGACTTCCCGCAACCGCGCACGAAGACCGATATTCGGTCGTTCTTAGGTGTCGCCGGCTACTATCAGAGGTACATCCCCAGGTACTCTGATATCGCGGCTCCCCTGACGGATGCTCTAAGAAAGACAGAGCCGCAAACAGTCGTCTGGGACGAGACAAAGGAAAGAGCTTTTAGCGCCCTAAAGAGCGCCCTAACAAGCCAGCCCGTGCTACGATCGCCCGACTACACCAAAGGGTTCGTTGTTCAGTGCGATGCTAGTGAGCGAGGCATGGGCGTTGTACTGTGCCAACGGGAAAATGGAGAAGTAGAACACCCCGTCCTGTATGCTAGTCGTAAGCTGACCAGTCGTGAGCAGGCGTACAGCGCCACCGAGAAAGAGTGTGCGTGTCTCGTGTGGGCCGTTCAGAAATTGTCATGCTACCTAGCCGGCTCGAGGTTTATCATTGAGACGGATCACTGCCCTCTCCAATGGCTGCAGACCATCTCTCCCAAAAATGGCCGCCTCCTGCGCTGGAGCCTCGCTTTGCAACAATATTCCTTTAAGGTGCGTTACAAAAAGGGGAGTCTCAACGGTAACGCCGATGGCTTAAGTCGAAGCCCCTAACGTGGGAATCAGCCTCAAAATTGTTTGTTATTGATGTTTTTCTTCCTGAGGCAGGATTTTTAACATATTGCTTTTGTGTAGTGTTTCAAAGTGATGATGTGCTTTCTAGTGCAATTTTCCGATTTGTGGACGCGTTCTGAGTGCTGCTATAGACTACTGTAAGGAGCTAGGCAGTAGTATAAAAGGGGAAAGAGCCTGGCATGGCTTAGTGAGGGTTGTGCCGTGCTTGCTGACTGAGCGGCTAAGTTTCGGCGTAGTTCTAACGCTTGCTGGGAACGAGAGAAAAATGAGAACTCTCCCGAAGTCACTTTGCAGTGTCCTCTGTGAACCTGAACGTGAGAACGAGGCCTTCTCGGTGCGCTGCGCTCAAGAAACGCCGAGGGACGACCGACTTCGGTAATGAGCATCATCGAGCGACATCCCTCCGGACAGCGGATGCAGTCCCCTGACCATCGGGATCTCCTTCCCCCGGCGGGGCGGTCTGTTACGTTTCGCCTATGACGCGCGCTGTAGCCGGCGCGGATTCAACGGACGCCGGGGCTTCGTTCAAAGCGGCGGACATTTTGGCCCGTTCGGAGCGGCCGCGACGCATCCCCGGCGAGCGCGTCCCGGCATGTTCAGTGCCACGTGTCTTTGTGTGTGCGTGTGTGTGTGTGTGCCCACGCTTGTCAAAGCGCGGCAGCCGGGGAGAGGAGCTCCCCCAGTGTGAAGCGAGGAGGTCTGACCGGCGCCGGCCCGTCTGATGCGTCACCTCCTTGTTCCAACATGTCTCTCAGTCCGTCCGTCGCCGCTGTCACGTGGTGTCATCTCGTGACCTTCCTTCTTGCCCGCGACCCCAAGAGTATAAGAGCAGCTGCCCCCGGACGCCAGGAGAGAGGCTCCGATTTCTTCTGTTGAGTAACGTGCTCTCCCGTCTCTCTACTTCGGTCGACCTGACCGCCCGCTCTTTGCGATGCTAGAATAAACAAGTTGTTCTGTTAGCAGTCGCCTCATGCTTTGCTGGGACCTTCGGATGCTTCCAGTGTGCCCCAGGCCGCCAGGCCAACGCTACCCTTGGGGCTTGCGACCCAGTTGCAATAACGGGCGTCAGCACTGAGGTTCCAACAGCTGGTGGCCGCGCTGAGATTCCAACAGCCGGTGCCATCGGTGCGGTTCAAACAGTATGTATGTATGTATGTATGTATGTACACTCGTGAGAAGCAGTAGGGGAGGTCAACTGGACGCTCATCCGGTTTGCTACCCTACACAGAGCAAAGGGGTTTAAAGGAAGAAAGAAAAGAGTGAAAAGAAAACAACAAGATAACGCCTGATAATTGCTTCTTGCGCCATGCAAAATGAGGGCAACCGTTCAAAAATTAAAAAATGTAGCAAGTAGCCTTCCCGCCGAAAATTTAGTCTCATTGAATACTGTATGCGCCGCAGGACGTGTGTGTACAGCCACGACGCTCTCTTGATATGACAATTCGTGTGTTCCCTTCCACACTGCTTTGATAAGAGCACGCATGCGTACGTGAGTGCATGTGTGTGCGTGTTTGCCGAAGTGAAAAAAAAAGAAACCAAAAAAGGGCGCCTAATTTGTGCATGAGGCTATATACATAATAAGGGCAGGCATTCGATCCCATAAAATATTTCCATACGGGCGGGAATATTGCGGCGGGACGTCAGCGAGAAAGCCCGACGGTCCATTTGTCACTCGCTACGTTTTAATTGCCCCGCATATCACGCAACGCCCTCGCGTCAACAGCGAGAACAACGGTGAGGTCCACCAGACCACGACCGCTCGAGCGAAATTGCGATCAGCAGCTGCACATGGAGACACGGGACAGCGCCTAACAGGCACCGCCATCGGTCGCCGGCCTCGATTTTCTTTCCTTTTTGTTTTTCTCCATCCCGTTCGGAGACGAAACATCTGCGCCCGCACCGAGCCAGCGCGCGACCGTCACTTGTCGCGGAGATCCGCGCGAGCTCGTTATCACGAGACAAGGAAGAGGCTCGTTAGGAGTCCAGTGGCAGCCGCATATAGCAAGAAGCACGGCCAGGCCACACCGGACCCAACATCTCGCAATCGCAGGGAAACGAGCATGCCCCTATGCACGCGCATAACCTCTTCTCAGCTGCTGCTGTTGACGCTGCTGCCGGGACCACTGCAATTCGATCGTGTCTCGGGGCACACGACGGTCTCTGTCTCTCCACGTCAAGAACACCGGCCCGCGTCTCTCGTTGCTATCCCGGCACTTCTATCTCGCTTCCTCACGTCGTTCCTGTTCTTTCTTTCTTTCTTTCTTTCTTTCTTTCTTTCTTTCTTTCTTTCTTTCTTTCTTTCTTTCTTTCTTTCTTTCTTTATTTCTTTCTTTCTTTCTTTTTGTTGGTCTTTATTCGTAACTCCCTTCGTCACGCTCGTCATGCTCCCTTATCGACCAGCGAGCAGACGTCCGCGCTGTCCAGGCGAGCCCACCCGAAGGACATCGGCGATATACGAATGCCTGTCGACGTCTGGTCCGAGTGCATGTACTGGGACGCTGTTTTGCCAGCTGCCTTACTTCCCAGGATAGCTCGGGATAACGGCTACTAATCAGTAGAGCATACAAGTAACGAGCCCTGAACCGAAGCAGCGCGTGTTCCGAACGGCAACGCCACCGGAATATAATTTAGCAAAGTTATACAGGGAGCCACATCAGCACCTGCGCACCGCAAGCTCACCTAATTCGGCGTTTTCTTTTTTCTCTCCCTTAATTCTCCTTTTTTGTGAGGCTGTTTCCGGCCTGCTATAGCGTAAGTCGCTTGTCTTTCTTAGGAGGCTGTATGGAAAATCTATAAAAAATTTCGTATAGTATTCTATAGTCCATACAGAATACACAGAAGAAACAAACCATATTTTCTTTAGCTGAACCTATAAAAATTGCCACATTTTCAGAACCACACTCGCATAATTAAACCTATGCCGCCCCCTAACGCATTATTGTGCGCTCGGCGCCCCGCACACTTCAGGAGCGGCTGTCGGGAACAGAGAGGAACTGAAACGCTACAAGAGATTAAATAAAATAAATCCTGGGGCATTAGGATATTGCGGCACCAAAACCCCGATATATGATTATGAGGCACTAGATCCGCGTAATCCGGGCTAATTTTTGACCACCTCGGGTTCTTTACCGTGCACGCAATGCACGGTACACTGGTGTTCTTCTCTTTTTTTTTTCCATTTCGGCCCCATCGAAATGCGGCTGCCACGGTTGGGATTCGATCCCGCAACCACGGTCGTATACCAGCGCAACGCCGAAGCTAATACGATCGACACCACGCGGCGGGTCCCATACGAGATGCGACGTTGGCCGCGTATACGAGAGGATACTATGCTTCGGTCACTGCTCCACTGCGGCTGTCGGCCACGTAAGCAGCTATATAGAGCGCTGCATAAAAACACCGCCAAGCTCGCGCGAGCGTTAACCCCTGTAGTCTTCGAAGCCATCAGCTGCACGGGGCGCGCAAGTGCCTCGTCGCACCTGCAGCGAGCAGCGCGGGATCACTCGTTGATTGGCTCGCGCGATCGCGGGCCGCGGGGAAATAATTAGACGCCGGGTCAATAATTAACTTCCAGCTCGGTTCCGCGGGAACGTATAGCGACATCGCCGCGGGATCGAGGGACGGCCGTTGCACAATGTCGGGCGTCGGCCCCGTGCGGCGATCCAGTGCCTCCAGGTATATATAAGGATTCGGGACGTGTATTTCTATGTGTACTACACTGTAAACGAAAATAAACCCACCTGGGAGTTTTTAACAGGTGATGTACCCTAAAACCTCCCCTCCTCAAGTATTTACTCCGATGTATGGGAGCAAAACAGCGCCATTCCCTCGTTTCACTCCGCTGGCTGGCTGCGGGAGTATTAGGGCGACATGACGCGATTTTACTCCGCTTAAAAATCTTGTTCTCCCGTGAAACTCCGGCAGGGAGTTTTAAAAACTCCCCTCCGCCGAAAGAGCTTGGTCACGTGGCGCTTCCCATGAGGCTGTGCGCCTCGCCAGCGACCGGGCGCATTCGGCGGAGTCGGCAGTGCTCATGGCTGACGGTTTGTTTACATTTGTGAAGTGTCGTTCCGTGACAGCGTTTCGTCAATTTGTTTCCCGTATTTCCTTCCAGAAAGTGTTATAGGCATGCCTGAAGCTCGCTGTTTCTCAGCTTCAAGTACGTTTGCCCTGATCACTTTGCTGACAACGATGAATGCAAGAGCAACGTTTTCAAGTGCGGAAAAAGGCTTAGGTATACCTCGAAGCTGCTCACTGGCTCGTGATGTCGGCTCAGGTTCTGACTGTGTTTTCGTGCTGCGTGACCCTGGCTTGTGTTGTTCAGTACGTGAAATGCGACTTTTATGTCCTTTTGGGTACATGCTGACAACGTTTGGTGTAATGTTTGAAAGGACCGCGTAGCAATGGCAACTGCAGCCACTGTTCGAGCGACGACGTCCGTGCTGGTCGCACATGTATGGCGTACCCCAAGTTCGTTGCGGTGCTGTGTTGCCAGTGAGAAAGATCGGAGTGCAAGCAACTGTTTTTATGTATCTGCGAACGGATATTTTCACCCGAAGAAAAACGGTAGGACATAAGTATGCGTACTGTAAATAAAGCTTCTTATTGAGCGATGTGCATCGAATTGTTATCGCGCATATAGGTTTTGGTCACGTCATTGCTTCCGATATTGCATTAACATTACGCTCTATCCGAGACACTGATTTAGACGCATGCCTGCTCGCTCCGAGTTTAAGCATTCACTCGACAGATCAGCTATGTAGCTCCTTTTCACAACCGAGAGATATTGCTTGGACGCGGAGCAAGTAGTGCGGTGTATAATATGTATGACTGCGCATTTTTCGGTGTTACGTCGGCTGCTGCGGGTCATGCTCACACGTAATAATTTGTTGCTACGCTACCACTATATCGCAAAAATTTAATTTTGCCATGAAGCAGACGCACTTACATTTTTCTTGCTTACTGTAACTAACGCACTACTTTTTGGCCGCGAACGCCGGCAGTGTGCGAAGTCGCTCTAGCACTCAGAATGGCATGCTAATTGTGAAAATTTACGCCATTAACTTTTTTCTCTCACTATTCTGAATTAAAAGTTTTGTGTTGATTAAGGTATTCTGTTAGTTTCAGAGAGGCAGATCTCGTAATAACGAGCATGTGAGTCGTAATTCTGAAAACAGCACAGCTGCTCCCTAGGCGGTTTCGAGGCACACAATATCGTGGCTATATATACTGGCACCGTTGCTTCCTGAGTATCGCGTGTACGTGTGGTGTCTTTCAAATTTCTGCATTGGGCGTTTCTGAAATGTTTATGTATGTCAGGATTTATGTGCTTTCATTGACTTGTTTCGTCGAATTTGACGCGGTCTCGTGTGCATATTTCGAAATTTGACCAGCAGCCTCTGTATATAAAGATGTTCGCGCAAACTGACGCGTTGCCTCTTTTTATACTCCCATTGCACCTAAAAAAAACTCCGTCCATTGCAAAGCAAAAAAGAAAGAAAAGATAGAAAAAATACCTCCCATAATTCCACGCGAAAATTCCGCTCGCACGGAGTAAAAATTCTACTCCGATCATACGGAGCATAATAAACTCCGAACCGGGGGGTCGCTAGAGGACAACCGTTATACTCCCACGTCGGAGTTATTTCCGTTTACAGTGTATATACGCTATGTACGCGTAGGTGGGCTCTAGCGCTGCAGAGTCGAGTCTGCTAGTCGACTCTCGGCAGGCCCAGATGCGTACAGGATTAGCGTACCGTTGGCGGTACAGTCTGACGCATACTTTGCATGTCCCCTGCGTGCGCACGTATTATACCTACTAATGAACGGCGCTCGCGCTCACCTCGTTTGAGGTGAGCCAAGCGGTTTTCGAAAACGGCCTTGTGCCCCACGAAATTGCAATAAGTATAACAAGCGAAAAGAAAAAGACACGAGGCATGCCGTCACGTAATCCGCAAATAAGTGGCCACTCGCGCTGTGTGCTTCGGAATCGGCTTCGGCTTCGGAGAGAGGGACGAAGAAAAACGCGATTGAACGAACGGGTCCTTTCGAGCCAGTCAGTGCACGCGGAGACTGCGGCGTGCGCGTTCTGTGCCACGCGTGCGATTTGGGGATTACGGAGGGCACCGCACCGCCGACAACTATATAACGCTATATAGCTGACGCTCGGAATTCCGACCGCGCGTCGAAACAAGAGTTCGCTTCCAGCGCGTTCACACGCTCGACCCCGTCAAACCATGCGAATTCAGCATGCGCCTGGGCGTCACGGGTTCTCGTTACGGGAGACACGCTTAATGAGGCATCTGCTCTTCTTGCCGCGCGAAAGCGCGCTTTGTCGCGCTGCGACGGCAGCGTTGTACCAGCAGGGCGCGCGCGACCGCGGTCTAGCGATGGGGCTCCGGTTACGTTTTCTAGAGAGAGAAAAAAGTCCGCAGCTTTTTATATTGGGGGGGGGGGGGGGGGGTGAGGGGAGGGGTTATGGTATTCCGGCGATTGTCACGGGACGGCAAGGGGACAAGACCTGTGGCGTTAACTAGCCAGTTAAGCTTTGTAGCACGCGGCAAAACATATTGCCTAACAGCTTGGCCGACGGTGTCGTTTTACGAATAAATATAAAATGCACAGAGGCGATTTTTCTTCGTTGCACGTGTGTATTTTTTTTTCTGCCCGTGCGCTTCCACCTTTGTCTTTCCAAAAAAAAAAAATACAGCCTGCATTCAAATTTTTCAGCGTTCCGTTGAATATGCTCTAAATGAATGCTTCCACACAAAGGATTAATTCCCTCTCCTCGTCCCAACAACCGGTCAAACACCGCGGCACCACCACTGTTGACACGCGCAGCCCTCTCAAGCTATATACATATATCGCAGAGAGTAGTTGTAATAAACTAATCGACCATATCACGCAACTCAGTCGGCTCGAGGCCTCTCGACGCGCCACCGTCCTGCACCGAAATGGCACAAATGTAGCTACCCTTTCACGTTCTAAACAAATACATAAGAGTAAAACTTACTGTGGCTGGCAATTGACTCCAGAGAGAGAGAGAGAGAGAGAGAGAGGTGCTTGATTTTGAAATGTCAGAAAAGCCGGCCTGAGAGGCTGAAATTGATTGCTTTAGCGTGCTACTATTGTGCGCCAGGGTGAGGTACGTGAAGGGGTGATGAATAGATAGGCGAGTATATTGGCGACATGAACTGAGAGCGTGAATAAATAGACTGTCAGACTAGTAGCACTTGTTGTTGGCCTGTAGTTGGAACAGGTTCACCTTGGTACAAATGGCACGAAACAGGACGGCAAATGGGAGTAGACCACTGGACAGGTGCAGCTGTCAGATGAGCCATTCACGGCCGCGAGTCCAAGTCCTGTGCTGATGTAGGAATGCGCGAAGTGCACGTGTACTGCTCTGCAAATAGATCTATTCCGGCCGAGATGCGGGTGGCACGTCTTCAGTAAATGGAACCGACAGCTCAAACGCACGTACACTTAAATACACACACATACACACACAAGTTGCAACTACGTGACTTGCTCGTAAATTGCATGCCTTTAGGAATTATTGCAGAGACTCAGCGACCACATTGAAAGAACAGCGAGCAATGCAAGGGCTGGAAGTTTCTCTTCGTCTGTTGGTGGTACTTAAATATTTCCCCCTCTTTAGTTCACAATGTTATGTGCATCCATGAACATAGCACGCATACGTAACCACCTTAGATGGCAAAGAGACTACTTCGGTTTGTGGTCGTCATCGCACTAATCCGCAAGTTAATATATGTACAAGTACTGTCACCATACCGCTGAAAGAGACGAGTGTGCCCCTGCTTGCACGCCGTACGCGAGTTGAAACGCATATTAATGACACGCAGTAACGAAGACAAAGCGGTCAACCCAAAGGGAAGTAAACTGAGGCCAATTAATAAGTTTCCCTGCTTACGTATAGTTCATGCAACGAGGTGCTCTCCGTCGCATGATATGCACAAAAAAAAAAAACGAAGATAAGATGAAGACACATGACAGGCACCAGGGTCGTTTTTTCTTTTAGAATACCGCATGTAATGAAGAAAGTAAAACTCGTCTTACCACGCGCACTACGAATACGTACACGGTAATGAAGACAAACTGACAGATTTGCTCGCCGCCTGCCCCGCGAAATTCCTTTTGAACTCCGAAAACGAAGTTTCCTCGCTAGAACTGCGCAATTTATATAAAGCTATCGCTCGCTGTCGTCAGAATCAAAATGTTTGTTTTCGACGGATAATTTTTCTACGGACGATCAAGTGGCCGTTTTTGTAATTCCTAACGAAACAGACAAAAAAAATTTTCATTTTATATGGTGCGCCGTCTCAGGACTGATTTAGACTTTTTTCAATGTGAAAACGGAAGCCGGGAACTATTATTTTGTTGCGTCGCTTTCGCGTAAGATATGAAAAAAGTAATAATAAATTGATAAGGACACTGTCTAGAGGACATAACAAGGCAGTTAATCATCACTGTATAGCTGCTATTGTGAACGTTGCAGACAAACAACAAAACTTTCCGAAGGGAAGATGATACGGCAACGTTACAAGCTCATTGCACTGCTTTTCCACGAAGAACTAAAGCACGGAAAAATAGCGAGGATCGACAAAACACCTGCGCAATCGTTGCATGTGCTCAATTAGGCAGAATAATCGAGAGCATAGCCAGTTGTTACCTTTTGAGAAACTATATACAGTAACAGTGCCGTCAGTGGTTGTGGAGCATAAGGTAATCCGAAAAAGAAGAAGAGACGAACAAAAAGTTTGTCTTCTTTTCGTTTCTTTTCTTAATTCCGCTTACCTCTTGCGATACATACATATATGCCCCAATATGCCCCCCAGCCTAACATTGTACTTTGTTATTAACCCTCTCAAAGTCGGGTTTTTTCGGAGATGACGAACCCCAAGTGCCAGCTTTGTGTATTTTTCCCCTCGGATATTATAAAACGAACACAACGGTTCATTTTTTGGTTGCACATAAGTGGAATACAAGATGATACGGAAAATAGCAAATGCTCTCTTGGTGTGGTCCTCACCCGTTCCTGTTTGGCATAAAAGAATGTCAAAAGGAACGCGGCGGGACATAAACGCGGGAACGTGCCGGTATGTCAGTGGCGCTGAAAGTTTTAAAAGCGTGCGAAGAACGACCGCCTGCGCAGAACGTGCTGCGCAGAACTGAAGAGACCCTTTGACCGGCAAGTGAGTGGGAAGGATAAAGGAATGAGGTGGGAAGGAGGAGAAGAGGAGGAGGAGGGGGGGAGGAGGGCATCGTCTGTCGATAATGAGCGTCGAACCGGGCGCGTGCCCCCGGAGGAACGTGATAAAGGGCGGCGGAATGCGCGCAGTGTCGCAAGCTCCGAAGCCAGACGCCCGCCGGAGTGTCCCGCTCGCCTGCCTGCCTGGCTGGCTTCTCCGTAGGACTCCGCCCATCCCATGAGGCTGACGAGCCGTAAAGTAGAGGACGGCGATAAGCAAAGGAGCGACCGCCGCCGCATCCGACGAGGACCACGCGTGCGCCTCCGAGCCGTCGCCCCGGGGGGCGAGGGGCGCGCGCGGAAGCACGACGAGGAACGCGAAATGGGAATCGATAGGGCGAGCATGATTAACAGGCCGCTTAATCTGGCGCGACGCGAGACGCGAGGAACGCCCCCGACGCGGTGCTGAGGAGATTGCAGTGCGCGCTGGCGACGGCGGAGAAGACGACTGGCAGTGTAATGCGCAGCATCATACAGTCAGTTCGAGGATAGAGGAAAAAAAAAACGAAAGAAGTTTCGCATTCCTGTAATGGTAGAATGAGATAAAGGGATGAACAGATGTGGGGAAAAACGAAAAGCTAAAGAAGAACGGTACGAAAGATGACGCGAATAAAACAGCGATCGCAATGTGATGCGCACAGTGCTGATGCTTGGGGGTGCTGCTTTAGTGAGAGAGAGAGAGAGAAAGAGAGAGAGAGAGATCAATGATATAGGAAAGGCATGGAGGTTAACGAAACGGGGGTCCGGTTTGCTGCCCTACACCGGGGCTAAAGGGAATGGGAATGGAAAGAGGCAGAGATGGAGCACTGCACGGATGCGGGAGGATGCGTAGGCCGTCTGTAAGCGGTCACTGCCAGTGCACCTCGAGAACTACGCGCACTATGTCTAGTGCGCGACTAGCCGCACTACGTAAGGCAGCCGCAGAAGCACCGCGAATAGAAAAAGAGGAACAGACCAACTGTGGCTGGAGCCTGCTGGCCAGGGCTTTGCTGCGGCGACTTCGCCATACGCTCTGTAAGAGCAGAGGAGCTAGCACGTACTCCGTGCCGATCACGGTCGCGACCACCGACCCAAGTGTTCTCCGTTTCGCTATAGTGGACAGAACAGGATTTTTCGGAGTAGCGAAAGACCGGTGCGATTTCGCCTGCGACGTCATCATACAGTTAGTTTATGACTTCTTTGAGCTGAATACAGAGCGCACGGATTAACGGCACTGACTTCCACGTATTAATTCGATTGTGAGTCCTTTTCCGATTTTCGTAAGATCGTTAGTCTGCTTTTAGTTTTCGGTAAAGATAACATTAAACAGAAACTGTAGCAAAGTAGAAATAAAGAAATCTAAAACAGCGGATATATGCAATAGGAGTTTTCAAAGTAGTCTTGCCTTGCCCTTAGGCCAACGGCTATATAGCCTGAAACGTTCCCCTTGAACACATGGCTACCTTGCTGTAGGATGACTTCGACTGAGACGGCACTCGCAAAAGTAAACTTGAATAATACTTGCGCACCGCTTACATAGTGGAAGAAACGAGTCGGTCTGTCGTACGTATAAAAAATAACGTACAGCGCGAAATACGAGGACTGTGAAGACGACATACACAGCGCAGTCCTTGTCTTTCGCACTGTACGTTATTTTTGATCATGAATTACCAACTAGCTTAAGCAACCATCCTATTCGTACGTACACTCCGGCACTTGTGCTGCATGTTGCAGCGATACAGCGTTTCCTCACTGTGTCGGCATTATAGAACAGCGTACATTTTCTTGTGCCTCCTACGCGCTCGATCCTTCCAGATACCTATAGTGCCGGGACAAAATCAGTTCTCGCGAATTCTGCAGCCGAGTCACGAGGCGCTGGCGGAGAGATTAGGCCGAACGAAAGGGAAACACGGGATCAAGGAACGTAGGCGCGCCAAGGGGATACGTGCGCTCCAACTCCCTATATATAGCAGACAGCTAGAAAGGATATCGGGCACGCGCCGAAGAATGTACAGAGCTTCAGCAACACACAGCAGAAACCCGTCGCGCAAGTCGTTGGCGCAGGCTGCTTATCGGATCCATCGAATTCAATCACTGCAGCCCTTCATGTTGCCTGTCATTGCGTTCGAGAAACGAGTTCGGCGGAAGTGTAACACACACAAACCAGCACGCAAGACCGACAGCGAAAAAAGGAGAAGAAAAAAAATGCCCTCCGAAGGAAAGAAGCCTCGTTTCGTCTGACTCCACCGAGAAATCGGAAACTGTCGGAATGGCGCAGAGAAAGAGACAGAAGAAGCAGCGAACGGGGCCACCGAAATACGTCCAGCTCCAATCGTATATACGTCAGTCCGTATGGAACGGGCACCTCTGGAACGGTTAGGCAGATACGAAACTTCCCCCTCCTACGGTTCGCCTTCCTTTCTCTCTGTACTTACTTCACCGAGAGCGTTTTTCTTTGTTGCCGACGTTGTTTTTGTTCAAAGACAAAAGCCCCGAATCGATATCGCACGGAGCGGGAAGAGAAAACGTCCGATACACAAGCTGTGCTTTTCTCTATACGGCACGGTGCTGAGCGCGGGGAAACGACCGTGTAGCGGTATCCGGCTACTTCGAGGAACAGATTCGTTTCTGGCAGTTGGCGGTCGCGAAATACGCGGCTCAGCGTAAACATGCTCCCGTTTAACTTGGGAAATACCGGGAACAAAGAGGAAGACTTTCGCGAGAAGGACCTTTGCTGACTTTCTATTCTCTTTGTCTTTCAACGAAATGAAAATCATCGAAAACTCGCTCAACCCGCACGAGACTGGTTGTCGAGCCACTTCTGTATAGAGCGTTTATCCCATCCATGTAACCATACATTTACATGGCCTACAACACAATGAATGAATGAATGAATGAATGAATGAATGAATGAATGAATGAATGAATGAATGAATGAATGAATGAATGAATGAATGAATGAATTAGTTAATACCGCGCACCCCTTAACTGGATGTAACTGGAAGCAAAAAATGCTGCTAATTTCTTTCAACACCATCATCACCCTATTTTTGTCCACTAGGCTACTGCATGATGACAAAAAATGAGCAGCATTTTTTCTTTTTTTATAGACGCACCTAATTCAATCCTGATAACTATTCCCGCCTACTGCCCGGCAACTAGGGGCCGAATTCACAAAGCCTCTCGTTCGTGGTGCTCTTTATCATTGGTCGGCCACCTTCGCTAATAATACGTTTAGCATTACGATTGCTTGAATTAGCTCTTACGAACAATTATAGCATGATAGCTTTTTGTGAATGCGAACCCACATGTCCAAGCAGGACCGAAGTGTTAAGGGAAACGACTCCTCCCCAAGTGGAACAAAGCGTGCGCGGAAACCCACTTGAAGGGTAACTCAAACGGTTTATCGATGTCCACTGACCTTCATAAAATTTTAAACATATATACATTCCCTTTTGCACTCTGATTATCTGTGCCAAAGGATATGGCCGCAAGTCATTTATTATTTTTTTTTCTGGAATATCAATCTTAAAGATTGGTAGCACGTACCCGACTCGTGCCCACGAACGTATGACTTTTTTTTTTTTACTGACTACCCTACTTTTCGTGACGTCAAAGGCTACACCGCCACTTCGCCCAGGAGCGACGAAGCTGGCTCCTTTTTCCGCGAGACGACGGCCGACGATCATCGTTTTGACAGACGTGATGACCGGTGCCTCTCTTCCTCTTGCCGCAGCACAATGCGTTGAGCTTGAGACCGTGAACCACCTCGCGCAGCGGCGGCGGGTCAAAAGAAAACGGCGATCCCTCAGCGCTCATATACCGTCGCTGAAGTCGTGCTTCCCATTTCGAAACAAGAGGAAAAGCTCCCCGAGTCGTCAGAAGACATCGTCAAATGCGCTTTCTTTGGCGTTAGCAACACATGAACTGAGCGTTTACGTCACGGTGGTGTAAAATCTGACGTCATTGACTCATCGTGACGTCACACGAAGAAACTACTAATTTCGGTACCTCGTTTGGTGGTTATTTGAAATTGCTGATGAGTTTCTAGGCAAACAGAACCACCCTACCAGTGACAGAACTGTCAATGCCATTTGAATATGAGAATACCTTAACATCGTTTAAAAAAACGCCGCAGCTGCCCTTTAAAGAGTAACTGCTTGCTCGAGATATAACTCCATTCTCTAAAGCCACTCGCGTACTAAATAATACAGCAGTACGTTCACTGTGCATGGACTCAAGCTGAGTGAACGCTTTCGGCCGTGGAGTAAAAGAACTGTGAATGCGGAATCACATACGAGACAAGCAGTTGCGTTTTGCAAAAGAAGTTGTCAGTATTACTGCAGACTGTGTGCACGTTCATAGACCTCTCAATGCACAAGCGTATAGGCGGCTCGCTTCGTCCCCCGTTTTCGTCATCGTTACTACTCTCCTTTCCCTTATTTTTTTCTTTATTTATTTATACGGTACCAAATTCAACGATGAGATAGCGAACATCGTCCTCCGACAAGCATGAACTCCTCATCTGAGCGACATTGGAGCCGACGCACTTGCAATTGCGGTGCTTGTAATCGAGCGTTTCGTGGTTGTACTAGCGACGCGTTCAGTGGTGCAGTTTGCTTCACTTTTTATGGATCGGCCAGCGCACGCTAAACGCGGACCCTGGCTGACCGGCATTCATCGCCGATAAATATGCAAAGAAAAAAAAAGAAAACGCGATTCTACTGGCCCCCCACACTGACGCCGTTTTCCAGTTAACCAACTATGAACTCGCCTCAAGATATTCTCGCTTCGGAGAGCTCGCGTTGCCGGGCGGGCTCTGCGATGCCACAGGGAAAGGTCCCGGCCCTTCGCGAGAGCCCATTTAGAGAAGTTCTGAGCGATCCTGTTCGCCCGGTGGAAAGTCCCATTAACTCATTAGTCACATAGCTGGGGTCCCCCAACCCATGGTCCAATGTGAGCACAGGTATTTGCGGTACGCCCTTCGAAATTCGTTCGGCAGGGATAGTTGCGGAAGACAAGGAACCGCTTGTGTACAACAAATTGTTCCAAACAATGCCTCTGTGGAGGGCAATCAGATGTGCAGCGTGCGCCCTGGGTCAGGGTTACAGACAGGAGGTAGAGGTCGCCACTCGCTTTCTATTTCGAGCGCTCGCCCACACGCAGACACAACGGCGCGCTACAATGGGAGAGGCGTAGCTCGCCGAGCTACGGGTTGTGGGGCGACGCGAACCTTTGTCACAAGCAGACAGCTATACGCGTATATAGTAAGATCTTAGAAACTCTTAGAAATTCGTACGTAAAAATCCCCGTGGAAAGCCGGAATTCCTGTTCATTATTTAGGAAGTAAGTAACGTTCTGTCTCGTAAAGTTCTGGGCTCGTATTCACAAGAAGCAAAAATCACTTACGAGCGAAAAGCCTTGCGAATTCGGGTCCTGCGATTTAAAACAAGTGTCACAAGCCCACCTCAGTCATCGCGCTGCACAGCTCCCTGCCGGCCGAAATCATTTTAAAAGCACTGGAAGTTGCCGTTGTGGCCTGTTCGCAAGGAATGCAAACGTCACCAAAGGCACATGTGTAAAGGCATGCGAAAAGATAAATGTCCCCCGTTCACAAAAAGCTCTTACCCTAGAATTGTTCGTGAGAGCGAATTCAAGCCAATCCTTGGCAATCCAGCCAGTCAATGGCAAATCGCACTTAAGAATGAAAATCTTTGTGAATGCGGGCCAAGGAGCATTCAAGGCGCGCTACAAACGGAGGGCGAATTTCCGCGGGTCGCACGCAGTCCTCGTATTTGAGAGGAGTCAGTAGCAATAAAGGTCAATTCACTCACGTTATCAATAAGGTAATATTTGAGATGCACTTTCACAAGGCCGAAGACACTCCAAAATTATTTAAAATAACCTCCTCCAATAGGTGTTTACTCGTCTACAACATACGTTGCGGCATCAGGAGCTTCCAAAGGCAATCTCGCGCTTGATTGATTGATTGATTGATTGATTGATTGATTGATTGATTGATTGATTGATTGATTGATTGATTGATTGATTGATTGATTGATTGATTGATTGATTGATTGATTGATTTGGGTGGAGAGCCTAGCAGAGAGGACAGAGGTATACACAACAAAGCAACTAGTTAAGAACTATCCATAGGATTCGAAAAGGGGCGTTGCTTTCGACGCCGTGGAATGGCTGCCAAATTACGTAACATGTGCTTGTCTGAGCCAATCAGAAAGGATGCCATGACGCCCACTGAAGCCAATAACAGAAGGCGAAATGACGTAATTCCCGAGAACGTGGCCTCTGATTCGCTAATGGTCGGTACAACCTTCCGAAAGCCGCACCATTCCAGCAAGACGAAGTACAGTGGCGATTAGAGAGAGAGAAATAAAGAGGAAGAGCTCTCGACTACACCAACGCAGCTACCTCATTCTTCAGGCATTAGGCAAAACGCGTCTCTAAAGAAAGGAAGCCACAAGAATGAAGGTAGAAAAAGAGGATATCCAACTGGCAGCACCATTTTCTACCAGGAGATGTTGGCCGGTACATACAATGTATCTTTCGGCACGTACCCTCAGCCAGCAGTGCGCCATTTCACGAAATGGGCTGTCGATAAGGGCTGATATATGCTGCAATGGAAATGACCATCGCGTTGTGTATAGAA
Organism: Dermacentor albipictus; assembly: GCF_038994185.2. Lineage (NCBI taxonomy): Eukaryota > Metazoa > Arthropoda > Arachnida > Ixodida > Ixodidae > Dermacentor > Dermacentor albipictus. Next base: position 82,904,788 of record NC_091824.1, on the reverse strand, counting down.
AGAAAAAAAAAGCTTTACAAGGTCGTAATAAATGGCACACTTATCACAGTGTATAAGCCCTTTCTTTCAGTCCGGCGACGCATCCCAAACGAGCATAAGGGTCCGCTAAATTCTGATTCAAGCTCTTCCTCAGGAAAAATAAAAGAGAAATCCGCAAGCTTCGTGTTTTTCGCGCCAGATACCGGATCGAAGCGAAGGAATTCGGCACGAGAACAAAATAAAGAAGAAAGATAAAGAAAACAAGGCGGAGAGAAAATAAGATGACGGATCGGACGGCGCGCGTTTTTCTCTTCCCCGGCACGTCCTCCACTTCGTGATTTAATCGCAGTCGTCGAGAAGAAATCCGAGTCTTCGCTTCTTAGCTCGAAGCGATTTCTTCCCGGAATGAAGAAGAAGTCACGTGTCAAGAAAAAAGAACGAAATGTGCGGAAAGGGTGAAACGCTCCAACGAAGAAAGCCAGCTTCCGACTTCGCACACGACGGCAGTATAGCTCTGGGCACGGCTAGTGTGTGTGTATGCAGCGAAGTGACAGCAAACCGAATCCCCCTCCCTCCCTCCCTCTCCGTTTTTTTTTTCTTCTCTTTCTCCATCGAACACACACCCTTGCGCGCTGTTGCTACTGACGCTACGATGAGATTTTCTCTTCCGTGCACCGGGTCCTACACAGTGTGCCCGGAACTGACGGCTCGAAAGGCCGAAATCAGTTATGGAGAGAGAGAGAGAGAGAGAGAGAGAGAGCTCACAGCGTTGCGGGCAACCAACACATATTCTCTCTCTCTCTCGGGCACACACACACGCACAAACAGTCTCTCCTCTCATCCCGTACGGAGGCGCCCGCGGCTATTCCCAAAGCCGGGCCATTTGAGGAAGAACGCGTCTCTCTTCTCGGGGCAGCCGGCATCCTGTCGCTTTTATCCCCGGACGTCGGAAACGCAGCTGCGCACATGCTCTCCGCACACCGTTTGTTTTACCTTCGCGCATCCGTGCGTCGACTCGCTTGTAGCGACCAGCACAGCGTGCAGTGCCAGTCGTTGATCGGCTTCCCTTCGTCTCCGCTCTGCGGCGCTGCCTCGAGGCGGCCGCCCTTGATCTAGCGGGCGCCCGCAGAATGATGTGCCGTACTTGTCCGCGCATTTCGCTTGCAGAGGAGCGACGTTTGCGGAGCGCGCTTCCGTGTTTACAAAGCCTTTCGTGGAACAAAGGGAAATGTGGGACGCGTGGCAGCTGCTACATCAATCTCGAGAGTGCGGTAACGTTATCGGCAGTCCGGGAAAATCCACGTTGCGTAGGATACTTACTTGTGAAACTTGAAGGTATATCGAAGCAACGCAGCTAAGCATGCCAATATCGATTTGTCTTCTGAACGAAACGATGACAACCGATTATGCGGGGTATACAGCGGCGCCTCTGCGCTCATCTTCAAAATGCGCGGCGCTGTTCATATCAGGGGTGTATACGTAGCGGTGAGAATGAAAGATTCGTTCGCGAGACAATGAACGCGAGCGTATTTCGCGAGCAGTCGGAGAATTACACCTCGACCATTCTGACGAGCGTACTTATATGTAGCCAGCACTCAATCATTCAAGTCGATTCACGTTACCCATTCACAAGCTGTTGCTCTTCTTTCAAAGCACGTGAAACGAGCTCGAGGGATGTCTCTTAAGAGTTTCATCATCAGCGCGTCTTTGCAGGGTACACGCCGGTCGAGCCAAATGTTGTAGAACTGCAGGGTTCACGCAAAAAAAAGGGGGAAAAAAATGGCTAGCCGACCCAATTTCTGGGCGTACATGCTTACAGCGCTATCATGGTGATTAATTGATTTAGTCCGGCGTATTACGCGTAGCGAGCGCAAATCGTTGTGAGACTACATTGATTAGCTTTAGTGTCTGAGGCCGGTCGAATTAGCTTATCTCCCGCCGTAATTTCGAGGGCCTTCATGGTCGGTTATGCTAGCGTTTGTAGCGCTTAACACGCCCCGGCCCACACGGGGGACTTGCGAAGGCGTGGTTGAAATATCGGCCTATATAGGAAAGAGCGAGTGAGGCGCTGCAACATAACTACAATATAGTTTGTCTTTTTTCTCCCAGTGTACGATGACGCACCAGTCGTGCCAAGTCTGCGTTACAGGGTGTGTAAAGGCACGCCGAGGTAATGCACAGTGCGATGGGGTTTATACAGAGCGCCGCCATAACGCCACCGGAAGGCTGCAGCGCTCCCGTGCCTACATTCTTGTTGGCACGCTCCAAACGGTTGCAGAAAGATAAGTGAAAGGGCAGAGCAGTGGCTCCTCGATTATTACTATTGTTATTGTTATTTTACGAAGGGAAGAGTATCGCGGGCGCTGAAGACAATGCAGAAAAAAAAGAACAGATAAGGAGAGAGCGAGAGGGAAAAAACAAACAGGCTTTCTCGAAAAACCGGAAAGGCGATGCGCCAGATTAGGACGCTGGCGGGGCAAGATCGTTTCCTCGGATGACCGTAAATAACGGAAAGGCCACGGGCGATCAGAGGTGTTGACGGCAAAACACCGCTGGCCTCCAAGAAAGCACGCACGGCGGTCGAGACACAGCGACCGCAACACCAACGAAGCCTCAAATGAAGAAAACGTGTAAAAAAAAAGAGGGGGGTGCATTAGATAAGTAAGAGTGTGAAGAGCAGAAATAGAGAGCGCTGCGGCACAAAGGCGGACACCGCGCCCGCAGAAGGAACAAAGAAGGCAGAAAAGGGAAGGAATGGGGGGAGGGGGTTAACAAAAGCGAGAAAAAAAGGAGTTGGGGAGAAGGAATGCTAACGAAAGAAGGAGGAAATGGCCCAAGTCTCCTTGGTGGCGGCGAAAGCGGCGCGTCGCGCGGACGATTAATCCTGGGCAGCCCCTTTTATGTGCTGCCATTCTGCGCCGGCGCCTTCAAAGGGAGGCGGGGCGGAAGAGTTCAAATGGAAGTGCCGAAGTATTGCGCGGGCGCATTGCCGGGGAAACGAGGACGAAAGGCACAGACGAAAGGATAAGGGGGGAATTACAGATCGAGAGAAATGGGCTTATGAATTTATGAATCCGGAGGTTCGAAAGGCACACCGACGCGCGGGAAACGAGAGAAAGTGGGCGAGGGCGGCATACCGGGGAAAGAAAGACCGAAAAGGGGAAAGGGGGAGGGGGGTCACATTAATACCGCGCCGCTCGAATGACGCTAACGGAACCGCGACCGAACGGGGGTGCCCGAGGACACAAAAGGAAGGAAGACGCGTGCCGACCAAAATGAAAGTACTAAATCGAATTAAAAGCGCCGAGAAGCTCGAACGAGATTGACAGATAAGGAGCGATCGAAAGTGAAAGTGTTTTGAAAGAATGGGGAAACAGAAAGAGATTGGAGGAAAATGAAGAAAACGGACGCCCGGTTGCCGTTCTGTCATTATCGCCTCGTCGCAAACCAGGCTAGAGATAGAAGGGGAAACAGAAAAAAAAACAAGACACAAAGGATGGGAGGGTGCTGGGCCTTTGCACTGCGAGTGTCCGGCGAGCATCGACCAGAAAAGAAGACGAAAACAACGGGGCAACACAATGGGAAGGGCGCCCAAGGCGCTGAAAGAGCCGATGCGTCGGCGGCCGCGTTTATAGGAACAGTTCGTAACACTTCCTCGCCGCCTCCCGCCATCGCTGCGCGTTTAACGACCTTCGCCGCAGGGGTGGCACGCAGAAAGCGGTGCAGCAGCAGCAGCCGCCGCGAAAGGCGATGATGACGGCGGCATCGGGGGGAGCGTCGACCGACCGTGACAGCGCCGCGACCTCCTCCGTTCCTCGGGAGCAGCGGCGGGGGGGGGGGGGGGGGGGGGGGGCAGCATGCTATGCCCGACAAATGGTCACGGAAATCACCCGCCAGCGAGGCTGGCTCTGACTGGTCCGGGGCGTAAATCTTCCCCGAGACCACTGCCGTGCGTCTCGCTGTTGTAGCACAGAGAGGAGAGTATACATTGCGGAGAATGCAGTGTGTGTACAGGTCGATTCCATCTGCGAGCCACCGCGCGTTCTTTGGGGCGCGCGACCGGCCGCCCTCTCATCACTCCTCGCGAAGTTCGGCGACGAAGTAATCGTGTTCCTTCCGCCGAGCCGTGTAGAGGCGATGTGGTGATTTTCTTTTTTTGGCGGGACTCTCTTGTGCGCACTGCACAGACACACTGTTCTCGCGCTGAGACCGTCAAAGTGAATGGCGGGTTCGAGTCATTTGGCGTACCTCATAACTTGAAGCCTTCTGGTTGAAAAGCTTGCAGAAAGAAGACGTCACTTTGCAGGCAACCGCTTGTCTCCGCTGTCAGCCGAAGTGCTAGTCCACAAACAGCACACTAGGGGAAAGAAAATACTCGAGCCATTACATTCTGCAGCAGTCGGACGACCCAAAATACAAGCGCCGCGTATGTGTATTTCGTGTGCCTTTTTGCGTCCTCACTTGTATCCGCTACAATAGTACTCCAAGATGCCATACCAGCAAGCCCGCGTCGCAACGCTAAATACAAACGCGCCTAGTAGCTGGCCATTCTGATGAGGAATGAATAAGCGTTCGTTAATGCAACGCCCAACCATAGGCGGCACCCTAAAGTTGATTCACGACAAGACGATTCGGGTGGCAGTTGAAGTAGCATGCCAAGGTCAACTGAATATAATCTGTGGAGTTGGTAAATGCGGGCGAATTCCAATGCGGGAGTGTATTGCTACACGCAAGTGAGCAAAATTGGTATGGGCTGCAATTTATAAACGCGGACAAAGTAAGGCACACGGATACACAAACGGGAGCGTTTCCGTTTGTGTATCCGCATGCCTTCCTGTGTCCTTGTTTACAAAGCCCAACCCATACCTGTATATGGAATTCCAACTCGCCCCAAAAACAGCACTCTTGAGTAAAATTGCTGCGCTGCGTCAGTTCTCCACAACGGTATTGGTAAGCACTATATAAGGTAAAAAAGATGGAGCCGAGCCTGCAATTTCATCTGCCCTCTTTGCCGGCAATTCCGCAGTGGCTCGTCAGCCACTTAAGTACAATACCATGGCCAATTCTCGAAAGATTTCTCGAAAGACAAAGGCCGAGCGAAACCGACGGAACGTTGCCCCTCAGGGCGACCGACCGCGGGAGTAACACGCGTTGGAGTTGAGTAGAGACCACCCGCTGAGAAGACGTGAGGGCCCGCGTCACGGCGCCATTTAGTCATGGTGTCGTACTGCAGGCGACTACATGAAGTTGTCTCTCTCTCTCTCGAAAGTCTAATTTCATATACAATCTGCTCGTGAGTGCCATGACGCAAGCCAAACTGTAGCGTTTGTCGCGCGGCCTTGGAACCACAAAATATTGCCCATCGATTATGCGGCTGCTAAATCGCATAGTCAACGACACCTTGAAGAGCCGCAAGTTACGCTGCCGTCGACGTCATAACATGCGACCCGCATGCGGCCAACAGCGGGGCGGTACGTAGCACGTTATCCGAAGACAATCACCGGCCTCCGGCGAGCTCCACAGCAGACATTTCGAGCAGCAATCGCTATCGGTAACAGCCCCGTTTCGTTCAGCGTCGGAGTGGCGAATTCGAAAGAAACTACCGCGCACACCTTCAAGGGGAAGAATAGTCATTCGTGCCTGTCACTCAGCGCAGGTCAACTACCAAGCGCGGATATAATAATAATAATAATAATAATAATAATAATAATAATAATAATAATAATAATAATAATAATAATAATAATAATAATAATAAGAAGAAGAAGAAGAAGAAGAAGAAGAAGAAGAAGAAGAAGAACTGCGAATTCACAAATAAAACTGCCCAAGCGATTCCATCAACTCGCAATTCAATGGTACGGAGGGACTGAGTGGTCGCGTCGCGCACCGTCTCGGCGTGCCCATCTCTCCGGGGTTCTCGCGATGATGCGCGAAGACGACGCGAAGCCGAAGAGAGGCGCAGTTAACTCTCTCGGCTCGCCGCTGCTATGAATGCGCGCTGCCCAGGCCGCTCGTTATTCACAAAATGCTGGGAACGGGGAAGAAAACCCTACAGAGAGAGAGGGGGAGGGAGGGAGAGAGAGAGGGCCCGCGGTGGTACACAGCACGGCCCACCGCGGTCCCCGAGACCGTGGCCGCCAGCCACAAAAGGGCTCCGACATCGCGCGGCGAGCCCAGCGCGCGCGGGGGTGTGTGTATGTGTTTGCGTGCACTCCCGAGACTGCTCTCTGCAGCCAGTCGCGCACATATATCGCCGGCAGCGCGCGAACCGCGGCTGAATTAATCATTCCGACGTTATATTTCTCACACGTTCGCCGCCCCCCCCCCCCCCTTCCCCTTTGTTCCTTTATTCCGTTTCTCCTCTTGGTTTGCGCTGCCTTCGCCGCTATATACGTCGTGTTATCGCTGTTGTCTCCGAGACCCAGTGCGGCGACGCAAGTGTTGATGTGCTCCTGCACGTCGCTTTGTGAACAGTTGTGTTTCGTTCGCTGTAAAGCAAGATGCGAAAACTATAATGCGCTTTGTGACCTAGCTGTGCTTGAGAAAGGCTATACTTAATTGCACTGTAAAAAAAAAAGAAATTAGAGTAAACGACGGGAAATATCTTGACAGCTCTATTTCCAAAGGCATTTGACCGTCAAAATGACGTCATTGTGTAAGTTCTATAGAACACCCCGACGTACTTGGTATTTGGTAGCCAATAGAATAGCGTTATTAGCACGAGCAAGCTTTCCTTTCATCTTTTTTTTTTTCATGCGATATTCGTGGGTCTCTTCCGTCGTTCACGGCGACAGAAACAAACGCCTTGTCGGAATGACACCGATGGCTTAAGAAAGGTGATAAAAACATGACCATTAATGTGACTGCTGGCCTTTACAGTGTACTTTAAATACTTCACTCACTTACGTTAGTTTTCTCTTTCTTTCTTTCTTTCTTTCTTTCTTTCTTTCTTTCTTTCTTCCTTTCTTTCTTTCTTTCTTTCTTTCTTTCTTTCTTTCTTTCTTTCTTTCTTTCTTTCTTTCTATGCTGTGCCTTGCCTGATGCATTCGCGGTTGTCCGTCTTCGTCTCCTGTCTGCCGCTCCTTTGCGCAGATCTTTAGTTGCGCAAGGTATAAATCGAGCTTAACCATAACCGAGACGTAAACCTCTCACAAAACTGTTCACGGTAAAAACATCTGGACCCGTATACATATACAAGACCTATTTCATGTCAGTGCCGTCCACGAGAGGCCATCACGGTGGTCTCATCACCAAGCTTACCGCCGTCATCAGTGACGGGGCATTCGAACGACGGAGAATGAGGAACGCTTGCATACGTCAGAAAATTACGGCAACGGGAACTTTTAGCTGCACCGTATTCTGTTAATAACTGCGAACGATGCTTTTAGTAAAGAATGACGTACATGACGTGCTTGCATAAAATACGCTCACAAATGCAAGCACGTCAAATCGTCAGTGTCATTCGACAAGGTATTTCGTTTAGCCCACCAGCTCTTCAGCCCACCAGCTCTTCAGCCGTGCATGCCTTGGGGTGACTTACGCATTCTCAATAAACGAGAAGAAAGGGTTTTACCGAGGGGCCCGATTTTTATTAGTCATATCATGAGAAACCAACAAACACTGACAGAAAAAATCCCACAACCTTCGCATGCGAAGGTTGTGGGATCGTTCCCCACTTGCGGCAAGTTGTTTTTTTCATCCACTTTCACTTCAATTAATTTATCGTTTCTTTATTTCATTTATTATGCACAAGCGATTTCCCCTATGTTGTCCTTGGTGTCAGTGTCTCTTGGCTTCTCATGATATGAGGCATTCGCAAGCGATTCCTACACTCAAAACGCTTTCAAAGAGCAGGCGTCGGCTATTTACGACAGCATGACGCAGTATTGCTCGTGCATGCAAGTTGCTATCGTACAGCGAAGAAATACAAAATTTCCGGTACGGAACACACATTAATAAAGGACGCCGACAAATTACAAACATAATTTTTACGAACAACTCAACGAAAACGTTCGCGAACTCCAACCCGAAATTTCTGACAGCCACGAACTTACGTAATAGCCATGCTTTACCAAAAGGCCGTTATTATGTTGTATTCATATATTTTTTTTAACTTTAGTGCACGCGTATAATTATGCAAGGCAAACTATAGCCCAGCAGTAAGTCCTTCCAGCTTTACCTGTACCATACCTACAACGTCCTTCGCCTCGTTTTGTGCTGTTTAACAAGATGTAACACCTTTTTGTCCGGCCTCATACCTTATACTTCAATACCTATATATAACCTCAGACAAGCATGTAATTTGTTATCTATGGCACGCATCCAATGACATCAAATTGTGACAAGCCGGAAATTGAGAACAGCGTCCGATATATCTACCCACTGACAGTACGGAATACTACGTGTGGAAGATTCTCGCCGTATACAAGGCCCCGCACTCACTAAAGAAGCTCTTACGCAGGAACTCTTCGTAAGAGAAAATTCCAACCGATCTTGATTATTGTTAGGGAAGGCAACCGACCAGTGGCAAAATCCACTTACGATAGGAAATCTTTGCGAATTCGACCCGCTAGCTATCACCCAGTCAAAACGTTTCTTTGCGCCGCACGCTCTTCAACTTTGTTTCGAAGGACAACAATAAAGCGCGCCCTACAGCAGCATATATATATATATATATATATATATATATATATATATATATATATATATATATATATATATATATATATATATATATATATATATATATATATATATATATATATATATATATATATATATATATATACGTCTCCGTTACTTCGACTGCAAAAACCGAGAGATGTCACGCACCGCTGAGTCCAAGCTGCTCGTATACAGACGTCCTCTTCCAAAACTGAGCAGTCCATCCACTCATCCACTGGAGCGTATACCCTCTTTCAAAGCACAACCGAATCAAGCTGATTGATGTGTGCGCCACTCATCGCGTCCCGCAGATGACCGCGCAAATAACGCGCTGCGAGCCCGTGTTTCTTCCTTTTTTTCTTTTTCCCCTCTACCTCACTGTCTCACTTTTTCATTCTGGTAAGCTGTCACTCATCACTCACAGCCGAGGCCGGCAAACGGCATCCCAGACATGGATGCCAGAGCATCGATCGCTTAAATCTAATAACACCCACGGTGGGGCCATGCTCGCACGAGTACACTCGTTCCACCCATCGGGAGTTTGGCGACGAAGACAGAAGTGCAACCTCCCCTCCCCCTCCCACACCCCCCTGCCACCCCCCAACCCCTTGGTGCAGCCCACTACATAATAATACCGTACACTAGCACAAAGTCGAGACTCTGAAGATAGACGTTCAATGTATGAGCTTTGAGGCGCAGCGAGCACAGAGACCGATAACACGCGGATATCGCGACGAAGAACACTGAAAACGCAAGAGTGATTACAGATACCGTACGAATGCGTTGTGAAACCGAGAAAATGGTAAAAAGTACACAAGTAAGATGTCCACAAGTATGAACACTTTGCCCCTTAGACCCCCATTGTCATATTAAACACATTTCAAATGAACATTATAAATAAATAAATAAAAAGAAGGAAATAAGAAAAGGAGAGAAACAGATAGAGTTGAAGGGGAGAAGGACAAAAAGAAGCAAACTCTCCCGCGCTTTCATTGTGGCGCCTTTCCAAATTTTTGCCGACTCGTGGACCCGCCGTCAGCGCCATACGCGACTTCAGAAGGGCGAGAGTTGTCGATCGGTCAATCTACGAATGACGTCAGTTGCGCTACGCCTACCGATGCGCGTATGCCAAAAACGACTGAATAAAGCTATAGAAAAATGAGAACGTATCAGAAGGAAAGCGGACTACACGAGGCGCTGGTTAATGCCAGCTAAATACATATTGGGAAATTTCGGTATATAGCATAAGCACACGCTAACTGCTCCTGAAATGCGCCGAGGAAAAAGAAAGGAAGAGCGAGAAAGAGAACACAAAATATATTTGCTTCATAAAAATTTTTTCCCATTTGTGCCTTTAAGTCTGTCTCGTCAAATCGGGAGGGGGGGGGGGTGATTTAATGAAGTAGCTATATCAGCGTCCGCCGACCTCGTTAAGTCAGGGTTTAATTATATATCTGCTCACACTTAACGAGCTCCAGAAATTAACGCAAGAACTCACCTGCGCTCAACAAAACCGATGAATAGGCATGAATTTTGACTATGCTGTAATTTCGGAGTTGCGCATCGCGGTTCACGGTCTCGTCAAGGTTACTCTCACTGGTTGACGTCCCTCTATGGCGAGCCTAAAATTAGCCGCTAACTCACTTTTAGTCGTGCTTTGGCGTTCAGAGCACGTGGCAGCTTGCGCTAATGAAGTCTGATCGTTGAACCACAGTCCCCTCTACCCCCCACCCTCCACAAAAAAAAAGAAGAAAAGAAACAAAGACGAAATAAAAAAAAAATGGCTGTGGCTTAGGTAAGGTTAAGCCCAGGATGCGAAGCATACTATAGCCTTTATTTTAGTTGTTGAACCACTGTTTATTCTGGTGAACTGCTGTTGCTTGGCTATATTTGGTTCGGCTAGACGAAGAAACAACTCATGCATTACTGCTTCGCCTTCAAGAGTGGAACGCGACAGCGTTCCCGTCGACCCGCCAAGGGGTGTAAGACAATGGGCTACAGGGCAGCGACTACGCGCCCCGCATTGGACGCGGTGAGCGTCGAGCAAAGCAGCGTTCGGCGCGGCAACGAAATGTGCGCCTGAGCAAGAGACGCACGCCTTAGAAACAGCTCGTTTCTAAGGCAACACCGCATTCACTAGAGGCGCTTTTGTACCGCTTTGAAGCATCGTACTCGTGGCTCAGTGGTAGCGTCTCCGTCCCACACTCCGGAGACCCTGGTTCGATTCCCACCCAGCCCGTCTTGCAAGAGTTGAGCCAAAGCCACTTCTCCTCTGTCGTGACGTCACGGTGTCACGTGGTTTCAAGGCGACACCGCCGCGCCTGAGGAGCTGGGTTGAGCTCTCGTAATATGCTTCGCATAAAAAGAAGATTGCGTAGATAATGCGGACAATTATTGTCCATGTAAGCGAATAGGCGAACGCTTCTAGAAAACTATTCATTTTATTAAATAAATGATACCCTTAAAGCGCTATATTCTCTGCAGCGAGTACATTTAGGTAGCGTTTTCGTTATTCGGTAGAGAACAGAGCCGCAAACCGGTAACCGCAAACTGCAAGAACGGCAGTTCAGCCGGCATGGGAAATGGCGGGCACGCATATACTCGTGATTCCGCTTAAGCTTCGTCCTTTTGGCTTCATGTGACGGCTTTGTGACATTGCGAAATTCATTATTTTCGACAATATATTGCGTTGTAAGCGCAAGTATTCTAAATGAGTAAGCCAGTGAGCATAGACCAATCGCCTATAGCTGTGTTTAGAAAAGAAAAAATACGAGTGCTCAAAAATGCGGAAATATAACGTCGCAAGGAAGTTTGCAAGCCACAAGCTCGAATATCAGACGAATCCACGAACTATGACCACCCATTCCCCATGGTAGTGCTACGATCGCAGCGCCAGAGATCTCTCTAGTGGTAGCCTTTTTTTGTGTGTGTGTGCGTGTGTGGAAGCATTTGTGCGTTATTGAACACGTGCAGTCGCAGATGTAACAAGTTACAGAACGTTTTCCCAGACACCCACGCCGTGGTGGCGCAGTGGCTGTGGCGTCCTCCTTGCAGAGCTAGCACTAGGTCACGGGTTCGATTCATTGCCGCGGCGGTCTCATTTCAGCGGTGACAAAATGAAAAAAAAAAGCCACTCGTGCACCTAGCCTTACGCGTACGGTACAAATAATCCCAGGTGGTCAAATTTAACCCGGGCTCCTTAAACTACGACGTCTCTAATAACCCGCTGTGCAGCTGTGCACTTTCGGGACAATAAATCCCCCACAGTTCAGTTCCAACTTTCGCTAGTTGAGCCCATTCATTAGTGACGCCTAAAATTCACCTGCTAAGTCACCTTTCGTCGTGCAGCTTTGTCGCCCAGCTTCACGCGCCTGCTCGCCATATAAGCGTCTCCGCCCACCGTTGAACATGAGTATAGTCACAGATGTAACAAGTTCCGCGATGTTTTCCCGAGCAAACGAGACCGCGCAGTGAAGCCAAGTATATACGAAGCTGCTAACAGTGCCTACACGGGCGGCTGGATAATCAGAGCGAGAATTTTGAATCCTTAGTGAAAAAAAAAGAGAGAAGAGAGAAGACGTGGCACGCGCTTGTTTGTGCACGCGCGCACTGATGTTCGCCAAAAATGCCGCGGGCAGAAAGGCGCCGGCAGCGCCGAGGCCTCGTCGCGCGCGGCGCTCGGGACCATTAAGACGCACTCAAGATAACTGCGAGGGCGAAGGGAAAAACGGGACATCACCGGCGCGCGCCCCTGATTAGAAGGCTTCCCCGCGAAACCCGTCGCCTGAAGAGCGCCACCGCCGCCAAGCATCACGGGCATGCTTGCATCGCGGAGATGAGTGGCACGAAGACGCACCCGCATCTTGACGACGTAGCCGATTTTTTTTTTAGGAAGTAAAATAAATAACGATGCGTGGTAGGATACGGGGGAGGAATCAGTGCGGCTCAACTTCAGAAAACGTGCCCGGGCCATGTCGGGCGGGACCCGGCAAGAACGCGACGCGCGAGAGATTCCGCACGCGGCATCGGCTTGGTCACGGTTATATAGTTCCGTGCAGCGCGCGATATACGAGTTGCGCCACCACGACGTGAAAGGAACGGGCCCCCTTTTCCTTCCCGGTCCTGTCAACTTCAGGCACGAACGTTAGGGCTACACCCGCACGTGACACTGCAGCACAAGACTGACCTCGCTGTGAGGAGCGTATAGGGAGTACTAAAAATTTTGGCCCAATCCGGCAAAGTGACGACACATTTCGTTCAAAAGCTTGCATCCACGTGCGACGGTTGTGCGGACAGAGTGTCCCTCTGCGCCCGAGTCTTGAAGCTCCTGATGGCGGCCTCCAAGTCTGTTGGAGAATATGCGAGTCAACTTACCTACTTGAACACAACCGAGCGCCTCTGAACTCATCACTACCGCCTGAGCGGTGTTCTAAGTCGTCTGTGATGCTCAATGAGCTTTTATTCTCACCCCCGTAGCCTCCTCTAACGCAGTGTTCATGCTTGGAAAATAACTCCGGGTAGGACGTCTAGTGTTTACGGCATAGATACGGGGGATAGATAGGTTGCTCTGGGACCTGGAAAGCTTTGTTCCGAAACTCATATTCTTCCTTCTATACCCTATACTCCTTTCTGCACCCTCCCCCTCCTTTGAATCCCACCTCCACTGCTGACCGCCATTCGGGTGCCAGCAGATGCAGCTAGGCATTTACACTGCAATCAGCAACTATTTCCCTTATTTCCTTCATTTTATGTAAAATAAACAGCCGATGACTGCTACCACTCCTGATAAAGGCAACGACGTATATAATGGCACACACAACAAACCAGACTCGCTGTATTACCTCGGAAATTAAGCTGCAATATATTGGTAGGTTTGCCATGCTGATCAGTTGCTTGATAAGCAACGTGAGTTTTCGACTAGTTACGTTATTTTGGTCAGTGTTACTCTCGAGAAACCAACCAGAGGAGCCCATGTAAAACCATGTTACTTCTTTCTTTTTGGTGCGCCCAGCGATGTTTCGTTAAGAACTCAACGTCCGGAGTCGAAAAGCCCGACGAGAGCGGGACTCTGAGGACTGGACGTCGCCGCGGGCGGCAAGGCGTCGCACTCCTGGCGAGGCGCCGCGGGTCCGACGCCCCACGCCATGAGCCCGATGTGAACCAGCGCGCGCTTTTCGAGAACTCGCGCCCGCATCGATCGAAAGAAGCTGCACCCTGCCTTCGCGAACGAAGGGATCGCTGCGCGCGGCGGTAGCCTCTCGCTGTACGGCGAAGTCAGCAGCTGTACTCTAAGAGCTGCAGGGACAAATGGAAGAGAAGAACCGTATATACAGTACAGCTGCTTGTTGCGCAAGTTGGTAAACGTACTCGGAAAGCGTTCTGGCATAAAGATACAGAGACAAAATAAACAGTTAAAGTCAGCGCACTGTGGTGTCTAGAACATCTTCCTCTCGTACAAGTCTGCTCGCGTTAAAACCACTTTCCAAGAGGAGAAGAGGAAAGACTAAAAACCGGAATTGATGAAAAAGAAGAGGAAGCCCGTAAAGAGGGTAAGGCGGGACCGAGATAGTTGAGCGAATGCTTGGAAAGCTGTGCAGGTCCAGCGTATTCTCGATCGTTCTTACAGAGGCGTCTCCACAGGACCACCAAGAAGAGCCTACACACAGCACTGCCAGACTCATGTAGAAGTCGCGGGTGCACGCTCAGTGGTCGCTGAAACACGTTTATCATTTGTGGAGCTTGCCAAACCTCCCCTGCTGAACACTAAACAAGAGACAAGTTCACAGGAAGATGGAGGCGTGAAGTGAACAACACTGGTCGGACAAGGAATATGTCGCTAAAGCAGACGTTTCGGCAAGGCGACTTGTATTCGCCAGGGACTGAAGCAAAGTGTGTCCCCTGACGTAACGCTGGCTCCAGCGACAATTCCTGTTCGGTCACTCCTAAACACGTACTAGTCAACACCGTATTTCATATGCCTAGAGAGCAACTTGTGTGCAGTCATCTTGCCAAACGGGAACAGCTCCCGTTTACTACTTAAAATGCAACTGCGACGTTTTTATTGTAGTAGCGCAATTATATGGACACTCCAGGTGCATTTCTGCCGTCGCCGTCGCCGTGGGATTCTGCATAAAGTCCAAGGGCGATAAAACCATCGCCGCGCGCCGTATGCAGTACGTGCGAGTGAAAGCGTGTGAGGGTGAGCCAGCGAACGCAGTTCAATTTCGCGTGCGCGAGCGAGGAACGCGGCCTGGATGCGTGCTGCCCTCTCCTGTCGCGCGCGAGGCGGAGGGGTCAGGCGGTCAGGCGAGGAAGGAGGGGCCTTCTTCTCCGGCAGCTGCTAGGGTGCCTCTTTGTACTCCTTGCCCGCCGCTCCGTACAGAGCGGAGACAACCGCGGCGTCTACTACGGCGTTGGCCATGCGAATCACGGACACCGTGGCAGACGCCTTTGGCGGACACCGTAGGGACGCGTTGCCGGCGCTCATGTGTCTTGAAAGCGATCTGCGACGTAGCCAACGTGCGCGCCCGCGCGCGCCTAATCTTCAAAGCGATTTGCGATGCCTGCAGAGTACGCGTAGTGCCGGTAGCTTTGTATATGACGTGCTTTCGACGTTTCGTTCGTGTTGAAGCGAGATATGCACGAAAGTCACTTCGATCGCTCCTACTGCTGCGATTCCTAACTCCAGCGTTTTGACAGACAGCTTCTGTTGTCATCGAGCGAGATATGTTCATGTTTACCTGTGCGCGTGTGACACCGTGCTAGTTAATTTAGTTAGAACACGTTGACGGGCTAGTTGGTTTGAATCAATGATAGAATGTGTAAGCGCGACTGAACAAGGACGTAGAAAGAAGCAGACACACAAAGACAGCGCTGTCTCTGTGTGACTCTTTCTACCAACGTCCTCATGCAGTCACACTTATACATTCTATCACTGTTAATTTAGCTAGTAAGCGAATGTTTACAAGTTTCTCTACTATCCTTACTTCGTACAGCTATCCACTGATTTGCTATCACAATCTGTGTTTCGCCTTTGGGGCGAAACTACGAATTTTTTAAACCATGTTAGGATATTCTCATTTTCAAATGGCATGGACAGTCCTGTCACTGGTAGGATGATTCAATTTGCTTAGAAACGCATCAATAATTTTAGGTAAACACTAAACGAGGCACTGAAACCGAAACTGGTAGCTGCTTCGTGTGACGCCACGATGAGTAGATAACGCCAGATCCTGTACTACTGTAACGTAAACACGCAGAACGCGTGCGAAACTCGTGGTACACGTGGGTACTAACGCCAAAAATGCGAAGCTGACCATGTCTTCTGATGACACGGGCAGCTTTTCCAGCTCTTTCGAACTTGAAAGCAGCGATTTCAGTTACGATATGAGCACTGAAGTATCGCCATTTGCTGTTGATCCGCCGCCGCCGCCGCCGCGCGAGGTAGCTGACGTGCACAAGCTCAACGCATTGTGCTGCGGCTATCAGTTATCAGTTACCGGTTATCACGTCTGTCAGAACGGTGATCGTCGGCCCTCATCTCGTAGAAAAAGGAGTCAACTTCGGCATTTCTGAGCGAAGAGGCGGTGTAGTCTATGACGTCACAAACACAGGGTAGTTCAGTAAAAAGTCATACGTTTGTGGGCATAAGTCGGGAACGCGCAACCAATCTTTAAAATTCATTTTCAGGAAAACTAAATCATTTGCAGCCATATCGTTTGGCACAGATAATCGGAGTGCAAAAGAGAACGAATATTGAAAATTTTATTGAGGACAGTGGACGTCGAAAAATCGCAGGAGTTGCCCTTTAACGTGCACGGGCTTTCACACGACAAACAACTATACCGTTCGATAACTATACATACTAATACAGCATGCACATGTACGGTATAGTATGATACAATGCGCAAGCGCAATTCCCTCCTTCAGCTTCTGCAGAGATTTTTCGCACTGGGCGAGGACAAAAACATATCAATCAAACATGCCGTCCATAAATCAATTAAATGATAATTCGGCAATACATGCTTAGGAGACGTTGATACTTCGTTATCTTGTTCCAAACTCCCATAGCGTGGCCGCAACAGTTAGTGATGACTCAGACATTACTCATGGACCCTTCAAGACGACGGAAAACAGGAGAATATAGCGTGATATTCACCCAATTTATTTTTTTAAAAAAGGCAGCTGAACAGCCAGAAAACGGCTATAAAGGAACGTATCGTACTTATTGCACAGTCGCATTCACCTTCTTGCCGGGGAAGTCGCTGCCCGACATAACGTGACAGCTCAAATTCTTACGAGGTGTTAAAACTAAATAGAAAAACCTGCCACCACATTCGAATGCCGGTCAAGTGAAAGCAATGGACCAACAGAATTGTGAGACAGTCAGACGAATGCGTTCCCCCAATGCGATGCAGTGAACAGCGTTGACTAGAAATAGATGGAATCACTGCTCTGCCCAGGATGACGACTCCTCTCGAAAATGGCTCTGGTAACATGCCGGCGCATTGCACAAGGCGCGAATGCAAACTAATGTTGCCCCACTGCGGCTTCACCGCACAGAAACGACAAAGTGAATAAGTATTACTTGAAGCAGCTTCACGTGACGCAATGGGAACACGGCCAGTCCATTAGTGTGTGTACATACCGCAGAAGCACAAGAATTCTGCGATCCCCCGGGTGCACACGCGGTACTTGACGTGTGGCTCTATAGTGGAAGTGCATTTACTGGGCTTCCACCCTTCTCCGGGGAATGCATTATTCCCTGAACATTCTCTTCTCATTTCTCTTTTCTTCTTCCAGGCGCATGTATCTTCCGCTCCGCTTGTCGTTTTCGAACAGGATAGCGGTGCAAGATAAAGTATACTTTTCTAGCGCCATATCTCTGTGCTGTTCTCACTCACGGCGTTTAAACTATGCTTGACGCTTTGATCACGGTAAATACTGAATTTCGCACGGTGCACTTCATTCAACAGTCGATTTTTCATGAACACTAACCTGGCAAGTCAAGTATGCGTGAGAGAGAAAAAAAATCAGTCACTTGAGTAGCCTTACGTGATTTGAAAGCGAAAGCATGATGGTTTCTCTTAAGTTATCACCATAAGTTAAAATTTTACCTTAATCCACTTTAATCCACCTTAATGCACCTTGCTCTAATTTGTATAAACATTATTCCACCTTAATCCACGCTGATGATTTTTCCTGCCACTCGTTGCGGACAGCACCGGCTTTTCTGCCTCATGGGACATATAATGCTTTCGCATTAAAAATTCAAGTTAAATTCTGGGGTTTCACGTGCGAACGCCACTGTATCATTATGAAGCACGCCATAGTGAGGCACTTTGGACACACGTCCCCCAGTACAGGGTAGCCAACCGGAGATAATCTCTGGTTAACCTCCCTGTCTTCCCTTTGCCTTTCTCTCTCTCTCTCTCTCTTGGACACACACACACAAGACACGCACGCACGCACGCACGCACGCACGCACGCACGCATAGATAGATAGATAGATAGATAGATAGATAGATAGATAGATAGATAGATAGATAGATAGATAGATAGATAGATAGATAGATAGATAGATAGATAGATAGATAGATAGATAGATAGATAGATAGATAGATAGATAGATAGATAGATAGATAGATAGATAGATAGATAGATAGATAGATAGATAGATAGATAGATAGATAGATAGATACGCACACACATTATGTACACAAGCGAATTCGGGAACAACACAAGGGGGAGAGAGAAAAGCCTTGAGCGCCTTGGTCACATATTCTCCACACGCTTCGAAATCCGCAGCCTGAGGCCGACACAAGATCGCCAAGCCCAGAGGACGCAAAAGCACCCGCCGGAACAAAAAGCATCTGGGGGACAAAAGCCTCTCAGCGCATTTTGCGCACGCCCATAGGCGAGCGAGAAATAAGCCGGCAAGGCTCGCAGCCCGACGCGGAGAACAGCGCCGGTGCGTCACCGGCGAGTGAAATCCGCTTTGACGAGTCACGTTTCTAACCGGAGGGCACGAAGCGCCGCGCGGCGGACTTTTCCTCTCAACACTGGGACGCTGCAGCAAAGACCGCTTGCCGCGGTAAGCGCGAAGGGCAGGGCACAAGCGAGTTCGCCGGGATGAGATTTGAACTCGGAAGGAGAGGAGAGCGGGAGGGGTTAGCGAGTCGCGAACTCGCCGAGACCTTCGCTAGTGTCAGTTTTTTCTCTGCGTCACCAACATAGCGTCATCATGCGCGAATAAAAGAACATTACTGAGAGAAAAAAAGGAAATGTAAGAGCAGTACATAAACACAATGCAGCCGTACACAACACACCGTGCAGCGCTGTTTTCTGTGTTCGTTTCGTTTTATGGCTGTTTTATAGTGATATAGATGTTAGCGGTTCTTCGTTGAGTGTGTGTGATAACGGATTTCGAAGTATAGCTTCTAGTACTTGGGGGCTGTCCTGGCGCAGTTCTCGAAAACTGCCAGGTTCAGTCCAAGATTCCATTAGAATGCAACTAAGTTCTTTTTTCTTTTTCACTGTGAAACGATTAGGTAGGGCCCAGCATACGTCAACAAGATCCATGACGGCACGGAAAGTGATTGTGGAAACTGCACGGTGGTGTCGCCACCCATCTATCGCTTGCGAGTCCTTTACAGTTTGTCAAGCCTCTTCTCGAGGTAAGAACGGTCGTTTTGCTGTTTCAGAATCGTAATTTCTATAATACAGCTAAACTTATCATTCGTCCTTACTGATCCCCCCTTTAAAAGCTCGTCCGCTCCCTCCACCTTTCCTCGTGAATTCGTTGAATTCGTTGTAGAAAGCCGCGACGTCAGTATAACGGTCCTACCTGGTACAGCTACACAATGCCCCCCGGTGCCCTCCAGGTCAGCATCAAGTGCTGCGAGTGTGATCGATGCAACTGCACAACGCAACTCCCGGTGCAGAGGGGGCGGCACGTGCTGCTTTTTTGTCCCAGCGAGCGCTATCGATTTGGCGGGCGCCCGTGCGTACTGTACGCGCGGTCCCGAAGAGCGGCCGCGGAAATTGAAAGCGCGCGAGAAATCGCACTCCAGCTTGCTTGCTCCCTTGATGGCACTGACTTGAAGTAAAAAGAAAGAAAAAGGAAGAAACGAGAGAGAGAAATGGCGGGCATAAAGAAAACTGATTTTCTCGTTTACCGCCGGCACGGTAGAGAATTCGCGATGCGCTGTTTCCATCCGCAGAGCCAAGGAAAAGAAGGAAACGCTCGCCTTTTGTAGTGAGGGGGAAGGATAACGCAGCCCCGCTATGTGTTGGAGAAAGTGCTATATTAGATATATCTCAGGACGGAGTGAGTCTTGAGAGCGCACACGGCTGACTGCAGCGCAAATACTGCGACGTGTACAGTGTATAGTGTTGCGATATAACCCGAACGACGCAGCGCATGCAGGAGGACAAGGTTCGTTACCGCCCTCTCAAAGGGGAACT
The DNA here is from genome assembly GCF_038994185.2 of Dermacentor albipictus. Taxonomy (NCBI): domain Eukaryota; kingdom Metazoa; phylum Arthropoda; class Arachnida; order Ixodida; family Ixodidae; genus Dermacentor; species Dermacentor albipictus. The sequence continues at coordinate 82,884,679 of NC_091824.1, read as the reverse complement.
GGCTAACCACAGCGGTAACCCAAAGTGGCGGCACACGAAAACGCTAAACCGATAACGCCGAACAATTCGCAGTACTGGGATCGGGAATGAATAAATGAAAAAAAAAATTGAATGCTCGCCACGATATGGCGCTCTTATATGGGCGAGATAGCAATCCCGCGGCAGTCCGCTTCGCCGCGCAGGCCTAATAAGTGCTACCATAGGCGGCATTGGCACTGCATAACAGCTGGGAGCAGCGGGGGAAGTCTTCGGCAGACAATGAATTTTCTAGTTGAAAGTCAGCGCATGTGTTGTGTGTCCACGTCTCCTTTCTTTTTCTTAGTTTTCTTTACCCTGTTGCTTATTTTCCATGGACACATGCCAACTCGCCCAGTCTTCCATCCTCTTCGTCGTAACTGCGAGCCGTTTATCTCCCTTCGCTTGAAGGTAGAAACGCAGATTGGCGAAATCTAAGGGCTGCGGGTAGTGACGGCTTGTGCCAGTCGCTTTTACGAACTGGAAACAAGCGCTTGAGCCAATTGGAGCCGCCTTGGTGCGAACGTGGAATTCGATATATACAGCAAGGTGCGTGATAAGATTACGAGGATCGGTGCTATTGCGTAGACACCGAGCGAGCCGAGGTGACCCGGCGATTCGACAAAACAGGTTAACATTGATTGATTGATTGATTGATTGATTGATTTATTGATTGATTGATTGATTGATTGATTGATTGCAAATGTTGCAAGAAACAGAATATGTCGCTGGCTTCTCCTGAACATTAAATTGTTAGCTAAACGAACGAAGCACGTTCACAGCCAAGCCTGGGACCAGCCACTTGCCATTCAAAATAAATAATAATAATAATAATAATAAATAAATCACAATAAATTAATGTGGATCGCATTCTTCATAGCCTTTATAGACTGCAGAAAAGAAAAGCGTTCTAGTGTTCATAGGCACTCCGCAGACAGTCACATTAAGCTGGAAATAAAGAGTTCTGCAAGACCACACGAAAAAAAAAAACGATGCCTCATCAATATCAAATACATGTTACTGTTACGTTTGTGTCGCCTAAACGATTATAAATTGAGGTGTAGGGCAAGAGGGCGCGCAGGACGACAGAGGAAACAGACACAACGATTACGCCGTTCTATACACGCTGTATACGAACGTATACAGCATACGTCCGTAGGTGATTATGCGGTCCTGAGGGCAGCCCAGCCGTCTTTCGTGGTTTATTCCTTTGTGCTTCGTTGCTCTTCTGCTCTTGCGGGGGCGCGCAACGCATACTTTCCATCTTTATTCAGACAACCATGTGCATTGTTGCCTAGGGGACAAACTTAACGGCTCGGAAAACTTGATGTATACTGCCCGCCCCTCTTCGAAGACTTTTCCCGTTTACGCGCAGCTATGCGTACATTGACTGAATTGGTACGAAGGTCAGTAAATGTGCAACGGTAATGCGCCAATGTGGAGCTGTCGTGTCATACTTGGAACTCGTCAATGTGGCGCTGACGATTTGCTGGCACTGCCGCTATAAGTCCCGGCTGAAACTACAATGGAAATACAGTGCATACGGGTAAACAAAGCTGCCAGTGCCACCATGTGCAAGATCTGCTATATACATAGTCTGGCGCATCCACCACTGCCTCCAAAATCGGGCGGCGCGCGCAGCCCAATTTCGAAGATCGTGCTTCCACACTGGTCAAAGAAACATTTTTTTTCTTGCGTTTTGTGTCCTTACACAGTGTACCACATTGCGCAATGCGTTCCCAGCGCCGTAGCCGGACCTTACGCGCACGTCAGAAACAAACCAACAAACACAAGTTAAAAAGCTTTTCCTTGTTTCTTCTAACAAAACGAGTGTGTGTGTGTGTGTGTGTGTGTGTGTGTGTGAGAGAGAGAGAGAGAGTGAGTGAGTGAGTGAGTGAGTGAGTGAGTGAGTGAGTGAGTGAGTGAGTGAGTGAGTGAGTGAGTGAGTGAGTGAGTGAGTGAGTGAGCGAGCGAGCGAGTGAGTGAGTGAGTGAGTGAGTGAGTGAGCGGAGCGAGTGAGTGAGTGAGTGAGTGAGTGAGTGAGTGAGTGAGTGAGTGAGTGAGTGAGTGAGTGAGTGAGTGAGTGAGTGAGTGAGTGAGTGAGTGAGTGAGTGTGAGTGAGTGTGTGTGTGTGTGTGGGTGAGTCTGTGCGTGCGTGCGTGTGTGTTTGTGTGTGTGTGTGTGTGTGTGTGTGCGAGTGTGTGTAGAGAGAGAGAGAGAGAAAACTTTCCTTGTTCGGAAAGCACGTCCTCTTCGGCATCGCAGGCTCGAATGGCGGCTTTTCTGGGCGCGAAAACTCTTTCGCAAAGGTTACAGCGATCAGTCGACCCCTTGGCTCTCGCTTTCGCCCAAAGCGCGCGCGCGGGGGAGTAACGCGCGCGATAAGCGCCTCTTCCTGGCCCGGGCGATAAATAACGCAGCGACGCCTCCAATGCCGACTGCACGCGGCCGCGTCCAGCGCGTGCGCGAGCGGACAGCGCAGCCGGCGCGGAGGGGGACGCTCCATTAAGCTCGCCCGAGGCGTCAGCTGGCCGTGATGCCCAACCTTTATGGCCCCTAAATGCTCCGCGCGCGCGCGGACACACACACGCGCGCGCTCCTGCCCACACCCACCGCGCACTCCCAAGTATGAGTGCGTACGGGGTGTTTGCACCCAGCTCAACGGACGGACGGACGCCAGGCCTTAGCGTGCGTCACGGTATGTGCCTGGACGCCGCCGCCACGGGACGCGTGCAGCGTCATTATACTGCGTCCGTGCGAAAGCATCTTCCGTGCAGCACTGAGGAACGAGGAAGTGGGCCAAGGTGCGCGCAAGCTGCTTCGTGAGGTCATGTTGTCTCCCTATTGTCAGGAAGCTTTCGAAGTAAACGACACCTCGCAAGACTAGAGAGAGAGAGAGAGAGACAACTTTATTTATCCCATCTTAAAGGGAAAGGAAGTGCGGGAAGAAGGCGAGGGAGGTTATCCTACTCGCGGTAGGCCTCCTCTACCACCTCAGCCCACCTCAGGATAGCTTCCTGAAGTTCGGGGTTGTAGCTGCGCATGGCAGCCTCCCACAGCTCCCTACTACTTAAAACTCTACAAAGGTTAGGGGGAGGGGAGTGGTTCTTGCACTGCCACATAATGTGGTCAAGGTCCGCTCTGCTAGCAGGACAAAACTTGCAGGCTGAAGTAGGGTATATTCCCGGGTGAATTTTGTGACGTAAGGCAGGAGATAGAAAAGTGCGAGTCTGTAGTTTACGCCATAGTACCTCGTGTATGCGTGACGACCGAATCATTAAAGGAGGGAGGGTTAGGCGACCTAGGCGGTAATGCCCGCAAATGTCGTGGTACGTAAGTAATCTGTCTTTGGAAGTTAATGCTAGAGGGAGATTATTGGCGTCTGAACCGTCCCCTGCCTGTGCTCGGTTCGTGAAAGCTCGAGCACTTAGGTGGGCCGCTTCATTGCCGATTAGGCCTGCGTGAGCAGGTGTCCAGATTAAACTCAGAAGTTGGGCTGGCGGATTGTGAGATAGAATGGCCAGGGCTGTCCTGCAAACCCTACCCGCTCCAAAGTTGTGTATGGCAGTTTTGGAGTCACTTACTATGACAGAGTAATTGGGTATTGTTGCAGCGAGTGCCACCGCCGCCTCCTCTGCCTCCTCCGAGGAAGAGGCTATAATGGATGCTCCCGTCGCAATACTGCCAGTGGAGTCAACGACTGATATGGCAAATTTATGTCCACATGGATACTCTGCGGCATCGACATAGAGCACGTCTTTGTAGTTAAATAACTTTTTCTGCAGGGCTTTAGCTCGTTGTTGCCTTCTATGCTCGTGATGAACAGGGTGCATATTCTTAGGTAGAGGAGGGATATGAAAGTGCTCATGTATCGAGTGGGGAATATTGAATTTCTCATTGGTCATGGGTGCTGGGGCAATACTAGAGAGAAAGCGAGTAGACGGAAACCCTGGACTAGTGAGAACCTCCCGTTGTGGAACAGTAGAAGCTCCCTGAGTCGTAGGTTGGAGTTATAGATTGCATGGGAGGCGGCATGTTGAGTCTCGCCGGAAAAAATTATTATTATTATTATTATTATTATTATTATTATTATTATTATTATTATTATTATTATTATTATTATTATTATTATTATTCGACGTGTTTCGGAACTACATAAGATGTGATTTCACTCGGTTTCTTTTTAATCTCGATGGCATTCATTGACAACGAAAGCTGTCAGGATTACAATCCAGGCAATAAAGATTCAGACAATAAAGCAGCTCGGCTACCGACCTGTCATACGAAGGGCCGTCCAGCCGGGCTTGACGGTACGCCCTGTAATTGAATCGTCCCAGAGTCAGATAGCTGTACACCAGCTGACGAGCAGTCCCACCGAATCAACGAAGGAACTGCAGCTCCCACTAAACACGTGATTACATATCGCGCCCGAGAGCCCTGGCGGCGGCCAAACGCTCTTCCCTATCTCGCGGGTCGCCTCGACGACGTCAGGCGTTGGGACACACCGGCGCACTCCATCCCTGCCGCAGGCGCAGCAGCGCGCGGATCGAAGCTGCACCGCGCTCGCTGCACGCAACTAATACCACCGCCGGGTGTGTGTACGCCGCGGGAACTTCTCTTCCCGACCGGAGGAGAGGCTGCGGCGCTGGACGAGCCAAGATATGCGCGCTCCGGTGCATTGTCCGCGCGCTCTTCATTATAAATTATAATGCGCGCTCGGCGAACGACGCCAGCGGGTGACCGCAAGATGATCGCCGCGGCCGCCGGACGGTGCACGAGGACGGACCGCGAAGGGGCGGACCGGACGGCCGCAGCAGGAACCCACCGGCGCGCTGACGACGGGGGAAAAAAAAAAGGAGTTCTCAAAAACTTGCTGCCCCCCTCCCTCCCCCCTTTCTCTACCCCCGACAGCCGCTCCGTTTCCCCATCAATCCCCATCGCTTTGCTCCGCTCTAAAGAAGACCCGCAAGCAACGACGATCGTATACGCTACGGTGTCTGGTGAAGATGAGTGGAAACACAATTAGCCGCGTGATAAATCACTCGCTGAAAGTATACACTCACCTGCCCCACGCCCTTCCTCCCTCTACAACCACGCGCGCGCAGACATACAATACAGCCGCCGCGCAGTTGCGCAAACTGAAGCACGTGCCCTTTCCCCCCTCCCTTTTTTATCTCTCTTTTTCCGGGCCAGCTTCAACCTACACTTTCGATGCGCGGTTTCGCTCCGTTGCGGCGTTGAGACACACCGAGCCTCACTGATACTGTGCACACTAGAGAAAATGAATGCTCGCATTAGTAACAAAGATCCTTCTACTCCACGCACGCAGTTCTTTTGATTCGCCAAATGACTATTGCAATACCAAAGAAGGAAGGGGGCACATTGTCTGGCTCCTCGGATCAAGCCATTTTTAATCAGCCCCAACGTGAATGTCTCGCACTGGTGAAGCCTGACCCATTCGCGACGAGGAACTGGAATCTAAATTAGTTGCGAAACTTGACTCTGTCTGACTTTATAGGTTTATTGTGACCATTGTTCTCTTGCTGCAGCGCGTGTCTGCACAGGATCAGTGAATCCCTTTGAACAAAAGTTGTTCTCAGTGATTGCGAAATTTCGGGCTAATTTGCGCTAATCTTACTGCGACCCGCATCGCGGGCGCGCCTGAGCTTCGCGAAAACCCGATAAACGCCCATGGAAACAGGCGGTGGCTTGGTGCAAGAGGCGTCTTAACGATAAGCACGGAATTCCCACCGCTATACAATAGGTCTGCTGTATGAGTCGAAGGGTTGAGAGGGAGCCGTTAGAAAACGAGATCTACGGTGATAACGGCTCATGATGTGTTATCGCGCGCCTCCCCCGCCTAAAGTGGTGGTGAGGGTACCAGTTCAAGAAGTCTGGCAACGCGGCCGTCTAGGCCAAACAGGAAGACTGACGCACAAGGCCGTAAAGAGGAATCCCGAGTACGCCACAAACGAACGCTTGTAATCCAGATCTAAAACTAAAGCTTTTTGTACTCTGATTACACTGACGCTGCCTGCCTAAATTTATCGCAACCCGAACAAGATTCTAACCCTATAAAACATGACCGCGCCAAGCAATAAAGCAGCAGTCTTGGCGAGCCGAAGCTTCCCAAGTAATCTAAATATTTTGAAAGGCGCCGTGCACTGCAGCTTTGGAGCGTAAGGTCGACGCCGAGGGTTGTCGCTATTATTATTATTATTACTACACATCACGTAAGAAATGAACGACTTTCAAAAGGCTGCGCGTTATGTGGCCGTGCGCGTGCCCAGTCTCTTACACGGCCGGCTCTCCTTCACGCCATTTCTGGACCATATCTCGCATTCATCTCGACAAGTGACGCCTCCCCGCTGACGGCCAGTCCTTTCGGCGTCAGTCAGTCAGAGGCGCCGTGCGTGTAACGAAGCAGGCGCTCCTCACCCCCCTCCCCCCGGGCTGCGCGCCGCACAAAAGGGGCATTTACTGGTGCGCGCCACAACACAAACAGCAGCGCCAAGGGAAGACCGCCGCAAAGAGAGAATCGAGAAAGAAAGGAAAGGAGGCGAGGGACCAGGGCGCTTCTAAAGAAAGCACGGCTCCGCTTTCGGACTGCGTAATCTGGCCCGCGGCCTGCACGGCTCGCGGAAGAAAGGGTTCCTGGTTCTCTTTAGGCGAGCGCATGATGCCGCTGACGGGTGCGAGCGAACTCGTTGATGGCTCATTTCTCGGCTGAAGGCTATGCATACGCATATGTACGAGCTGGGACGCCAGAATTTCGCAATCAGAATATCCCCAGGCTGCCGGGAACTGCCGCCATATATATACACATATATATATACACGGTGGCTCACGAGACAAGTGGCACGTACCCACTGCGGGGGATGGGCCAGGAATCGGAAGGGTCGGTTCTCAACACGAGGCCCTCCGTCACCACGACCCTTTGTTTTTGTTTTTTCTTCGTAGTCATCTTCATTGTTTCACACGTCATTACAAACTTCCTTGTTGGCGCTCTCTAGTGACGTGTCCTGCTCTCCTTTCTTTCTTTCTTTCTTTCTTTCTTTCTTTCTTTCTTTCTTTCTTTCTTTCTTTCTTTCTTTCTTTCTTTCTTTATTATTTTTTTGTGTGTGCGCCTCCCATCACTGCTTTGATCGGAAACTCTTGAAGCTGATCAAAAAAAGAAGTCGGACGAGAGGACGACACATATGATTGCAGCGAGGGAAGCTCCTGAAATAATTCACCTGTCGAAGAAATATCGGTCCCAATGGGAGCCTCGTCGTAACCGTCTGCAACATCTCCTTAAACAAGCAGTGGCACTTCCGAGACCCGTCAGACCCACGTACTCGGCAAATTGTTGAGTAGATGTGCGTGTTTGCGTACGGCGAAAGGAGAGAGGAGATCCGAAGACATCGCACTGATGACAACTGACGCACCCTGCGGCGTTTCCAAATGCGCGTTCCCTCATGCAGGGTCATTTCCATTCCTTCCTTCCTTCATCTCGTTTCCTTTTATTTTCTTTATTTCTTTCTTTTCATTTCTACAATCAACGAGAAACGGCACCGGCGCAAACAACCGCGCCACGTCGGGAACGATTCCGGCGATATATACCTCGCGGTTAATTTGGAACGAAGGGGAAAGCAATCGGCGGTGCTCCATGGAAAAACGATTTGTCTGCGGGAGGACGATTGAGCACTGTGCGCTTGTCGGTGGGGCGAGTGAGATCTGTCGGAATATAGGCTCGCACGCCCGCGCGGCGTGACAAAATGAGTCCCGCGTGATGCCTCCACTCGGCATCTTGGGGCACGATATGCAGCAATATGTACACGCGGGCAATCTTCTCGCGCTCGTTGTCAGGCGCACAGCTTTCGTTGCTTCTTACGTACACGCGAAAGCCAGTTACACTTATACAACAGCCGACGGCAAGACCGTCACGCGTGAACTGAAACTCTGTACAGTGCACCAGCCCGCTCGAACCTCGAGCGACTGCACTGTATCCGGTATCGGCCCACTCACCCCTCAAAATAAACAGGCCCAGGCGTGTCCAGACCAAGAGTCGACGTCGCGAAATAATATAGACCAACCTGGAGCAGAACCGTGCGCTGTCTTGAAGTTGGTGCGTTGCATGACCAGGGTGCTTCTGATTCTGAATCTGTTCGCCGACATTTGTCAACAACGCGCCAAAGCGCACTTGTGCGCGCAGCCGAGAACGAATATGTTTCAAAATTAGCATTCGGGAAACATAAACCGGCATACGAACGCCCGGAACCATTGCAAGTATGAGATGCACTCCCGTCGGCGGTGCACTGACCATGCAGACTGCACCGCAGCATCGCGCCCGTATACGAATGCGTTTGCAATCCGACGTTCAAACGAGTCCGAAAACGCATGCATGCATGTGAATTGTGCGTTCACCGAGCACCGAGCCGCTCGACAAGCAAAAGCGCCGGCGCCCGACCGTCCTGGCCACAAGAAGAGAAAAGGGCACGGCAGGGCCGCATCTGCGGGAAGGGGGTCGAGCGAGTGGCCACTTATATAGAGAAGTTCGGATGCACGCCGCCGACAGCACCGCGGCCGTCGGCTTTCCCCTCTTATCTGCACGCAGAGTCGAGAAGAGGCCGTGGCAGCAGCAGAGCATCTCGCGCCTTCTCTGCGAAAGCAGGCTAGCTTCTCCGCTCGACGTCCCCCTCCAGTACTCCTCTCGAACGTCATCGTCGTCCCCCGCAAACACACACACACGCACGCACAATATAGGGCTCTCCGCTCACTCCGCCGAGCGCACCGGGCTCCTTCGTTTTGTCTTATCGGACGCCGCGATCGCCAGCGGTGCCCCAGGATGGCGGCACGCTGAATGGCACTCGTACTCGGGAGCGCGCAGGCGCAAGGCAACTCGCGACGCCCGCGCCTTCCCTTATTTATTTATTCCCGGGCCGGTCCATCCCGCCAGTCCAATGTGCCCAGTGGTGCGCGTGTACTGTATAGTATATGCGCTCATATGCAGCCGCTGTCTGTTGTTGTTTGCCGCTTCCTTCCTCTTCTTTTCTTGCGCTGGCCATATATGCGTACACTCTCGCGCTTGGGTACACGCATCCGATGCCCTCTCTTTTATGCCACCGCAGCAGCGCGGCCTCCCTGAGCTCGACGCCCCCCGGCAATAGCGCGGAGACGACGACGACACTTCGGCAGATAAAAACGGGCCCGACTTATCTTAAAAGCGCCCACCGCTAGCTCTCAAATTTCGCCCCCCCCCCCCCCCCGTTCGCCCCTCTGCTCCCTCGTTCGCTTCCATACCACCGACGTTCCCCGAGTTTATAAAGCGCTGCTGGAAGGGGGCGACAGTGCGGTTTATGTGTTTCGGACTTGGGATGCCCTGTCGAGAAGATACGGGCACGCTCGCATATTATGCGGACGACGAAGAGGCCAAATGGTATACGCGTGTGCTAGTAGCTGCGCGCTTTCGTTTCGTCCAGCGCTTGCGGAATCCTATCCGCTGGTGGCTTCGCGTGGACGCGTAGCGCGCGCGCGCTTCAATTTACGTCTCCCATATACGTCGGGATCTCGATACTTTGGGCGCGCGGCGACGGCAGTTTCTCTTGCCGCGGGGACCTCGTCGTCCATCGTGCCAGCACTCTCGTCGTCGGCGTCGCACCCCGCGAGGCAGCTGGCGGGCGATTTATCCTCGCGGCTGGTCAGCAGCGAGAGCGAGAAGACGCGCCGCGAAGCGTGTGAACGCAAGCAGTCCGCTCGGCGCAGCTTTCTTTATCGAGCCCGCTATCTCACACCCCCGTGCCGATCCGATCAATTCTCTTCACTCCAGTCACCGTGACCGAAATCCCGAATGACTACCAGTCGAATTAAGTCAGGCGCGGACGTGGCTATATGTGACTACTGGGTCTCAGCACCACGCCCTTCATGGAGTTCCGTCTGCGGCCTGCCGAGCTGACCAGGACATGGCCGGAGTAGGGGGGGGGGGGGGGGGGGGGGAGGGGGTGCAAGCTGAGCACGTGCTCCTCCCACATGCTCCCCTCAACCCCCCCCCCCCCCGCGAAATTTCTGTCTATCAGGATGCCGCCTGCCCAGTTCTACACTCTAAAAATTTTCACACCCTTATGGGCGTAAAGCGGGTGTATTCATCTTTTCACCCTTGTAAACACCCTTGAAACACCCTTTTTTAACGGAAAAGGGCGTTCAAGAAGAAAACACCCTTGGAACACCCCAGTCTTTCTAATTTACACCCTAATTATAAGGGCGTAAGTGAACAAGCTTACAGTATATGATAAATGAACATTGCCAGTTAAGGCGTTGATATTGGCTATACATGAAACGCGCGCTACCTGCGCTTGAATAAGGTAGCTGGAATGATTAGATCGGGGCACTTAGGCAGCAGCGCACTGGCTCCGAACAGTGGTCAAAAATGAAGTTTCCCACGAATGTTGATATCGAACGGATGACACTAACGCGCAGACTTTGCATAGCCAGATATCTGCAAAAGGCTTCATATGATCAATGGCAAAATATTTACAATGCTATCACTGAATACTTAAAGGTGTGCAACCAGTTAGACTGGGAATGGTTAGGAGTGAAGGCTAACGGTAAATAGCTCACCAACTTACGGTTTGTATATGACATTGGCATACTCAGCAACGCTGCAGCCTGTTTGCAATAAACGTTTGAGGAACTTGTCGAAGAAAGTGTAAGTCTGATTGAGAGTTAGTATGCAGAAGAGAAAAGTAATGTTCCGCAGCCTGGCGAGAGAACGAATGTCATGGCCGGCAGTCAGCCTCTAGAACCTGCGCAGAAATACGTTTATTGAGGGTAATTACTCGCAGGGGCCTCTGATCAAGGAATTTAACAAAAATAAAACATTAGCTGGAGAGCTTACGGCAGGCTTTACTAAATCATGACCAGGGAGCTTACTGCTAACCATTGCTTTCTACCGTTACTAACGTATGGGGCCGAAACTTGGAAGTTACCAAAGAAGCTTGGGAAGACGTTGAGGACCGCGCAACGAGCGATGGAATGAAAATTATTAGGCATGGTGATAATAGACTAGAAGACAGCGATGTGTATTAGAGAGCAAACGGGGATAGCTGATATTCTGGTTGACATTAAGAGGAAGAAGTCGTGCTGGGCAGACATTGCAATGCGTAAGGGAGAGAACAGCTGGTCTATTGGAGTTGCAGAATGGGTGCTAAGGGAAGGGAAGCACAGCCGAGGACCGCAGAGAATAATGTGGACGTGATGGAATCGGGAAACTTGAAGACACGTGGAACCAGTTAGCACAAGACAGGGGTATTGGAGATCACTGGAGAAGCTTTCGTCCTGCGATGGACGTCAAGATAAGCTGATGATGATGATGATGATGATGATGTGACGACATCCATTTCATTTTTTTCGACATTTCATATTATGTCATGCATGCTGGTCATGCACGTTCTGATAGCTCGATTTGCGTCTATTGCGGAGGGGGGGGAGGCTAGTAGCGGCGTAGCCAAGTGGGGCACACCGGGCACTTGTAACGCTCACTAACAGTAAAATTTTCGCTGCTATGGCAATGGCCCCGCTCCTTTGCCCTCCACGGTCAATTGGGACCCCCCCTCCCCCTCACGCGAAAAAATTTTCTGGTTACGCCACTGTGGGCAGGGGGGTGTAAGATTGCTCTAGACCCCCCCCCCCTCCCTAACTTGTCAACGGAAACGGGGGACGGGAGGGCAGCTGCCGCCGGGCAGCAAACCTTAGGCAGCCCAATTACCGGCTGCATTTCCCTTTGGACGTGAATACTGCTCTAATCCCATTACACTGCAGGATTTGTGGTGGTTCGAGGGCATGCAACAATAAAAAAAACACATACAGCCATCAGGAAGTCTTAGCTTGAGCAGATCTTTGGGAGCTGGGCAAGACTCTCACCAAAAAAAAAAGCTTGGCACCCCTCTTACAGGCATTGTCAACTCTTGGTCCTACCGCTGACTGTACATTTCCGGTAAAAAAAATCACACAGGAACTCCTCTCGGATTTGTCTAAGTGTGCGTAAGCATTGTGACTCTTCCTCATCTACACGCAGTCCATGTCGTTATCAATGTTTTGAGACTTGATCCGACAAGTATAAGCGACGGCGCTGCGGCGACACGAGCTGCTCTGGCCGGCAGCGCAAGCGAAGTACTGCAGGTGGCGGGGCCAGGCGCGCTTGTGACGTTCCGTTCGTTTTGAGCCGTTATCGCTCTTTAGCCCTCCTCGTCCGCGACGAACCATTATCAACCGTTCTCCGGCGGCGGCTGCTTGTGGCACGGCCGTGCGAACCGTATCTTGAAAGCGAACTGCATTGTGGACAGAGTGTGCCCACTGCTGAAAACTTCACGCGCTGTGTTCTCACCGTTTACTTCGCTTTGAAAACAGACGCGCGTACACCTATCTTGAAAGTGATCTGCGAAAAGCGCATAGTGCGGCAAAAGCTGAAAGCTTCGTGAGCGCAGTGTTCTCGCCGCTTCGGTCGCGTTGAAGCGAGAGCTAGCACGAAGGTGAATTCACTCGCTGCTGCGGGTTCTATTTTGAAAGATATCGTGCGGTACGGACTGACGGGCGGATGGTTTTTCTTGTTGGGGAAGTATAGAAATGCTTCCGTTATAAAAAAAATATCGCAGGGTTCGGGAATTTCGCGATAAGAACCATCACCAATCTACTCCCCCGCCCCCCGCTGAGCGATGCCGTCTTGATCGCCCCCCTCCCAACCCCGGGAAAAGGGACACTACCTTTCTATCTCAGTTGAAGAAAAGATGATGAAAGTTAACAACGACAATAACGGCATTTGCTAACGAGTTGTCTTGTCTAACGAGTGGCCTCCGAGATTTGCGGGCGAAGCTGGCGCGCGCGAACCTGAGAGGCCATAATTGGCCGCTTAATAGCATAAAAAGACAAAGATAATGCCAAACGACACAGCTAAAAATTCAAACAAAGAACTGATCTTAGCTATACTGATTGGGGAAAAGAAATAAAAAAAATTAGACAACCGCAACACACGCCACTAAAGCCACCACCGCCGGCATAACGCGGAAGCAACAGTTGGCAACATTCACTCGCGCCTCATTGCTTCGTCCGCGTCTTCTCCGCAACGACAGCCGCCATCTTCTCGCGCCTAACGTTTTGTATGGTTTTGTTCTCTGCAATCCGCGCACACAGCTCATCGGTGGCTGCACGTCTGCTCGGCGTCGCAATGCGGCCTGCGTCATTTCCTGGTGCTCGCGCAGTCGGTGTGAAACATGTCGCATGTGAAATGTTTGATAGAAGTGCCTCACGTCCAAGTCAAGCCGCCGTATGGGTGTATGGCTGTGCGCCCCGTTCTCGGAAGCGTCGACGGGTTTCCGGCATGCGGATTTCAGGTACGTGCAAATGCTTTTCGCCCTCCTATTGAGCTCCCGAGCAAAGCGTGCAATATTTCATGTGAAAGATGCAGTGCCCGTTATGATGGTGTGAATTTCGAGCGGCAAACGAGAACTTTGGCAGAGCACACCGCGGCTGCTGAGTCAGCGTGGAAATTGTTTTACGTTACCGTGATATGTTGCTGTCAGTCTAATCTGCGGCTTGTGGACAGCTAGCCCACTGACTTTTGCTTGCGGCAGCGATAGGTATATAAATGGAAGCGGTATTAATTTTCGAGAGCAGAGAGTATTTTCGCTCGATGTTTGGTCGTGTTCATGGCGTTATGAAAGCTAGAAAACTAACTGGCTTGATCGTGCTTAGTTCCAACTCCAAGGGGCGTAACGTTGGCGCTGTGTATGTTTTCGGTGTCATATGAGTACCACTTTCATGCTTTTGTTGCATGAGAGTGGTTGCTGCTACATGCCTTGTGGGCAGAACACAATAAAAGCAATTTCCTCACTCATACGTATGCAATGTGACGTAACAAAATTTTCAGCGTTTTATTCGGAGCGTAAATATCCAGTATAGTTTGGTAAGAAACTCAAATTCTGTCTTAGCTTAGTAGGCGTGAAACAAGTGAAACTCTCATTCCTTTTCGAATTATTCGCCCGAACCGCACCGCCCGCAGATGCGTCATCGGGTAATTGACAGTAGCTTCGCTACGTGAGTTTTATGCGCCAATATTGCCCGGTTAATTATCCTGTTAATTTATGCCGACGCTCGTTCGTCTTGATTTTAAGCGGTTACTATCCCCGAGTACCGAACGATGCCAAACTTGTGAGGTGTAGCAAACGCGGGAAATTCAAAGTGGCGTGGCTGCAAGTTTCTGTTTTTACGTTTCTTGCATTCAACGCCAACAGACACAGTATCACTGATTTATTTTCCATTTCTGCTGTACTTGATCAATCTAATGTGACAACTGCGTTTGCTCTTTAATGTTCTCCATTTACTGCGTATTCAGCTTGGCTGCCGCCCTCTCTTCAGAGGATGCCGCTGTGATAGCTCTTTCGTATAGCACATGCCTCTAGGCCCTTGTGTTTCAAGGGCTCCGGCGAGGCAGCAGTGCTCCAAGTAATTTTACCATCCTATATATTTTATATTTTGCATCATTCTTCCACGATGGATTTTAATGTTCATAGTATTCGTCATTTGTCATCACCATAATTTTATAGCACGTAGATTTTACGCACTTTACAGCGACAATTTTTAGGCCAGTTCACAGCCAAGTCACATCTTCCATAATACATCGTCAACATTACCACTTGTCATGGACGCTCTTTGGCCAAACCTGGCCCTTGCGCCATAAAACACCACGCATCATCATCATCAGCTTGGCTGCCAGAAAATGCTTGAATTTCTTTCAGTATCAAAGTGACGAAATATTTCACTGACGGCCGTGTGTGAAACACGCAAGATGACAAAACTGATAGCAAAATGATGAGATATTTCTTTTATAGCGTTTGGACTCGACTTTTGGTGAGGATGTCGATCGACCTTGGGCCTGGTGACAGCACACCCGACATCGCCAAAGTGCAGCCTATCAGTTGAGTGCCCCCGAATGGACCATCAACATCGGAAAATGAAGCAGAGCCAGGTAGGGGCAATCTTTACTTTGGAACAGAATACTGACAGCTGCCTCTTTTTTTAAGAATTAAATAACATATTTACAAACCAATCCTTTCTCTCTGTACAGCCTATATAGAATTGTTTTTTGCTTGTTATACAGACCTTCAGAAAGCAGTTCTTCTGAAGCCTTTTTACATGCACAAATAAATAAAGAGGATTGCGCTTTCTGAAGAAATTGATGCACTGAAATGTGCGTTCGACACACAGTGAGATGTAAAATAACCAACTTTAAAGCGGTAAAAAAAAAGTTTGAAACATGTTCTAACATCATAATCCGCCTTGTGGCATACGGATCTAAATATAACAGCAACAGAAGTGGATGCAGAGAAGTGTTTGTAAATGTTTGCAAGATATGTACATTGTCTAAGAAATTGTTTTTATTTACTTGGAGCTTCTTGGTGCCATGGCAGTGCAGTAAAAGCTCAAAATGATGCCCCTGCTCCTAATAAAGCACCTTTAAATTTTAAAATTAAATTATGGGCTTTTACATTACGAAACCTAAAGTTTTGGGAACCTGGCCTCTTTAATATACACCTGAATCTAAGTGCATAAGCGTTATTGCATTTTACCCTCATTGGAGGGCAGCTGCCATGGCCTAGATTGAAGCTGGGACCAGCATGACTGAGCAGCATGGCATCATAGTAAGTGGGCTATAACACCAGGTGAAAATGAGAAATACCACTTAGAAGTACCAACTTCTTGGCTCACAAGCACTTTGCACTAAGTTAGAGGAGTATGGAGTACTGACAGCGACCGTTTATGTACCATTTCTTTTTAGGCTGGCTCCATTATTAGGGTGCGAAGCTTCAATTAGTCAAAACTAGCCTAAATTACAGAACCAGCTCAAAACACGCACCATGTATAGCTGGATTTGGATGGAGTCAATTCATGTCGCCGAAAATGGAAGTGGCAGTCACACTATTTCATGCATTTTGCCTAAAACATAGTCAATAATAATTAATCAATTTCTAAAATATTCTTTTCAAAAAGTTTTTTTGAAGCACGAAAGGAGGAGCCAAATGGTGTTCAGGTGCAGGAGCGGTTAGTTGCACGGCACTTCTTGCATGTGTTCACTGGCTTCTTTCAAGCTTGAAAAAAAAAATTGTTGCACCTACTGAGCAGTAGAAAGCTGGATTGGGAATTTTTCAGGATGCTCTACAATTTTCGCACTGACACTTTTGCTTTGAATAAAATATTTGAGCAGTTAAATAATTTTTAATAACTAATTACCTAATTAGAAAAAATGCAAGAATTGGTTTCACTTCCTCAAAACCATGGCAAACGACATTACCTTGGTGCTGTCCAGCTACGTGGCACTTGTACATATTTAAAGCTTGCACATGTCATACAGACAACCTGGTAATTACAAGGCATATATAGAAGTGGCTAAGTTGTGTGAGCCAGCCATGTCTAGCGAATCATCAGAAACAGCCATGTTTCTTTGACTTAAGGGCATGATAAGATTTACATGCTCGACACCTTGTATCAGTGTGCTCTAGGCCTGTTCGTAGTTCTGCTGATACATAAACAATATTTCTCCACGTGTAAGCTCATTTGCATCTTTCAAGTATGTTGCCTCGTGTGTCCAAAATAAACCATCTTCGCGCTTCCTTCATTATATCTTCATATGTCGCTGTGCTAAATTTTTAACATGCAACTGCACAAATTTTCATCTAGTTTTCATATTTCCTCGTTGTTTGGTGGCTTTATTTCTGAACACGTTGTTTTCGTTAAACCCTCTTGCACACAGCAGTACTCAGCATTTCAGCTTAGAGTAGGTTTTTTTTTCAGATTGACATTAATACACCTTGCCTGGGCAATGTAAGGCATTCTACATAACACGGCCCTGCAATAATGTTTTATAATGCATTCCAGCATCATGCAAAACTGTTTACTTACCATATTAGAATATTTATAAGTGTTGGAAGTAACAGAACTGGAAGAAGCCAGCAGATAATGAGGCCAAGGAAAGCATACAGGAACATGTTTTAAGTTTTTTTATGTGAAGTATAGAAATGATAAATTCTAGGTAAGTGAAAGTGAATTAAAAGATATCCACCTGTGGGTGGGGAACGGACCCATAACCTTCACATTACGCATGTGATATACTAACCACTGTGGTACTACGGCCGTGTTCGAGCGTCGATAATCTGAGGGGCCATTGTGGACGGTTGAATGCTGCCTCGGTGGCACAGTGGTTAATGCATCGCATGCCTAATGCAAAGGCTGTAGGTTCGTTCTCCCCCCATGCCTGGTTGTTTTTTTTACCATTTTCATTTCCCTTTATCATTTCTACATTTAAATAGAAAATTACAAATAAGTTTCCACGTGCCTTCCCTGGCATCTTCCAGCTGTGATTCAGAAAAATTTTGACCCTCAGTATCCTTTCTTCTCGTTTGGAAGAACAGGAGCTTCATTTTAAAAATAATGAATTCACCTTGTTCAGTATCTCAATGTGGTCTCAAATCTTATCACAGCATGTGTATTACTAAGTGAAGTTTTTGGTAAGGTGATGATATAGCATGGGACCTAATTAGTAGCGTTTGTGTACCGATATATGACTAGTATAATAAATAGGAGGATTTTATGAAGCACTTCTAACATGGTCTGAGCATGTGTTTAAAAAAACTAATCTAGCATGATTTCAGGCATAACTGTTGCCCCTGAAAAATATTTGGATCATCTGCATTGGCATTGTTTTTAGAGAGCTCCAATACTGCTTTGATAGAAGTAGCCTCGTGGAACATGAAGCATCGCTTCTTGCTGAGTCAAGGAAATATTATCTGCATATCTGAGGTGCATGTGTCATATGCTCGAATGCTGTGTAAAGGCTGCTAATAAGAAAATTACTTAACTTGCCTTCCAGAGACTTCTTCGGTAGTCTATGCTACTCGATCATAAACAATTTACCATAGTGAACATTCATCACAGTTGGCTTTGCAATGTTTATGAAAAATACCACAATTGCCTACTAGACATGTGACTGCACTAAAACTTGGAATTAATGAGCAGTAAGATTTATAGGACAGCAAAACTTAGTTTATTACTCCTGTTTCTGCCATAGTTTCTTACAGTAATTACTAGAGGGAACTCTGGTGCTGGAGTCGTACCACCATGGGAATGATGGGAAGCACATGAATTTGTCTGATATCCGTGCTTGTGAATTCAGACGTTCATTTGGCTTCGTATATTATACGCTATATAAATCTTATTGTCGTAAATTTCAGCGCAGTCTGTACTCTTCGAAGTGCAGAAGACGGCGCCAACACGCACAATTGCTATTAATTGCAACGATTGAGCTTGTCCACGTGGCCAAATCGAAAGGCGCCAAGCGTCTCTAGGCACTGGTATGCCCGCTATAAATTTATCATGGCGTTGCACTCGCTTGTCGTTACATGCCTCCGTGACTTAATGGTTTCAATATCAGACTTCTGTTCTAGAGTTCCTGTGTTTGAATCCTGTCGTCGGACGATTTTAATGTTTATTTATTTATTACACAGTTTATTGTTGAAAATGACTAGTTTACAAAGTCACAAAGCCGTTTGAAGCCAAACAGACGAATTTTAGGCAAATCCATGTACTTCCCATAATTTCCATGCTGGTACAGCCGTTCTTGTTTGATCTCCTGTGGACACTAACGTCAGAGTTCCCTCTAGTAATTATTGTATCAAACTCTTATTTCTCCACCTCACTCGTGTAGAAGCGGCACCACACCTGCTGCGTAAACATGCACTACCTTTTGGCCAAGTGTAGGGAATGCTGTGAACTCGCCCTGTACAAAGCCTGCACTAAGTAAAACAAATCACAACATGCAGTTGCTGCCACGTTGAACTGGTGGAATGAGTAGTGAAATGCAGCACCTCCTGAACTAGTTCAGAAAGTGCAGGTTAATCAAGTGGAGATTATATAGTAACAGAAGTTGGTTGATTCTACATTACATTCACGAAATATACTTCATGATACTTTTCCATTTATTTCCTCAGTTATTAAGAATCCCTTTTGCATTGTTGGACAAAACTACAGAATGCCAACATATTTTCTAGCATTGACTGGTAGCAAACACGTCAAAACTTGTTCTAGTTTCTGGATTGCCTCTTTAGCCGTTAACCCCCAAGTTAATTCCGGAAGAATGTACCAAATTTTTTACGTACTCAATTTTTCGGTGTCATTCTCATTCTAAAAATATATTACTTCATTGGTCTCTGGTTAGAAATAACACAAAAATAAGAGCTGCCCTTGAGGGCAGCTTTCCCTCAATGCCGACTGTAACTCATCTTTGACAATAAGAGCAGCATATCATCGGGCAGAAAGAGTGCGACTCGTCATTGGCGATATTGGTACTACCTCCACTCACTAGTACAGCTTGGGATCAATGGTTAAAGTTTGCGACTTTGTTGCTGCCTAATTTTAATTCTGCAGCTGTTACACTTGGGTGTAGCGTGTGTATGTACGTGTGCATGCATTAAAATGACTTCACGCTAGAGCAAAGCAACTGCAGTGCAGAGAGGCATTAGTCATCTTTATATATTTGCTTTGTAAAGGTGCACTAAGTTTATCTTTTGCAGTATAGACTTGGCGCTCATTGGCCAAAGATGCCCTTGTGCTACTAAAACCTATCAATTATTTCGCTTTCGGTCTGTGAGTTTTAATTTGTTTTTCTTGAACTGTGCAATTCCCACTCACAGGAGTGCATGTCATCTGAGGTGTTCCTTTTTCAATCAAGAATGTTTAGGTTGTGTTTGTGAAACTCCATTTCTTGCCTCAAACGAGCTTGTGCAAACTGACCAAGCTGATAATTCTACCTGCTTATATATTAAATATGTTGCAGTTATGAACCCTCATAATGAATGACACATAGTATAAAAATTTTATCTAATAAAAGAATTTAACGAAATTTTTCATGTTTTTCGTGTTCATGTTCACTTCTCTACTCTAGTGTCCTGTCTGCATGCCTCACTTCGTTTTTTTTGCATATTAAATATCGTATAAACGTAACCATGCTTTTTTACTACAATGCAGGGGGAAAAGGTTCCGGTAACACCATGCATTCAGCATCGCGGCCCAGATGTGTATGCAAGCAACCTCCTTCATCTGGACCAAGAACTACTCTGCAGTGTCTCCCAGACTTCCATGCGAAGCCCTCAACATTCTCGTCTCAGTGGAATGGCTGCTCATCTATCTGCGTGTCCATCACCAAGACGGCCAGTTGTAAAGCTCCTGTACCCGTTTAGGAAGCTTAATGATTTTTTTATTTAGTTTTCATGGTTGGCCGTAGAATCTTAACATTTGTGATGTTTCTAACATTTTTACCTGGCACAAAGTGGTGCAATAACTTTAAACCAGTGTAATGTATTTAAGTGATGCTCACTCTAATGCCTATCTGGTTTTGTTTGTGTTTAAGAAATTTGAATGTCTAATAAGGTAACGGCATTTGAATTTGTCATCATGGCTCGTTTCAGTGAGCTGCTAGGAAATAAGACGCAAAGATTATCACACGCCAGTTGTAGCATGTTTGTTTTCATGAGTAAAGTATACACGTTTCAAAAGATGGAAAGTAAGGAAAAAGCCTCACGAACACAATCAACCTAGGATTGTCATGTCCTTACAACTCTGCAATGACTAATGCCTCATACATCTTGGGAGCACATTGGTCGCAATGCCTACAGGTATACTTGATAAGAGAATAGCTTGCACTCAGATTTGCCACGCAGTTGATGGCTGATGGCTTTTGTTTGTCGTCGTCATGTTACTACTATGTATTGAATATTCATTTAGATGTGCTGCGGTTTTTTGCAGTCACCTATATATATGTTCTTCGTTTCAATAAACATTTAGTTGAGAGTTAGCGCTCATCCTCTCTGCTTCTAGTCTGTGTCCGTGTCACTTCGCGCTACAATCCAAGATCATGTTACTGTACCAACTCGCCCAACTTTCTATCCTTGTGTTAAAGACAGACTCAGACTTGTTCTTACTTATGTGACCGGTTATTCTTGTGCTTTATAATAGGATGCAGTGCTTTTCGAATGAAAACATGTAATAGTTCGTAATCAGGTTAATTAAAAAAACTGTTCTGCTTAAAATTTAATTGAGCAAGCCTGTGCCATTATTCGGTGCTTATGTCTTTGTATTGGTATGGTTTTACTCCTTATTTTCCTTCTTACACTTAAAATGTGCAAACATTATTATGTAACCATTTCTCTTTAATGAAATAAATACTTCTGCCATTTCGTCACAAATTATACAATGATTTTGTTCAATTACATAACCTTAGACTAGCTGATTGTTATTCTGGTAGCTTAACTTACAATGCCTGTGGAATATTCTATGCAAGCACATGGTGAAAAATAAACTAAATTATTGGGTATAAGCAGGTCACTGGCAGTAAATGGAGCATACATATATTTCAGGAAATAGTGCATGCTTATATATTGAGCAGCATGCACAGCTATACATGCTGTTTTGTTCGTAAATGCTGAAACATTATTCGGCGTTCAAGCACTTTGTTCTTTGGCTTTCAGTGCTACCTTTAAGTCATGTGTGAAAGTACTAGTAGAAGCATCCCGTGGAGATAAATGACAACTTCGATGAATAGAGGTATAACATGTGTGCTTAAAACGGCAAAAAACTTCTTGACAGGCAAACGTATGCTTCTCTAGTACTGCACTTGTTACCGTCGCCAATCCATGCATTGCTTGCGCTTTATTGCATTCAATATGAGCTACAACAACGAGCTGTGTTCGCTTTCCCTCCTGGTCAAGCTGGTGTTGCGAAAATTTTTGACCAAGAAAAGTGGAGGTTTTTAATTATTTCTGAAATGCATGTAACCATGCTTTTGGCTGTGTGCTGTTTCCACGGGGTTATAAGTACTGGTGCGCCAAGGTGCGGGAGATCCTGTGTCCTTAGTGCAGCGCGCATTGTTATTGCGCTCTGCATCCTGCCGGCAGTATACTATCACTGCAGAGGAAGATTACGAAAAGCATGGCCTGTGTGCCTTGCTGCAATGGCGAAACCTTAAATTGTTTGCCTGAAAGGGTTGCACGTTATGCTACCACATGACGGACCAGAAGCGCAATATGAGGACGCCTCACAGATTCTGGCTCATACTGAACAAGGTAGTACCATAGCTAAGGCTAGGCAGCGTTCACAACAGCTAGTCTGCACATTAACTACATGGCTGTAGTGAACGCTAAAATACTTGCAGGGATAACACCCTTTTGGAAGGGTGTTGTCCATGCTACACCCATATTGAAAGGGGTGTGTCTGTGTTACACCCCATATAGAAAGGGTGTTTGTTTTACACCCGTAGGCGAGGTGACGTCATATTAACACCCCTTCTTTTGAGGGGTGTTAATTTGCATCCCGTTGCTTGGGGTGTAGCAATACACCCAAAAAGGGTGTCACCCATGGGACAAGTCATTTACACCCTTAAGGGTGTTAAAATTTTTAGAGTGTACCTCCCCCCTCCCATACACGGTAAGTGGGTGTCCTCTCCCCCCAAAAATATTCCTGGCTACGCCAATGGAGCTGAGGTTTGCACTTCTTATACACAATGCAGGGCTAGTTTTGCTTTGCAGAGGTGAGATCCAGTGGCGTAGCTAGGTCGTCTGGCACCCGGGGCCCATAGGTCATTTGTCACCCCCTCCCCGGGTGTAGCCGGCGGAAAGAGGGGTGTCTTCAGACGTATAGGATACCCCCCCCCCCTCTGGCCCCTCGCACCCGGGGCCCACGGCCCCCCCTGTTGCTACGCCACTGGTGAGATCACCGTTTCAAATTAGTAGGCTCTTGGAGTCATAAATGCTTCAAGGTGAAGCGGGAAAGGCTAGGAAGACGTTTTTCACCCACATTTGCGTTTCGTTGTGCTCCCAATTCAATTTAAAACTAATTGAAACAACAGAGCTTACCAATAATCTAAGGAGTAAAATATGCACTGCCTCGGGTTCTTTCTACACTTAAAACCTATGGGCCGAAACGCCTAGGATAAAAAATAAGCTTTAGAATAATCCTAGGACCGCGAAACGAATCGCCGGAACGGTAAACGAAACGACGACAGCATGGATTATTGACCTGGTGCGGGCAGATTAAATTCCAGCAGAGTTAAAAACGAAGCAGGGTGCATGGGACAGATAGCGCAATACGTATAGAGCGGATCACCAGCGGTGTAATAAAGTGACGAGATGTGTACGGTGGGAGCAAAACTGCTGCAGCATACGGCGCAGGATTACACAGGCAATGTGATGAAGTTAGGAAACTTGCAAATTGGAAAATGCAGGCGGGGGGTGGGGTTAAATGACGCAAGACAGACAAAAGCGGAGGTCGCCCAGAGAGGCTTTTCTTCTGCAGCAGACACCGAAAAGCTTGACAACTATCTCTATGGTGATTATAATAATGACAGAATTATGAGACTCGGGGCGGTGCCTGTCCAGTAAGTGCCGCACAGGAGTCTTTGAACGCCATCGACACAAGCGACAAAAAAAATTTTTAAAAAGAGGAATTACAACAGTGCCACCGCGGTACGCACTGGAATAAGCACAATTTTACCAATCACCCGACTTGTTTTTACCTATGCAATATGACGCATACTGCGCGTTCATGGCTTTAGATACACGACCGGCGCCAGAGGAAGAAACCAGACAGACCAAATCAGAGGGTGGACGACCCCGCGGTGTAGAATAGCGTATTCAGCGAGAAATGAGATATTTACAATAGGGAAAGCGAAAGCGTGAAGAACGCCGTTCATGCAACAGCTATGTGCCACTCGCTATACAAAAGGAGGCACTGTAAGAGGACACAACAAAAACGAGAACCGACAACCGCAAACGGCTAAGTACTGCGGGAAGGAGTCTATACCAGCAAAGCGAGAGCCCCATTCGCCAATTGGAAACGTTGTGCTACGAAAACGAAATAAAATGAGACACACTGTTCTGAGCCACGCGCACTTAATTCTTGTTAGTGTAACTCTTAAATTCTTAGGCAGAAATAAAACGCGTGAGCTCCCTAGAGAAATTGCACACAAGAGCGCGCTGCGGGTAGAGAAACTTCATAGCCCGAATCAGAAATGTTATCTGCGCACCAAAACATTCGAATGCACTAAACTGGTAACGTCTTGCACATACTGCAACAGGAGCATTAAGCCTAATCGCAGAAACTGCGAGAACGTGCCGTTTTGTTCCTATGAACTTTATTTTTATTTATTGATTCAACTGACTGCCCTGCGCGTTCGAAAAAGCTGATTTATTTATTTGCTGGCATATTCTCATATTGCACCTAATGTTATCACACAGTATTCATTCAACAATTAATTGTTTGTGTCTCTTAATCCACGTTGCTCTAATTTGTGCAAACGGTAATCCACCTTAATCCAATTAATTGCACTTCAGTGCACTTTAGTCCACCTTGCTCTAATTTGTATCAACCTTAATCCACCTTGTTTTAACTTGTACCAACATTAATCGACCTTAGTCCAATTTAATTCACCTTCATTCACTTTACATCACCTTAATTCCCTTTACTCCACCTTAAGTGACCTTATTCTAACTTGTTCTCACTTTATAATAATTAACGTTGTTATACCATTTACTATCTCATGTATTATTACTGACGCCATACAAGACGCTGATGACGTCACTGATGATGATTATTTTTGGTACTATCACTTGATCACGCCGGATCTTCTGCCTCGTAGGACATATAATGCTTTCGCATTAATAAAGATTGACAACGTTTCAAACCACATGCGAGCGCACCAGTGAAGCGGCTGTCCAAGTTTACTTTGCTGGTCGCAGCCAGCGAGCACAGGTTTGAAAAGAGACGCTCTTAAAGATGGTGAGCTTTCAGGAAGTGCGCTGATGCCAAATGCTCCAAGCTGCGACCTCCGGCGACGAGACGAACGTCGAGGAGGTTTTGGACGAGTCTGTACGTAAACTACAGGCGCCTTTAACTCTGGCTTTTCCACTATCATAGCGTTTACGGGGAGAAGCCCACTTCCACAAAGTGCACTCAAAGGATAGCATGTGATAAATACTATTTTCTTGTAAAATTAAAACTAAATGAACGCCTGATTATGATGGCGTAGCGTCCAGAAGCAAAGCGCGGTGGTGTGACGAACGGGGTGCGTCGAAAACATGGCCGGAGGGGCGGTGAAATGTCAGGGAAGCCTGAAGGTTGTCAGACATGTACAAATGACCCTCAGGCATTTGCACAGCACAGTGAAATCCAATAATACGTGAAAGATAAACCCACGTTCAACATCGTCAATTTGGGGATCCTGAACGTGAAGGGGATCCTGAAGGACGTGAACGCCCAAGATTTTCGGCACAAGCATACGTGGCTCTTTGTAAAATCAAGTTACTCTGTCAACATACCTATCACATGAGAAGTGTCTCGGTATAATCACATTACTGGAGAATGCGACGTTAATAAGATTGGTTTTACGCAAATTTACGTCGTACATTTACGTAAGCGCGGCAGAATTACTGTGACGTCACGCGCACACAAATATGTGCTCCTTTTTATTGGCTGGTTTATGGAAAGGACAATTATTCTGCGGATGTTCTTTTTTTGACTACCCGCGTGACCGGCTACGCAGCTAGAATTGCGACGGTGTACGTTTTTTCTTATAATGCGCTTCACTCGGTTCGTCAAAGCACTATATCCGACAATATGAGTGCAAACGGCCGCAAACGTAGCACAGATACCATGCTAGAGCGTACAGGTCCTTTCCAGACGCGCGCAACCCTCGGGAGCCCCCAGCTGTCCAGGAGGCGCCCTTCCACCTTCGTGAGACGATACCTCGGGCGCCGGCAACCCCTCATCGTTCAGCGAGAGTTTCAGTGGACTCAGTGACCTTCGCTGCAGGCGGTATCGGTCTGCTTTGGCATTTGCACACGACGCGTAGTTTCGTTTATTTTACCTCTGTTTGTTTTTCATTCCCTCAAATGGACGGCTGTCCCACTCGGCAAACAAAAAGAACGATGACACTCGGAAGAGCGCGGTCGGCGAAGCTTTTGAACTGACGTTCAGTCGTGCCTGACATCGCAGAGGCCACATCAAGGTTTCATACTTACGGTGACCTCTTAAGTTTGCGAAGACACCCGCTGTTCGCTTTCTCAATTTTCCTCTTTTTTTTATCACAGGGGCTATCAGTTTTTATATTCTGCTGAATCGTTCTTCTAGCACTTTTTTTTTTCCGAGTCAAGGGGGATCATCCTTCCCATCTCTCAAACAATAATGCGATCGCCTCACGAAAAAGAACGGCGGCTACTTTGTCAAGTTCTTTGTGTCATTTATCAAATTTTTTTCTACCTGTCGCTACAGTTCAAGCGAAAGAACTGCGCAGTTAGCATCGTCTCGTTTTTTTTTTACTTATTTATTACTTTTCTTTTAACAGTTTAGTCATGTTGCCAACAGAAGCGATCGGGAAACAAAGACGACTGGTTCAAAGAAGCACTACGCAACGAAATGCCCCTTGAAGAAGTAAATGAAATATTCAATGGCGCCAACATAGCCAGGACGGATGCTGTGCCACAAAATAGCATTTACTTCTTCAAGGGGCATTTCGTTGCGTAGTGCTTCTTTGAACCAGTCGTCTTTTTTTTTTTTTCCGATTGCTTCTGTTGACAACATGACTAAACTGTTAAAAGAAAAGAAAGACATTCCGTTGGACGTGCGTAAACGCTTCCGAATCACCCCCCTACCTAAAGATATGCATCCTATCTACAACAAAGAGAGGAGAGCTTACAGGGCTAAGGCTCTAGTAAATAAACTTAAAGACACACCGGCGCATAACGTAGCGTACGTGGACGCCGCTTGCAGTATCGACGGTGGTTAATGTCGACGGGTGCGTTAATATAGCGTGTTCCACGTGCACGAGGGACGCCTCAACGTTACTAGACAGAAGCTAGTCTAGTAACGTTGGGACGCCTGTACAGCCGAGGAGGTTGCAGTAGCGCTCGCTTGTGCGGGTACAAACGCGGGAGTAATATTATGCGATAACAAATTAGCTATCCGAAATTTTAACAAAGGGAGAATATCGGAAGAGGTCCTCCAAATTCTACTCAAAAACCCTCCCAGGAGGGACATAACTTTTATTTGGGTTACGGCCCATGAAGAAGTCCCTTGCAACGAAGCCGCTCACGAGCTCGCCCGAGCACTCTACCACCGGGCAACTCTAGAGCAGCCAGTTCCAGGGATCAAAGATAGCATCATTACGTACAGGGAACTTGCATATCATTACAAAGCCGAAAGAAGAATCCACCTCCGCATCGGTTTCTCTCTCTGGAGAACGCTCTCATTTGGCGGCGCCTCCAGGGAAACAATTATACATCCCCACATTGGATCTACTTAACACAGACGAGGGACTATAAGACGCCCTCTGCAAAATTTGTAAGCAAAAAGGTACGCTAGACCATATAATATGGGAGTGTGCTGGCTCCCAAGGGGCCAAGGAAAACACTGACAGTAGAGAAGCCTGGGAGGCCTTGCTCCAGAGCGAGGCTGAAGATGACCAGCGTCGAGCAATCCGCCTGGCCGTTGAGGCCGTGAGGACTCACCGTCCTCAACGCGTGAAGACTGCTTCGTCCTCCACCCCTACTTACGTGTAGGTTAAGATGCGGGTACCCAAGCTCGGTGGAATAATAAAGTTTTCAATCAATCAATTACTGGCCTAGCGCATGACATCCATGGAAAAGATTCATCGTTGGCTTCAGCTGTTCGAATGTAACACGACGCAATGCAGTAGCACATTGCCAGTTATTGTTATTATTCGAGCCACTATGCTAATCATACTATTATTCTGAAGGTATACTTGCGAATTTTGCGACATTAACCAATACATGGGACTCGGTAACCAATAAATGTAGCAGAATAGTTACACGAGAGCCCGATTGAGCACAAACGGCAAACTTTCGTAACCAAACTTGAACCTAATTTGGGGGAACCTGTCCTTCCCAAGGTGCCGCTAGCATCAAATCCAGTCGCACGCATCAGCGACATGTGCACCATGGTAACGCACAATGCGCACGATGCGAAAGCTCGGTTCGCGCAAAATAAAAATGTCCAGCAACCACGGGTCTAATTTTTTCGCACGCCGAGCGAAAATCGAAGCGGGGCAAACTTTCGAAAAGCCTCGTCGAACGTAATGAAGCTCATCAGCCCCGACGCACCCTGATCGTGGCGGTTAACTGTAGACACTTAAATAGACGGCGGGCCTTCATGAACTGCCGTCATGTATAATATACATACACCCTCGCTGGTCGCCGACCGCAGCGGTCGGCCGTGCGTGACGCGCTCTGGCACGTGCAGCCGGCACGGCAGGCAGGCGCACCGAGCGCCAGCTCGCTTCGCCTATCTGCAGCGCCAGTCGGCGGAGGAGGGAAAGGCGGAGTGGAGCTTCCCTCCTCCTCTTTCAGCAGGCGGTCATAGATCTTTTCTCGCTGGGCGCGTGAGAACCGGCCCCTGTTATATGTGCCGTCACCTTCCAGTCGGCTAAGCAAGAGGACTGGGGGAGAAAGGGGGGGGGGGCGAAATTCTTCCGGCTCGGTTGCGTCTGGCAACCCCCCCCCCCCCTTCGAGCCGTGGTTGCGGCGAAGGCTGTCTTTCGTCAAGCGCCGGACAGCCGATAAAAGTGAGCGCGAGCTGAGCCTCGTCGCTCCCTTTCTCTCCTTCCCCTCTTCGGGCAGCAGGGGCATCGCATTTTTCATGCCCGCGAGTCGCCGGCGAGGACACCCGAGAAGAGATGCGGCGGCGACCACAAGCGGTGCGGAGGCTATGGCATCTCAGATCGTCGGTCTGGCCCGTGGAGCTTTTATGAAACTCGTATGGCCTGGCCCACCCGGCGCCTCGTCACAGGCGAGCACAGAAGCCACATCGCGCGCGATCTCGTTTTATGTACGCGCAGCTGACAGCCTCCGAGGACACCTATCAGCGGGTCCGCGCACCACACTTCGTTGAGAGCGAGTAATTGTGAATTCCAGACGGCTAACACTGTGCACTGAGCGAAAGGGGAGGGGGGGGGGGCGCATTCTGCTGCTCGAGAACTGCCCTCGCGAGATCTCTCCGCCTCTTGCGGCAAAGCCTTCTTCAAGTGAAATTCGCTGCCTCTCTTTTACAGCAGCAATTGCGCGCCTAATGACGACTGTGCTGTTGTAACGCGTACCTTCTTTCTCTATATTTTTTTGCATTTCGATATCATTAATACGGTCTTTCCGAACAAATGTCTACCGTCGTCGTCTCTGTAGGCGTCGCCGTGAGGTTCCCTGTATATTTAAGTCTATCCTATATGACATGCCATGCGGTATGACATGTGGTATATGCGGGTTATATTGCCACACGATTCTATCACTAAAGTTGATCATAACAGGTTTTACATTCTTGACAAAATTGTTCCTCAGAATTTTGAGACTGGCAGCCCACAAAAAAATATCATAAAACAAGACACTCACAGCGCATGCCTTTTATTTTAGCTCTTCTCAGACAAATATTAAAAGTGCGAAACGATAACACAGCTCGCCTAAATATGATGCAATTTTATTAGCTCGGCTGTGCACTACCCCTGGGAACGGTCCAGGAAAGAGGTTTGAAGCCCATCCGGTACGGAAAAGTGGTGGTAAAGTCGCTAAGAAAGACGTTGGCTTTAAATAATAAACATAAGTGAAATTGACCGATGACTGATTCAAACAGAGGACCCCCGGCACAATAGCTCGTGTTTTTAATTAACAAGCTTACGTTTACTTCATACTGCCGCTGCAGCTACAAGTCTCATACTTCGTGTAATAATCTAACATGTTGCTATCGAAACAGTGATAAGTCTCTTTTTTTTTTTTTTGTCACAGTCGCTGCTGGTCTCATACGACGCTTACAACGTTGGCAGCACGATATCATGCACCACACAAAACAACGCGTGTGAGGACCGGACACAGAACGAATGTCAACGATTGTCCTCCGTGCATTCTTTTCTCCCGTCTTCAGACGCGCCCTTATGACCATGTTCCACCGAGAGTCTTTTGCTTGGGATTTCAGGACAGTGCAGCGCAACTACACTGCCGATTCCGTGATAATAACATTAAGCGATATCAACTCCCCACACTCCGTGGCTTCACATGACTTTAGATGGGATGGTCATATGTTAACTACGTTGCCTCAACCGCACGGAACAATTTGCTCCTTTTAAGCAGACGTTTCAGACATAGGCCCCTACCTGACGCCTCTAAGCTACTAGCATATAACACACTTGTCAGATCTGTCTTTGAATATGCCAATGTTGTTTGGTTTTCCCTTCACCAAACAATTCATTAATAAACTAGAAGCTGTTCAAGGAAATACACTAAGATGTATTTACAACAAATATAGAATAACAGACTCGCCCACAGAATTGCTGAAACAAGCCGGCTTTCTCACTTCACAAAACCGAACCAAGCTTGCGCGACTGAAGATCGTGTACCAACTAGTATACAACAAATTTTAAGGATATACAGTCCCAAATATTTATCTACAACACAGACACGACCTACCCGCCATAAACATTCTTTAACAATAAAGGAACTCGCATATACTGAAACTCATAAGCATTCCTTTTTTACCTTAATGACAGGTGAATGGAACAAGCTGGATTCTTCTATTATCCACAGCCAAACATCACCTATATTTTGATCATTAGTCGAGAAAGAATTACATGCCTTACAATTATGACCTACCTGCGTTATTATTTTTCCTGTGCAAGACATTGTATACATAACCCTAACTTGCACTAGAGGCACCTAATTTTAGCCCTAAGGTCTATTACCATTTTGTTTAATCTTAGTTTTAGTTTTAATACCATGTATTATCTTCTGCTGTTTCTGCTTATGATAATGTTTACCTATGCTTATTTTCCATCTATTTTGTATAATCACATTCGTACACATCGACACGTTATGTATTCCTTCCTTCCTTTTATAATCACCGATGGCATCGACAGTATCTTTAAGTGAATAGATACAATATTGGTTTCTGTTGCGTCCTGCTCCGCTCGGGCCCTTCTCATCCCTGATGCGACCGTCTGACCCGTCACAACCCCAACGCGACATAGCTGCAGACCCGTTTCGGGGAACGAGCTCCAGAGCGGGTGACCTTCTTTCCTGCGGGGCACAAGAACAACAAGGGTACTTCACTCGGCGCTCAGTTTGGCTTCCGCCTTCCGACGGTGCTCGACACAAGAATAATAATAAAAAAAGCTTTTAACTGTTCTCGGTTGTCGACGTCTTTCGGAGTACCGCGAGTTACGCGTACGTCCATGACCCGCGGACATAACAGTTTCTTGTGCATTTGATGCCGTATAGAGAGCTAACCTTTGGAAAACACCGACCGGTACGTAAAGGGTGAACTTTCCTGCCTCACACCCCTGTAGTTTACACTTCTAGCGCTACGTAGCCGTCAGTGCAGCCACTGGGAGGCCGCAGTTATAGGATAACGTTGGTTCGTTTCGTTATTGTTATGTTACTCAACGCTAGAATAGCAGCTTGGGCTTGTTGGTTTTCCGTCCTGGTGTTAACAGCGCAAAACGTAGTTGGACACGAAACGAGAAGACACCACAAGCGCTGTGGTGTCGTCTTCTCGTTTCGTGTCCCGTCTACGTTTTGCATTGTTAACACCATTACTAAACGGTCGCGAATAAATAAAGACAGTCACATTTGGGGAGGTATTTTAGATGATACCTTCACTAGTCTCAGTTTTCGGTAAATATCGGATGACGGCTGTCGCTCAAAAGCAACCCTCTTAATTGGGGAAATTGGCGCTCTCCAATTACAAGCACAAAAAAAGAGGGTATTTTTTTTTCTTTTACGCACGACCAGAGCACGAATATATAAAAGTACTTCGAAACTGGACAATATACCAGTGAAAGTTGCACCACGGCCGTCTAGTATAGCAGCGGAGAGTGAAGAGAAGCCTTTGGCAACCACTGGTGTCCTTACCTGTAAAAGGAGGAGAAAACAACACATGAAGAAGAGCAGGCAGAGGATTCACTGCGCACAACTATATCAATACTACTGCTATTATTATTATTATTATTATTATTATTATTATTATTATTATTATTATTATTATTATTATTATTATTATTTCACATTCTCAATGCTACGGTGAGGTTTCTGTAGCGAAGCCGCAGCGGAGCTGAAGAAGAAATTAGCAAAAGAAAGACCAAGTCAGAAATGAACGCGACAGTACAAAACGACATGACCACCGTTGCTTGTCCCGTCGCCTTCGTCACTGTATTGGGCTTTCTGACACGGATTCCTCATGTATAATAACATGACGCACCAACGGGCTCAGCAAAGCGCCGTTTCCCATTGTGGGCAGTTTCGGCTTCATTCCGATCACCTGTAATTCTTTGACTCATGCCCATATAGACGTACAATTCACACAGGGGTTGACCATTCCGGCTCTATTAAAGCGCGCACGGCCAGCTGCCGGAAATCGAGTTCATTCGCAGCCGCAGAATTCCGTATCAGCACTGATCCGCAGCAGCGGGCCCTTCCGTTGTTTCCCAATGAAGCCCCAAATTGCGAGTGACGGTTACACGTTAACAGGTGGTGTCCAAATGCACGCCCCATGGACAATTTCCTCTGCAGTGTAACAGAAGCCGATCACGAAGGCTTTTTTGCCTTTACCAGCTGCAGGAGCAGGGAACGATTGTTGGAGCCAGAAATACGTCATGGCCGACATGTTTTACGGCTTTACTTTAAGCGCGAACGAAACAAACAAGACGAAACAAACACAATTCCCCAGACTAGCTACGGTTCTTCGCCATACGTTTCAGATGCGAGACACGGATTGGAAACGGAGTCCATGTAACGCGCTTCGCAATCAAGCTTTTCATTTCGTTCCGTCGTAATAACTCCGTTCCGGTGCGGGACACGCAACGTGTAGCTTCGAAGAGTGCATGGTTGGGAGGTAGCGGCGGACGCCCGCATACATCGACCGTATCGCCATTTCCCAGCACTTCCCATGCATCTGTCCCCTACGTACGACCAGAGTAGTAACACTACTATCCATCGCGAACGTAAGTATACACCTGTAAACAGTGACTGGCACTACATGACGGCAGTATTCAAGGTCCTGCATCCACTGCGAAACACGAGCTCTTCAAATAACGTGCACTACGATAACTGTTATAAGGGATTCGCAACTCCTTCACGCTGTCGCATGTTTCTACAATTACAGACGCATAGACGGGTTTCCACAGCTTTTTTTTTTCTCTATTCTGTGTCACCTGATTACGGGTTTCGCGCATTTAGAGATGGCTTTCATCCAAACTTCAGCGGCCAAACGTTGTCGTCTATCTTTACTTTGGTCTCAACCCGACGGAAACGTCGCGCCGTAAAAATGCCCGCTGTTCTATATAGCTTGGATTACATCAACCACGCAGAAATGCTTACACAAACTTTAATCACGGCGGAACTCGAACTCTCACCGATGCACTGTTTTTGGACGGGTGAGCGGGCGCGCAAAGGCAGCAGCCCTCCCTGTGGTTGCCTGAAAGAAACCGTTCTTTTCCGCGACTCCTTTAAGGGACCCGCTGACAGACCGGCGCCGTCGGCAGGAAATTCCTCGAAAGCGAAGCAAACGAGCCAGCAGAGCTTAGCCCCGGATGCTGCCAAACGCTTTCGGCTTTCCGGAAGCCAAGATGCTTGGGAACGAGCCAACATGCCTTACGCCTGCTGAAGAAACCGCGCAACCCGCACAAAAAAGAGAGACAGAAAGGACGAAAAGCAAGGAATAGCAGACAGCGCTGCCGAAGTCTCTAGACATATCATTCTTGGTATCCGAAACAACGATTTAGCCACTATAACCGTTCCCGTAAGAGCAAGCTTTCTCTTGGTGGCCATCAAACTCCGTTAGCCTTGCTCCTTTAGGGGGGAAGAAAAGTTAGGTTGGTAAGTAGGCCAGTTAAAGTAGATTCACCGAGGAACCAAGGCAAAAAGCGGAGTGAAACGAGAACCAGGCAAAGTACGCGCTGTTCGCTTTTTTCGTGGTGCCGTCGTCCCATAACCAGGAACCTTATGAAAGATGGCAGACGTTAACGGTGCGAAGCAAGCACGCGGCCGGCTTCCAAGCATACCTTTCCCAGGTCTTTCTATGTCACCAATTTCATGCCAGAGAAATAGAGCCACTCCAGAGAAATAGAGCCACTCAAAAACATCCCCCATAGTCTCCATTTGATCGCCCTCCACGCCACGTTATCCGAAGGATTAGTAGCACACAATGGGCGAGTCCTTCCTTCTTTAATACTCAGCATGCTCTCGTTGCTGATTGGCTGACACAAAGACCCGCAGGTTTAGCTACACTGCACAGAGTCGGCGAGACGGCGCAGAGCGACGCGACTGCATTCGCGTTCGTTGCACCGAACTCGCGACGCGCGCGGTGAAGAAAGGGGAACGCCGAACCGTTTGTTTAGGCAGCGCGTCGCCCCCTGGTCGGTCCGCGGGCGGCCCGGCGAAATTAGCGTCCTGGGCCGCGCGTCTCCGCCCCCCCTGCCGCCGCCGCCTCCTCGCGACCCCGAGGAACAGGTTGGCAGATGGGGCGCCCTTATCGGAGGCCCCGATCTGGGCGACCGATCTCTTCATGCGCGAACTGCGCGGGCGGCGAAGCGACGTCGCCGTTCGCAGAAGAGTGAGTGGCCGCCTGGTGCGCGCCGGAAGGAGACGGGACACGCCGACCGGTGGATACAGTTGCACTTCGGAGTCATCGCGGCCTCCCTCCGTCGTCACTCGTTAAAGGAATGGTTCCGACTCCGGTGAAGCAGTGACTAGAGACCGCGCAGGCGTTCATTTCGCGCGTGCCAAAGAGGCTGCATTCCGAACGGCATATAACGAAATGCTGACATGTAGCTTTCGACGTTCGTTTAGGTACGGTGATTACAAATAACAAAGCATGCTGACAGACAGCTGCGGATGTTAGAGTTGCTCAACAAGAGAGAGACTTAAAAAAAAGAAAGGAGGGAAGGGAAGGTGCTCTTACGCATCCTTAGTGCGCAGTTGCATATATGTAGGCAATCCGGGGCTGATTGGAAGCTATACCTGCAACACGACGTAACGGAGACAAAAGAACAGATACGAAAGAAGTAGGCATGACATGCGCTGTTGGACATAAGAATGAGCCGGGGCGCCGATGGTCATCGTAAATATGTGTTTAGTCAGAAATTAAAAAAAAAACAGAATATATTCTGTTTCTGTGTTTCTAGACTGTGGAGTACTATAGTACTCCACAATCCAACTGGTCCCGCGGCTGTGCTGCATTACGGTTCACCTTGGCTGTGGACCCGTCACATGCAGCACACGGAAGAAAAGGAAATGCTTGTGAATTCAACTAAAACATATAGGACGGCTGCGGTAACAGTGTAAAGTAGACGCACTTACTGAAAGTGACGAATCGAGACCGCATTCACGAAGCAACCAGTCAACTTTTCCGTATCAAGGCAAATTATTCACGCAGCGCCGGTCTCGGCTGTGCGTTCACTACACGGGCTGTCCAAATTTCTCGAAGTGGCGCCCCCATACGTGGTGACGAATGGGAACTCGCGAAAACAAGCTATCTCGCTGCAGTATACATACGAGCGCACAACGCTTGCGCTATGGCAAGACTCCAGCGCTCGCATTGCGGTCTGTCGGGTTTCCAACTTCTGAACCTTCGCTGCTTTCAAGTACTCACAGGGTGTGCGTGAACAGTAAACGCTCCGCGGACGATTGATTGATATCGATAATATCGCACACAACAGGAGGCACGCGTAAATAACAACACTACGGCGGGAGTCGCAGTTCAGCGCACCTGTACGCGCGATATAGATGTTCGTGCATGTCCCAACAAGTGCGCTGTCTCCATATAATAACAACGGCCAACCAATTAACCCAACCAACAGCTCCCGATTTATGGCGAGAGACACGCATCGTTGCCTGAGCAGTTTGGTTACTCGTATACGTATAACAGACACACAACATGGCATCAGCAAAATCTCACTCGCAGATCATGCTGCGACGTATCGATGTTCGCCAAAATATGCGCTGCTGAAGTGACAGCCAGTTACGCGGACGTGTCAAACCTACAATGACGTGCCGCTGTATAGCACATATGGGCTCCAGTACCTGGCATGTTTCAACGCGGTCTGCTAACGTCCCTTTTCCAAACAGAAACATATCGTATAACACGTCACGGATGATGCAACGAGGGTCATCGCTTCCGAACAACGAGGATGGGGCAAAGCATTGAGCGGGCACGCGGGAAGCGCGCCATGCCTGGCGCCAGTGGCCCGGGAACTCCCGCGAGAAAGAGAGGCACCTTCGTTCTCCAGCGCGAGGTGATCTATGGCGGCGGCGTCGATGCGACGGCCCCCGCCCTTGTACCGGCGCATATCGGGTGCGCGATATATACATTCTGCCGACGCGCGGTGTGCCGCACCAAGACGTACGAGCTCGCTCGCTACAGAGGGGAGGTGTATGCACCTGTTGGGGGGCGCCCTTACTTCGGCACTCGAGGCCGCTGGCGACTCCCCTGCGCGCGCGTGTGTGTACACAGGACACGGCGACTCCCCGTGTGTGCTCTCTGGCTGACGTGTCACTCCGCGCATTGAAAAATGCGAGGCAGTAACGTGTATAGAGCGCGCCGTCGCGGTGCACTGCAGGGCCGTGTGCGGCGAGGCTGGAATGCCATATACGCTATACGCGGGGTCGCTATGGGCTGACAAGGATGCAGTTGCAGAAGTCTTATTCCGCGCATGTATCAGCGATGGCACAAAGCGAACGCGACTCTCTATCGACCGCCGTGTCCGCGAGTACCATAACAGATGCGTAAAGTCAACATCCTCATGAATCACTTCATTACGAAGGAGAAGGGTTGGAAGCGGGGCTTAAGCGAGACCTGGAGCGGTGGGAATGGCCGATCTTGAACAGCGAGCAAACATGTTTCGGAACACCCACGTACAGCAGCGTCAATGTATATGTGTTATTACCAAGAATAGAAATTCTACTGGTTAGCTTAGGTGGTAGAGTCAGAGGCATTAGCTGCCCCCGGGAGATTCGACAGCGAAAATATACAGGCCTTTGACGAAGACAGGTCCTCCTTTCGAAACGTTGGCCAGCCTTTCTGAGGCACCTGATCACTGTTTATAACCTTTATACCACGGTCAAAGGGATAAAGTTCAAGCTTCCCGCCATTTTTATCCAATATCTATCAAATTTTGCTTACTATTTAACGTCTCCGCGCATGTACGTACGGCAGAACCTTTCAGCTCAAGATTTGCTCATTTTGTAAGCTACATGTATGTACGATGCTTCGACGGGACACTTTTGTAGCGATTGATTCTCGCCTTGTAACGATTGGCTGTCAAGCGCGATCAGCTGAACTTAGGCAGTTGCGGACAGCGGTTGCACGTCCAGGGACAAGAGTGCAACAGCACGCCGTCCGTCCGACGGGGCCTCGAGTCAACGTATGACAGACACCTGCGTGCATGGCCGTAACACTAACATGTCATGCCCAGAAGTCGAAGCTCTTTCACGGGATGCTTCACCGCCGAATCGCGGTCGCAAAAGCACTTCCAAACACTACGTACGCCACTTCCTCTCGCGCGCAACGTATTTCGCACCCCCACGCGCTTCTGGAAGCGACCGATGCTGATCCCGTGTCGACGTTTATACGACTCTATCGCGCATACTTGAAAGCGAGCGGACGGGCATCGGCGCCCTTCCTTGCAACGCGCAGACTATACGATGAAGAAGAGCAAGCACACACCATACACGCCGATAAAACCTCGCGCAAGGATGTAGCAAGCAACGGGGCGTCGTCATTTTTTTCTTTTCGGGGCGACCCTCCCTGCAACGCTACCGCCAAACAAGGGTTGGCGCACGGTGGCCGAGAGAAGAAAGTAACGAGGACAAAACAAAGGGGTGAAGGCGGGCTGGGGCTTCCTCATCGGCGCCTTCCCGGCGAAGCAACAACGGCCAACATCGAGCCCAACACGCGGCGGGCGTCGGCAGTCGATCGAAGGCATTAGCAGCGGAGGCAGCGGCGCAGCACCAAGGCGCATCCACGGAAAGCACGCCCGCGCCCGCCATAGGCCCTGGGCGCATTTGTCTCTGTCCAAGTCAGAGGCGTTGCTGCCGACGCAGGAGGCGGATGCAGGCAGCCGACAAGCTGCTGCTGCTGCGCCACATCGCACCTCGGGCCGCAGCACTGCTATGCCCATCTCCACGCGCACGCACAGGGCTTTACACCCCGAACGCCAGCCGCCCACACACCTTGATCGCCGCTGTCGGACGGGCGCTGCATCCGACCTCGCGCGCGGCGGCAGGCTATTAGCACGCCCCAGTGGGACGCGCATCGCCGGAGCAGAGTGGCAGCCGGCCAGGGAATCCTGGGCAGGAGCGAGGGGGCCGCATCGGAGCCCCGGCTGAGCGCGCGAAGCACGCCTTCCATCGCGTGCGCAGCCAAGCTACTGCACGGACTGGCAAGGAACGCACGCCGAAGAGCGCACTGGCGCATCGCGAGGTCGTTCCCTGCCCGCCAGTTCGATCACTGCGGATGACCTCAGATCAGATCCGGGTGGGATGAGTCAGTTTCGCTGAGACGTCAGCCGGAAAGAAGCGACGTCGATCTCGGTTGTCTGGTGAGCCCCGCTCTATATAGTGCTGGGAACGAACGGCTGCTTAATAATACAGTGTGCTTGCTCCTGCCAGCCTCTTCCACGGGATGCACGGTATGGGCAAGGGGTCAAGAAGGGTGGCAGTGCGCGTCACGCCATATGCGACGAATAAAACCAATCGTGTACTGTGTTTTCCACACGAGCTTGTGCGAGCAAGCGCAGTTAAATGCTATAGTGGCAGGAATAAATTCGTGACTGACGTGATGGAAAGAAAGACCAAGAATTTGGAGATGATTGGTGGAAGAGATGGCAGCGTCAGTAAGTTAACGATAAGCATATTACATTAGCTCGCAAAAACTGTTTATGCTTGGCAAGTTGTGCCTGATGTCAAACGTACGTCACAGCACCGCTACGTCGCCGGTATACGCAGCGCATATCGTCCAGTGACGCGACTTACGTATGCAGTGGTCTTAAGGGCATTCAGCAAGAAAGGGGGCATTTTCTCAGTGTTGACGACACACGATACAACATTATTGCATGACAGCAGTGCTATACGGAAAGTGAAAGTTGCAGTTTGAAAACACTCCGCTAAACGCAGAGGGCCTCTTCTCCTTGCTTATGAAATGATGCGAGACTGTGATCCATCGTACGCATGCAGGCAACGGGACACTGGTTGTGTCAACAAGAACGTGTTCCATTAGGCGTGGGAAGACATGTGGCTAGGCAACACTCTTTGCTTGTTTTCTTTCTGGTTAAAAGCACTCACTGCCAACCAAGAGAAGGCATCAGCCGTCCGGCGGCCGTCAGTCACTCCACTGTATAACTGTGTATATATACTGTCTCGTACATGGAGTAGACGCAAAAACTGTTCTTGCTCTCTCTCTTTTTTTATTTATTATTGTTGGTAGGTTGCCCTGATAGGTGAAGCTTGAAGAAAGGACAGAAAATTTCAATTTACCGCGCTGGAGACAGCTGACAGGGCTCCCACGCAGAACAGGCGCCAACGTTTTCGAAGGTCGCGACACACCCTCGAACGCCTGTCGACTCGGAAGTATACAGAGAGCCTCGACCCAGCGAACGGGCAAGAGAAAAAACCGGAGGACAGCAGCAGTGCGCGTGCCCGCAAGTGAAGAAGGCCAGCTGCGCATGCGCTGACGTGGACGACATCGCGAACACACACACACGCGGTGCGCCACATGTGCGCGCGAAAACGCGCGCGTCGCACGGTGGCTTCATCATCGACGTGGGGTCCACGCAACACACGGTCCAAGTCGCGGCGCGGAAAAAAAAAAGGGGGGGGGGAAGGGGGCGCGGCGGGAACCTTAACGGGGGCCGACGTTGAAGAATCGTCCCGCACCGGGTGATGAATCGCCGCAGAGCGGAGGCAAAGCGCGCCTCACGGGGATGCGCGAGGCGACGAAGATGAGCTCGTCCCTCAACCCGGGCCGTACGTGTTTTCTCCGCGCTCTTTATAGAGAAATGCACACACGCACACCGCAGGCGGGTCTCCTCCTCGTCTCCGCGCGCGTAGAAAGATGTATCTCGCTCGCTCCGCACTCCGTCTCTATAGAAAGCCGGCCCGCGCAGTTCACAGTGACGTAGCACCTGCACGGCCTTCGTCATCTAATCGGACCGGAGCGAACCCGCACTTGCACTGTGTACTTTGGGCAAGCCCATGTACGAGATGCGTGAATATGTATACACGCACAAACCTTGGTCGAACACGGAAGCTACAGAAGCGCCCGTGGCATACACACCGCGAGCAACGAGCTCGGGAGACGCATCTATTCAGCTAGTGCTACTTAACACGGGCCTTTCCTGTCACGCTGAATGTGCCGGTTCTCCCTATATCGCCAAAACTACGCGGCCTTAGACTGCTCGGTCCACCCTTACGAGAAAGGCCACCCGATATAACTACGCGTGCCGGCGGCCATCTCCTTCTGCCGTGAGGTAGTCCAGGTGCATGGACGCCCGACTTAGCGGAAGACCTTTGCGGTGTTCGCGCGGGATTTGCACATTGAATACGTGATTGTAACGCCAACCGCATGGTCGGCTAGCTACATCGCAACTTTTCAGCATCTTTGCTCGTGACAACTCTGTACAAAACTCTCGTCCATCCTAAACTAGAGTACGTATGCGAAATTCGGGACCCTTGTCAGACCATCTTCTTCCGAGACCTTGAAAGCGTTCAGAATCGAACCGCTCTTTTGGTCCTATCAAACTATTATCAGTTTAGTGTCCCGCCTACGAAAATAACCTTACATCTATACCTGAACTCCTACTACCCCGCAAATCTTCCAGTCTCACTCTATTTCTTAAGATTTATCATTACCATCCTGCTTTAAATGACAATCTTTTTCCGCCTACCACACATAATCTCGAAGTCACCACGCACCGCCACAAAGTATGTCTGTAAACTTGTCGCACTTATCCTGACACTTTAGTGCCAAGAGCCAGCGTCAAATAGAACTTCCCATCTTAATTACCACCATCACTGAAACTAAAAATTCGAGATCGTATTGGAAGATGCCTTGTGATATTTTCTTGTGTTTACTGCCCATTTCGTGTATATTATTATCCGCTCCTTTCTGTAGCGCATTCGGACTCGAATGGTACGTTAAACAAACAAACAAACAAACAAAAAAACGACGCTGTCTAAGGGCGAGTATTCCCCGCTCAGTCCCATCTGCCAGAAGGCATTTTTTTTTTTTTCATTCGCTCACAAACGCAGGAAGGAGTATGCCGAAAGCAACACGCGGTAGGGGCCCGCTGCATGCTATGGCGATTGCGAAGTGCTTTATATACATAATCTGCTGAGTACACTATATGCAGATGGAACAACATCATTACTGCGCATTTATTGTCGCCAGAGCGCGATCCTGCTACACCCTCCCCCTTTCTTTGTCTCTCTCTCTCTCTTAAGATGTAGCACAGAGGCGAGGTTTCAAGTCTGAGCCGGCGGAGCTACGCATGGGTGAACAGCCATGTGTGGCGAAAACCTCTGTTTCTCGTTTCAGACGGCATAGTATAAGCCGCTAGTGTAAGCAGTATTACGGGGCTTAAGCTTCGGCGTCGTCCGCTTTTGTAGATTGCGGCGATCATCGCCACGTGCCCGCTCACGTTTATCTTGAACGCAAGCTCTGCTGCATGTAAATGCCCTACAAACTGCATGCTCACTTCTCTCCGGCCGCAAGTGCGATCTTGTCTCCACTTCATGAGTACGTGCAAAGACGCCATATTGCAGTGTACGAGCAGACAGATCTGACGGCGATTAATGAGCTACCCAGCGGAACGAAAAGTCGGCGCGAGAGATGGATGACAGTATAAATTAGCTAGAAGCGAAACAAGAACAAAGGCTACGACGGAAGATATATGACAGAATAAATTAGCTAGGAGCGGAAACAAAAAAAAAAGAAAAGAAAGAGAGGTATACCGACGTCACAGGCGTCTGTCATCGTTTCGCGGATACGCCAAGTCTAATAAATTCACTCCTAAACATTCGTTTTCTTGTTCCCACGGCTCGTCGCCATGATAGGACGCGGCGATTACGAGCGAATACGCGGCTATTAATCTCGCGTTTAGTTCCACGACGCACACGCGCGCAGCTGCGCGCATTCTACGCGAGCATTTTTCATCGCAACGCCCGCGCCTTTCAAGCGACGGGAAGGTGGCAGAGCTCAGAGGGCACGCTGAGACGCTACTGGTTGCAGTCGACGAGCCACCCGTTGCCAACTCGCGTCTGGAGCAGCCTACAGCGCTCGTAATGAATATACGCGCGTACACGGCCACCCACTCATACGTGAAACGTTTCGTGCATGATACTGGGTAAGTACTTTAGATTTGTCCTGTTGCGCTTCCTTTCCTCTTTCCTATCTTTCATTTCCGTGTTGCTGTCACCTCCCTTCTGAAGAGTAGCCAGGCGTTGTGCCCCTTCCGGTGGCAGTTGCCAGCCTGCTCCCCGCTTTCCCTTTCCTGCTAATTGTATATGTGTGTTCAAAACAAATAATGCTAATAAAAGCTCACTACGTGCTCCGCCCACCGAACCGCATTGCATCTGCTCTCTGCACATTCGCACTCCAAAAGATATAGTTCCCGACGGACGGCCGTGTTGAGAAGGAGCTAGTCTCTGCTGCGACGTCACAGAATCGAGCGAACGTGAATTGGAATTTGGATGGCGCACGTATACAAATTCTCACTGAGTTGGGCCGTGGTGCATTTGCCATTACACTCTCGGCCGGGATAGTGCAACAATTCTACGTCGATGCTACTCCTTTTCGCGATTTGCCGTTGGTACCATAGAGTTCCCTAGAATCAGTGTATGAAACTCTATGGCTGGTACGAGCGGTGCTCCGCCCACGCCATCACAGGCATCGGCTGCCCTCGAAGATGCGCGATAGAAAAGAAAGGGAATCGAGCAAAATGAATCCTTACACGTATATCACTGAGCTAGAGGCGAAGCCAGGTGGTCGTCTTTCGTATCCGGCATCATGGCAGTCATGTATCTCTCTCTCTCTCTCTCTCTCTCTCTCTCTCTCTCTCTCTCTCTCTCTCTCTCTCTCTCACACACACACACAAAATAATAATAATAATAATAATAATAATAATAATAATAGTTAGGCTGTCACCGACTATTTTGCAAAGTAATATGGCTGCTTATATATGACTAACTCGTAACATAATGTCGGCTGACATTATGGCTACCCAAGATGGAAAATTGTTAGAAGACTATTCCGCAACCCTCCATTTCAAATTTAACCTGCTACGTGCACTTTTGAACGCCGAGGAGGTGCTTTCAATGACGGTCATGTACAGTAATCGTGATTTCCTATAACGTGATTAATCCAAGAACAAAAAAAAAATGAAGAAATACTAAGCCTGGTAACAACGAAAAAAAGAAAAATAAAGCCGAGGTCGCGGCAAAGCGATGGAAATTACGTTGTATGGCGACTCTGTTGCGTGTACGCAATAGCCTGCAGGTGTACGCTAAGAACAAATTCTAAATTTGTTCTAAGTTCTAAATCTATCAGTTGGGCACCCCGTTGTTAGCATATTGCGCACTCATAACATCTACGTTCAACGAAAAAGAACATGGCAAAACTATTGTAAGAAGAACATCAGATGCGAACACAACGCTGACACGTTACACTACCGCGGAACAACCTGCCAGCAATTCGCGTGTTTCTTAGACTGATATGCATGCGGCTCATGCAAGAAAATAATACGCGTCTTGCGCGTCTCTTGTACGTTCTCTTATGGAAAATTCTTCGCGGAGCAAGAAGTCTTGCAGTTCCAGACCTGCTCTGCCTCAAGAAAGAAAGAAATAAAGAAAGAAATAAAGAAAGAAAGAAGGAGGAGGAGGAGCGAGAATTGCCCTTACGAGGTAACGCGCTCGCTAAAGCTGGCGGTCAGGCGATAAAAGCGGGATATTTCGTTCCAGGACGGCAGTTCGCGGTCCCCTTAACGACAGCCGACATCAACTTAACGAAGTGACATGCAAAACGGCTGCATTTCGAGAACTCGAAGATACAACACACTCGGAGCAGCAGCACCAGCAGCACACATCGCGAAGCCCCCCAACTCTTTCTCCGCTTAGGCACCCCGGCTGCAGCAATGGAGATAAGCAGGAAACGCAAGAGGCACTCAAAAAAAAAAAAAAGGAGAAAGACAGTATGGAAAGAAAGAAGAAACGAACGGAACGCGCTCTTTTGACGGCTGCTT
Organism: Dermacentor albipictus; assembly: GCF_038994185.2. Taxonomy (NCBI): domain Eukaryota; kingdom Metazoa; phylum Arthropoda; class Arachnida; order Ixodida; family Ixodidae; genus Dermacentor; species Dermacentor albipictus. The sequence continues at coordinate 82,840,311 of NC_091824.1, read as the reverse complement.
TTCATATTCCCGTCTCGAGTGGACACGCCGCACGACTCTGCCGCCGAGCGTCAGTCTAGCGTGCGCGCGCGCCGTCTGGAGACGCTCGTCCCTCGTCACGAGGTCAAGCACCGCCCCCCTCCCCTTCACCTCTGCCACGGGAGAATCACGCGCGCACTCAGCGCAGACAGGGTTGGGTTAGTAACTCCACGACGCTTAACCAACTTTACCAGTTCAGCCCTGCTTAATAATGTAGCAGTATAGTATTAAGGTGCAAGGCAGCGCACGCACAACCTCGCGAACAGTCTCTGGTTCAGGTTTATGAGTGTCTTTACGAAATAAAACTTCGTAACCCCTAATTCGGCGACTTTAATTAATCGCAGAATGTTAAAGGGACATTAAAGTAAACGCTAAATCAGTTTAGATTGATAAAGTAGTTTTTAAATTAATCTTTTTCGCTAATTTCGCGGTAATGGACTGACTACTAGAATAGATAATACAGGTCAAATTTCACTACTGCGAATTTTATGCGGGAACCCCAGCGAAGGTGAATCAGTGTGACGTCACGGATTTCAGAGTGTTTTTTTCTCGTGTTTGGTTTGTTCTGGCTCAGTAAACGTTCTTACTCAAAACTTGCAAAGCTCAGTCTTTGGCTCTTTTGTGCATAATGTACTTCGGCTTTACCGATAAAGATTAACTATAGGCAATAGCAGACGTCGTCAAAATCTATGACGTCACGGAGGTTGGGCGCGGAAACTTCAAGGCGGCGTCACCACACGTACGTCTTCCGTTGCCGCGTCTTTCTATTTTTATTTATTTTTAGCTAACAAACATCTTGTCCCGGTAGGAGTGGCTGTATTTTTATTATACATATAGAACGATAATTTACTAGTACACAGAAATAATTTTTTTTTCCCTTTACGGTCTCTTCAAGTCACCAAATCTTCGGACCCCAGATAACCATTCCGAAGCATTTCTGTGGGATTACCATACTGTATCATACATACATGTATGCTGCTGTCATGTGCTTTCAAGCATTTTTGTCTCGCACTTTTGCATTTAATTTGCTTTTCTGGCGCCAATATAAGCGTTCTTTTTTTTTCGTTTCATCTATGTTATGCCCTTGTCATTCTTGCTCACGAATCCGCTCATTCGTATACTTCCTGTCTGTGTCGTTTCTGTTAAAAGCCTCTATCAATAACCGTTGTCACATATCTTCAGAGGCCTAACACTTAAGAGTGTCGTAACGTAACCATTTGCCAGCAGTAACAGTTGGATGCCCTTGAATGAAAAAAAAAATGAAAAGCAGATAGATGAGCTGGAAGCCAGCGCGGACGAAAGAATCTCATCCTGCGACGTCGAGCTCACGAGGCACATCCTCAAAAGCGGGCGCCTACATCGTCTCACGCGAAGGCTCGACTTCTGGCCCATGCCACGGTTTCTCTCGGCATTCGCATATTTACTCTCGTCGGCCATCGGTCACCCATTCACTACTTCACGGTGCACCGCCCTTTGCACCTCACCTGTCGCAGCAACAAAACGTCATCCGGCAGCGCGAAGGACCTCGTGACATCTGTATACCTTACGCACCCTTGATGTACAGGTAGGCGTCGAGCATTCGAGATAGCAGGCGTATAAAAAAAAAAATACCACGCGTTCTTTTTTGGGGTCCTCGTCTCGCGAATATCACGTGACTCCCATAATAGGCAACGGGGCAAATAACCCCGCGACGACGACGTATATAGGCAAGTGGTGGGCCCTTGTATGCGGCGAGCAGATCTCGTGTATACGTACGCCATTGACGCGAGTTGGCGCTGACACGCGGCTTGACGGCACTTAACGCGAGCACGACCGCGTAAGAGCTGCCAGGAGGGCGAACTGTGGCAATGCCTCGTCACAACCGGGTTGCATATGGCGAAAGCGCGGCTCGCGACTCGAAACGCCCACGTATAGACACGTTGCGCGCTCTTGTCTCTCGTGCGGCGAAAGGGCTCCGCGAGCGAAGTGCAACAGAGCGCGGGCCCTCGAACCGGACGTGTTCGCGTGTACACCGTAACATAATTTACGCCGTTAAAAGTGAATAAGGGTGTAAATAAATATATAACTCACACCCTTACACCCCTTCTTTTTTTTTCTTTTTTTAGTGCCAGCTTTCTGTGCAGGTGCTGCTGGAACAGCCCCCATCGCTCGTCGGCACATAAAGCGGTGAAGGCGCTTTTGTGCTTCTTGAGGACGGCGGGCTTGTGTGAACGTCTGTGACCGTTCGCGCAATTACTATTAGCCCACACGCGTCAGCGAACTCACCGCTAATTTCCTTCTTTCCTTCCTTCCTCTCTCTCCATGTCATCTTTGTTCTCCCCTTTCCCATTCCCCCGGTGTAGGGTAGCCAACCGGACGTTATTCTGGTTAACCTCCCTGTCTTCTGACTTTCTCTTTCATTAGTGCAAGGGTGTGAATTATAGACTGATTTACGCCCTTATTAATTTAGCTTATAGTGTTTCAAGTTTACAGAGAAGCAGTGCTACAGTGTCGCCGACACAGAGCAATAATGAGGCTCGCGTGGCAGTTCCGTTATTTTTTTGCCGAGTTCTCATTCCACGCGTTCAGAAAAAAACAGTACCGAAAGACACACGTGTGCACAAATAAAAGAAAATAAGAATAATACTTAAAACAAAACCTAATTTTCCGGGAGTCCTCTTAGCAATATGTCAACAAGTGAGGGAGAAAACGCTGTCTATACTTGCGCATGCACTATGTCGTCCTAGACGAGAGAGGCCACTCATTGTTCATCGGAAGATAATACACAAGCGCCAATTAATAAATACTCGCGCATCTTTCGTGACCCATATAGCCAGTGGCGCCACGTGCTGAATAATAACGCTTCACAACCCCCGCTATTAATTATCGCGCACCTTAAGTGCAGTTCAAGGCTCGAACGAACCTGCTCAATTCTGAGGACGCGGTGTACATTTTCGTAACCCTTGAGATAGTATCTCAAAAAACAAACTCGGAAGCACTGACGAATGAAAAAAAAAGTGCAAATACACTGAAAAGTAAGACATGTTACTGTTGTTACGCTAAGCTTTAGGCAGGGCAATGGGCTAGGCTATAGAACTGGGCCGAATTCACAAAGCTTTCCGTTCGTAAGTATTTTTTGCCATTGGCGGGTCCCCTTTTCTCGTAATACGTACAGCTTTGGGATTGGCTGAAATTTTCTCTAACGAACAATTCTAGAGCAAGGAGTATTTTCTGAATTCTGGCCTTGGGTTCGCGACGCCGTGGCAACATGAAGAAGGGGTGATTCAAGAAAGTATACAGAAACTTTGAGAGGGGTTTGGTCGGGCCAAAGGATTAACGCCACTAACGTTAGCCACTGCCTAATCCCTGAAGAGTTGCCGCAAAGTTTCACCCATTGGCCTGTTTCGTTTCTCCCAAAACAGAGCAGCACTGTCTCAGGACTATTCGTGGAAAGCGCACGGAAGTGCGACAGGTGTTGGGATCTAAAGCCTGCACCTCCACCAAATATAGAGGGATTTATTCTCAGCAACAACTCGAGCGCACTGCAGTGTCAGCCAGCAACGCGGGCTCTCACGCAATCGTTGCACGGGTATTCGTCTTCTTTTTCTACGTGCCGCGGCATCAAAACTGTGAACTCACAAAGTAACTGCATGTTTCTTTCATCATTCCGCTCTGCGCTTGCGTCCCTGAATATGTCATCATCATCAGCCTGGTTACGCTCACTGCAGGGCAAAGGCATCTCCCATACTTCTCCAACTACCCCGGTCATGTACTAATTGTGGCCATGTTGTCCCTGCAAACTTCTTAATCTCATCCACCCACCTAACTTTCTGCCGCCCTCATGCTACGCTTCCCTTCCCTTGGAATCCATTCCGTAACTCTTAATGACCATCGGTTATCTTCCCTCCTCATTACGTGTCCTGCCCATGCCCCCTGAATATGTATATAAAGTTTATTCCTTGCTCTCTCTCTCTCTCTCTCTCTCTCTCTCTTTCTAGTGCTTTCAACCGCTCGGCACAAGGCAACTTCAGAGCAGTCAAATACATCCAAGTGCGATGTGGAGAAAGTGTGTGCCCTCAAGTCAACCAATGATGCACGACGTCGTATACCATGACCGATGTCGCAATACGATGACCGATATACGGCGCCGGTCCAAAGAGAATACGTGCACGCGTTCGACACTCAGTACACGCGTATATGTAGGAATTACTTACGGTGTGCGTACTAACTTGTCCTCGCCTTTTGTCTACGCATGTTTCAGTGCGTACAGGACATGTAGACTTCACTTACTCTCTTATATAACTACGTTCTAGATTTTCCGAACCAGTGACTTTTACACTGTGCTATAAAACAGTTATTTTTTTTTTATTTCTTCTAACGAGATCGTTGGGTACGTTCTCCTTGCCTACCTGCAGAATTTCGCCGGCCTCTTTGGACATCTTGCCGGTGTCATAAGCTTTGATTGCAGTTTTAGAATCGGTGATAATTATTCTGGTTGATGGGTTTGTGATTGCCAGGGCAATCGCCGCCATCTCTGCCTCCTCTGGTGAAGAGTGTCTCACGCTACAGCTCGAGATTAGCTCGCCTTTGTCGATCACTACTGCTGCAGCGTAGTGCCCTTTTAGGTACTCTGCCGCATCGGTGTACACTACTCCTTGATTTTGGAGGATGGGCGCCCGCCCATAGTGGACTCACAGGGAGCGAGATCTCCAACGAGGTCGCCCGAGGACTCACACACCGGGTCCCAGCGCAGGCAGACTATTCCCTGTTCAAAAAGCGAGACCTAACCACATACAGAGAAATTCTAGAACACTATAGAATGAGCAGGAGACCTCCCCCCCCCCCATATGTCTCTCACAAAGAAGGAAGAAGTAATCTGGCGAAAACTGCAGACAGGTACCTTCCCAAACCCGTATATCCTACACAAATGGCATCCTGAGGTGCACTCTTCCAAATGCAAAAATTGTGAAGGCATAGCGACCCTAAATCACATGCTCTGGGCTTGCCCAGCTCTAAACGGTCCACATGGAAACAAAGAGTCATGGGAATCCTCCCTCCGTAGCCAGGAAGAACAAGCCCAAAAACAAGTCATCGGTCAAGCCCAGGCCGCCACCGGAAGCCAACTAATTCCGGCCGACGTCTAGGGGGGAGGTAGACGGGGAAAGGGGGAGCTGCGCTTCACCCCGATCACCCGTACTCCCTGAGGGGGCAAATAAAGTGCCTCCCCTCCTCTCTCTCTCTCTCTCTCTCTCTCTCTTTTTTTTTTGCTATTACGTGCAAAGGAGTAGCCGTGCCCGTAAGAGGTGACGAAATCCATTTATTTTTATTTCCATTTGAAGTATTCGTGTGATGATCGGCAGACAATGTTCAGGCTGCCCACACGTCCACCCGAAGCGAACCTCAAGCGTCCAGGAGCCAGTTCGAAACACGCATCATAGGAAGGCCGGGGCCCCAGTGCCCCCCGAATGCACACGGCTATAGTGCCGAAAAAAAGCTTCATTTCCTAATATAAACCTAACAAATCCAAAGCAACTTCCACAAACGGAAATCTTGTTGGTTGCGTAAACCCTCGTGAAACATTGCATCAGTGGCTCCTTTTCGTCGCCCGCTTCGTGCACTAAGCGCCCAAAGACTACCCACCAAAACAGCGTACGTAAATGTGTAAAACATGGCCTCCACGAGCGTTGCAAAGCGAGGGTTAGGCACCTCATATACGCGGTCGCATAAAGGCCTGTCTGCGACGACTCACATGTATACGAGATGTTCGCTGTCGCCGAAACGGGCCGGCGACGCGTTCGGGAAGCGTTAAAATTCGCCGGAGGCGGGTGGAGTCACCGCTATCATCAATCATTATCGCGGAGTCCCAGGACACGTGACGCGTCATATGCGGCGGGCGGCGAAGGGCGCTCATTTTCAGCCGAGGACACGACGAAGTTCACGCAAACGCCACGGTGGCGCTAATGATGCCGACGCGTCGATCACGTTTCTTCTCGTTTGCGCTGTCAAAACAACGCATCTCGCTCCCATGCGTTATTCGGTCACGAGTGTACGCGCATGTATTCGCGCACCGAAAATAACGAGAATATTTTATATATATATATATATATATAAACACGCAAACAATAAGTGTTCGAACAGGCAAAGGAAAATGCTACGTAGGTAACCTGTGCAAAAATCAGCCAGTAGTCATTTCTTATTTTTCTTTAAAGATCCACATATCTTACGTGCCCCGAGAGCCACTGCACGAGGGAAAAAAAAGAGAAATTAAAGAGAAAGTGGGGAGGCGTTCTACAGTAAGAACACATGCCTTTTAAGGTCCACGAATATTGTTATTGAACGCTGACACTAACAATAATGCAAACGCGTACAAACGTGATGTACAGTATATAACTCTCAGAGGCTAGCAATTTGAATAACCGAACGTTGCAAAGCAACGCTATAACAGAGCAAGCATTGTATTTTGTGCAAGAAACAACTGTATGACGGACCATAATAGAAAAGGAAATACGAAAACATGAAGTGTACCGCAAACCTTCACAAGCTAAGATAAAAAAAAAGAATTAACAATTACCGTGTACCGCGCATTGGGAGCACATTAAAGATCCCCTGGTGGTCAAAATCAATCCAGAGTCCACCACTAGGGCGTGTCTCATAATCAAATAGCGGTTCTGGCACGTAAAACATCATCATCATCATCAGCCTGGTTACGCCCACTGCAGGGCAAAGGCCTCTCCCATACTTCTCCAACTACCCCGGTCATGTACTAATTGTGGCCATGTCGTCCCTGCAAACTTCATAATCTCATCCGCCCACCTAAAACGCCAGAATTCAATTAATATGAACCATTATTATTAAACGACAAAATAACACTGAAAGCAGGGCCATGGCTCCGTGTCTTGGAAACCAACAACCGCTACAAAGGAAGTAATTATACACAGACAGCAAAACGCAGTATATTATTATTCAAGAAAGTGCATCATTAGTATACGCGAAATTTGTTCATAGCCAACATCAAAGGCTGTCGTCCCAATAACGTCGTTCCATGGGCGAAAGGCTCGCGATGAAACCGAGGAGTTAACTAGTACCTCACTGCCGTAATGTCCTGCATGCCCCACGCTGCCATAATGGCCTGCTCCAACTTCGTGGCCTCCGTCCTTTCGGCTTAATTCCCTGAAGTCGTTCACGGATGTGACCGGCTAGGCTAAACGACTTCTAAGCGTAGAGAGTGGAGAAGTACGAGAGAACACAAGCGCTTCCACTAGGAAACTATCAAAAGAACGCGAGAAATCCCTACAAAGTTGGTGAAACTCTTTCGCCGCGCGGTCATCATTCCCGTGTCGGTCTAGTCTCCTTTTCTTTCTTTTTTCCTATACCACTCACCCGATAACACAGTTGAAGTGTCCACCCCCGTGTGAGAAAGATTGCCGCGGTTTTCCTCTTCCGATAACCTCGCTCCTCCTCTCGAACTCGCCGAAGCTAGCTAGCCCAGCAACAGCGTTCGGTTAATTTCATATACACTGCCCTAACCCGCGACGTCAACTATGGGCAACGAACCCGGCCCGTCAAGGGGGTAAAGGAACGAGAGGGGAACACGAGCGGCAAGAGGCACCGCGAGCACCCAGCCGAGACGCGCGCTGCGCGGTTACCGTACACCACGGAGAGAGCGGCGGTGAGCGCAACGCGAGCGCGCCGACCGACGACGATGCGCGGTGTATGCGCGCGCGTATGGGAAACGGGGGGTGGGGGGAGGGGGGGTCGCAGAGGCGCCGGAGCAGTTCTCCGCGGCCGTCCAACGGAAGAGGATATTTTGGAGGGCGCACAGCTGCCGCTCTGCACGGACAGAGACCCCGGAGGGGCCGGGATTCGCGCACCAGCGCCTGAGGGGGCGCTGAACACGGGAGAGAGGAAAGGGGGGGTCAGCAGCTAAGCAAACGGCCCGTCCCTGTCTGTCCCTGCGCCAAAGACAAACACGACGCCGCCGTTGCGGCAGCCTCCGGGCGCAATGCCCTAACGCCCCGTCATATATTGCGTGCGTGCCGAGATGGGCCGCCGCGCTGTGAGTGAGCGAGGAGCATGCGGCGAGGGCCGGCTGGGCTCTGCTGCCAGGCCGCGGCTGAAAGGCACGAGACGGAACAGCCCAGCACCAAACGGGTGCGCACCCCTCAGCGCCCGAAGGATTTCGGATAGGCAAGAAGAGAAGCTGTTTTGGACAGACCGACGTCCGTTCTTTCGATCAAAGAGTCGAATGCGGCTCCTCTCGGAGATGGTCGAGCCCATCGCAGACGTGCGAAATAAACACACACACACACGCGTATATCCGTAAATATGGACATGAACAAAGAGGTAGACAGGAAAATAGAAGAGGCAAACACGCAAAGCTTTTTGTCAGTAATCAGCCGCCCCCGCCCGCATCATTACGGACGGCAGCAGGACGTGTCGGCATCCGTCCTCGTGGGTGAAAGAACGGCGGCTCGCAACCGGATCCAGGCTTTCTATGTACGCTATAACAGTGTAATATAGCATCAGGGGGGCATACTTTTTCTAACCTCTCCAGTTATTCCCTATTTAACCTTATACCTACCTAATGTTATAAATACCGTGCCTGTCGGCAGAGTCGATGTCCCTCTTCTCCCCTGTTAATGATGTATTTCAGCAGTTGATGGCCCTGTTCTTCCCTCAATCGGTCAAGTCTTCTGGATGCGCTAGCCGAGACATACCTAGGTATTACACGTACGTTAACACAACCCGATTTACTCAGCGAACGGCCTGTGCTTTTGGACGAACGCGTCCTGTCGCTTAAAAACAAGAGGACCTGCTTGCGCACTTCAAGATGTTCCCATGCGTGCTGCTGTACCTATAGCTCGCACGATTAACGCAATCTTTTGATTTGATAGTCCTGAATGCTAGCCTTCCGCCTGCCTACGTAGTAGTTTCGTTTTCTTTTTCTATTTCTGTGGGGGGGGGGGGGGGGAGAGGCTGTGGTTTAGGGGGTTTCCGGAGACACACAGTTCATTTGGCTGCAATAACGACGAAGATAAGTGAACTCTCCGTCCGCGCTCCGCTCAAGTAGCTCTGTGGCGGAGCCAGCTAAAGGGCGGCGTTCTGCCTTCCGCTGTTGGCATGGGCGTCGTGCGCCGGCACACTATAAGCCCACAGCGTCGCTGGTGAGCTGCTGTGCGAATGCAATGGTCTGAGTGGCCCTGACAGCTAGCAGCGTCAAGCTAACGCCAAGCTAACGTCATCCAATATTTCGCTGGGCGCTGACTAAGTCGCCGCCAAATTCCCGTTGGTCACATCTGGCGCAACCATCAAAGCACGACGCCTCCAACACCACTGGCTGTGTGCTCCTTATCACACCAGCCTTGTGAGACGCCTGGTAGCTGCCAAGTCGTCGCTGTTCCTTCTACCCAGCATGAGGTATATCTTGCGTGCTGCGTCATGTCAACACGTCGCGCCCATGTGTAGTTAGGACACCATCCGAGCAGGTTTGCAGCAGCGCTAAACCTTGCTGTCGCAGTTAATGCCGTTCCGCCATTACTATTATTTTTTTTTAATTCTCTATGTTAACCGTCTACCTCCGACAATGCCATTGCGTTAGCTGCACATGAAGCTTTCGCATCTTCTCACTGTCTTCTTTTCGCTAGGCACCAATCCCTTCACCTTCAACGGACCACCGTAGTCACCAACAAAATTCCACCGAACTTACAGCATAACTCAGGGATCGCATAACTCAGGGATCGACTTCTCCATCGACAAAAGCCTTCTTGCTGCTTTGGGTATTCTGTTAGACTTGGCAACGGCATTACATGTACGAATGGCTGACCCCTCTGAGGCAGATTTCGAAAGCCACGCGCTATCGCTTGATATTCGCTTAATCAATAGTCATGTGAACGTTAAAGCGAAATGGTAGGTTTCGATCGGTCGGTTTCGTCGAAGCGTACGTATTCATATCTTGTTCTCTTTTGCCGACAGGAATCAAAAAGACCTGGCAGACATAACCGCCTCTTCGTGTTTCCAGTCTAGCGGCTGTACACGCTCTTACAGTGCACAACTCTTTTTACATCGCTTCGCCCACCGTCAACCGCGCTAATCTGTACCGCGTAATCTTTTTTTTGCGGCAGCGCGCCGTCGCGTTCTTCCTCGGGCGCCCGCTTTATCACGCTCCTTGATCGCCACGTCGTCCATCATCATTCAAACGAGTGACAGCAGCTGTTTTTTTGAGCGCTCACACGTGGCCCCTCCAGGCGAATTTCGTTCGAAAGGTTTTCTAAAGCAGGCACCCTTCGCGTTTCTTTCTGGTGAAAGCGCTCGTGCGGAACTTTCTTCATTAGCGCCAGTCTCGTTTTTTCCTATGGCAGCGCCGCGAACTAAGTCGCTGAATGTCTTTCTGCCGGCTCTTACAAATCTATGGATTGCACTGAACGTGTCTTCTTTTTCGAACGGGGTATTTCGCTCTTTCACTAACACGGGAATGCGGTGTAATGTATATACAACTGAGAGTGCAGTACTTGAATATACGTCCCCTGCACATGAAGCACGGCTCAGCATCCGCAGTGGACTCAAGACAAGCTATACTATACATTCAGGGTTATTAGCTTTCTACGCCCCCCTGGCGTCGTCTCTCACAATAGAGCACACTCAATCATCGGTATAGTGCTAGTCGCGCAGCATTCCCAATGCGTTCCGAAGCGCAAAACTAGCGCGCGAGCGAGGTTAGCGAAGATAACGCCTATCCTGTAGGCCATATCAATAGATAAGCATCAGTGAAAACAGCACTCAAGGTATGCGTAGATGCCACCTCGCGCTACATTAAGCTTACATACCTGGGAACACCGTCTCGCATGGTGCGGAAGGCCACACTGTGCTCGAAACACGATCGAACACATGTATAGGGTAGGGAGCGCGCAAGCGTGGCGTGCGCACCGCATTCCTCACTTCCCGCGAACACATCCCAAGGCGGCGACAAAGAACACCGAAAGAAGCCACAAGAGCGCGGCGTCGGCGGCGCCGCCGCACTCGCAAATCTCCTTCGCGCCTTCGGAAACAGCGCGCGTCATTCACCCCGCGGTGTTTTCTTTCCAGGAAATCGCGCACGCGACACCTTCGAGTGGGTTCGCGCTCCTTCATTGCCGTTCGCTTTGGTCTTTATTATGCTCCGTCAACACGGGCGCGATCTCCTGTCAGCCGGAGACGCCGAGCGCGCAGCACGCGAAGCGACAGCGGCGCGGAAGGGAGCGCAGCTTGTCACGACCAGAATCGGGGCGCCGGACCGGATCGTCGGTGTTTCTCTTCGCCCCGCCAGCGGCGCCCCGACAGGAACGGCACGGCGGCGACAGGGACATCGACGACAACGAAGTCCGCTGTGCTCGCCGCCGGAGCGCTCGTGCAGCGAGTCGAAAAAGAAAGAAAGTCGACGGAGCTGCGAACAAGAAGAAAGGAACCGGCGGGGCGTGCGACGCCGAATCTATACGGCTCTGTCGCGCCCGCTGGGTTCAAAGAAAGTGGCGGGAGGCATCGGCGACGTTGCCTGCCTGCCTGTTCAGCGTCAGAGACAAACGCCACCCGTTTTGTCCTGTCGTGCGCGCGCTTGCGTTCGTGCGTGCCGAAGCGTGCGGCAGCAGGCGTCACGCGCGCGCTCGGTCGGCGGAAGCGGAGCGTGCACGCCTGCACGACACGCGTGCCCGGAGGCAAAGCACACGCAAGACGCAGAGGGGCCGCAAGCTGCGTACGGTTGGGAAGCGAAGTCGATTTCGCTGTGCCTCTTGCGGGAGCATTTGAGCTCGGGTGAAACATGCTGTTTGGGCGCACTCGCACAGGAACTGAAGAGGACCGAAGAACGGCGATGATTAATTCCTTCTACTAAAGGAATGCTAGACACACCGCGGACGCCGACGGAGAGGAAAGGAAAACAACATCGGCGACTATAGACCGTTTTTTCGTAGGCGCCGCCATATTGTGAGCTCAGTGGCGCCGCCTATGAGCAGCGCCATACTGGCTTGGGTGAAAGCGGTCTTTTGCATGACAGGTATACGCTCGGCGGTCGGTTCTGTCGTTTGTTTTCGCGGTCGTGCGCTCTGTTTAGTATGACGTGCGTATCCTACGTGGTAAACGGTTCATGATTTACCATTTCATGCTGCTAATACAGAGACACCACTTTCCTTTGTTGAATTAAAACCGATATAAGCAAAATAATTCACAACACATACACACACCGCGACTGATAATGTGCGTACACCGCGGCTGATAAAACGCGTCACATTTTTGCGCCCCCAAGAGATATTTCCGCCTACTGTAGTTACCGATGCACCGAAAGGCTTCCCTGACGACCTTATATGAACGGACATGGCGTAAATTTCACAAAGTACCATCTAAAACAACTCGAAACCGTTCCGCAGCACGCGACAGCAATACTTTCAAGCAGCGCCGCGCCGGATCGCCCAAGCCAGAGAGGAGGAAAGGCCCTCCGCGCGCCCTATCCTCCTCGCCCGATGAAACGGTCTATATCCTGTGAAAAAAAAAAAAAAGAAAGAAGACAAAGAGCAGATCAGGTAGTCAAAACGCACGGTGGAAGGGTGAGCGTTGTTGTTGCAGACAGCTTAACGCATAACGGAGAAAGATCAGAGAAGACTCTTCAAAAAAAGGCAGAGACGTTTCCTGGCGTAACGTAACGCCTACGTGTTACTCTGCATGGAAAATTTAGTTGGGGAGGCAAGCACGCTTTCTCGTTTTTTTTTCGGCAAGCTTATCTTTGTTTTGAAATGACAAGACTTCAGACACTACAACTTCTATTTTAACATTCTTTAGTAACGTGAGCTGCCGTCAACGGCCCTACTGTGTTTGACCTGCACTGTGTGTGTTCTGCTTTATTCTTTGAAATATTTCATCTTGCTCTTTCTTTCCTCTTTACTCTCCTACTTCTATCTTCCATTTCTATGTTTCTTTTTCCTCCTTTCTGAAGAGTAGGCAGACGTTGTGCGCCGTCCGTTGGCAGTTTCCAGCCTGCTCCTCTCTTTCCCTTTCCCATCTATAGTATGCATGTTTTCAAAACAAATAATAATAATAATAATAATAATAATAATAATAATAATAATAATACGACTCCTGAAACAGAGAAGTGAACAGCTGCGCTCCGGCGTGAACGCGGGCAGCCTTCTTCCTTCATTGTTGAACCATATGTGCAAAACTGCCAACAAAGCATCGAGCATCAGCAGCAACTGCAAATGGTAGCATCACGGCAACATCACTGACTCTTACACGCGTATAACAGGCACAAAGCACTACGCTCTGACATTGTCGAATAAGAATGTACAGTCTGTACGTCAAAGGCTTAGTCGCATCGCGAGGGCAACCAATTAAGAGACTACAGAAGATTGCAGCAAGCTTTCAGCGATACTAACTACGCCTAAGAGGCTACAAATGTAAGAACTGCCCTCGTACAAGTCCATGGTCTGATGTATGCGGTAGATTGCATCTATTTGCATGTATACGTTCAAAATTTCCAGTTGTGGCGCGCACAAATTAACGATTATACGTGCACACATCTGAAGTGGCAGCTTTCGCGCACGGAAATGAACTTTAAAGCTTTTGATACACGGGGACGCAAAGCATAAATATCGCCAACCAACGCCTGCCGAGCCCTAAACACCCATTTTGAAAGAGGGACACCCACCGAGAATTCTCCAATTATAACATGCACCAGACAAGCTTATTCTTCATGATGAAAGACACCGTATAAGCTTGTCATCTTTCCCGATTCTTCAAGCCCTTCCTCACTCGAAGAAACAGAGAGAGAGAGAGAGAGAAAGAGAGAGAGTGAAAGGCAAGAAGAAAGCATGGCACGTCGCGTGCCTTTCTGGCGACAGAGGCCTTTTCGAGCTCCAGTATATCGTTATCGCGGATGCGGCGCACCTCAAACAAAACGGGGCCCCACACACGGCTCCCAGCGGGCTGCAGACGAGAGACGGCGAATGACAGGCACGCTTTAAGATAAACGTTTACGTTCACCTCCTCCTCGCGGATGCATCAGCGTGCCGTGTACCGTTACGCCGCGTGTATATACGCGCAGGCGTATACACAAACTCGTCGCGGCCGCCGCACGCAGCCGTTCCCACGCAATCGATGCGGCACGGAGCTTTCGGCGTCGCGGGACTGGCGGCGGATGCGCCGTTGCAATGGAAGTCGCATGAAACGTGATCAAACGGCGCCCCGCCTTCCTGCCGTGGGGAGGCACGGAATATGGCGAGACAGAGACCGACTGTAGCACACTCGACCGAATTTGTCACCTCAAAGGGACCTCGAAAGCGTACACAGCTTTATGGGGATAAAACAGCCTTGGTCCCCAGCATGATGCTGAAGATACGGTTACCGAAATGTACGCCGCGGATGATTGCATGGTCAGTCAGCACGATGAGGTTTTCATGTACTGCTACTAAGGAGATACTCTGCGAACGGAGACGTTTCTGCGGAGAAGTACAGGCCATCCAGGCGTAACAAACCTAGTTTAAAAAAAAGGCCCCACTGACAAATATACGCATACATTACGACTCACGCACACATATTCCATGTGACCGCAATGTTCCGCGCTTGTCACTGTACCAGCTCGCTTGCTATACAGCATATTCAGCTAATGGCCCAGAAGTTCTTAAACCCTATGCTCGAAGAATACGGCCGAATAAACAATTTGTTCGTCGTTACACACTTTGTCACAATGCACGGGCGAATCATCAGTCGGGTATTTTACTGAAACAGGTCTCCCCGAACGGAGGCTCAGCCAGCCAGGACTCTGGCAGCGGCCGCATAGCGTTCCACCAACGCTGCCATACGTCCGTCGTCGTGACATGTTGGAAGCGTCCACGCGAGCTCGAAGAAAAGCATGGTGCGGCCGAGCCACCGGGCAGCTGCGGTGACAACAGCTTTCTCCACGTCTCTCGGTGCCTCTATTTGTCATCACGAAACTGGAGGGGGGAGGGGGGGGCGCACGGGAGCGAGACGACCGTCGCAGAGCCGCCGGCGCCCTTTTCGAGAGGGCGGGGAAGCCGTATAACAGCCACATACCGCCGGGATCACTCCGGTTGCAGGCCAGATAGTCTCCGTCGTAACTTCGTTTACGGCCGCTTTATTTAGCGGGCCATGGGATGGCTGGTGCGCCTCTATGGGGTGGGGCGAGTGTACGGGACCTTGAAGTACACACTACGCGTGGCCTCACTGGGGACGTCATATTGCTGCTAGATGGCCCGTCGACGTCTCGCAGCGGCCAGCGCACAACCTGGCCCACCGCAACAACGACATGCGCTAATTTATGGCCACCTCGACGAACAGCGCACGGGCTGAAGATAAATAACATATCGCTCTGGGCGACTGGCACCGCCTGGCAATCTAGCTTCGTTGTATAGCTTTTCTATTTTTTTCGTTTGCATTCGCATTCGCGAATACGAGAGACTCGGACCCGCCTACAGCTGCAGCCGTTAACTTTTGCGGTCATATACCGACAGTTTATAACAGCTCTTCCTGGCCTCAAGCCGTCAGGTTGCGTCGTACACAGCGTATACACAGAGCGTGCTAGGAGACGGAGCTTAACGAAAGGCGTCAGCAACGCTTCTCGCGAGAGATTTACGCACGATAGCGCACGAAGGCGCAGGAATGTAGCCGTCTGAGAGAGCGCGCGGTTTATATGGACTATATACCACTTTTCGTTTTAATCTCTCGCGCTATATACCCTTCTCCGTTGGCTGTTGTTTCGCTATATACAGTGTAACCCAGCCCGACGTTTCTTGACTGGAACTCGGCCATAAGGAACACTAATTAAGCGCTGCAGCCAGAAAGAGCCGATAGAATAGCGGCACACACGCGCGCGCAGCTCCCCCTGCCTCCTTTTTCTGACAGACTAACGACGGTGTATAGTATAAGCTCTTGACAAACTGCTTACTTTGTCGTGTTCCATCAACGCTCTGGCCACAATGCGGAAAAAAGAAACAGCTGACGAGGATCAAAGGAAGAAAGATAAAGGCTGCCGCACTCAAGAAAAAGAAGCTATAAGAGCCGGCAACTGGAGTGACAAACCAAGTTTCGGATTCTTTCAGCTAAACACGCTAACAGCAACTGAAGAGTATTCGCAGGGAGAGTTAGGCTTAGATATAAGACCGGTGCGCGAAAGAAGCCCAACAAAAGAAAGAAAGAAAGAAAGGAGCGCCGGGAAGAACAGATTTGTCTCTAGAATAAGACAGATAGCGCGACAAGGAAGGTAAACGCTGAACTTGCAAATCAACTAGTAATTGCGTACACGTAATTATCACGGATTTCCATACTTATCTGTAAGGCCTTGCTCAGCCTATAAGTAGCGAGAAATCACACTTAGGCAAAAGCATCAGCTGCGCACTAATAATGATAAAGAACCCGTACGGATGCCATCGTACGGATCACGTATACGAAGCGCACTATTTTGAAAGAAACGAAGCCTCTCGGTGTAAAAGTGTTTAAGTCGTGACTGCGTCAGGTCGCACCCACAAATGGCTTGCCTCTAGGGATCTCTGCAAAGTCAGCACAAGCGAAGTTCAACGGTCTAGATCTGCAGGGTTAAATTAAGGTTGCTTCCACCTCCTCTCTGCAGAGCTTTCGTACGCAGCTGATAAGACAGCAGATCACGGGCTTGTATAGCATACGTGTGATTCCGACGTCATATCATCATCATCATCATCATCATCATCATCATCATCCTGGTTACGCCCACTGCAGGGCAAAGGCCCCTCCCATACTTCTCCAACAACCCCGGTCCCCGACGACGACATACGCTCCTCGAGAAAGCCGACTCTCAACACCGACACCGAAAAGGAAGGTTCGGAGAGGGAGACAGAAAGGATAATGGAAAAGCTGGTCGGTTAACCAGGCAAAGCGCGGTTGGCTTCCCTGCGCACTACACAGAGAAGGGGGAAAAGGTAACTGAATGATGAGCAGGGGAGAAGTTAACAATTTGCACGGACACGCACACACACACACAATTAAGCGTTCATAAGTACGTGTCTCTCCTTCACCTCAATCTCAACGTTGGCGTCCGGACTGGGGTAAATCCGCTTGGCAAAGGAAAGAAAGGCTGATCGCCGAGACTGTGGCTTCTCCGCATACACTTGCGGAAAAAAGATTGCACTGCCCGTTGCCCCGCTGAGAGCCACAGCGGGCCCGATAAAAACTGGGCGTATGCGCGTCTATCGGCGGGCTTGCGTGGCTCACCCGAAAACGCCCAGCGCCGCAGCTGGGTGATCGATGGCCGAGCCACGCACACACGCGGCGGGACAGTGGCCGCCGATGTTTCGCACGCCTCCGCATCGGCTGCTCTCGGCAGCAGCGCCTCTCAACGGTGCAAAGCAGTGCACGGGGCTGTGTTATGTGCACATGTGAGTGTGTAGTATAGTAAGCCGGTTTACCAGCTCGCACACGCCCCCGAGCGGATGTCTGAAAACGGCTATGTAGTGGATCCAGCACATCCCGCAGTCGCGGTGTAGAACACGTGCGTTAGCCACACCCTCTCGAAGACTTGTCGCTCTCTCTTGCAGGCCGACGGCGCCGTTGCCTTGTAAAACGAAACGCTATAAATTCAGTTGGGTCCTGCAGCGAATCACCTGTGAGGCCTATCGCTGCGCTTGAGTGCCTTGCAATATTTCTTCAACGCAGTTGCATCAAGGCGTGCTGACGTATTTCCCGTAGAAAACATGTTTACAGGAAGCAGGCGAAAAAAAAAAGTTAATAAGACGCTATACATTGCTGCCCGTAAAAAACTGCACTGTGTGTATATACCATAACGTGAATGGCGTGTGCAACGATGAAGGGCGAGGAAGTTCAAGAAACATTCACGTTGGCGGGAAATGTTTACAATGGCCTTGTGCCATTCACCACATCTCTATAACCAACAAGAATTCCGAAGATATAGGATTCGTTCGACCTTCGAGGTATGATTCCGCAATATAAATAAGCAGCAAGATGGCTCCCGTGTTCACGTTCCTTCTATAACGTCAGTCGCAGAAGCGATATATGATGAAATAGACCAGCCAGCCTGTTCATCGAATGCAAACGCCGTTACATAATCAACACAATGCGCCTGCCATGCAGACCACGTGCAGAGTTCTTTGTGCCGCCGAACACGAGGCCATTACACGTGCACGTTGGCAAATATGACAGACGCACTCCTCTTCGCGGAACCCCCGTTTCGTGTGTCAGTGCAGCAAGTCTGCATGCTTTGCTGAATTGCTATACGCGTAGCGCCTCATGAACCTCTGTATCTTCGGAATCTTTGCTATGCACGAAAAACGGCCAAATCCAAGCAGAGATATCAAGTGTTCGTGCAGGATACAGGGCTGCACATCACAGGACGAGACAAACCGCGGCGGCGGCGGAGTCATCATTCCTTTTTTTGTTTTGCCCCCTCTCGGACATCGGAACTCGCTTTCCGCCGCCGCAGGGGCACAACGCTAGATTAGGAGAGATTAAAAGCGTGACTAATGGGCGGACCCTCGCTGCTGCGCGTGCCAGAACCGCGCGGGCGGCGCCGAGACGCCGGGGAAGCGCCTCCGGAGGAAAGGCGAGAGCCGCGCGCCAAGACAAACAAGGCACGGGCGTCTTCTATAACCCCCGGCATGTCCTCGCTATCTTTCCCACTGGCTGCGAGCGCCAGCCGAACGTCATATTCCGCCCCGAACAGAGTTCCGCGCGCGTAATAAAAATATGCTCTTCGTTATATAAGGCTGCCGCGCATTCCTTTGAGAGGCGCTGTTTTAGGAGCAGAAGCAAAACGGCGCGTCCCGAGCAACTGAAAGGGGACGACGTATGCTCATGCGGCGGAACTACCTCATTCAACCAGGGAACATCATCATCATCATCATCATCATCATCATCATCATCATCATCATCATCGTCGTCGTTGTCGTCGTCGTCGTCGTCGTCTTCGTCTTCGTCGTCATCATCACAACCAGCTCGTCACGGCTCGCGAAGCGAACCCTCATCTATGGCTAGAGATTTCGCTGTAGTTTGCTCACATCGGTTCTGCTCACACCGATTTCGCTCACATAGATTCGCGCATACACTGTAGTGCTACAACTCTATACTGAGTATTCTTTATGGCGACAAACTATATACATGACATCAACGAAAAGGCGCGCGAGAGGCGCCATTGCGTGCATAGAGTGCATATTCCACATGGCGCACCAGCGGAGAGCAGCATGCACAAAACTCAAACGAGCGTATACAGGTCCTGCCTTATGCTACATAGCTTTCGGATTAATACAGCCGCAATGCAGCTTCGCCAGACAGTTCAAGGTTACGAACATTGGAATGCGTTCGCCCGCACGCAGATTGCCGACGCCCAAAACTGGCTCCGCCATTTCCGGAGAACACGAGATTGGAGCGCTTCGTCGTGCACGGGGTGCAGCGCGCGTTCTTTCCTAAACGGGCCTTCTATACAACAGCGAAAATCCCCGTCCAACGGTGAAGCGTGCAGCCCCGCCGCGCGCGTGAGCGTAAATTAGCATTAGGCTGCGGGATGCTCAGTCCCCTTCGCAGTGAACAGTGGAGCACCTTTGTCTTCCACGCGGACGGCTCTTCGCGATGCGCTTTTTGCCAGAACAACGCTCGAGGAATGCATGCACGGCCGACACGGGGGGGGGGGGGGGGGATGCCTGCGTATTACTCAGCGCTCACACCGAAGGCGACCAGCTGTGCACAACACAGCCACTGAGAAAGAACGCAAGTGAAGAGCGGGGTCGACTGACCACAGCAGTAACCACGTAGAACAACAGTATAGCGCTGCGGGAACGCTGATAAGCGATCGCATTACTTTACCATACTGCATAAAAGTGAGGAAATCGGGTGACGCTCTCTCGTGTATGTGAGCGAAATTAAGAAACACCACTCACCCGGAATCACAGGCTTGTTTGTAATTTTATTTTTATTGCAATAGCAATTATACGTGTGGACACTCCAGGCTCATTTCTGCCGTCGCCGTCGCCGTGAGGTTCCGCATAAAGTCCAAGGGCGATAAAGTCGTCGCCGCGCGCCGCATATATATATATATATATATATATATATATATATATATATATATATATATATATATATATATATATATATACGAGTGAAAGCGTACGAGAATGAGCCGGCGAATGTGGCTCAATCTCAATCTCGCGTGCGAGGAAGGCGCGAAGCGCGCCATCTCCTGTCGCGCGCGAGGCACGGGAGTGAGGCGAGGGAGGGGGGCGTTCACCGGCGGCTGCTGCTTACGGCGCGGCCGTGCGGGTGACGTATCTCGAAAGCGATCTGCGACGTGACCAAAGTGCGCGCCCTCGCGGGCCTAATCTCCAAAGCGATTTGCGATGTTTGCAGAGCGCGCGTAGTGCCGGTAGCTTTGTATACGACGTGCTTTCGACGTTTCGTTCGCGTTGAAGCGAGAGACGCACGAAGGTCACTTCGATTGCTGCTGCTGCCGCGATTCCTCACTCGAGCGTTTTGACAGCGAGTTTCAGCGCTCACTGAGCGAGATGTGTTCATGTTTACCTGTGCGCGCGTGACACCGTGCTTGCTAATTTAGTTAATTAACATGTTGGCGGGGCAGTTCGTTTGAATCTATGATAGAATGTGTAAGCGCGACTGAACGAGGACGTAGGAACACACACACTGAGACAGCGCTGTCTCTGTGTGTCTGTATCTTTGTACGTCCTCGTTCAATTGTGTTTACACATTATTTCTTTGTTAATTTAGTTAGTAAGTGAACGTTTACACGTTTATACGGCGGATAAAAGTACTACAGTTACTTCGTATAGCTATCTACTAATTTGCTATCGCAATCGGTGCTTCGAATTTGGGAAACACTGTGACTTCTTTTGAAATTACAGTAAACGAACGAAATTGATCGTATCGACGTCGTGACGGCATCGTTTCAATATTGCAGTAACTAAGTGAAATAATATAATAATAAACGCCTGAAGCACAGTTAAGCGAGCATAAAGCCAAGAACAGTAAACTAGGCACCTGTGCAGTGCGAGCTATAGATCATGGTATAAATATAAAGGACAATAACCGCTATAGAAGAGCTCGAGAGGCATATGAGATTGCGATGTGGAGAATATGATACACAAATGAGGGAATACGGAAAAACAAAAGGAGAAAATGGGTCGTACAATACACGTGCAACGCTATCTATTGATTATAACGCAGTGCGCGACACGCGCACAGACACGCGCAAACAAATAACTGACATAATGAGCATGAATTATTCCCTAGTGGAAGCTACAGAGGCTTGCGTGATCTGCCAGCCCAGTAATGACACCTAAACAATCTGTGTGTGTGTGTGTGTGTGTGTGTGTGTGTGTGTGTGTGTGTGTGTGTGTGTGTGTGTGTGTGTGTGTGTGTGTGTGTGTGTGTGTGTGTGTGTGTGTGTGTGTTTTCTTTTCGGGACTATACACGTGACTTCGTAGAAGTTGTTTTCGCTCGCGCAGTTCCAGTCGAATTCAATATCGGAGCTACGGAGGACGTGCGGCTGCTAATCGTAATTCATTTCCTTTTGAAAGGTAGCTCCAACGTGGATGTGTCGAGACGGGACAGGCACGTGCGCTTCATTTCTATTCAGAACCGCCTTCGACGAACGTCGTTGATTCGTGTTGAATAAAGTTGTCGCTCCAACTGAAACAGAAGGCACAAAGGGACCCAGCGTCTGAGCTGTGCCATTTCTTTCTGTTGTCATAGTAACAAAAGCGTCGCTCTGAGCAATGAACAGGAAAGCAGTGAACAGAAAGCGTCACTCTGAACAAAGCGCTATTTCACATGCGCAACTGCGCAGCTTGAAGCCAAAGTGCGTGTGACATACGTCAAACGTTTACGAACTTTAGGGCAACGTTTCAACCTTGATTAAATGGCACAGCCAAAGAGAATCGCCGAAAGAGTCTCCAAGTGAAAATTTATTTATGGAAGTAGGCAATAAAAGCCCACATGCGGGACAACGACCTCGAAATCTTTAATTGTTCCCCTCAGCCAAAAACAATAAACGAACGGGATGTCGCCTGTGTCTCCAACAAACAAAGGTCTCGCAAAAAGAAAAAAAAAGATCCAACGACAGACGACGCTCTGTCAGACACCCTGAGACAAGGGAGAAAAACATACGAACGAACCAGACTGAGAAATAACATGGGATCGCTTGAACAGGGGGCGCAACAATGCTCCGTGCAGGTCTCTGCTATCTCGCCTGCCGCCGCTGCGAAAACCCAATCTGAGAAGACAGGGGAGGCCTGCTGCAACTTTTGTAGAAACCATCTGCCTCTCCCGTCAGGTCAATCTCCCGGAGGGGGCCAGAAGAGGGAAAAGAAGCCTGAGACAGGAAGATGCGGTAAGGGTCGGGGGGGGGGGAAGGCAGACAATGTGACAGAAGATAAGGAGAGACAGGCGTCTCATAGTCGCGTTCCAAGAAGACACACACACACACGCACACGCACGCACGCACCTAACGCGCGAAGGGCAAGACACGCCCGAATGTGTATACGGCCGCCCCGAAACTTCGATCGCAATCGCGCGCGCCACAGAACGTCGACGACCGTTACGGGCACATCGCCTTCCCGAGAAAGCAGCGGCATCGGCGGGAAGATCGCCCAGCGTGGCAGAAATGAGCTCGCGACGCGCGCCAAGGCCCGCAGCGCGGCCGCTTCAAAAGCGACGCCGCAAGAACGCCACCAACACACACACACGTACGCACGCACGCACCACGACGGGTGTGTGCGCGTGGGACGCGCAGAGCGGTGCCATTCCTTTCGCATTAGGAGCGAGGGCGTCGCGGAAGGCAGGAAGACGCCGAATGCGACGCCGCTGCTGCATCCATGGCCTGCGCTCTTCTTAAAATTAGACGCCCTTTAGTACACGCGTAAAGCGGGAGAGAATGGAAAGGGTGCGGGCGTAGAAAGAAGAGAGGTGGGGCACAGTGTTCGCGCGCTCTTGAACTTGGCGTCCTCCATCTCTCGAAGGTCGGCCCCGATTCGGGCTCCATCACACACACACACACACACACACACACACACACACACACACACACGCACGCACACACACACACACACACACACACACACACACACACACACACAGCAGGGCTCTTTCTCTTCTAGACACCACGGTGCTAAACTTTCGTGCGCCTGTTGGTGCGCTCCCTCCCCGCGCCGCGGTCACGCGCCGTCGATCTCCCCGACAGACTGCAGCGGGACTGTCTCCCGACAGCTGTGCGCGGCCCACGGAGAAGACTCATCCGAGCGCGCGCTCGCTCGACAAGGGGACACAAACACGCACGTGCGACAGAGACCGCAACAGCGCGCTTATTCACATCGTACGGAAGGAGAAACTAAAAGATTGTACGCGCAGGTCTTAGGTTCCAGGCCGAACGGAACGGAAGGTGGCGGTGTCTGTGCGCAACTTGAAGCCGGAAACACTCGGAAAAATGATAACGCAACGCCAAAGAGATGTACTAATTGCCAAACTCTAGGAACAAAAAGTACGACGAGAGTCGTTCTACAAAGGAGGAGTTCGCTAGCGAAAGTCGTGTTATACAGGGAAGCAGGAACCAGCGCTATAACTGCCGTTGGGAGACCAAAGGAGCAGAGTACAAAGCGCGTATTCATAGTGACGTCACGATAGATGCGAGAAGTCCAGCTCGTGCTCAGTCGCTTCCGCAGCTGCGCAACTTTCGTCATAGGCGCAAAGAAGACCGGATGCTTGCAAGCACAGACCACTTGGGAAGCCCCATCCTTTGCTAAACATGTGCAACGTAACTTTCAGCAAGAAAGAGTGGCAGAAATCTTCCATCTTATGTACTTCAACAAAGATAGAGTGACAGAGGTGTTAAATTTTGCAGCTATCTGAACCGCTTTATATACTTTAGGAAGCACCATTTTCGTTGATGGCACTTCCGAGCGTAACGTGTTATAAAGCTTTTCGGCGTACACTTGACAAGGGGGAAACTCGTTTAGTGCCGGCACACTTTCTCCACACTGGGACACCCAGGAAATTTCGCGCACTTTTCCAGCAGCTCGTGCAGTGCATGTTGCACCATATACATACTCTCGGACCCCCCCCCCCATCCAAACTTGCCCCGTGAAGCGTCCCATCTCTTCCATCTCAAACGGGCACTGGCGCGTCTTTTACGGCGCTCCGTACACATGTGAAACGACCGTAAAAACGCATTACCTTCTCTATAAACCGGGCCTCGATCCAGTCGAGACACTTTTTGAGAGATCGGAGAAGCCGGCTCGTGCAATCTCCGAGCAGCCCAAGGCGCGCGCACTTTATGGAAGGAAGCATTCCGTCGGCCGTTATATATATGTATATATACGAGTGGCTCATTTATAAATCAACCGGCACGGAATACTGGAAAAGAGAAAGCGTGCAGTACATAAAGGAAGGGAACGCGACGTTATAGGACCAAGGAAGGGACACTTTAGAACCACGGTGCCAAAAACCAGATAAAACCTTAAACGGAAACGGAACTCTCGGCTCCGCGCGTGATGTGAAAGAAAGCTCTCCCTTCTCCGGGTCGCAGACAGCGGGTGTCACTGCCGTTGGGTACGCAAAACACACACACACACACACTCTACGCCGGCCACTCCGCGGAAGCATCTCTCCTGTTACAACTGTTTCACCGCTGTCGTTTTTACTTCCCTTTGTTTTCATCGTTCGCCTCCCGTTTTCACATTACGGCCTTCGAGAACACGGCGCGCACAGCGGGCGTGGCAAAGCACCGCGAGGGTCGCGCACGCTGTTCGTCGGCGTCGTATATACGGGCGATAAAAAACGGCAGAGTGCCGCCGCAGCAGCAGCGGCAGGCCGTCGCCGATGTTACTTGTACACATATACGTTCTTCGGGAGGCGTGCAACCCTGCGCAGAGCAAACGCAACGCCCTGCGCTCTTCGGCGGGCCGTCTATATATGCGCGCAGATGCCGCTGGTCGGAGCGCAAAGAGCGCGGCAAGCCGATCGAGCGCTTGTGCGTACGTGTGTGTGTGTGTCCACAGCAGCGACCAATAGCCACCCTGCGTTGGTTGTGAAACTGCACAAGGAAGAGAGTGGGAGGGGATTGGGAGGAAGGGAGAGTGCCAAAGAGAGCGGGGGGGGGGGAGGGGGCTGACGTCGCAGTCCCTACATAAGCGTGCAGGCCGGCGGCTGTAAAAACGACGTCGTTTGGCGTAAAAACGTTCCCGTTTTAGCTTTTATCCCCCCGCGACGCACTGTTAGACGCGTCGCCGCTGACCCGTTACGCGCGCTGCGCTATAGCGCGGGATTTCGCTTCTTCGCCGGCGTGTATACGGCGAGCTTTTTCGCCTAAGCGGTGCCGTCCGTTCGGTTATGGTTCGAGAAAGATTCGCCTTCCGGAAACGCCGTAGAGGAAAAGCGTCCGGTCGCATTTGCTATTTTCCTTTCTTTTTTTTTTCGCTATGCACGCCTTTTCAGACGAAAACGTATCGAAAACGTATCGAAAACAAGCATCGTGGAGTGGTTTCCTTGCCGGAATGGCCTTTCGAGGACCGTTCTGCGCTTTCTGCCGCCACCAGCCAGCGGCGAGCCTCTTTTGCAAAGCGACGCGTCCAATAATGGTCAGCACTCGAGAAGCGACACGGACAGAGGATGCATGCCCGGGTCTCCAATCCAAGATGCGCGCTCGCCTCGCCAGCACAAAGGCGAGCGAGCGCTTGGCGACATCGGTCGGCCGTAAACTCGGTCGGTCGCGCGGGCGTTTGAAGAGATCGTCGTTAAAACACGTTCGGCGAGAACTGAGCGCCCCGCGGCGAGTTTCAGATGGGCCAAGGCTCGCAGCTCGTTCGTACATTGCATGCATGGTGCCACATTGCGGCCCGAATTCACGAACTTTACCCCTCGTAAGTGCTGTCGGCCATTCGCCTGCCGCGCCTTATTTCGCTAATAATACGCACATTAGGTGGCATCTGCTCTTACGAATAGTTATATATCGTAAGGCTTTCTTTTGGGGGCGGGGGGGGGGTAGGGTGGAGGGGGGGTTTACGGTCGGAAGTATGCGGCGAGATCTACAGGACACTGCTGTTCCACAGTTTATGAGCGAAGTGACAACATGCGGTACTTATTCTCGCAATGCACTATAAGTACAGTATTTCGATAGAGTTGGCGAGACACTTTCTTTTCCCTCACAAAAAAAAAAAATTAAATTAAAACAGCGAAACGTCGTGGCGGGCCAAGCCCTGCAGCAAAAGTTTCGCCCTTCGGCCTCTCGAACACCGCCTTATTGATTGACTGAGCAAGTGATTAATCAATTAGTCAGTCAACTAATTGATTAGCAATTGATTGATTAATTGTCATTGCTATTTTAAGACTATTCCGATCCTCATGAGATACTCTGTAGCAGAGAGCTCCGGATTATACATTCGAGCATCTGCGTCACCGCAGCGTCCACGACACGTCGTCACGCAGGCGTCACGGCGTTTCGACACAACCACCGCGTGGCCGGAAGTCGAACTCTCGACCTCGAGCAGAGGCAGCAGCAGAACGTGCGTATACAGCCGCCAAGCCACCGAGGCGGGAGTGTGCTGAACTGGGCTCTCCCGTGCATGTTGAGGAGCGTTCGAACAGCGCCAACCTCCCGTATAACGTGTATGATACACGCGTATCTAGGAGGCAGCGGTGTGTCTGTTCCGATTCCCATCGTCACCGCAGCGAGCGGACTGACTCAACGACAACGCAGCAATAAAAAAACAATGAGGGGGAGACCTCAGTCCATGCGCTCGCACTGTCCTATCGCTTCACGGCACGCCCGCTCGCACACGGCCCGTTGGACGGTGCTGAACGCCAGCGCACAGCAGGGAATCCTCTTCTCGTTTCGGCTCTCCATATAATTCCCCTCGGAGCCATCTTCAAAGCGGCAGCGATGACTGCGAGCTCTGAAAGGGAAAAGGCGATATGGGGACCGAACTAGAAGGGCCGAAGGGGGGGGGGGGGGGGGGACACTCGACTGTCGGGGCAGTGATCCTTCTTGCCGGTGCAATTCATTTGCGCGCAGAATGAGGTTGGCGGCTCTCCAGACGAGGGGAATTTAATTAACACACCACTTCCGGATTTCGCCGTCGCTCGGACTGCCCCAAATGCAGCGCGGATGAAACGGCTCAATCCGCGACGCGTGCCGACGCTCTTCCACGATGCCAGCGTTCCCTTCCTCCACACTCTACTGCCCTCTTTCCTCTATACGGTTTCGTTGAGCTGTGCTCCCGCAAGGGCTGCGGAAGTCAGCGTCAACCTTTCCTTTTCCCCTCAGGACCCACTTCTCTGCAAAGCCCGAACTTCAGTGAACAGAACTACGTTCTGTCTATCGCCGGATCTGAGCAATTAACTATAGATATCATCTCGCAAACTGCAATTAAATATCTGCATTAATGTCCACCGTCACCCCAGTAAGCCGGGTGGCCGATGGCAGACAACGCTTACGAACAAAAAGCTTTGCCAATTCAGCCCCAGGTCCCATGATAACAAAAAGGCACTTACGCTAGTTCAATTTGTGAACAAAGACCGTCCAGTGACGTAACACTATCGCAGGCGACCGACCACTCAGAAAAAGTTTCCTTCATAAGTGCAATTTGGCATAAGTGCCTTCGCTACAGTGATACGTCCAACATCACGATTAGCTGACATATCCGCTCTTATGGGAACAACAACAACAACAAAAAGAATCTAGAATAACTCTTTGAATACAGGCCCTGGTTCTTATCAGTTCCGTCTTCATGTGCTTCTACGTGCGACACTGGGAAGCGTGATCAATACAACCGGGCCCGCTCGGCTCCAGCTGCAGGTCGCAACAACAACAGAAAAGATAACCCTGTGCTCTACAGCGAAAGTTGCCAGCCAGAGACCTCCTACGTACGTCTCCTCTCAGGCCGGCAAAGTGCGTTTGCAGTTGACGGGGCGCCGCGCAAAAGGGTATCTCGCAAGAAAAAGCGGCGCAACCATACGTGGGGGTACTCACTCCTGCCCCCCCCCCCCCCCCCCCCCCCCCACCGATTTGTCCCAGCGCGCGCGATACAGCCTGAGCCGTGCGGCGAAGACGAAGTTACGAAGAGAGAAGAGGGCTTTCAGCGACGGCAGTGTTTCCGCCGCTGCGCAGGAACGCGCGAGAAGGGAACAGTGCGTCGGGGCTGTATCAGAGAGACACGTGGGAGAAAGGGCCCGCGATGTAAGTAACGCTCTAAGAAAAATCCCGCCGCGCCCCCGTTCTCTCGTCGAGATTCAGAGAGAACCAAGGAAACGAGGAAAAACATTTCTAAAAAAAAAAAGTACGGCAAAAAGAAAATACGCTCTTCCTTTTTCACGCTTCCGCGCAGACCCCGCGCACCAGCGCGGGAGATAGCATAATATAGGAGTGAAAAAGAAGGAATGCGGACGCGTGCGTGCCGGCGGTCTGCGGAGCACCGCTTTTTTTCCTTCTTTCTTCTTTCACGAAGAGAGAGAGAGGAAATTTAATTTAGAGACGTCCTTCGCTGATTTCTAGCCGGCGTTCTTCCCCACCCCACCTCCCCGGCGGCCAAATTCAATTGCTTCGGCGCGCGCGCCGCTGTATACGACCGCCGCCGAAGCCGGTGCTTCTTGAGGCGCATGCTGCCGCTTTCGCGGGGGGCTGCGGGAGTGGCGCTCGCACGCCCTGTCCCTGTGCGCCCGAAACAACAAACTCGCAGCGCATCTCGCCTCGACTATGCCTCGATCATGATTTTCGGTTGGCCGACGCTCCTCGGTGGAGGGGGTCTGCCGCGCGTCTTCTCGACCTCGTCACCCGGACCGCGTCCTTTACGAACGATCGCCAGTCACGCCAACGCAACGCGCGCTCCCTTCTTACGCCACTCTTCCAACTCCTAAGACTTTCTTCGGCCGTCAGTACCATACCGACGGGCCAGTGCAGGCATCCCGACTGTCTATGTCATATTCGAGCGGTCACCTGAGAGCACTTTGGTAGCACTGCAAAGGATGCGTGAGACATAAACTGGACTCTACTCTGCAGGCATAATCGTGCTCCAATGGCGATAACAGGACACGATATTTGCTGCTAGACCGGTGCTTATATAGAGCTCTAAAGCTAGTTGCATGCCCTTTACTGCTTCCGTATAGCACTGTCAGAGCAATCTGCAGCGGCCAGTAGAATGTATCATCAGTATTGCACTGCTCGCACAGCTCGCACATGTATTTAATGGCAATTCATGTCATCTGCACGGTAAACCTTCGGCAAAATATTGCAAGTCACGAGCTTGAAATTGTTAGCTTTCTTCGTGCCTGCACCCGCGTATACAGTCCCAGACACACTCGTCCATGGAGCACGAGAAGGGCGCGCTACGGACAAAGCAGCTCCGGCGTTTACACGGACCGCTGCATGACCACTCGTAAAAAGGCCTCTTACGGAGTGTGCGCAGCCACGCGGGCAGCGTGTCGCTCGTCCCAAGCTGGAACGCTGTCTCCAGCCTTGTAAATAAGCCCGTATAGAAGTCACTAAAAGGCGTCACCGGACCCCAGAGGGCGCCCTCATAGCGCTAAAGACAAGCGCCGATTGAGCCTGCACAACGGATGGAACATGAATGTACCGCGGAACAAACGCGCGGGTTATAACGACGACATGAGCACGCGATTTCTCACACCTCACACGTAAGAAAAAGTGAAATAAACAAAGACAATTACATTTCCTAACGTATCCTCACGCGCAGCCCATGTGCGTATGACTTTAGCCTATACATAGGCCGGTTTCCACTGTCATAACGAAATCACTTCCCTCATTTACGATTCCCTAAACGTACGCAACGGCAAGCTGCACACGCAAAGTGCACGGAGAAATCGTCGTTACTGAAGTTTCCTGAACGGCGGATGACGCAATAAATTCCGCCCGCTTCGAACAAAGAGCGCCGCAAGGACTCGACGCGTTGTGTAGCAACCCACTTTGGCTATACGCTGAAGTGTGCCCATACGAAAGTGCTGCAGAACTCTCGAAGGGCATGCAAAGCGCGCGCGGCAGCGCTTCCGAAACGCGTAGTATAACGACGTTTTCAAATCAGCGCGAAGCTTCGCTCCCGAACGTGCCGGCACACTCCCCGGTCGCCACCTGAAAGAAGTTTCCCGGTTTCCCACACTTCCGAAAGCATCGTTCGCGCAATTCTCTCCGAGGTTGTAGAGCCGCGAAGAGGCGAGCGGGCGAATAAGTAAAAGGCAAGAAACAAACAAATAAAAACGTGAACAAAACTTTCAAGCACACGATACTATATACGCAAGATTCGCGCCACGGGCCCGCTATCCCTTCACTGCCGCAACTTCCCACATTCTCCCCCACCAACTTCGTCACTTTCTCGCTTTTATTCCCCACCTCTCGCTTTTGTATTCCCGTTGTCAAGAACGGCGAGTTGCGCAACAAGATTGCCACCTTGCCACCCGATTACGACAAGGGGTGCAAGACGCGCACCTCCCCGTCTCCGTCGCTGCAGCTGCGAGGCGTTCAAGGAAGCGACCGTTGCGCTGGAATCCGCCGCCTTCCTCCAGCCCCTTCGACATTGTGACGGGACGAATTCGGTGTGTGGACAATGATTCCAGAGTTTTCCTCAACGCGGGGCTGATTTGACACGCCTGGAGAAGCTACCGCGGGAAGACTTATTTTTGTGCTTCTCACGGTTCGGAGTGGCTCGGAACAATGAGCGACGCGCGATCGACAACGACAGTTTCCCGGAACGGCACCCCGTGCGGTTGCCTCCGTGTACGGAATGTGTGTGCCTTTGTGTCTGTAAACTGGTCTTCAGAGCAGCTGCGAGTTGGTGATGTGTAAACGAACAGCCGCCGCGTCGTAGGACCGGCGGATCGAGTGTATAAAAACTGTGGTTGTGCGAATGTTGGACACTTCTCTTGAGCAGTCATGTTAGACTGAGTCACTTCTCTCATGCAGTCCTGTTGGACTAATACTCTTTTTCTCAAGCAGTCATATTAGACTGAGTTAATTTCTGTAAATAAACCCCTTTTTCCTCGTTCTCGATGAGAAGCAGTTCTTCACTTCATCAACGATCTCAGCGTAAATAAGTTGGACGACGGCATGGGCCAGCTACCTTCGAATTCATGCCGTACTCCAATCTTGGCAAAGGACCACGGACGAAGGGATTGAGCCCCCAATCCGGACAACTGGCTGACAGCGGTGAGATGGACTTTGCGACATGGTGCTGTATCTGCGGTGAGTGCTTGGTTTTTGCTTTGACTCTCTAGGCTTCATTTTGTGGTTGTTCTGTTTAGAACAGTAGGGAAGCTAGATTGTTGTGTGTTAGCTAGGTTGTGTTTTCCTAGCTAGATTTAGAGAGCAGAATCAAGGCAGTAAAGCAGCAGTCATGGAGTTAAGGACATTGCTGAGAGACGAGTTGTTGATTGTTGGTGAGGAACTGGGCCTAGATGTACGCAAGGAAATGCTCAAATCGGAATTATTGGAGCTAATTTCCAATCAGGCCAGTGAGCAAGATATTGAAATGGGATTGGAACTTCTCAAAAAGAGAGAGAAACGGGAAAGAGAAAGAGAAAAACGGGACCGAGAAAGAGAAGAAAGGGACAGAGAAAAACGAGAGAGAGAGGAACGGGATAGAGAGAGAGAGGAACGCGATAAAGATCGCGAGTTTCAGTTAAGGAAAATGCAACTTGAACTTGAAAGCAAACGTTTGGAGTTGCCTCAAGGAAGTGAAGGCGCTCTGGGTCGATCAAGTGAGGCAGAATCGTACCGCATGGACAGGCTATTAAAGCCATTTGAGGTCGGGACCGACATAGGCTTGTTCCTAAGCAATTTTAAAAGGACTTGCGAGAAGATGAACTTCGGCCCGAGTACATGGCCACAGCGGTTGCTGTCTATGTTGCCGTGTGAGGCGGCGGAAGTAATCGCCGGACTAAGTGTGCAGGATGCATATGATTATGCGAAAGTTAAGGCTAGTCTCCTGAAGAAATACCGCCTTTCAGCCGAAGCTTTTCGGCAAAGGTTTAGGAGCACAGGCAAGAAAGATAGCGAGGGCTATCCGGAGTTTGCATATAGCTTAAAGGCCAACCTAGTCGAGTGGCTTAAAAGCGCGGAAGCGTACGACAGCAGAGACATGATCATTGAATGCATGTGTCTAGAGCAGTTTTACAAAACCATCCCCCAAGCTGTGAAACTGTGGGTGCAAGACAGAGGTAATGTAAACACTGTGGAAAGGGCGGCTGAATTAGCCGAAGAGTACGCAACCCGTAGAAAATTGAACGCCGAGGAGGGAAACTGGGACGGTCGAAATGGACCGCGGAAACCATTTCCGTTCAAAAAGGGTGCGCAAACTAGACGATCCGAGCCTGTAGACATGGCGGAAAAGCCCGCAGAAAAGAGCGAGGAGAAACTTAACGGAGAAACCGCACAAAAAGAACAGAAAAGAAAATTCGAATCTGTTAGACCAATTCGCTGTTACAAATGCCACAAACTGGGACATATAGCTGTAAACTGCGAGAAGTCTAGCGTAGTTTTTTCCTACTGTAGGGGTTGGGGGACGGGACTTCGGGATGAAAACCACAACTTGGGGGTGATTTATTCTACATTATATACAGGGGACGCGAGCGTCAAGTATCAGACGTACTGTCATTACGGGCCGGCAGCAACTCGGACGCTGCGGCCCGTGGCAAGAAGTTCGAGAGAGGTGAATCAGGGAATCAGGGCCTGTCCCAGAATCTCAGGTCTCTCTGGAAGGCTTCTTATAAGCCCTTCGAGCACTGCAAGTCACGTCATGTTTGACCAATGGGAGAGTCCACTCCGATGACGCCACTTGCAGCCAATGGTAGGCGCCCGTGTCGTGGTGTCACACCTGGCGGGGCTCTCTGCTGTCTTGCCTCGCAGACTGGCAATCCACTTGTAGGCTGGAGAAGGAGTGGGGGGGCGCCCGTGCACCTGCTTCATTGTCGGATGCCCACCTGCTCCCGGTGACTCGGCTCCGCAGTGGTGGCAAATGCCTTCTTCAAAGACGAAGGGGGTCGATTGCGCTCCATTGTCCCAGGCCCCCTTCTAATCCCGGCGACGCACGAACTTGTTGCCTTAAACTTGTTTGCTCGGCCGCTTCTCTGGAATGCGCTTTCCTGCTTCCGCATTCCTCAATTAGCTGTGCTGCCACTCGAAGCGGTTTGGGGAACTCGAAGTAGCCTCAGGAATCAGCTCCATATCTAACAGCTCGTCCTCGCCCCGGTTGTTCTGAATGGCCGGTGAACTCAATTCGCTGGCCAGGAGGAACGCTGAAAGAAGCTGCAGGATACTGGGGTCGAGCCTCGTTTGACGAACTTCGGGATCCTAGGCCCTGGAGAACAAACGTCAAACAAACAAAACAGCACAGCGCTGCACCACGCGTAAGCGCAGGCTCTTCACCCCTGACTCGCCAGACTATTACTGAGTCAAAATCAACCCTGATCTTTTAGTTCCCCAATTTTGACAACAGTTCCAACCACCCTTCCAAACAGCTATCCATTTCTCCTCGATTGCCGACAAGACCAGAGTACTATTGTTGTTGCAAAACAAAAGGGTCGTCGACGATGCAAACAACAAATGAAAACAGCCGAACATAACATAAGTGGCCTAACTACACGAACAGCATGTTTCCAATCTATTGCAGTGGCGTACTTATCGCACGTAATGGTACCACTGAACAATCTGGTCAACCTCACAAGTACGTAATCACAAGCGCACTAGCCTTGTGGTCATTAAACAGAACGCGTACTTGCGTTGTAGGCAAACTCTTCACTTACGCTTACTCACGTTTTTGTCCTGAAAGTCCTACAGGACACGTGACATAAACGGACAATAAAACTTGCGGGACTTACACACTCCGCAGAACTCTTAAAATGATGCGTCTTCTAATAACTCGTTCCACGCGTACTTATAAGAGAAGTCAGAATACGGCTGCCAGAGCGACCCAGTCCTAAATCTGCTCCCTTCCGTCCACACAGGACACGCGCTAATGGAACTAAGAACGCTTCTCAGTGCAAATCATGCACTCACTGAAAACCTACGCGCTTAACCTTACAAAATTCAACACTTAAAAAGAAAGAAGGTAAAATAAAACACACGCGCGTTACGATAGGCCTCTTAACAGTAACCTTGACCCTCAGGTTACTCACACTCACAAAAAAAAAAGCCTATCTACTTATTAATGAGCATCTCGCGAGACTACATGTTTACATAAAACGCATCTTTCAAATCTCGAGCTTCTCAAACGAAAACACAAACAAAGCTCAAACCTTACACCTTGAAAGAAATCCTAGTCTCAAATCGCGAAAACTTTCCGATGCCCAAAAATAAAACAAACTAACACGTTTTACTTCTACGGAAGGGCTCTTGGCCTCCCTTTGCAAACGCTTACGTCTGACTCATACTTTGAGTCTAACCCGGGGTGGACGTGGTCTGAAAGCTACTCTGGCTGCCGAGAGACAACAAAAGGGCTGACTAACTATCAGCTCCCCCAAGACGTCACGGTCTACTGCCAATTTGCGTCCTCGCGCCCCGCTTTCAACACAAACCCGATTGACCGCGTCGCTTCTCCCCACCTGGTCTCGTCCTGCCACCTTGCGTTTCTTCGAACTGCACGCTGAGCTATGAAAAGAACTACGGAACGACGAGGCGTTTAACTGCCCCGTGCCCTTTGTCCGCGTCCGCGCAGAACATTCTTCGCGGTCCCCCTTTGACCGGTGGCTCGACCATTTTGGATGCGTCAACATCGTCCTAGACGACCGCATCTTCTTCCTCGCGCCCTGCCCTTTTGGGTTTCTCGCCATCTTTGGCGGCGCTACATTAATTACCGACTTTCGGTCTTTAACGCGCTTCTTTTTACGGCGCTTTCTCTTCGCACTCACTTTCATGTCGCCTTCTCGTGCCTCGTGCTGGCCGGTACACATCTCGTCGGCCCGGATCGGTCTCTTACCCGCACAGTCTAATTGATTTTCATTTAAATCAACATTCTCTCTGCCTCGACTGGCGGACAGCTCAACCGACTCTGGCACAATGCAGCAGGCTTTACTCGAGTAAGACAACTCGCACTCTTGCGAACTGCCCTCTACTACATTGTCCAGCTCACGCTGTGCATCGGCACACAGCCCGTCGGTATCGATCGCTGTCTCACGCGCACAGTCCGAATGATTATTAACTGAACCATCCCTCTCTAGGCTATCTAGACTGGCGGAGAGCCGCACCGATCCCTGGACAATGCAGTTGTTCTCTCGTGGACTACGGAGCTCGCCATCCTGAGAATTACCCTCAACTGCACCGCTCAGCTCGCACTTCACTTCTGCACGCACATCTGGCTCTACATGGGTGCTCGCGTCTGTCGCGTCAACAGTACCCTTTTCCTCGCTAGCAACCTCGCTAACCTTACCAGCGACGCACACACGCGGTAACTGTGCCAATTTGTTCGCAGCTGGCCTAGCTGTCTCTACAGTCATCTGTTGGCACAGCACCTCGTCGCTCTCCTTGCGGCCTTTAACGGCCTCTGTTGCCACTAAGGCATCGTTAGCAGCTAGCTTTTTCCCTTCACTTATCAATCGGCAGCCAATATCACAGGCACTAATCTTTTCCTCGGCTTTTGGCGAAAATCTGCTAAACACTTCCACATTCTTTCGCTCTGTACTTCCTACAGAATTCTCAGACAGCCGTTGTCTCTGTGCCAATAACTGATCACAATACTGTATCTCTTTGATCAGTGCTGCCTTCTCTCTCTCATACTTTTGCTCACGCTCAAGCTTACGTTGATTCTCACGGTCGTGAAGCTCACACCTAAGAGCAAGTTCTTGAAGCTCCTGCTTCCGTTCATTCTCGCGTTCTTCACGCTGACGCTCACTCCTAAGCTCACGACGCTCTCGCAAACGTACACGACGCACACGCTCCCGTGGCTCCTGTATCACCTCCCAAGCAAGCTTAATGCTTTCATCATCATTGCCACTATCATTAATCGCCTTTCTGATAGCTGGCGTTTCCATCCGTTCGTCCGCCTCAACTCCCAAATCGTCGCACACCAACAACAAGTCTAACCTCGTCAACCTTCTAAGATCCATGGCAGCTGCCCCGACAGGTGGTTAAAACTGTTTTCCTTAATTAATTTGTGCAAACACACAATGCAACAAACTCCCGATTCCCAGAACTATCAAAATTGAACACACAACCTTTGAGTCTGGCGAATCATAAGGAAAAAAACCACGCGCTCACTTACGGTTGCAGCACCCTGCCATCCGGTTCGTTCGTCCGCTGTTGCCGGTTCCTTCCGGACTCCCTGGGTCGAAGGCTCGCTCCTTCTTCGATACTCCCAGTCTCTTCGGACCTCTTTCGACGAAGGCTCTCTCTTCTTCGCTCTTCCCGGTTCTTTACGATCTCTCTCGACGAAGGTTGATTCGTAGCGCTGCCACCAGCTGATGTATTCGGAGGCGATCCTACCGCTGCCAACCAGATGTAGGGGTTGGGGGACGGGACTTCGGGATGAAAACCACAACTTGGGGGTGATTTATTCTACATTATATACAGGGGACGCGAGCGTCAAGTATCAGACGTACTGTCATTACGGGCCGGCAGCAACTCGGACGCTGCGGCCCGTGGCAAGAAGTTCGAGAGAGGTGAATCAGGGAATCAGGGCCTGTCCCAGAATCTCAGGTCTCTCTGGAAGGCTTCTTATAAGCCCTTCGAGCACTGCAAGTCACGTCATGTTTGACCAATGGGAGAGTCCACTCCGATGACGCCACTTGCAGCCAATGGTAGGCGCCCGTGTCGTGGTGTCACACCTGGCGGGGCTCTCTGCTGTCTTGCCTCGCAGACTGGCAATCCACTTGTAGGCTGGAGAAGGAGTGGGGGGGCGCCCGTGCACCTGCTTCATTGTCGGATGCCCACCTGCTCCCGGTGACTCGGCTCCGCAGTGGTGGCAAATGCCTTCTTCAAAGACGAAGGGGGTCGATTGCGCTCCATTGTCCCAGGCCCCCTTCTAATCCCGGCGACGCACGAACTTGTTGCCTTAAACTTGTTTGCTCGGCCGCTTCTCTGGAATGCGCTTTCCTGCTTCCGCATTCCTCAATTAGCTGTGCTGCCACTCGAAGCGGTTTGGGGAACTCGAAGTAGCCTCAGGAACCAGCTCCATATCTAACACTACGTGGAGGAAAAAGATGAGAATATGGAACTTTTAAGTCCATATCTCCACGACCTGCAAGTTAATGGAAAACCATGCCGAGTGCTAAGAGTGTCAGGATTGGGGGCTCAATCCCTTCGTCCGTGGTCCTTTGCCAAGATTGGAGTACGGCATGAATTCGAAGGTAGCTGGCCCATGCCGTCGTCCAACTTATTTACGCTGAGATCGTTGATGAAGTGAAGAACTGCTTCTCATCGAGAACGAGGAAAAAGGGGTTTATTTACAGAAAATTAACTCAGTCTAACATGACTGTTTGAGAAAAATAGTATTAGTCCAACAGGACTGCATGAGAGAAGTGAACCAGTCTAACATGACTGCTCAAGAGAAGTGAACCAGTCCAACATGACTGCTCAAGAGAAGTGTGTCCAACAATCGCACAACCACAGTTTTTATACACTCGATCCGCTGGTCCTACGACGCTGCGGCTGTTCGTTTACACACCACCAACTCGCAGCTGCTCTGAAGACCAGTTTACAGACACAAAGGCACACACATTCCGAAGCCCAAGCGACGGCGTTGAAGGTGGTGCCGTTCCGGAAAATCGACGCCGCTCGAGGGACGCTCGTTGTTTTGCAACATGCGGAACCGTGAGAGCGCAAAAATAAGACGTTCCCGCGGTAGCTTCTTCAGGCGTGTCGGATCAGCTCCGCGTTGAGGAACTCTGGAATCATTGTCCCCACACCAAACTCGTCCCGTCACAATGCCGAAGCGGGCTGGAGGAAGGCGGCGGATTCCAGCGCAAAGGTCGCTTCTTTGAACGCCTCGCAGCTGCAGCGGCGGAGAGCGGGAGGTGCGCGTCTTGCACCCCTTGTCGTAATCGGGTGGCAAGGTGACAATCTTGTTGTGCAACCCGCCGTTCTTTACAGCGCCTCCATGGCCCCAAAAGTCTCGACTGTCTAGCGCTGACAACCGCTAGGCAGGAAGAGAACGGCTGCTGGTCAGGGGGGGATTGATGTCTTGGCTCGCAGCGACCACTTGTGCATTGATGTCACCGCCCCAAAACATCCAACAAGGACAGGCAACTGCAAAATGAACCCCACAACACGGCTCTGCGCCGAGATGACGTGCATTGGCTCTCACTTTAGACTCGCTAGGCTTCAAAAAAAACAACAACAACATAAGTGCAGAAACAAAAAAAATGCTGCATTTCACTATGCCAATTTCTGAAGCAAATTCCTGCTGACAAATTCAGCAATCATGGAGGGAATCCTGCTAAATGAGAGGGGATCTTCTTCGCTTAATAAATTTAACACTAGTAACCCTAAAATTTAGGCGGGACCCTCAAACGCAGAATTCAAATTAGCCTGCTCAAACCATCCGCATTGCTATGCAACTTTCCCTTCTTATATCTAACGGAGAAGTTGTACTCTTGGAGAGTGAGGCTCCATCGGAGCAAGCGGCCGTTTTTGTGTGACATTTGATTGAGCCACGTCAGAGGACAGTGGTCGGTCTCGAAGATGAACTTCGCTCCGTACAAGTAACACGACAACTTCTGGGCGGCCCAAACCAAACAAGCGCATTCCTTCTCTGAAGCGCTGTAGGCTTCCTCTCTTACATTTAGTTTACGGCTGGCGTAGAGGATAGGATGCTCCTCGTTATCGTCGCCGACTTGACTAAGTACCACGCCCATACCTCTGTCGCTTGCGTCGCATTGAACTATGAATTCCTTTGTGTAGTCTGGCGCGCGAAGCACAGGGCGAGAAACCAATAGCGTTTTCAAACTTTGAAAAGCGTTCTCTTTGTCCTTATCCCAGTGTACGTTACTCGGTGCTCCCTTTCGGAGGGCGTCTGTTAATGGACTTGCCAATTGTGAGTAATTCGGAATGTACCGTTGATAGTACCCCACAAGTCCCAAAAATGAACGAACGTCCGTTTTCGTGCGCGGCTGAGAAAAATCTCCAATCGTAGCTATTTTCAGCTCAGCCGGCCGTCTCATGCCCTGACCAACAACATGGCCCAGATAAGTAACCTGCGAACAACCAAACCTACACTTTTCCGCTTTCATCGTTAAGCCGGCTTCCCTCAACCGTGAGAACACCTGTTTGAGGTGCGATACGTGTTGTTCCCAGCTGTCCGAAAAAATGGCCACATCATCAAGATAAGGTAAGGCGAACTCCTGCAAGTCCTTTAGGACAATATCCATTAACTTAGAGAAGCTAAACGGCGCGTTCTTCAGCCCGAAGCTGAGTGCGAGAGGGCGAAAAGTGCCTACAGGCGAGATGAATGCGGCATAGCGGCTGGCACTTTCGGAAAGGGGAACTTGCCAGTACCCCCGCACGAGATCTATAGTTGAAATGTATTTAGCAGCGCTAACTCTTTCAATTCGTTCCTCAATGTTGGGTATCGGGTACAGCTGATCCCTAGTGATCGCATTTAACTTCCTGTAGTCAACACACGGACGAGGGTCCTTGTTAGGGGTTTCTACGAGTATTAGCGGTGACGTGTAGTCACTCTCAGCGGGCTCAATAACTCCCAACTCTAGCATGCGCTGTATCTCTGCCTCCATAATCTCTCTCTGTCTTGGAGACACCCTGTAAGGTTTTGATCTTACTGGTTCGGCAGAGGTCAGCTCAATTTCATGCGTTATCAGTTCGGTTCTACCCGGCCGATCGCTGAATCTGTCGAGATATTCCCCTAACACCCCTTTTAGCTCATCTAGCTGCTCGGGTCTTAGAGCATGCGAGCTTACCGAGTGTTCTACTACTTCTTCTAGGCCGATTTCAGAGTTGGAGGTTGCCCTATCCTCCTTAAACTTGGTACCAATGCCATCCGGCTCTTTGACAGTATAGTTAACGACTCCGCTCCGCTCTACATACGGCTTCATCAAATTACAGTGATATATCCTCACTTCCTTCCTGCGACCGGGCATTCTCAAAGCATAGTTAGTTTCTGAAAGTTTGTGCAACACTTTAACGGGCCCGTCCCAGTGAACTTCAAGCTTGTTCTTTCTTGAAGGTTTGAGGATCATTACCTGGTCTCCGGCGTTAAACGTACGAAGCCTCGCATTCCTGTCGTAATAGAATTTGGCGTTCTTTTGAGCTAGTGCCATGTTCTTTCCGACTAGTTCTTGGGTTGCGCTTAGCCGTTCCAGTAAATTTAGCACGTATTCAACCACGGTTGGACTCTCCCCTCTTTCCTCCCACATCTCTCTTAACATTCTCAGTGGAGAACGGAGTGTCCTCCCATACACTAGTTCTGCTGGTGAGAACCCTGTCGCTTCATGTGGAACCGTTCGCAAAGCAAACAAAGTTGCCGGCAGACAGTTCTCCCAGTCCTCCTTGTGCTCGTAACAGAGCGCACGCAAAACTCGCTTAAGCACCGAATGCCACCTCTCTACACTGTTTGACTGAGGGTGATAGACAGAACTGTGTATTAACTTTACCCCGCACTTTTGCAAGAATGTGGAAGTCAGTGCGCTCGTGAATACTGACCCTTGATCTGCCTGAATTTCGGCTGGAAACCCAACTCGTGCAAACACTGTCAAAAGCGCGTCTACTACTTCAGTGGAGCTGAGCTCTTTCAAAGGGATTGCTTCTGGAAACTTGGTAGCCGGACACAGCATGGTAAACAAGTACCTGTAGCCTGATTTTGTTTTTGGAAGAGGCCCTACCGTGTCTATTACAAGCCGTCTGAAAGGCTCTGTTATTAAGGGCACTACCTTCAGTGGAGCTTTCCAAGTCTCTCCTGGTTTACCAGAACGCTGGCAGGCGTCGCATGATCTTACAAAGTTTTCTACATCTTTGAAACAGCCAGGCCAGTAGTATTCCATAAGCAATCTTTCCTTTGATTTGTTTATGCCTAGGTGGCCGGACCACCCATTTCCATGACAAAGACTCAAAAGGTCCTCCCTATACTTAGTAGGTATGACTAACTGATCTAAAATCCTACCCTTTCGATCTCTGTAATGCCGATACAACAATCCTCCTTTCTCATGTATCGTTACGTTGCGCCTAGCAATGCCTTCTTTAGCTGTGTCCCGTAATTTAGCTAAGCTCTCATCATTCTTTTGCTCAGCTGCCAGTGACTCTCTATCCACGCGTAAGAGTTGATCAAAGTTCTTTGAGGCCGGTGATAATAACGACCCTGTCTCGCTTGGGAGCGCGTCTGCATGCTCTTCCTGCAGGCTAGAACTCTGACACTCTAGTGCTACGCTCTCATTGAGCTGGTCAACTGGCAGGCTCTCCTCAACTGTTCTTTTGTCCGTCGGGCCTAGCTCGGATTCGGGTATTGAAGCTATCCCCTTTTCTGCTTCAGCTGGAGGAGCTTGAGCATTTTCAGCCGAAAGCGCCGCGATCTTACGAGCTTGGCCTCTGGTCAATGCCTGTACTATGCCCTCTCCCAGTTTGAGCCCTCTGTCACGCAGTAACTGATTCGAACGATTCGAAAAGATGTAGGGATACTGCAGTGACAAAAATTTGGAAACTGCAGCCTCAGTCTCTAGCTCCCCGAATGGTCCACTGATTTTGACTTTGGCCATGGGCAGACACACACTGTGTTCTTCTACAACCTGTTTTATCCATGCTACTTCTCCGGTGAAGTCCTCTACCATCACGTAAGACGGATGGACAATGTCCAGCGTGGCGGCACTGTCTCTTAGCACTCGGCATGGTTTTCCATTAACTTGCAGGTCGTGGAGATATGGACTTAAAAGTTCCATATTCTCATCCTTTTCCTCCACGTAGGAAAAAACTACGCTTGGCTTCTCGCAGTTTACAGCTATATGTCCCAGTTTGTGGCATTTGTAACAGCGAATTGGTCTAACAGATTTGAATTTTCTTTTCTGTTCTTTTTGTGCGGTTTCTCCGTTAAGTTTCTCCTCGCTCTTTTCTGCGGGCTTTTCCGCCATGTCTACAGGCTCGGATCGTCTAGCTTGCGCACCCTTTTTGAACGGAAATGGCTTCCGCGGTCCATTTCGACCGTCCCAGTTTCCCTCCTCGGCGTTCAACTTTCTACGGGTTGCGTACTCTTCGGCTAATTCAGCCGCCCTTTCCACAGTGTTTACATTACCTCTATCTTGCACCCACAGTTTCACAGCTTGGGGAATGGTTTTGTAAAACTGCTCTAGACACATGCATTCAATGATCATGTCTCTGCTGTCGTACGCTTCCGCGCTTTTAAGCCACTCGACTAGGTTGGCCTTTAAGCTATACGCAAACTCCGGATAGCCCTCGCTATCTTTCTTGCCTGTGCTCCTAAACCTTTGCCGAAAAGCTTCGGCTGAAAGGCGGTATTTCTTCAGGAGACTA
The DNA here is from genome assembly GCF_038994185.2 of Dermacentor albipictus. NCBI lineage: Eukaryota > Metazoa > Arthropoda > Arachnida > Ixodida > Ixodidae > Dermacentor > Dermacentor albipictus. The sequence continues at coordinate 82,797,887 of NC_091824.1, read as the reverse complement.
GCCTTAACTTTCGCATAATCATATGCATCCTGCACACTCAATCTGGCGATTACTTCCGCCGCCTCACACGGCAACATAGACAGCAACCGCTGTGGCCATGTACTCGGGCCGAAGTTCATCTTTTCGCAAGTCCTTTCAAAATTGCATAGGAACAAGCCTATGTCGGTCCCGACCTCATATGGCTTTAATAGCCTGTCCATGCGGTACGATTCTGCCTCACTTGATCGACCCAGAGCTCCTTCACTTCCTTGAGACAACTCCAAACGTCTGTTTTCAAGTTCAAGTTGCATTTTTGTTATCTCGCGATCTTTATCGCGTTCCTCTCTCTCTCGTTTTTCTCTGTCTCGTTCTTCTCTTTCTTTTTCCCGTTTCTCTCTCTTTTTGAGAAGTTCCAATCCCATTTCAATATCTTGCTCACTGGCCTGATTGGAAATTAGCTCCAATAATTCCGATTTGAGCATTTCCTTGCGTACATCTAGGCCCAGTTCCTCACCAACAATCAACAACTCGTCTCTCAGCAGTGTCCTTAACTCCATGACTGCTGCTTTACTGCCTTGATTCTGCTCTCTAAATCTAGCTAGGAAAACACAACCTAGCTAACACACAACAATCTAGCTTCCCTACTGTTCTAAACAGAACAACCACAAAATGAAGCCTAGAGAGTCAAAGCAAAAACCAAGCACTCACCACAGATACAGCACCATGTCGCAAAGTCCATCTCACCGCTGTCAGCCAGTTGTCAGGATTGGGGGCTCAATCCCTTCGTCCGTGGTCCTTTGCCAAGATTGGAGTACGGCATGAATTCGAAGGTAGCTGGCCCATGCCGTCGTCCAACTTATTTACGCTGAGATCGTTGATGAAGTGAAGAACTGCTTCTCATCGAGAACGAGGAAAAAGGGGTTTATTTACAGAAAATTAACTCAGTCTAACATGACTGTTTGAGAAAAATAGTATTAGTCCAACAGGACTGCATGAGAGAAGTGAACCAGTCTAACATGACTGCTCAAGAGAAGTGAACCAGTCCAACATGACTGCTCAAGAGAAGTGTGTCCAACAATCGCACAACCACAGTTTTTATACACTCGATCCGCTGGTCCTACGACGCTGCGGCTGTTCGTTTACACACCACCAACTCGCAGCTGCTCTGAAGACCAGTTTACAGACACAAAGGCACACACATTCCGAAGCCCAAGCGACGGCGTTGAAGGTGGTGCCGTTCCGGAAAATCGACGCCGCTCGAGGGACGCTCGTTGTTTTGCAACATGCGGAACCGTGAGAGCGCAAAAATAAGACGTTCCCGCGGTAGCTTCTTCAGGCGTGTCGGATCAGCTCCGCGTTGAGGAACTCTGGAATCATTGTCCCCACACCAAACTCGTCCCGTCACAATGCCGAAGCGGGCTGGAGGAAGGCGGCGGATTCCAGCGCAAAGGTCGCTTCTTTGAACGCCTCGCAGCTGCAGCGGCGGAGAGCGGGAGGTGCGCGTCTTGCACCCCTTGTCGTAATCGGGTGGCAAGGTGACAATCTTGTTGTGCAACCCGCCGTTCTTTACAAGAGACAGTGCCGCCACACTAGACATTGTCCATCCGTCTTACGTGATGGTAGAGCACTTCACCGGAGAAGTAGCATGGATAAAACAGGTTGTAGAAGAAAACAGCGTGTGTCTGCCCATGGCCAAAGTCAAAATCAGTGGACCATTCGGGGAGCTAGAGACTGAGGCTGCAGTTTCCAAATTTTTGTCACTGCAGTATCCCTACATCTTTTCGAATCGCTCGAATCAGTTACTGCGTGACAGAGGGCTCAAACTGGGAGAGGGCATAGTACAGGCATTGACCCGAGGCCAAGCTCGTAAGATCGCGGCGCTTTCGGCTGAAAATGCTCAAGCTCCTCCAGCGGAAGCAAAAAAGGGAATAACTTCAGTACCCGAATCCGAGCTAGGCCCGAGGGACAAAAGAACAGTTGAGGAGAGCCTGCCAGTTGACCAGCTCAATGAGAGCGTAGCACTAGAGTGTCAGAGTTCTAGCCTGCAGGAAGAGCAAGCAGACGCGCTCACAAGCGAGACAGGGTCGTTGTTATCACCGGCCTCAAAGAACTTTGATCAACTCTTACGCGTGGATAGAGAGTCACTGGCAGCTGAGCAAAAGAATGATGAGAGCTTAGCTAAATTACGTGACACAGCTAAAGAAGGCATTGCTAGGCGCAACGTAACGATACATGAGAGAGGAGGATTGTTGTATCGGCATTACAGAGATCGAAAGGGTAAGATTTTAGATCAGTTAGTCATACCTACTAAGTATAGGGAGGACCTTTTGAGTCTTTGTAATGGAAATGGGTGGTCCGGCCACCTAGGCATAAACAAATCAAAGGAAAGATTGCTTATGGAATACTACTGGCCTGGCTGTTTCAAAGATGTAGAAAACTTTGTAAGATCATGCGACGCCTGCCAGCGTTCTGGTAAACCAGGAGAGACTTGGAAAGCTCCACTGAAGGTAGTGCCCTTAATAACAGAGCCTTTCAGACGGCTTGTAATAGACACGGTAGGGCCTCTTCCAAAAACAAAATCAGGCTACAGGTACTTGTTTACCATGCTGTGTCCGGCTACCAAGTTTCCAGAAGCAATCCCTTTGAAAGAGCTCAGCTCCACTGAAGTAGTAGACGCGCTTTTGACAGTGTTTGCACGAGTTGGGTTTCCAGCCGAAATTCAGGCAGATCAAGGGTCAGTATTCACGAGCGCACTGACTTCCACATTCTTGCAAAAGTGCGGGGTAAAGTTAATACACAGTTCTGTCTATCACCCTCAGTCAAACAGTGTAGAGAGGTGGCATTCGGTGCTTAAGCGAGTTTTGCGTGCGCTCTGTTACGAGCACAAGGAGGACTGGGAGAACTGTCTGCCGGCAACTTTGTTTGCTTTGCGAACGGTTCCACATGAAGCGACAGGGTTCTCACCAGCAGAACTAGTGTATGGGAGGACACTCCGTTCTCCACTGAGAATGTTAAGAGAGATGTGGGAGGAAAGAGGGGAGAGTCCAACCGTGGTTGAATACGTGCTAAATTTACTGGAACGGCTAAGCGCAACCCAAGAACTAGTCGGAAAGAACATGGCACTAGCTCAAAAGAACGCCAAATTCTATTACGACAGGAATGCGAGGCTTCGTACGTTTAACGCCGGAGACCAGGTAATGATCCTCAAACCTTCAAGAAAGAACAAGCTTGAAGTTCACTGGGACGGGCCCGTTAAAGTGTTGCACAAACTTTCAGAAACTAACTATGCTTTGAGAATGCCCGGTCGCAGGAAGGAAGTGAGGATATATCACTGTAATTTGATGAAGCCGTATGTAGAGCGGAGCGGAGTCGTTAACTATACTGTCAAAGAGCCGGATGGCATCGGTACCAAGTTTAAGGAGGATAGGGCAACCTCCAACTCTGAAATCGGCCTAGAAGAAGTAGTAGAACACTCGGTAAGCTCGCATGCTCTAAGACCCGAGCAGCTAGATGAGCTAAAAGGGGTGTTAGGGGAATATCTCGACAGATTTAGCGATCGGCCGGGTAGAACCGAACTGATAACGCATGAAATTGAGCTGACCTCTGCCGAACCAGTAAGATCAAAACCTTACAGGGTGTCTCCAAGACAGAGAGAGATTATGGAGGCAGAGATACAGCGCATGCTAGAGTTGGGAGTTATTGAGCCCGCTGAGAGTGACTACACGTCACCGCTAATACTCGTAGAAACCCCTAACAAGGACCCTCGTCCGTGTGTTGACTACAGGAAGTTAAATGCGATCACTAGGGATCAGCTGTACCCGATACCCAACATTGAGGAACGAATTGAAAGAGTTAGCGCTGCTAAATACATTTCAACTATAGATCTCGTGCGGGGGTACTGGCAAGTTCCCCTTTCAGAAAGTGCCAGCCGCTATGCCGCATTCATCTCGCCTGTAGGCACTTTTCGCCCTCTCGCACTCAGCTTCGGGCTGAAGAACGCGCCGTTTAGCTTCTCTAAGTTAATGGATATTGTCCTAAAGGACTTGCAGGAGTTCGCCTTACCTTATCTTGATGATGTGGCCATTTTTTCGGACAGCTGGGAACAACACGTATCGCACCTCAAACAGGTGTTCTCACGGTTGAGGGAAGCCGGCTTAACGATGAAAGCGGAAAAGTGTAGGTTTGGTTGTTCGCAGGTTACTTATCTGGGCCATGTTGTTGGTCAGGGCATGAGACGGCCGGCTGAGCTGAAAATAGCTACGATTGGAGATTTTTCTCAGCCGCGCACGAAAACGGACGTTCGTTCATTTTTGGGACTTGTGGGGTACTATCAACGGTACATTCCGAATTACTCGCAATTGGCAAGTCCATTAACAGACGCCCTCCGAAAGGGAGCACCGAGTAACGTACTCTGGGATAAGGACAAAGAGAACGCTTTCCAAAGTTTGAAAACGCTATTGGTTTCTCGCCCTGTGCTTCGCGCGCCAGACTACACAAAGGAATTCATAGTTCAATGCGACGCAAGCGACAGAGGTATGGGCGTGGTACTTAGTCAGGTCGGCGACGATAACGAGGAGCATCCTATCCTCTACGCCAGCCGTAAACTAAATGTAAGAGAGGAAGCCTACAGCGCTTCAGAGAAGGAATGCGCTTGTTTGGTTTGGGCCGCCCAGAAGTTGTCGTGTTACTTGTACGGAGCGAAGTTCATCTTCGAGACCGACCACTGTCCTCTGACGTGGCTCAATCAAATGTCACACAAAAACGGCCGCTTGCTCCGATGGAGCCTCACTCTCCAAGAGTACAACTTCTCCGTTAGATATAAGAAGGGAAAGTTGCATAGCAATGCGGATGGTTTGAGCAGGCTAATTTGAATTCTGCGTTTGGGGGTCCCGCCTAAATTTTAGGGTTACTAGTGTTAATTTTATTAAGTGAAGAAGATCCCCTCTCTTTTGGCAGGATTCCCTCCTTGATTGCTGAATGTGTCAGCAGTAATTTGCTTCAGAAATTGGCATAGCGAAATGCAGCATTTTTTGTTTGCTTCTGCACTTATGTTGTTGTTGTTTTTTTGAAGCCTAGCGAGTTTAAAGTGAGAGCCAATGCACGTCATCTCGGCGCAGAGCCGTGTTGTGGGGTTCATTTTGCAGTTGCCTGTCCTTGTTGGATGTTTTGGGGCGGTGACATCAATGCACAGGTGGTCGCTGCGAGCCAAGACATCAATCCCCCCCCCCCCGGACCAGCAGCCGTTCTCTTCCTGCCTAGCGGTTCTCAGCGCTAGACAGTCGAGACTTTTCGGGCCATGGAGGCGCTGTCAAGAACGGCGAGTTGCGCAACAAGATTGCCACCTTGCCACCCGATTACGACAAGGGGTGCAAGACGCGCACCTCCCCGTCTCCGTCGCTGCAGCTGCGAGGCGTTCAAGGAAGCGACCGTTGCGCTGGAATCCGCCGCCTTCCTCCAGCCCCTTCGACATTGTGACGGGACGAATTCGGTGTGTGGACAATGATTCCAGAGTTCCTCAACGCGGGGCTGATTTGACACGCCTGGAGAAGCTACCGCGGGAAGACTTATTTTTGTGCTTCTCACGGTTCGGAGTGGCTCGGAACAATGAGCGACGCGCGATCGACAACGACAGTTTCCCGGAACGGCACCCCGTGCGGTTGCCTCCGTGTACGGAATGTGTGTGCCTTTGTGTCTGTAAACTGGTCTTCAGAGCAGCTGCGAGTTGGTGATGTGTAAACGAACAGCCGCCGCGTCGTAGGACCGGCGGATCGAGTGTATAAAAACTGTGGTTGTGCGAATGTTGGACACTTCTCTTGAGCAGTCATGTTAGACTGAGTCACTTCTCTCATGCAGTCCTGTTGGACTAATACTCTTTTTCTCAAGCAGTCATGTTAGACTGAGTTAATTTCTGTAAATAAACCCCTTTTTCCTCGTTCTCGATGAGAAGCAGTTCTTCACTTCATCAACGATCTCAGCGTAAATAAGTTGGACGACGGCATGGGCCAGCTACCTTCGAATTTATGCCGTACTCCAATCTTGGCAAAGGACCACGGACGAAGGGATTGAGCCCCCAATCCGGACACCGTCTTGCAACCGCGGCTTCGCGGTCTTTTTCTCTCCAGCCATTTGCCGCCACCCGCGACGCGTTGGTAATACTATTCACACCGCGTATATACGCGCGGCGGTATACCCTCTAAACGCGCGTCAGGCAGTGAAACACGCTATTCGCAACTTTCACGGCCTATAGGGGGCGCCACCTTAAATCCAACATGGCTGTCCGAGAGATTAAGAACTACAGCAGTCGGTGCTCTGCTGCGGTCGTCTTGCTCAGTGACATGTTGTTTCGCGTCGTCATGTTGAAATGTCTCTTCAATTTACACGCCCGCTGTCGTCAGCCTGCGTAATGGCTCATATTGGGCGAGCAGAACGCAGGATTCGAAGCCTGCTTGAAGGCGAGGAAGTTCTAAACACTGTTCATCTTGTGTGTTGCGGCATAAAAGCGTGCACGTCGACGTCCGTAACTGTTGAAGGCCTTTGCAAACAAACTTCGCGGCTCCGAAGCAAACCACATGAGCTGTGGTTTCAGTTTTGCCGCGACGCTGTTATTAAGAGAAGTGAGCGTGCTTTCTATTTGCTATTCTATTAATTTGACCTCTGTGAACGGGTACCATGAACTTTTATACGGTGTGGTGCTCTCTGCAAGTAGTTACGTAGACCGCTTGAATAAGCCGCCGTGCCCAGAAAAAAGAAAACCTTCCCGGTGTCGCGCGACTGAAGTCCTTTAGGTCGACGGCGTGAAAAGCAGCGTTTTGTGTGCGAAAATTTCTTGTCTAGTTATCCTTGCCTGTGTTCACATAGCTGAATGCTGAACACGAGAAGTAAACGAAAAGCCATATCTGACCGCTTTTGCGAGCTAATACGATAACTGTTCACCCTTGTAATTTGGTTATTGCGCTTTATGCGTGCTGTGCAAGCTACAGTCTTGCGGTAGTTTTACAGCCTGCGTGAGTTCTACCGCGTCTTGAGCGATACATAGCCAATATTTACCGGTCCGCGGCAATGCTCGCTTCATTCTTCCAGTTATCTTTATAAAATAATATGCACGCAGATCAGTTGACGGTTCGCTACGCGAACACTGCACAGTAGTTTAACGTTTGTTGGACTAGGATTTGTTACCTTACGAGCGCAGTCATGCGCACCTCTGCACACGTTTCAGCCGTGCATCGAAGTGGCAGACGAGGTACGAATTCCAGGTTCCTGTATACGCCTGCGTCACTTTGCTTCGATGCACAAATGAGAAACTCATCTCTCTCTTCCAACATGATGGAAAGTCAAGCGGGCGTTGCAGAGCACGAATGCATGAACGAGAACAAGAAATTTTGAAGCAGGTACAAGGCTTCACGGAGAATGTTTGCGCTCCAACGTAGCCACAAAGGCATGAGTTGCAAGAACGCAAGCATCAATCATCCTACAACACATTTGAGTTAAGATGGCACATTATTTCTTTCCCTGCACGTAATATAGAGCTATCCCTGCGTCTTTATGGAGGTGCGTGTATTCGCGATTTCAAGTGCTCGGTATCGTCACTCATCTGTCGTATTCCAAAAAAGTCCTCCGGCATGAAGTGCGCACTGCAAACCTTCATCGCTTCTGTGACAGCTTTGCCAATCCGCAGTTTCATAAGAAATTTCTTCATCATGGACGCAGCCCGTGGAATGAGTGAATGCTCACATCACCTACCGCATAACTACCGCTCGGCACCCATTGCGGCATGCAGCAAATGCGGTTACTTCTATGTTTGCTCATTCTGAGCATATTAAGTGTCCTTCAGGATATCACAGCAGCTTTGAACGCGTTAAAACATCAAGCAAAAGTGAAGGAAATGCGTACACAACAACAATACGCTACCCGAACGGGCGGCAGCCAGCGGCGGGTATAATCTTTCGATTGTTTCCAGCCGTCGCCGCACGAGGGCGCCACCGTACGTGAAAGTTGCGAATACTGCAGGCTCGCGACTTTTGTGAAACCCGCCGTCGATCTGCAAGAGGCAACGTTGCGGCACACCCCTTACGCGACTCCTCCTCGGCTTTCCCCTTCCTCCCTCTGTCCCATCCTTCTAGGGAGCGGGATCCCTTTGGCTCCCGCATCACACGCTCGGCAGAATCCCCGCAGCAGAAGTCGCGAGAGCATTTTTCTGTGCGCTCCTCTTAACTAAAGGGATGGCGCGGACCGCGCTGTCCAGAATGCGAGAGTTATCACGTGCTCCTCCCGCCTTGTTCACTGCATGCGCTCGTGCATTGCGGAAAAAAACAAAAACAAAGAAACGGCGAATTAAGGGACGGGCTACCAGCGCTAACTGTCCACGAGCCGAAGGGGCACAAGTTGCAAGACGTTTTCTAGAGTGAAAGAAGAACCTCGCTTCTTGCTTCTCTTGTGCTTTCTCCGAGAAGCTGCAGCCCATATGTAGTATGTGGGCGCAGCTCTGTTCCAGAGAACCTAATGGAGAAGCCCTTCCGGCCTTACATTTACACGTTCTAGCTCAGTTAAAAGCGTGCAGCGTTGCGTAATGTACATTTAGCGTCAGCTGATAGAGGAGTAAATTTACGAGCCCGAGCTCATAGCAGTACCTCGTGATAGTCGCTACAGACCACTGCAATGAAATGGCTTCACGGGCAAATGTGGATTCGGTCACTGCTGAACTATCTCAAAGCGGACAGAGGGATCGATCTGCGCCATCAATAACCACATCAAGAAAGCAAACTTCAGCGTATATCATGAAAGAAATAAAATGCATGGAGCACCTGGCTAGTCGGTGCACACTTTAAAAGGCAGGATAGATGCGACAAAGAAACGTGAAGAGGTGGCTTACTTCGCACTGGTTCATTCACCGCCACACAAGAAGCCATGGCCAAGTTGAGGCACGCGAAAACATTCGCAGGGCAATAAGACACAAGGGATTACAATAAAAGAGACCTTAAGATACTTTACTGTATATATGCTCTTATCATTGCTGCTCTGCATGTGTTCCTGGTTCTCGGTGCAATTATTAACCATCCCTACCTTCCCTACCTCCCCCCATTCTTTCTTTGAGGTGGGGGGAGAAGCAGCTTTCCAACTCCAAGCAGTCTGAGCAGCCTGCGTCAGCAAAGCGCGACATTCGTGCAGCCAGCCTTTTTCAGTAGTGCATCGTGTCCTACTCCGTCAGGCACCAGACGATCGCAGGCGGACGCCGCGTCACCCGGCCATTTTCGGGCTCGACAAAACGCCCCACAGCATCGCGAACAGTCGCGTGTTCATCGGTAGCCTTCACAGTGTTGCACGGTATTGTTAAGACACGAGCAGAAAGCAGTAAAGGGGGCAGCACTGGAGCTTCCACCCGGTGCCATATTCACGAGCCAGTCGAGCGCCGAAATGAGAGGCCGCCGAACGGACGACTGAACCGGGAACGCAGAGAAGCGCCATGTTTCTATCCCGCACTACGCACTGCTCTCTGTCGCCATCCCTGCGCCATCTCAGGATTTTCTTTTCTTCTTCCTTTTTTTTTTGCCTTCTAGACTTCAGTTAAGACTTCCATCTCACCGCGGCAGCGAGAGACAAGAGCAGTGTAAGCAGGCCCTCTTGGGTGTTGCAAGCTCGACAAAGATTTATTCAGGTTCCCCTTTGAGGCTTGCTACAGTTCTCCTCTACCATTGGTGTAAGGAAGTTATGATGCAAGACGGCGGGCGAAGTAGGAAAATAAAAAAAGGACAACCAAGTCAGCTCGAGCGTGAAACCACCTCTTATCTGTTCGGCTAGAATGGAGACTGTCTTAAGTGCACTATACAGCGACGAAAAAAAAAATAAGCGTTCAGAGGAGATAGCTAAGGGGATGGAAACACGGGAGCCCGAGGGCGACGGACGTCAACGGAAGAACCGGGTCCGTTTTGCAAGGACCCGAGTTAACTTAAACAAACCAAGAAAGCTAGATTCAAGCGCCTGGAGGACGCGTCGTTGCATGGGAGTGATAAGGGTGCCGTCAACTGGACGACACGAAGAGAAGGGTTCCGCGATATATATATATATATATATATATATATATATATATATATATATATATATATATATATATATATTATGGGTTACACACAATTGAATCCGCAAGTCTCTCAAACCTTTTTTTCTTTCTTTCAGCAATAAGAAACTTACCTTTTAAACGTGTGCCACATACATACTACTTCTATAGAAAACAACCGAACCAATAGAAACTTTCATATAAACCAATAAAAGGGTGAGGCAGTAAGAGTGATAGTATAAGACGAAGGAAAAAAAAAAGAGAGAGAGCACTCACTATACTGCGCCCCATACGAACAACGTATGGACCCGCCAAAAGCAGAGGGTCGGACCAGCAGAAACAGAAGAGATTTAAGTAAGAGAAAAAAAGAAAAAAGAAGACGGGCAGTAAAAGGAATAAATGCGTAAAAGAAGGCCAGCCCCCTCGGGCGCTTCCTATCTTGACTCCTTTGAGCCGAAGTCCTGGCAGCGAATCTCGAATGCTCAGGGCCTGTTTACATAAGTAGGAGAAAGAAGACGTGTCCCTCGAGCGAGAAAGAAAAAAGAAAAAAAGAACTCGGACTCTGCGGTGGCTGGAAGGATACTATGTGTACAAGGACGACGACGACGACGATTTCGCGATGGGTCTGAGCCACCCAGCGGGGACTCTTAACAAGTCTTTGGACGAGAAGAAAGAGAACGGGGAGGAGGAGCTTGTACTCGGGGGTTTCTTTTTCGCCGGTTCTGGTGCGTTTCTCGAGACGCTGTTGCGTCATGCATGCGCGAGAAAGGCCGGCAGACGCTGATGCTGCAGGAAAAGGAATGAGCGGTGCAACAGGGAGTGACAGTGTGTACCAGCCTTGGGGTTGGGCCTAGGAGGCTAATACGTCTTCTCCGTGCTGTTCAAAGTGGTGGGTCGGTTCGGGCGAGTCGGTTCGTACACCAACACGATTTCGCAAGGAACGGAACGAAACGTAAGGAAGGGAATGTCTAAACCAGCTTCCTGTGGAAATCGGTGCCCTTTACGCAACTCGACGATCCATTAAGGCGCGTTTCACCATCAACGGTGCCTGCAATATTCGTGATTTTGTTTTACATAAAAGTTTATTCTCTCCCTTTCTTGATTATTTTTTACAGTCACTCCAGCTCTTCTTCTTCTTCGGTCTCTCTCTCTCTCTCTCTAGACTCATTGCTAAGGATATAGTCTCATACCTTTATGAAGACATTCGTGCGTACGTTCTCGACCTTATCCATTGCCACAAGAAATGGAGAATCGCAAGTGAGCAGAGACAGACGATTTACAGAGCCGTAGATAAACGTTGGAAGCTCCACTCTCCTCGCGAATCCACATTACCTGAGACTTCCTGCCTGAACTATCAGGCTATCTCCAGAACTGCAAGGCTATAGGGTGAATTAAGCAAATGCATCTGGTGATGCGTCTTCCCACCACCGGAGCATTTGCTCTGACCAAAGTGCCCAGACGTAAGGGCCATCCTCGCCCGAGTCCACCCGTGAGACAACGTATAAGCAGGAGGCTTTCCAGCGCTTACGGTGCAGGTTCTTGTGATTTCACGTAGTCGAGAGTACTAGATACTCGTTGAGGGGAAGTTTAATTACCACCTCCCGCTCGAGAAAACAATTACTGAATTGAGATAGTTACGTATTTCTCAGATTGCTATATCATTGAACAAATCAACGTTATTCTTTCTCAGAGACTGGAAATTCAATACATGAATAAAGCAATATAAAAATAAAGTTACGAAAGAGTTATCTTTACGTTCTCAGTTAACTTATAACTAAAATTTGCTATTGTTTCATCTCAGATTTTTTTTGTCCTTTTTGATTTGATCCTTATATTTATGGGGTATTATCAGCACTTTTTCTTGCAGTGTACTATGTGAAGCCTAAGAAACCATACTGTAGTAGAGTAACTTGAATCACTTATCCGCACGTTTTGTTTTTGCTGCTTTTCTAGCGTTTCTTCGAGATGCACTTATATCTTGTCACTGCTCACTGTTTGCCAATACCTCTCGCAGAATAATGGTTGTTTTAACTGTGTCTGCTACTGCGTCCCTCTGATGCTGCGTCCTTCTGAGGGTGGCGTGGTGAGCTACTACCCTTTCTTTTACCATGCCACCTGAGACAATTTGTTGTAAGTTTTTAAAAAGTTTCTTAAATAAAGAAATGGATTATGAATCAACGAATAACGTCCTTTCAAAACTTTGCCGCATTTTATCCCCACCACAAAGAACTGCTTGACGCGGGAAACGGAGTTACACAGAGGAAAGCAAATGAACGGCATTTTGCAATCATGTATGTCGATGGCAAAAAACGCCTGCCCTCTGCCCTGCTCTACTTACAGCTCGTAACGTGTTCAGGTCAAACGCGAGTCATCGGTCTCATGAAATGGAACACAAGTCATCCACCCGAAAGCATACCATGGTGCTACAAAGGAAATCTATACGGACTCCTCTGAAGGAGGAACACTCATGACTGCCCCATCGAAAAAGAAAACCACTATTTCCCACATCCAATAAGCGCCTACAAACACATGGGGAGATCCGTACAAAAATCTGTATGTTCGTGTATATTACATGAGGCGCATGTCAAGCCCGTATACGTGAACAAAGCCCGCATGGAGATACAAAGTAGTTGTTTCTTTAAATGAGATTTTCATATGTTCATATATTGTATATGTGAATTACAGTGCATATGCTTTTCTTTTTATTTTACCTTGTTTTTTTTACAATAGGGTGTCACACATCCTATATGAAAACATGTGGGTTGTTATAGAGGATCCCCATACGGTGTTATTGAACATCGGCATATCCATATCGGCATACGAGTTTCCTCGACGAGGTGAGGAACCTTCCACTTTCCGAATTTCCACAGGACTTACGTATTTTCTCGCGGAATCTGTAAGTCCTTTACGAGCAGTATAACAGAGAATTCGCCCATACGCGCTGAAAATATCTTGTTTCTTTTTTTTCCCGCATGAAGGTTGCGCACATACCGAAAGGTTGACGGCAGCCGTGTATCGAGGCGCTTCTTTGCATTCGGCAGGCCGCTCTCCTCTGTCGCGGAAAGCGGCGATGCGCGTAGTACATAACACACTTCCAGAAGCATAGGCGGACGCCGCTTACCTGCAAAGAAAAGAAAAGAAACGTTCGTTTCAGAGAGACGATCAAGTAGCACCTCAAGTATACACTAGTATTTATTTATTTATTTATTTATTTATTTAGCCACAATCTTCGGCCATGGATTGGCAAAACAAAGCATTCAGCAAAATAGCAGTGCAATGCAGAGCAACGCAAGAAAAGCCTTCCGCCCCATCTCCGCGTGCGGAGATTGTTCGGTCCTCACCTGCGGCAAGTTATGCTAGCGACCGTTTTTATTGACCTTAACCTCATCATTTATACTTTCCTATAAACATAACAACTAACTTTTCGTATCTCTCATGTGGCTTCATTGTCTGTCATTTCGCATGACTGAAGCAATCGAGGGGCATTCACTCTGCGTTTATTAAAGGTGCTTTATAGTCGCGCAAAGCGATTCATTCCCTTCAAGGAGCTTATTCTGCCGAAATCAAAAGGGCATCATCATCATCATAATCATCATCATCAGAATCATTAGCTGATTTTTTTACGCTTACTGCAGGACGAAGAAGACAACTTCCCGCAATACCAAATTTACCCTTGTACTGAGTCACCCGACTCCATATGGCCTACGGCTGCAAATTTCTACCATTCCGCCACACGACTTCGTTCTCTGCCACCCACGACTGCGATTTCCCTGGTGCTGGCACCCATTCGGGAACTCAAACGGACCACGTCTTATCTGCACCACACATTACATGGCATGCCCAGCTTCATTGCTTCCTCTTGGTATCAAGCACATATTATCGGCCACCCCCGTTTTAATAAATCTATATAATCAACACCACTGTCTACCTGTCTCTTAGCATTACGACGATCATTTTTCTTTCGCTCCTTCGCTCGCTGCGTGGTCCACATAAGCAAACGGACGTACGCTCGCACGATTCTCGATATCGAAACACACGCTGGAATGCGCAACCCAGTGCGGCGTAGGCACGGCTTCACAAGACGGAGCGGCTGCAACCTCTCTATACGACAGCGATTCATCGCGTATATACGCCGCTCTATCACATATAGTCATCGACGCGCGCCGTTATCAACGGGGGGCGGGGCAGTCATGAATACGACTGGTATACACGTTGCTCGCACTCTTTCGCCGGGGCTCGCGCCACTGCCTCGCACAATGCTCTTTCTTGGTGGGCGTGCCCCCCTCCTCATCCGCTGGGAACAGCGGCGCATCTACGACGCGAGACGCGCATCTAAAACGCCACGCTTCGCAACCGAGACCGCCGCTATAGCTGCCCATGTATATGAGGCACATGCACACAGCCCACGAAGCCCCCGATGCGCCGCGTCGTATGCGACGGGAACAGTGCGCGCCGCACACACAAGAGGCTCACACGCAGTCAGTCAGCGGTGGTGATCGTATCGGAGGCGGAGCTCGCCGTTGTCTCGAGCGCGCGCCTGCAATAGGCCGAAAACTGGTTCAGCGCGTATGCAAGCGCTGTAAGTACAGGCGCGCGTATATACGTGCACGTGTATACACCTTCCGTCTCGCGAGCGCCTTGTATAGTGCGCCCGTGTGCCGTGCACAACTGCGATAGAGCGCCACGGAGGAAGTCGCGAGGCGCGCGCGTACAGCCCCCACCGTGAAGGCATAACTAAACGTGTATACATACTTCAACGGCGACGAGCGCTCTCGGCTTATAAGCCCGATGTGTATCACGCTCGAGAAAGGCTGTCTTTTCATACCACGCGCTCATCTGGGTTTCGATCGCCACCGTGGCTCACAGTCGTCTCATTAAAAGAAGCTCGCACAAGAATCCGAGTCCTACAGTATATGTGAACCCTGGCCCGCTGTACCGAGCGACGTTTGTAATACTAGAAAGCTTCAGAACTCAACACGCGGCACAAACAAAGCACCAGTTGCAGCGTCCACGACCGAGCTTTCTTCCAAGTGAAATGCGAACGGGAAGAAGCGAAGCTGAACTTCTCTTACGCCTGGTTACTTAACTGTAAGTTTCAATGAGCGAACTTAGACGTAACGGTACGCTGTAAGGGCCCCCTTCGTCAACAAAACGAAGCGATTGTCAGCAGTGTCGCGCACACGTACCGGTGAGCGTGGCCCTAGAAAGTGCAGCAGAAACTTGATGTGGGCGAGTTGGTTTAACATACTTGAAAAGAAAAGAATAGCGCCTGTCCGTCGTCCATGTTCTCATCTTAGTCCGCGTCTTTGTAGCGCTCATTTCGTTTCCCTATAAAGTGATCCGTTTCCTCGCGATCGCGCGTTTTCACAGCGAGACCCCAAGTATCCGAAACACGCTTCGCAAATTCGATCCAAAGAGGTCGCGAAGCTTCGGGCGAAAAGCGGTTCAGTACAAACTGTTACCGACATCAGCAAGGGTGGTTATCGGAGCAGCGATTGAAGCGCGACAATGTTTGGAGGACAATGTTTCAACAAGCATTGGGAAGGAAAAAAAAGCGTTTTTTAATTCAAGCGAGACACAGTTAGATTCATTAAACTAAAATAAAATTCCGCGTCAATTTTATGTATTCGTGACGAGTTAAGAAAGCACAAGTTTATGTAACTTTATTATTATTCATAAATACATTTCTTTTCAGCGCCAATCGTTACACGGGGCGTTGACGCCGCTGTCACTCGCAATGCAATGCCTCTTGAAATGTGTAGAAAGGCGCGCTCGTAAAGTTCACCTGTTTAAATACGCCCCTCTCACACGTTGTGATTTTTTGCTTGTCGAAGTTTGTCTGAATTTGTTGACGCAGGTAGCTTCATCGCTTCTTAACCTGTTCAGTCAAAAGTAGTGAGTTACGACCGCCAGATAATTGTGTAGCTGTTTTCATGCGACTGCGCTGGCCGACAGTGTTACGGTTGGCATCTGGCACTCTATGCAAAAAGTATTTTCGCCCACCATGCCTCGTCCACCATGCCTCGTCGAAACGAAGTGCGACTTCCTAATTCACCATGGTCATCTCGAGTGTCTGGCGGTCTGGCGGAAGCCCCGCATTGTTTACAGGCCTGTTTTGTGTGTGTGTGCGACTTTAGAGGGACCCTTTCCTCGAGCTGTCAAACTCTACAGGAGAACTTCCACGAACCAGCAACGCGCAAAAGAGAAGGACAAGCGCCTACAATTCCCGGAGGCTTGGTATAACCGGAGACGTGTTATAACCGGGGGCTTGGTATAACCGGATGCGGGGCCCTCTTTCCGCGAATTAGACTCTGTGTCTGTCACGTGACGTCGACGGAAGCAAGATCCCTCCCACGATTGTAGATAGTCTATTTAAGGGGCTCCGAAATGTACCTTTTTGACACTTCATTCTCTTCTCTTCATCTTTCACCAACCTTTGAATAAACCATGAAAGTTTCGCACTAGAATTCATCTCGTCCTTGCTTGGTCGCCATGGTCTACCGGATGCCTGCAGCCCGCTGACAACGCCACGCTACCCAATAGTAACGCCGGTCGAGCTTCGGTTGTCAGGCGTCGCTACAACTCGGCAGCAGTACGATACGCTAACCTGGAGTACGCAACAACGGGCTTGGCATCCGACGATAGGATCAGCACTCTACACCCAACACTTTCGTCGGCCTCCAAAGAAAGTATGTTCTGTGCAGGGGTGCGATTTCGACAACCGTACGGCTGGCTTTTTCCTGCATCGCTTTCCTCGCTGAAAGCTCAAAACGCCCATCAAGTCGAATGGTATGGGGCATTTGAATATATAGCTTTAAAGGCAGGCCAACAAAACAAATTTCGCGCCTTCGAAAATAAAATGACGTCACTTCTGTTTTTAACGGATGCGGCGTCACATTATTTTTTTTTTTCACCGGAAGTGTTCCCTCCACATACAGATGAACCCATACAGATACGCCGATGAACCACCATGTTTTGAACGTATGGGCTCCTATGGAAGCTTCGCTACCAGGTATGTTTACCTTGCGCTTCGTGGGACAGAAAGACAGTCTGCTGATCTTCAATGTCAGCGCCACTCGCCCCTCATTCGTAGCGATCTACTATGGGCAGACAGTCAAGGTTGGCCGTGCAACGAGCAAATCAACGTTTTAAAGGGCGACACGACGTCGGCAGAGAATTCGCCGCCACCCCGCCAGACAACACGAATGTCTTGCTCGCAGAACACTCGTCGAACGAGGGGGTGCAAGTATATATCAAGAGGCCACCGGCGAATGCTGATAAGGCTCGCGGGAATCCCCGTTCAACGCGAAGGAAAGAAGCTATAGGAGCAAGCACGAACAGCAGCATACAATATCGCAGCCGAGATAGCATGGCACAACATGCGTGAAGCGCGATGAAGATACAAAACGGGGAGGCATGCGCGTCGGCCCTGAACAACAGCTGCGGGCGCTCGCGGTGTGACGGAACGGCAGAGCGCAAATGCCATCGCGGTGAGGCCACTTGCATCAGTCGTGCTTCAAGGAGCAGCACGAACGGCTGCCCGGGTAGCTCAGTCGGTAGAGCGTTAGGCTTTTAACCTAACGGTCCAGGGTTCGAGCCCCTGCTCGGGCGAGCATGCTTTTTGTTCCTTTCTTTTTATTCTTTTAAATTCGCCTAATGACTATTTCAATGACGAAGCGGAGTACAATTTCAATGCCAGTTAATGCTATTGTTCAGCCGTGTATTATTATTTTTTTGTTCACTTTAACTTCACAGCGACTGAAACATTAAACGCTCGTCTCGAGTACGGTCCGTCTCCTGCATGTCCTGCTGCAGTTTCATGTTTGCGGCAATACATAGTTACACGTTGTGAACGCTCACAAGTAAGTAGCATACGCTAATACACGACAGACAACAAAAGAACCAGACGGCATTCTGACTACGTGCGAATGTCCCACTTTACTCGCGGATAATGTTTGTTTGTATCAAGAAGATGTACAGTGCTAAGCCGCACCATTATTAATATAATGCCCTCACCCCATTACTCGCTGTACACCTTGGGGCTTGTTTCTTAGAACACGGAAGGGATAATCCTTGGCAAAGCGTACACTCTAAGAACAAGTACACACCCTTTGGTGCGTATCTGGACCGTCAGACAACGATAACCGTGCATCTATATTGGGTGCACTTCCTTTCTTTTAACGCTGCGCACCCGGCATGACACAGCATTCTTGACAGGAAGGATACAGCGGGCGAAGAGTTTTCAAGAAAAAGGAAACGCAAGCGAGATGAATATTACTGTGCTGGGACGAAAATAGGGCCCCAAAACGGTGTAATCTGTTTTTAAAGCGTATACACAGGGTATTTCGGCGAGCACATTCCTTTTTTTTTTTTTAGTTGCCTGTGACAGGTAGCACAATTTTAGCCCATGAGCTAGTCTACTCCAAAATGAAGACATTACTTGCACAAATAAATCAAATGCAGAATTGAGTAATTAACAAAGACTCCCTAATTAAGTTTGAACTAATTACCTTATGGCAGATATATCAATTTACAAATTCTAGCGGGTAAGACTGCAAAGCATATCCACTTGAAAAGAATTGTGTGGGTGACACCGTTTACGGACTATGCGCCGTCAAACTTGCGGTAAAAATGCACTGTCGTTCCACTTACTTAACAAAACGACGTTTACGCATTCAAGCACAAAAGTAACTGGAACGACATTTCAATTATCCCCGAAGGTCGGGAATCAAACATCTCTAAACCGGTGTCATCCTGAGTATTCGTTCCGAGTGGATTTATCACCTTGCGAACGCCCCGGCTAGAACTTGTAAATAACAATATGTGCTGTAAGGCAACTAGTTAAAAAACTAAATTAGTGTTTTGCTAATTAGTCGGTTTATTCATTTCAATCTTTTGCGCAAGTAATGTCCGCTTCTTCGAGTAAGCCAGCTCATGAACTATACTTGTGCTACCAGCCACAGACAGCTCTTTAAAAAAAGTTTTGAAAGTGTTCGCTGAAAACACCCGGTATATTTCAATCTTTATTTGCCAGTGCAAGCGTGTTCAGCAATAAAATATAATTTAAATAAATAGATTCTGGGGTCATTACGCGCCAGAACCACGATCTGATTATGTAGCACGCCGTTGTAGGGGAGGCGGGACCCGCATTAATTTTTGACCACCTGGATTGCTTTAACGTGCACCCAATGCACGGTACACGAGCGTTCTTGGATTTCACCTCCATCGAAATGCGGCAGCCGCGGTCGGATAGCGAACCCGCAACCTTGTGCTTAGCAGCGCAACACCATATCCACAAAGCCGCCACGCGGGTAAAATTTGAGCTAGGACTACTAGGGTTCACGATGGATAAAACAGCGCAATTAACGTAACATGACCCGCCGTGGTTGCTCAGTAGTTATGGTGTTGGGCTGCTGGGTTGCTGGGTTGCTGGGCTGTTGGGTCGCGGGATCGAATCCCGGCCACGGCAGCCGCATTTCGATGGGGTTAAAATGCGAAAACACCCGTGTGCTTAGATTTAGGTGCACGTTAAAGAACCCCAGGTGGTCGAAATTTCCGGAGTCCTCCACTACGGCGTGCCTCATATTTAGAAAGTGGTTTTGGCACGTAAAACCCCATAAAAAAAAACAACAAAACGGAACATGGAAAAAGACAACAAGGCGTACCTTGTTCTATCTTCTGATCTCTCTCTCTCTCTCTCTCTCTCTCTCTCTCTCTCTCTCTCTCTCTTTCTCTGCAGTGTTTTTCTAATACAAATGTTGTTTCCCTACTGGCAAGCTTTCTTTGCATATTTTCTCCAAAGGAAAACAAAAAGAACGTAAAAGCAAATTAGAAGATAATAAAAAAAAGAATCAGAGAAAGGGGGTCTAACAGTGTTGCTCTAAACCCAACACGAGGCAGTCCCTACAGAAAGCGTCAACACTGGCGGGTGTCGCATAACTCGGGTCGCAAAAGGGGGCAGGACCGTCGGCACCGACGTTGCCCCGCTTAAGAGCGATTCCTGTCGCTGTCACACGCTGAGACTGGTCTCTAAATAAGGCGGCCAGTGGAAGAAGAGGCGACGACGCCGAGCACTCGCGCCTC
Source organism: Dermacentor albipictus (assembly GCF_038994185.2). NCBI lineage: Eukaryota > Metazoa > Arthropoda > Arachnida > Ixodida > Ixodidae > Dermacentor > Dermacentor albipictus. The sequence continues at coordinate 82,777,774 of NC_091824.1, read as the reverse complement.
CTTCACCCTCGATTGACTGCCTGCTTCGCGTCCAAATATGGCGCTGCCCGAAAGGGGTGTACACGCACACACACCGCCACGAATACGAGCAAACACACTCACACAGATCCAAAGGCAATGTTGCGAGAAACGGATCAGAAAAAAAAGCCAAGAAAAGACAGATGACTTCCGGCGGCGCCCGAAAGGAGCCACCGCGAGCAAACAAGGTGGGTGCGGAAAGAAAAAAATTAAGGTAGAACGCCTCAGACGATGCTGACACACACACACACACACACACACACACACACACACACACACACACACACACACACACACACACTCACGCGCGTCTCCGTTCAACGGAGCTCGTGTATTTTCCGCCTCACCGCACGCACCGGGATGCCGGCGGCGCGTGAGCACACACGTAACGCGAGCGAAATCTCCCTGATCATGCGCGCGCACAAACACACGCGCACAAACACACGCGCGCACGTGGCGCGTGCGACTGACTGTGAACGACGACGTCGACGAAAAAAAAAAAAGCCGCGACGACAACGGCTCGCTCCTCATCCGGGCCTTCCGCGATCGCGCACAGCGCCGCACAAACAACGCGCCAGTCCCTTCACGGAGCAGGTTCGATGGCACCGCCGCCGAGAGCGAACCCGAGGAAGCGGAAGTCGGCTTCGCCGCACGACCGCGGGCACAGGAGTCGCACTTTGTGCGACTCTGTGTAAGTTTCAGTTTGCGCACAGAGCCGTTGTTGTGCGAGCGAGCGCTCGCGCACACAAAACGCGAGCTGAGCATGCAACTGCGGGGGCCTTTACAAAAAAAAAAAAAATTGAGGGGGGTGGCAGGCAGGTCGTGACAGACAGCCACGCTCGCAACCTGCGTGCGGCGCAACGCATGATCGGAGACACAGCGCCCGCCCCTTGTGCTCGGCCGCACGAACTGACGTCGCGTCTAGGAACGCTAGCGTTTGCGTGATTACGTACACTATAAACCGCGCATGTACACGACACGCGGGTCACGAGCCTATAGGGAGAACATCGCCGGCGACGTTTTTACGGCCGCGCGACCGGCGCGCGGTAAGCGCGTGGCATCGTGTGACAGAGACCCCCCCCCCCCCCGCCCCCCCACCTTTCCATCTTCTCCCAGCCAACAGTGCAGTTTCTAAAATTTGACTGCTCGTGGCGACAAAGCGACGGCTGCGGTGGGCTGGTCTTGTGAATTTAAGGATGCACCGAACTAGTCGCACGCCCTACAGTTTTCCAAAATGCGCAGTCATGCTTGTTACAGAGAACGTGCGGTCGGTGAACAATTGACTGTGTCGCGAGCACTTGCGGCTCGTCGTTACGTGCATAGAACGCCTGTCGCTAGATTTATCGGGCTGAAACCCTCGTGGCTATAGCTCTGCCACATTGCCGTATGCGGCACTGTTCTTGCTCTCGGTGCTGGGGTGGTTTCAGAGAACAGGCACTTCCACGCACCAGCAACCGCTACACTGACAAATCAGGAGAGAACCACTATACCGTCATTAGGCAGCACGTGCCGATCAAGAGATCAAGAGAGTTGTCGCCCGAGAACGCTTACAATGGGTAGTGCGTTGGCTTAGTTTCTTGAAAAAGTCGTTCGCAGAAACGGAAAGATAGCTCTAACAAAAGAAGACTAAATGCTAGAAAGCACCAACACCGCAAGCGAAGTTCTGCAAGCAGGCTTCCCCATACACCTCGATCGGCCCAGTGGAGTTGCTTGACTTTACGCTCTATCCTTCGGTAGCGCTGCGTACCCAGTGTCAGAATCGACGAAGGGAGTGCGTCTAAAACGGTGCGAACCTGTCTACGCGATCAGCTGTGATTTTCTTCTCTGGCCTGAGGCGCGAGGTTCGCCATCTTGATTGACTGTCTCATACAAAACGTGCAGAGAAGCGCACTTGCGGAATTTTACGTCATTTCGTTAAAAAATTTAAAATAAAACATACGTACAGGCTGAGAAGAAAGGAAGAAAACTCCACGCTCATGACTGGCGAAAGAATAGGGAATGATAATAACACTCCAGAAAAGCTAATCCGAAACTACGCAAAAAGCGCATATGTTATTAAATTTCCGAAATCAAGAGAAAACGTGGCGCTGTCCAAAGGTCTTCCCCATGAAGCAGTGGGCATTTGTCGCTCTATAGCCGCTATACAGTTAGCCCCTGCCTTCAAATATGGGCGCATCCAGGGTTGCTGGTAAATAAGAGAGTAGGAATACGGCTCGCGGGTTTGGTGATTGCGAGAGGACATCATCAAAAATGCATTATACCTCCGCGCGAAGCGTCACCTTAAAACACCTAAGCTATGATGAAAAGCTCGTTTGAAGTGAACATAGCCAGGCCACATTGTTTATCAGAGCGGTAACTCAGCGCTGAAAAAAATAAAAGGAACCACATGCGTTCGATCTAGCCTACTTTACAGCGCCCCTCATTAAACATGTGCAGCGCATATTGTGTACGCTTGAAGGTTTGGATGACACGACATGCATGAGTGCATGCATCTACAGTACGCTGCACAATAATTCGACACGAGAGCTAATGTCATTTCATCCATAGTCATGAGTGACCTAACGCTAATGCGCGCGCCCGCCGGCAAATACGGCAAATAGACCGTGTGGTCTGATCTGTTATGGCGGAAGGTGCTTTTCGCCTATTCGTAGCATGTTTAACCGTTCTCACAGGCACTTTCGGAGGGCGTTCGCGGCGTGTCTTTTGAAAGTGTCGTCCACCCTGCCGATTCTTCTCCCCGCCCAGAAAAGAACGTTTCGACATTTAGTTGTGAAAAGTCCACGCGTCAAAGGTAGACTGAGTGCCTAGATAGGCACAAAGGAAGTTTACGCGGAGCTGGAGTTCGTAGATATTGCTTTGGCGGTAGCCGGCGCAGCAGGTACTGCGTACGCAGAAGCTGTCATACGACAGACAGACAGACAGAAAAACTTTATTCATAGCAAGTGAGTTTTTACGAGGCAAAAACACGGCTTCACAACCTGCTGACACTGTATACTGCGCCTTCACTATGAACGCAAATATCCAGAGAGAGAGAGAGAAATTTATTTCGAGAAAGACAGAGACGTCGGTCGGTCTAAGTTATAGCTTGCTCTGACCAGCTATACTCTACACTGCAAACGGAAAGTAGAGATAAGTAGTGATGCCGAAGAGAAGGAACTGCGTATACGCACAGCTCCAACGTTGCGGCAACTCCAAACTCACGCGTGTAGTCGAGTGGGTTGTAAAAAAGGCTAGAACTGCCATTATAATACCAGTTGCTTCACTTCTATTAGGTCAAGGACATAGACGTTGTAATATGCGCGTAATACGTCAAAGCCGTCTAAATAACTGCGCAGCGTCGGCAACACTGTGGTGTATACTCTAAACGCAAAGGGCGCTCGCGCTGTCTTGGTACGCGCCCGTAGAACACCGCCGCCTGCGCCGAGCCGAGCACGCGGCGGCAACTTCCAACGAGGAGAGCAAGATGCGACCACGGATACGACGACCGAGCGGGCGGGAGTGGAAGAAGAGGTCCACGCGCTTGGACGCCTCCGCGGTGCCCCGCGCGGAAGACGCGCCTCCGTCGCTCGCACATCCGGTGGTGGCCCGCTGTGCGCGCGACAAGCGGCACCGCACACGCGAATCTGGAGAGGAGCCAAAGGAGACGCCGCCGCTTAATTAGGAAAAAAAGGGGCGCAAGCTAAGCGCGCGCGGCTTGCACGCAGTGCAGAGGAACGCGCGGGAATCAGCCCGCCGCGACGGGGACGCGTCGCCTCTGCAAACTCACTCGGAACGCTCGTCTCATTTGCCGAGATTTCAATCGGTGGCGTTCTTTCAACCTATACGGCTGAAACATCGCAGGTTTAATATTATTATTATTACTTTTTCGCATGTGCGGCATGCCGCAGAATCAAACCACGGAACTGGCGGCGACTGGACGTTTTGCTCAAGTATATATACGCACAGGATCAGAACTCGATGACTCATCCTAAGTGACTGCCGCGCTGTTGATATATATATAATGCGAAAGGAAGAACATTACCGGTGGTGAGTTTCGAACCTATACAACCCCACGCTCAGAAGCCGAGTGTCTCACCCACTGGGCTAAGCACCTTTATTTTACACCGAAGCTGTCTGTGGCTAGGATCATGAGAGTTCTCCTCGGCGTAACGTCGACAGAAAACTATAATCATCTATGGCTCATGCATACCCCCGCAAGGCAAAGGCTATAAGCACTCGGCAAAGTGAAGCGAACAGTGCATAATTTCTTTGGAATCACCCGTACAACATACAGAACGGCATACGTTTCAATAAAGAACGAGCTCAAAACAAGCATCCGAACCACATAATTGATGATAAGGCGCTCCTGCATGCATATGCAATGCTAAGCACGTAGGGCTCCCCGGTAAAGATGACTGTTGGACTCCCTGGTACCATACGTTTCCCGGTATATATTACCGTTGCACAAGCTGCCGCGGCGACGGCAGCTTGACTGCAGCATACGAAGCAGGGAATGACGTAACTACACTTTCGTATGTAAAAGATGAACCCGCCTAGCAAATGATTTGTGTTGTGGCAGAACTATGGGAAGACCGCGTATAGTGAGGACCCCTCAAGTGTAGTCTGCATACGAGGTGAGGCCAATTTCTCTTCTCTCTGGTCCACCGTTTGTAGGCGCACGAAGTAGCGGCGCAAGCCAAGTTGGAGGCCGTCGAAACGTCTTGAGCGAATAATTAGGTAAAGTGCATGTGAATGTCACCGCATGAATGATTTCAACCTACGTCGCAATGGGTAATCATTCTAGTTGTCGTTTACAGCTTCGCTGTCCAGCCACACTCACAGCGGGGATTGGAGACCTTTTTTTTTCTTTATTGCCACCCGGCTAAACAACCACGCTTGCAGGAGGTGAATATGTCTGAATATGTTGTACCAGCGGTACAAAACAAATGTCAAAGGAGAATAGTTTCTATGAAGGCTTTGTTGAAAGATTTCATGATGATGGAATAAAATACATCTTTAGTATCACATGCAAAGCGACTTAGAGCCTTGTAGACATCAGGAAAATTCCGGTTTGGCCAAAATTTAATGCTAAACACGCCACATCCCCGATGCGTTTCGGTGGCCGCGGGATGCGCCTTCCGTTGGGGCGTTCCTTCACCGACCGAAATGCCACTGATCTCTGAGGGCTCATGAGCAGATAAGCGCGCATGACATAAGACAGATAAGCAGTCAATCAGTTCATAAAGATCATAAGGAGTGATGAGGTGTTATACGGCTCTCATCACGGTTGATAATGGTTCGACGCGGATGGATAAGGTGGTGTAATAGCGATAAGAGTTTATAATGGTGAGAACAATTCTGTTAAGGTTGATAAGGATCGGATCGATTGTGATAAGGTTGATAACGACCTATGAGGGTTGATAAGGGTCGGTCGGATAGTATGCAATGAGGTTGATAACAACCGATAAGAGTTGACAAGGGTTTATACTGGTCATATCAAGTTCGGTAACATTGATAATCGCACCGGGCTGCGTCGAGAGGAGAAAGTGGTACAATGCTTACGCATATACTTAGACAACTCCAGTGGAATTTGTTTATCATTTCTTTCTTTTCTTCTTTTGTATCAAGCGCGCGTCGCTTTTGGGAGACTGTATATTGTCTGATTGGTATGCCGAGCTAGTACCACCTTTGATGGATATCTGCGCCTCGGTGGCAGCAAGTCTATCGCCTTCGTGCCTTCTGATACGCACTACACGATTCGGAGTTGGCTCTCACGCGTGCCGAGTGGGCCGCATGTTTTTGACAGAGGTTGCACATATCTGACGTTACGTTCTCCTTCCTCCCTTCAGTTAAGTGCAGGGAGCCTTCCTGCGTGAATCAAACTCATCCTCGCCCTTCGCTCACTCTCCCCGCGTCCCGACCTCTTCCGCGCGAACAACCAATCCGAAGTGCACACGGGAAAACGACGAAGCAAAGGGCAACTAATTTTCCTTTCAGACTCATCACTGTTCGGCCGCGCACGTATACCCATTTGCTGCTCACCGACGTCACGCACAAGTAGTTACCGAACACCTAACCACACTTCAGCAGTCAACGAGCAGGCCACGAAAATGACGGGAAAGTAAACGAGGGGTGTGCCTCAGGAGAGGTGGCGAAGGGGGGGGGGGGAGGAGGAGTTACGTTAAAGGGGCGACCAAAACTCCGCGGGCACGTCTATCATCGTAGGGAAGTGGGCTATGTGTAGAGTAAAAAGCGGGCGGGATGCTCGCCCGACAGCCGACCACCATCCCCTCGCAAGCACTCGGCAATCATCTCGAAACTAGTGCACGCCGTCCCGCACTAAGCGTCGCAACAGTTCTGGGCAGTGCGCAGGAACGGACTGGCATGGCAGTCGAGCCAAGAGGTCACTCTGAGCAAACTACACGAAAACCTGCGCGAAGCAGTGCATGCGCCCGCCGCTCCTTGTCACGGCCAGACAACTGAAAGTCATCTGGTGGCGGTGCGTTCGCTGATTTATGCGTAGTACGAACTGGACGCCCCACTTTTCTTTTTCTTCCCTTTCCGCGCTGAAATCGATCATAAATTTCACACAGAGGCAGAACGTCACTATCCTCCTCCTCTCAAGAGTGGGATGATGATGGTTTCTCTGTCTGGCGTTGTATAGTGTAAAGATGTTGCCATTTTTGTTCGTGTCGGGCTTTGACACTTCTGAATAGCGTACGTCCACGAGATATGCTTCCGTTCCTGGGACCTCGAGTATAGTGTGTCGACAAGCGCGCAAGCGGGAATGCGTTCGCTGCACCAGCTCTAACTGGACATGCACATACCTCGCAAGTGTTAGTAATATAACACTGTGGCTTTCTATATATCCTCATGTCCCGAGACACAAACCGGCCTCAGCGGCAAACTACACACATGCGCTATACAAAATTCACGGTAGGGTGATCAAAACGTCCAACAAACCAGTGTCTCTTAGGAATGCAAGAAGACGTGAATCTTCCTTGTGGGCTACAAGCCTATTATAACGAATCCTCCTGTAAACATAAGGTGCTCCAGGCACGCATGTAGAAGGCATTTCTTCTACGGGTTGTCAAGTAGAGCGTCCCTTTCATCACGCCAGCTTGTGGATGATCACAGGAAGTGTGCAATGACTCCTGTCTCGTTGAAAGTATAGGATGCAGAGCGGAGAATCGGCAGGACCCCTCTTAAAGAGCCATGCTGGTGTATAAACAGAGCCTATCGTTGCAGTAGTGACGCTTCCCCTCGACGTGCTGTAACATACCTCAGCGGGGTGCGTATAACTCTGGTCAATTTATGCTCAAGCGTTCGCAAGGGCAGTTGCGTAGTGTGAAGCGAAAACCTGTGCTCAAGTGAACGCCAACTCTGCTGCACAGAATTATTACTCAGGACAGGATAGCATAAAAGAGGGGGGAGGACAGGGGGTGGTGGTGCGCACAACACAATGGTCGCCCCAAACCCTAGTAGTCCCGCCACTACCACACGCGTCAGCCGTCGTTGGCAGCTTTCTTTCCGCGGTCACAGGAGAAAAGATCGCGCCGGGCACCGCAGAGAACGGGGCGAACAGCCGGGCGGGCGGGCGGGCGAAACTCGTGGGCGGTTCTGCGATTGAGCGAAAATGGCTTCACAGGCCTTTGCAGAACGGGGGAGAGACGCGAGGCCTCACGTTGCCGCGTGCGCCTCGGCTCTGTCCTTTACTTAGTTCTGGTTCGCAATGCAGCGATGCCGGGCTCCCTCCTCTTGGCCGAGGCTTTGACTTCTCCTTCCCGACCCCGCAATTTTCGAACCCCACAGAACGCGCAACGCGCATCCACGTTTGTTGGAGCGCCTCTGATTGCTGGACGCCGCTGCGGAGCGCCGATAAGTGGAGCAGCCCCCCCAACAGCGGCGGCGACGGGGGAGCGCCAGCCGCTGTCGCGATAAAGGCGTCACCGCCGCGCCGTCCTGAAAGGGTCTCCCTGCAGTCCGCAGCCGAGCTATTTTGCGTAACATAGAAATGGGCTCGAGGGCTTTGACGCGGGCACAATGGAGAAGCGGGGCATGGACGTCGAGACAGTCCGCCCGCATTGAAACGTTTCCGAGGGGGAATCAGAGCGGGCAGGATCGGGCCGATGAGATGTTCGGGACTGTGTTCTAGCCCTTCTCTCGGCCATGCCACCTACGAGCGAATATTTGCGTAGATCTGCGTAAACAAGCGAGATCGACGCCATGGCTGCCACGAGCTGTTCAGAGCTGACCTGCTCAAATGATGATGATAAACGCGCCCAAAGACGGGATAGAAGTAGCCACATCCAGAAGCGCGAAGCAGACTCCGCGGTGCGGGATTTCTTGAATATCGAGTGTTCCCTGAGAGGAGTGACGAAACACGACGACAGTGCTGCGCCCTTTCTTTTCTGTCACCCTTTCCTTTAGTAAGCATCCAAATAACCAAGAGGGGGTAAAAAATAATTAATCAGAGATCCAAGCAATGCAATAAGCTCTTTCTTTCTGTCAAAACAGCATTGTATTGAAAGAATCCTTTGTTACTATAGCACTACAGGTGCCTTCAGTGATATCTAGAAGAGGCGAACGCCGACGTATATGCTTCTACCTCGCTACAGCCACCTGCACATTGAACACGACAATGACCGAACCACCACCACCACACCACTGCTGCTGCTGCTGCTGCTGTCAAGCGTCCAGGAGAACGCGCTGCCGGATTGCGAGAAGTGTCTGTATACGCGTCGTCGACTATGATCAAATACGCGTTGACAAGGCGTAACAAATGCGGCGTCTAAATTAAGCTTCCCGTATACAGAGTCTAGAAACCAGAGGTGGAGGAAGCCGAGAGGGCAGGCGCATAGGAGACAAAGGCACACCGACATTATACGGTCTCAGTAGACGAAAATCTCGCGAAAACTGGTATGGCCCAAAGCAAGAAATAAAACGGAGAGGATGGACTGCCGCGACGGCAGCAGAGATGCCAAATAGAAAGGAGCAAGGGCACCTCGACGACGTACGAACAGTGCGAAGCTAGACGAACGCTAACACAAAGATGTGCTTTGCATCTTACGGTAGGTACTGCCTGCCCTTTTGCACTGATCTCTGCTAGCGTTAAACTAGCGTGGCGAGAGAGAGAGAGAGAGAGAGAGAGAGAGAGAGAGAGAGAGAGAGATAGATAGATAGATAGATAGATAGATAGATAGATAGATAGATAGATAGATAGATAGATAGATAGATAGATAGATAGATAGATAGATAGATAGATAGATAGATAGATAGATAGATAGATAGATAGATAGATAGATAGATAGATAGATAGATAGATAGATAGATAGATAGATAGATAGATAGATAGATAGATAGATAGATAGATAGATAGATAGATAGATAGATAGATAGATAGATAGATAGATAGATAGATAGATAGATAGATAGATAGATAGATAGATAGATAGATAGATAGATAGATAGATAGGTAGAGAGGGGGGGGGAGGGAGAGAGAGAGAGGTAACCACGTGTTTTCTCTTTACACAAATATAGCTCAGCGATCTAATTTTCCCACGCCATGAACTACGTCACCGGTATACGACAGCCACCAGCGCATGGTCCTATAGCGAAGACGCATTAACCTAAGGAAGAATTACGCGCACTAAAGCGACTTTCAGTGCCGAAGTAAGCAGCGAATCGTGCGCAGTGGAGAAAGGTTCTGGACTACTGAACAAATCGCGCGAAACAATTCAGCGCAGTAACTCCAGCGCGGCCCGGAAGGGAATTGGCGAGGACGACCGCAGCTGCCGAGGCGGCAGAAGAAGGCGCACGCACATGGAGGGCGACCCTCGGGACGAGAACTCGCACGCTGAATTGGCGCTTCGGAGTCAATCCTGCGGTTCTGCGTGCCCGGCGCTTCAGCTAGCGGGCAGCTCGGGGAAAAACGCACGCGACCGAGGGCAAACCCGCGGGGAGCGAACTCGTCTCGGAGTGGAACCGCGGCGACGCTGAACGCGACGTTGACGAATGGATCGGGCCTCGCGGCCGACCGCAAGGAGCTAAGGACTCCTCCACCCCCCCCCCCCACCACCCTGCCTGCTTCCCTCGCCCCCATGGAGGCGGGATCCTCCCCTGTTCTTGTATACAGACACGCCGGAGAAAACGAGCCCGAGACGAACAACGAACCAAAGCGAGAAGAAAAAAACGACATACCATGACAAACCGAAAACGCAGAACGGACAATAAACAAAGGTTAGAACAAAAAGGAAGAAAGAACAGGCCTCGAAGACAGATTAGCCATCCAAAACGAAAAAGAGGCCATCCCTTCTCCCAGGTTCCAGTGGCCCGCTGAAGTCATCGTTTCTTGGCGCTGCATTATACTACAGGCGGAACAAGCTGTAGCCGCCCCTGTGTTTTTTCTCGTGCGGAATGAGGGCCAATGCGAGCTCGGTTTCCACGGGGTTGCTGAAATAGGTCTCGGCCGCGATGACACTCTCCGTAACTAAGAACTCTCTGGGCAATTCTGGCCAGCGATAACGGTTTTTCGGTAACGCCCGAGAATATATAGCTTCGGTCAATTTCGCTCGCGCGACGATATAATTACGAACGCCCCGCATTGGGCAGCAGCTAACCATCCTGAATAAGCACGTCATAAACAGCGCGGGAACATTCGCACGCGACCGAAAAAACAAAAAAGAAGAACGGACCGCGCCGAAAAAGGGAGCTTTGTACAGAACAAATGAACCCGGGGCCTGGCTTCCTCGGTCTGTTCAGCCGTCCGCCATGCCCGTCGTGACCAGTAGCCCACGTCCCCCTGAGGGCAGTAAACTCGAGCAAGCGCAGTGCACCCCGGCCACGCAGAAAGAAAAGCACCTCCTCCTCCTCCTCCTCCTCCTCCTCCCGTCCGCAAAGCAAGAGAAGCGCCTCCGGGCGCAGTTTCTCTTTGAGAAGTCGGCCGCTGCGGAGTGGTTCTTCGAAGGAACGCGGGGCAGGCCACGTCCAGTGCTTCAACAGCAGTGCAGCTCCTTTTCCTCGGGGCTCGAGTCGTCTGCGGCGAAGCTCCGAAGGAACTCCACAGCTCGTTTGGAGCCGACAGTGTTGTTGCACGGGGAAGACAAGCCGGTCATGCACAGGAGAGAGTGGAGAAGATAACGAACGCGACGGGGAAACGAGCAGAGAGAGAGAGAGACCAGGTGATAGACGCTGCCAGCCATCCGCACGGAGAAATGCAACACCACCACTCGGGGGTAGAAACTGCGCGTTCGTCCCTGGGCCGCCATCTTTCCAGCAACCCGCGGCCGCCTTCCCACCGCCTCCCGCCCCCTGGGTAACAGGAGACGGCGCTGAGCGCCACTTTTCAACCAGCCGGACTCGTGTATCCAGAGGGCCGCCGGCCTCCCCTCTTTCCGTCTGGTCCCGAACCTCGGCGAAGCAGCAGCGGCGGCGGCCGAAAGGATTTCCTTTTATTTTTTTCTTTCATCTTCTTGATTCTCCCCGTGGCTCAGGCTGTCTCGCATCTTCGCGGTCTTCCCTCTTGTCTATTTTCATCAATCTCTGGCAGCCGGCTGGCCGCTCGATTCCGGGCCCTCCGCCCAGCGGCCCGGCATGCGGCGGCCGCCACCCACTCCTACATCACCACGGCTGCGCGCGAAACGTCGCACACACACGGCAGCGGTGACAGTGCCGGTCGCCAGGCTGTCCCGGCGGAGCCCGGGCGCCGACTCCCCCGCTGCACCCTCCCATGTCGGCAGCGCTGTGCTGTGCGGCGCAGTGGATACCGATCGCGATCACCAAAAACATATGGGCAAATTTAGTGACACTTCAAGAGAGTGCACTTCACCCTATGGCTTCATAGATATAGACACTATCATCAATCCCCGATGACAGTTTGTTTCGAAGTCTATAGCACGACAATCCCGAAGTGGCACACAGCGAGGCGAAGTGCACTCGCCCGAAGTGGCACTAAATTTGCTGGTCTGACTGGGGTATTATATAGAGCGAGAGCCAAAAGCGTACGCGCGCACTCGACAGCTAATTGGCACGTGACCAACTTATGAAGATAATTAGGGATAGATTGGCGGCGGGCAGTGGACGACGCACTTCCTGTTTCACGGAGAAACGTGCGTGGTTCCTTCTAGCTCCTCGTGTTATTGCGGGTGGCCCTAACCGCGGTTGTCGCAAAACGCGGTTAGCGCAATTACGCAGCAGGCGATCGAAGCGGCGGTTATAGGCTGCTGACCACGGCTGACGGCAAAACCGAGCTTGGCAACGTCGGTTCGGAGCAACAGTCGTTTCGCAAATAAGAAACGGACGGTACGGTAACAAATTGCAGTGTAGGAAGCTCCTTGCTGGTCTCCCACCCGCCGTGGTTGCTCAGTGGCTATGGTGTTGGGCTGCTGAGCACGAGGTCGCGGGATCGAATCCCGGCCACGGCGGCCGCATTTCGATGGGGGCGAAATGCGAAAACACCCGTGTGCTTAGATTTAGGCGCACGTTAAAGAACCCCAGGTGGTCAAAATTTCCGGAGTCCTCCACTACGGCGTGCCTCATAATCAGAAAGTGGTTTTGGCACGTAAAACCCCAAATATTATTATTATTATTGCTGGTCTCCCAAAAGCATCTGTAAAGAGACACAATGCGGATACGGAGGCCATGATAATCATTTGAGAAGATCATTTGGTCGCTCTATGCTCGAATATTCCGAATGCTATATACGCCGATATGACGGCAAGATTGAACGATCACCTACCTGCCGGCATGAAACCGCACAAAGAAAAACAAAAAAAAGAAGACACAAGTTCGGCTAACGCTTGACAACGAGGGCAAGCGCAACCAGCAACTGACTGCATCAATTATGCGCGAGGCGCTACAGCCTGCGTGCCCGACGAACTGTGTGCGCGACTCTACAAAGGAAACCTGCGCCGGTCAGAAAATTATGCGCGTGCTACTTCATTCTGCTCAGAGACGCAATCCGCTTACAGTAAAACGGCTGACGAGTTGTGTAGGCATGCAGTTCTCATTGCGTGTCACAATGCATACAGCATTAATTTTGGACGCGGGGGCGACATTTTTAGCGCTGTGTTGGAATTGAAGCGGAACTCAAAATAAGCTATACGTGCCCTATACTCATCGCAGCTGTTATCTGTGAAGAGGAATGACCGTCTCAGAGAATAACCGCGCTGTTTAACCAGTTCAACCACGGTTGAGACCGTCCGAGTAACAAGGGTCTACAAAAGCCGCCAGACGACAGCAAGAAAAGTCAGCCGCGACACCACGTGTTCAACGTCCGCGATGTCTCTTCAGTCCGGTGGCAGTTTGTCGCGTACAATCATCGCGACACTCAGCTAGAACTTCAAGCTTTGCCGGACAAGCACGCTATCTAGGCTGGGTTAATATTAAACGATCGCAATTCTTTCCTTTTTTCGCGTTTCGTCAGCGGGCCGCGTGGCGCTTGGCCGACACGTTATCACTGCAAGATCCTATAAGGTCGTGAATGGTGACTGACAAAACGGAATGGGCAACCAGCGCTGAAGCTTCGCGTGCCGACAGCAGCGCCGTAACACACAGCCTAGCGAGCGGTAGACACAGTTTCCAGTAGCACACGCAGTGATTTCGTGTCAGCAAATTCACCGATTGTCTTGAGTCACACTTTTCACGGCTCCTCAAATGGCAGGGAACCGACGTGCTAGGACGTAGCAGCGCATGCGCTCTACGCAGCGCGCATGGCCATGGACAGAACTTGGCTGGCCGCATCGGGCTAGACAAACATTGATACAGGCGCACGTTTCTTATCGCTAAATATGTCGTGCCATCTTCGTAGCCTCCCTATCGGACGGTTTCAGCATATTTTAGTAACGCATGAAAAATGTCGTAGCGCCTCCTGGCCAGCGCTGGTTCCCCATACCATCTAGCGTAAGGAATCACTACATGTGCTGCGCTAATTTTGGTGCGCACAAAACGGTATAGTGCTGTGTGCTCTTTGTGAAAGAGGGAGACAATTCGCCTTCGAGACGTGCACCCATATGTAACGCCGCAATTAAGGGCCACAGAGCCGCTGCTTTGCGATACGGATTGTTTCTTGCTGACAGGGCGGAGAGCCAGTAACAAGGGCGGATTCGGATCAAAATGGGTGGTAGGCGCTGCCATGTTGCCACGGTTTGCGTGGCCATTATACATACGGTTACTGGCGGTAACTGCCACAGTAATTCTCGGTATATACGACTTATATCACGTTCTGCGCCGACCAGCCAGGAGGGCTGCCGATCAAGGGGCTCTGTATAACATAGCAGAGATAGAGGCGCCGTATATCGGACGATACGATCAATTTTGGTAAACCGGTGTTTCAACGTCGCAAGATGCGATGCGCCGCGCGACGCCGACGATAGCGCACTAACGGGGCGCACTGCCGCGGAAAAATTTGAATTAATTTTGAACGCCTGGGGTTCTTTAACGTGCACACGATGCGCGGCACACGAGCGTTTTTCGCATTCCTCCCGCAACCCAGAAAAATGGACGCCACCATATGGTTATTACATCATACGATAACACACTGCTTCTATGGAGAAAAAGTGCGAAATCTGTAACGCGTAAACTCGAGTTGCAAAAACTGGCACATTTCAAAAATTTCGACTAATCTATTCTCGTTAATGGATCGCTAACCAGAGCGAAACCGGCTCACGACATGCCGCATCGTAGGAAAGCGGGGGAAAAAAAGTGTCCGACGATTACGATACTAGGTAATGCGAAATTTGAGCGCATGTAGCTCGATACGTGTTTTGATATCGCGATATGTTGGGGTAAACAATTTGAGACCGAAATCGCCGCACCGGCTGGCAGTAACCAGTGCCGTCACCGCCTTCGCAGAATTGGAGGGGCAGTATGGGAACGTTGGCACGATGGAGCGGCATCGGAGCCAATTGTGGTAGCAGACGACGACGACGAAGGCGCGAGCAGTGTGGCACGAGCGTGTTTGCGGTTACGCCAACGCTAACGAGCGCCTCAGAGCTGCGCTCTAAAACTGTCATCCACCCGAATGAGGCACGCAGCTACAAAGGCAACCCCTGAGCCTCTCATTCAGAAAGGAAGCTTCGCAGTCGAGGAAAAATTTGTCCCGGTCCGGGGTTCGAACCCTGCAGCAACACGGCTGTCGCTCTACCACGTGCACCACATTACATGTGGATAGGAATTTTCCCTTTCACGATATACTCCCTCCATCTTGAAGGATTCCGCAGGACTGATTTGCCAGTATCTATAGATAGCGCGAACAATCGGCAAACACACGGTACACTCTTACGCGCTACACAAATAGAATCGAATACGTGACCGAGAGCGCTTCGTGTCATGTGCGGACACCATGGTTTCCAATGCGCATCCGCGACCAAAGGTCAACATGGGTCAACCATGAATCCGCCTGCGCGTCAGTGGCAAGTGGAAGGTGGCTCGCTAGTATTTCCAGGAGGAAATTCGACACCAAAGAGGCAGAAGAGGCAGCAAAATGATGATTTATCTTTCGGCAACGGACGATACAAAAGTGCGAACGCCGGCACGCGTATATAGCCAGTCTGTTAAATAAAAAAGTCAGTTGCCCCATTTCAAGCCAAAGTCGAGGGGAGAGGGGGGTAGAGATGCAGCACTTCGCATATTTCTCGCTGCGCGCGATACTAGAACAAGCTGATAAATAATCCGGATTTGATTTGCTATCATAATTCGATTTTACCGACGCGAAAGACGACTATCCACAGCCGTCGAAACTATGAGGGGAAAAATGATACAAAGAATGGAACAGCACTCGGAACTATGTACGGCACACGGGATGCACCATTGACATTAATATTAATTAAAAAAGATTCCGCACATGAAAACGGGTCAACATCCATGGGCACTTTAAATACAGAGACAAGAGCCAATGCATCTCAAGAGGCGCGCCAATGTTGGTGCAGCACCTCGAAACAGCGCCAAAGGAGCGAGTCTGAGTGACGCGTAGTGCCCACATCTCCAGAGCAGAAGGCCACCGAGGAACACATATGCTACGCCCTTCGCAATATGATTCTGCACAGATCAAATTTGGTGCCGGCACCGTTCGCGGCTTCCCCGAAATCCGGCGCTCAATAAACGTCATCACCGATGATACGAAATGGGGGCAGAGGAGGTGGGGGCAGAGGGGGCAAAGGGGGTGGGGGCAAAGGGGGTAGACTAGTACTGAGCGCCTCACCAGGACCATACCCAGAGCTTGCATGCACGCCAGCATAGCCACCCTCCGCCTGGTCACCGTCGCTGTCCTCAGTGAGGTCAATAAACTCCACGGTAAGGTCAATAACCGTATGCTGCTCGTTGGCGGAAGTGCTGGCGCTATCGCCGCGGTCAGAGAGCTCCTCCTGCGCCGCCCACGGCGTCCAGGACCCGTCATGGCGGAAAGCAACGGTGTCGCAGTCACCGGGCGCCTCCGCAACGATGCTGACGAACAGCTCGTCGACGACCAACGACGAGAGGTCGGCCCACTTGCCACACACGGGACACGTCCACGTGGGCCGTGTCTCGTTTGCCTCCAGGTAGCTGGTCGCGTCGAAGCACTGCAGGTGCGTGCATTCTCTTGCGCGACACGGAATTTCCATTCGCTTCTGACTCAGCGGGCACGTGAGTGAAACGTCCACGCTCGTTACCGTGACGTCGTCGCAGTTTGACTCGCGCTGCACCATGTTCTCGACCAACGCTCTCGTCAGGGTTGCACTCTGCGTGCTTCTCTGCCGCAGCTCGTCAAGAATCGTCGCTACCGGCTTCTTCCGGACGAGGAACACACCGGCGACGTACTGAGGGCCGTGTTCGGACCACCAGGACACCGAAACCTTGTTTTCTACCGATGGATCCAGAGAGCAGGCAGGAAGGATGTTGATCGGCAGGCATATTCGTCCGGTCAGCCAGCCGGAGGAAAAGACGGGAATCGACGCTGGCACTGGAAACGGCTGGTCGTTGACCGCCACGCTCAAATCGTAAGGGTAGTTGTCGTCCTGTTCGTGCTTGTGGAACAAACGGAACCGAAGGTGCACTTGTACCCCGAATTCTGCCCTTGATGCCGGTTTACACGTCAAGGACCTCATAATAGCAGTCACATGCTGCGGCAGGAACCGGAAGTGCAGATGCCTCTGCGTTTTGGCGCGCCAACCGTTCTTGAGGCACCTTGGCGGGAAGAGTGCGCCCAGGACTTCGTAGAACGGCTGCCTCTTGAAGTACAAATACGGATCCAGCGGCCGCTTGCGGCGCGTCTTCTTGGCCAAGCCCCTGGGATTCATCGCGAGTGGTCGCCGGTGATCCTTGGGGCCGTTGACACGTGGGCGGCTACAAGGCCGCAATGTCGCCCCTCTCTTGCGCCGGACCGCGGCCGCAGTTGGATTGGGCTAACGCGGCGCTCTGGTGGCCAGACAGTCGGTTTGTTCTTGTCGCGCGGCTCTAGCGCAGTTCGCCGGTTTCCCTGCCTCGCTGTGAATGACGCGCCTTCTACAGACCTTTTCATCGGGCGAGGAGGAAACGGCCCGCGGCGAGCCTTTCCTCCTCTCTGGCTTGTGCGATCAGGCACAAGCCAGGTTGCTTGAAAGTATTGCTGTCGCGTGCTGCAGAACGATTTCGACACGCTTTGGACGGTACTTCGTGAAATTTACGCAATATCCGTTCATATAAGGTCGTCAGGGAAGCCTTTCGGTGCATCGGTAACTACAGCAAGCGGAAATATATATATATATCTTTCGGGGCGCAAACATGTGACGCGCATTATCAGCCGCGGTGTCTGTATGTGTTGCGAACTATTTTACGTATATCAGTTTTAGTTCAACGAAGAGAACCGGTGTCTCAGCATTACCAGCATGAAATGGTAAATTTGCTAACTATCTGATCGCTTGGCGCGGGTAATAAAACATCAGAACGCACACTCGTGCACGGCCAACCTAAGGCAACCACGAAACATCTGAGCGGCAGGCACTATCAAATATTTGTGATATACCGGCATCGTTCTCACGCATTTCAAGTCTAGTAGGCTTGAAATCACCACATCTCTACGCTATGGGGAACCAGCGCTGGCCAGGAGGCGCTACGACATTTTTCATGCGTTACTAAAATATGCTGAAACCGTCCGATAGGGAGGCTACGAAGATGGCACGGCATATTTAGCGATAAGAAACGTGCGCCTGTATCAATGTCTGCCTAGTCCGATGCGGCCAGCCAAGTTCTGTCCATGGCCATGCGCGCTCCGTAGAGCGCATGCGCTGCTACGTCCTAGCACGTCGGTTCCCTGCCATTTGAGGAGCCTTGAAAAGTGCGACTCAAGACAGTCGGTGAATTTGCTGACACGAAATCACTGCGTGTGCTACTGGAAACTGTGTCTACCGCTCGCTAGGCTGTGTGTTACGGCGCTGCTGTCGGCACGCGAAGCTTCAGCGCTGGTTGCCCATAGCCTCCTGCTCGAGGCCGATGGCACTGCTCAACACAGCGATCATTGCGGTTGGTGAACCAGCATGATATATATAGCTATGTGCTTCGGTATTGCCTTTTTGCTCTGTAACGCCATAATATATGAGAGTGCTCACATAAAAAGAATACGATGGCTATTTTTGAGGACAAAATTTCCGTGATACGTGTGAGTGCGTCGTAGAGAACATAACGAACACAACCGAATAAAAAAATCGATTATCATCCTTTCTCAAAAAAGAAGAAAACGGGCTATATACGACCTCGCATAGTCACGCCGCACAATGTTTATAGATCTGTAAGCGATTATGCCATCTGCTTGGACCATGCGTTATATAGAAGATATCTGTAGAAGATATATATCTGTAATCCAGCACCTACCACTGCTTAGGACGCTCGCGTAGTTCGTAAACGGTCGCTTTGCTCGACAAGCTTAATTCACACTGTAAGGTGTGCTGTTATTACTAACCAAAACTATCTTATTGATGGGTGGAAACCTCATCCACCGAACCAAGTATAGTCACACAATATAATCTGCAACTAACCGTTTGAACGCTTGTCAAAGTATAACAGCATAGCTCCTATCGTAGCAGAACGGTACCTACGCTGTTACGCATCCGTTATACGTACAGTCGCCCAAATCTTTAACTGGTGTGCGGGAGCGGCGACTTTTCCGTGCGTCAGCGCCGTTTGACGGGGCGAGGCTGGAAACAGTCTGAGGCTAAGCGCATGCGGACAAAGCGCGCTCAGCTGGGCCCATCGTCTACTAGGCTGTTTCCAGCCTCGCCGCGTCATACGGCGCTGACGCCCGGAAAAGTCGCCGCTCCCGCACACCAGTTAAAGATTTGGGCAGACTGTATACGTCATTGATGGAAACATTTGAAAAAGCTACAGAAATTCCAAGAATCGTGTACTAATGCGTAAGCGTTGTTTGGCTCGGCTGGACTTTGCTTTACTGCAGCGACGCTGCTTATGGCTAAGCTTCCGTGCATTTTTGTTGTGCCTGCGCAAAAATCGCGGGCTTATCCCGGAGATATATTGTAATACCGGGCTGACCAGCGGCGGAGGTGAAGCAGGCCTCAAGTACTCCCCCACCTAGCAATTAAAAATAAGTTTAATATATTGGGTCCAAATAGAAGCCGGATCTAGTAGAGAATCGGCAGGTTTTCTGGCCGCATCCGGCCCCTTCAATGCAATCGTACACCAATTCAGCCGCAACGCCAGGCACGAACGCGCCTCGACGTAGCAGAGCGGTCGAAAGATGATGATAGTGATCTAAAGAAAGGAAGGACGCTTGATTGACACCAGATGCCGCAGCAGCGCGTGCGGTGACAGTGGATCGCTGCGATGCCATGTCACCCCCGCTGTCGCAAGCCTGTGCATGTTATGCGCGCCTTCCTTGTCCACGCAAAGCTCTCACCTGTGCTCTGACTGCGCGGCAGAGGCGCCCAATGAAAACGCGCCCAGCTCTCAACGCGCTCGCTTGGCCGCGAAGTCTTCGGAACTCGAAAGGACGCTCAGCAGCGTTCAATGGGACATTGGGCCACCTCAAAATCTCAAGTTGGCCCACCCCCACATTTTGTCCATGTCCAAATTTCAAGTTGACCCCTCCCCCCTCCCCCCCCCAGTCAAATTTTGGGTTGGCCCAACCGCAAATTACAAGTTGACCCGCTCCCACATTTCAGTTGGCCCACCCCTACTATAAAGCTTCCCAATTACATTTTCTAAGAAGTCCTGTGTACCTCCGAGTACTCTTTCCGATTTTTTTCTTTAATTTGTTCCTTACCGCTTAAAAGCTACCAATCATATACATTTACACTATCTAACGATTAGATGTCTTAATTTTGCAGATTACGCTCTTTTTTGTGTGCAGATACAAGGCATTACACTTTTCGCGTGACAGGACTGCATGGGAGCTCGCCAAAGAATGTTTAAGCATTAGTAGGATAAAATACGTGACTTTTGCGTAATGTGCGGACACTGTAGACGTCAGTGCGCACTCGTGACCAAAGATAAAGCGTGATTACGTTAACACGCCAGTGCTGCCTGCCAATCAGCTTTGAAATAAGCCGCGACTGGCAGTCGGAATCTGGCTCGTTAGTATTTCCAGAAGGCAGTTCGACACCAATGACGCAGAAGAGGCAGCAAAATGATGATTTATCTTTCGGCAACGGACGATTACAAAGGCATGTACGCCGGCACACGCAGCCAAGCTGTTACATAAACGGTCAGTTGCCCCACTTTAAGCCAAACTCGAGGGGAGAGGGTGGTGGAGACGTAGCACTTGGCACACTCTTCTCGATGTGCTTCGATGCTAGAACGAACTGATAAATAAGCCGGATTCATTTTGCTATCAGAATTCGATTTTATCGACGCGAAAGACGACTATCCTCAGCCGACGAAACTATGGGGGAAAAAAATGATACAAAGAATGGAACCGCGCTTGGAACTACTATATACGGCACACGGGATGCACCATTCACATTAACAATAATAATAAAAAAAGATATCCTGCACACGAAAACGGGTCAACATCCATGGGCACTTTAAATACAGAGACAATTATATGAGCCAATGCATCTCAAGAGGCGCGCCAATGTTGGTGCAGCACCTGGAAACAACGCCAAAGTAACGCGTAGCGCCCATATCACCAGAGCAGAAGGCCGCCGATCAACATATATACTACGCCCTTCACAATATGATTCTGCGCAGATCAAATTTGATGCCGGCACCGTTTGTGGTTTCCCCAAAGTCCGGCGCTGAATAAACGTCATCAGGGATGATGCGAGGTGGGGGCGGAGTGGGTGGACTAGTACTGATCGTCTCATCAGGGCCATGTCCAGCGCTTGCACGTTCTGGGCGAAGGCACACGCCAGCACAGCCACCGTCCGCCTCCTCACTGTTGCTGTGCTCGGTGAGGTCGATAACATCCACGGTAAGGTCAACAAACTTCCCTTTACGCCGCTTGCCGGCCCGCCCAACCTGGTCGCTAGACAGGGACGCCGAATGCCGTTTTGAACGCCGAGCAGTCGACGCGGACGGCGTTGCGGAGGCGCCACTGCCGCGGTCAGAAAGCTCCTCCTGCGACGCCGACGGAGCCCAGGAGCCGTCCTCGCGGAAGACGACGCTGTCGCAGTTGCCGGGCGCCTCCGCAACGATGCCAACGAACAGCTGGTCGACGACCAGCGACGAGAAGGGGGCCCGCTTGCCACACACGGGACACGTCCACGTGGGCCGTGTCTCGTTGAGCTGCAGGTAGCTGGGCGCGTCGAAGCACTGCAGGTGCTTGCATTCCTCTGCGCGGCATGGAACGCTCATTCGCTTCTTGCTCAGGGGGCACGTGAGTGAAATGTGAAGACTGGTTACCGCGACATCGTCGCAGCTTGCCTGGCGCTGCACCTTCTTCTTGACCAACGCTTTCGTCAGGGTTGCACTCTGCATCCTTCTCTGCCGCAGCTCGTGCAGAATCGTCGCTACCGACTTCTTCCGGACGAGGAACAAACCGGCGACGTACTCACGGTCTAGTTCGGGCCGCCAGGACACCGAAACCTTGTTTTTCACCGAAGCATCCAGAAAACAGGAATGGAGGATGTTGATCGGCAGGCGTATTCGTCCGCTCACCCCGCCAGAGGAATGGGCGGGAATCGACTCTGGAAGGGCAAGCGGCTGATTGTTGACCTCCAGTTTCAGATCGTAAGGGTAGCTGTCGTCCTGCTGTTCGTACTTATCGAACAAACAGAACCGAAGGTGCACTTCTGCCCCGAATTCTGTCCACATTGATGCCGTGTTCCGCGTCAGCGACTTTAAGATGTCATTCACGTGATGCGGCAGGAACTGGAACGGCAGACTCGTGTTGTGCGTGCTGCCGCGACCGTCGGTCTTGAGGCGCGTTGGCTGAAGGAGTACGGCCAGGATATCGTAGAACGGCAGCCTCTTGAACTGCTCGCCCGGGTACACCGCATGTCCGCGCGAGTACGCCCGCTTGCTGCGCCTCTTCTCCGAGCGTCTGGGACTCATCGTGAACGGTCGCCGTTCGAGATGCTCGGCGTCGGTGACACGCAGGCGGCTACACGGCCGCAACGTCGTCGTCTTTAGCTCCGGATCGCGGCCGCGCTCGCAGTTGGATTGGGCGAACGCGGCGGCGCCCTGGTGGCCAGACAATAATCGGTTAGTGTTCGTCGCTTGGCTCCAGCGCAGTTCGCCGGTTTCGACTGCTTCGCCGTGACAGACGCGCTTTCTGTAGCCGATCGGAGTGGTGCGCACGCGTGGTCTTTCGTTCGCTGAATATCGCGCCCGTGACGTCGTCGCGAAAGGAGCTTACCGCGGGCCCCTTTTCATTCTTTCCGCGAATGTTGTGCGTCCCTCGACGCGGGGGAAGCCTTTGTACAGAAATAACAGCGACGGCGCGTCTGGCATGTGCTCCCGCCCGGCCGACGCTGCACCTGAGACGTGTCGCGCCCTCTTCCCACGCTCAGCTGTATTGGGCGTCAAAAACTTATTCGTTATGGGCGAATTGATTTTGTATGCGGAGCGTTTACGCGACCACTTTTGGCCTCTTTAAACTCTGGCTCTTATTGGATGCTGTCAGCCTGCCTGATCGGTCGAAATAACCCCTTGGTGGGAGGAGCCTGCGCCTTCCGCCGGTCCGCGGTTCCCTTCAATGCCGCAAAAAGTCATTTAAGGAATGGTTAGAGTAGTTTTAAGAGAGCAAGGAGACAGCAGCACACGGCGCACTTCACCAAGGGAGACCAGGCCGGTCAGGCAGGCCGTCGACGACGGGTATGACATCGTTTTGTATGTAAATATTTGTGCAGTGTAAATTTAAAGTGAACGCCAAGTTAATAAACCTAGTTATTGGAATGCTACTTCTCGTCGTCGTACCTGCGGATCTGCACTTGCCCCTGCCCGGAGCTCATCACCCTTCATCTTCGTCTCCCATGGTGAGCTGATGCGTCTGATCTCCAACAGCTGCGTCACTTCGCTACAACGTCGCGGATGAGTGTCAGTTCACGGCGCCGTTTTCAAGGTCAAATAACATTGGTCGCGAAGGCGAGGTTGAAATGTGGTTCCAAACCAATGGGCAGCGACATCATCAATTACGCAGTCATGCGATTGAAACGCGACTACATCTGGCGAGGCAAAACGCCTGTTGATGAAAATTATACATCTATTACGTCACTAATGAAAACATGTGAAAAATTATGCAGACATTGTCATTAGAATGCGAAAATGTGAGGTCATACGCTTTTTGCTTCCATCCACAAATAAACACGATACGAAACTACAGTTTGCTCTTGACAATGCGTGCTGAGATCATATCGGCTGAGATATGTCGCGGCGGGCGGCATTACCGTATTGACACGAGTAATTTTTTATCCTTCTCGGGTGACCGCATTTCGCCGGAACGCGTGCAGCACTTGAAGGAGTCATTCGTGCAGCTCATGATGTGGCAGTGGAACTTGAGGCGACGCAAGTAACCAGCGATTATATTGTCAAAGCCGGGGAAAGGCAAACCTTCTTCGCGGGCGACGGAGCCGAAGGAGACTCGAGCTGTTGTATTCCACGCAGTCATCGGTTGTCCAGGAGGCGCTGAGACGCTGTCAGACGCTCCCGGCGCCGTCGCCATACAGCATATCGTCCCTATCTTCATACAGCCCGATCAGTGGCTCTTTCTCCAAGTGGTGGACTAATGGCAATAGTCCGGAAGGGCTCCGATCACGTCAACTCGCAGGAAGCTTAGGCAGTCGAAGAACTTCCACCGATCGGTGTATTGAGCTCTCCGTTTTTGTCCGCGCAGTCTTGTAGTCGCGGTGTAGGAATATTATGAGCACAATATTCTTACACCTTGTTTGTCCTTCAACTCATCGTAGTACTGCCGTCTCTTGATGATGTACTACACATATCGTAGGTTGTCACCAGTGAGGTTCCAGCATGGAGAAAATTAATGCTTCTGGGAGTGAATGGCAAAGCGGTTCCAGAGCGGTTCCAAAAACCTGCTTGAGCCGCAGGTTTTTGAAACCCATCCAGTCGTTCTTGCAGAGGGAAGGGTTGCTCTCAATGAGGGCGAGCACAGGCTTGACTGTCGTAATCCGCTGCCCGGCGACCCCGGACATTGTGGCGGTACTGCAACACTCTGGAGGTATACTATAGGAGTCCACCTAGTGGACTGTCCATTTCGGCCGCTGCTGATTGGTTGGGGCCGCTCGTCTCCTCCTCGCTCGTAGAGCTGCATCCAATCAGCAGCGGCCGAAATGGACAGTCTACTAGGTGGACTCTTACAGAACACCCCTCTGGTGCATCGGCGTGGTCGGGCAAATCCTGCGTTACGCCACCGTTCTCCCTCGGAGTCAGGCTTGAGCAGAGGGGACGCTTCTTTCGCATCGCTTCCGCAGGGAAGCCCACCGCATCTCTGTACGCGTGCTTATTTTGTCTTTCTCGGGTGGCCATTTTTCACCCGCTAATAAATGTTAAACGTCAACGCGCGCTCAGCGCAGGACTCGCCTGCATGTATCGGAAATTTCTCGAACGTTATCGATGGTTCTATCCCTTGTCTGTTGTCACCGAACCTTGTGTAATCTGATCGTACGCGCTACACGAATTGTCTAGTGTTTTCGGGAAAACACTCGGGCGCCGGCAATTGGCGCTGGAACCTGCTGGAACCTTCGACGAGTCATGTGCAAAAGCCGACGCGCTTGACCCGCGGATCAGATTTCGACGATCGCCGATTGCGCACGCCGCTATCGTTGTGCTTGGAGTGTCACTAGTGTCACTCGCTCTTGTGGGCACAGGCTCGCCCAATATAAGCAGCTCGTATCGTGATTCGCAGTTTTGCTACTGCGTTCTTGACCGTACGTGTCAGGTACTTAACGCTCTAATGTCATCGACACTCCCCTGTGCGCAGCCATAAAAGTAATGGCAATACATAGCATATTAGCCTTATAAGATTTGATCCGAAGCTTTATTTTTCACTGCCTTTTCACTACATATTGTTTTAGCTAAGTATACAGACTATAGTAAGGCAGCGCTTTGGACGCGTTGGTATGACATGATGAGGCTTACATGGCGCACGAAAAGACGACATAGAAAGACGTGACAAATACAGGCGCTGTGTTTACTAGAAAAACAACAGGTGGCACACATGCTGCGTTAATGGAAATGGTGTAGTTTTCGAGAGTTATTTCAGTGTAGCGTTGATTTTATTTTGACACTTAAATAACAGATATGGGTTGGTATAAAGGACACACATGCCTGTCGTATTTAGTTGAAAATCTGGGAGAACCCACTGTTCTGCATCCATGCGAAACTTTCAATGGTCACCGGTGTATTGCTTGTCATTATAGAACGAGGGCTATATATACATACAGATGGGTCAGTAAACGCACTCGTGTTGCATTGTGACGCAATGTTGCGGCGAATGTGCTCAATTACACTTCATTTGTACTGTTGTGCGCTCTGTGTATGATGTGTAATGCGATGTGATGCGAGCTGGCGCAGTATAGGCGACTTCGCACAACAAGCCTCGAACGGAAGGCGTTGATTTTTGCCCTCCGAGAAGTTGGCCCCAGAAGATGTAGATGGCGCTGCCGTGCCTCAACAAGCCGACATTGCAGGATTATGGGCTTCTATGGGAGTTTCGCTACTATGCCCACATATATACAGGGTGTTTCACTTAACGTAACGAACCAAGAATTTCAACAAAAACAGTGTTTAACCGTAGCTGAATGAAACCAACGGCATGTGGTTTGCCGTCATGTGGCGCTCCTCAGAGTATTTTACATTCCAGTTAATTCGTTAACTAAGATGAATTATGGAAAATTTTTAATGTTCACCTTAAGGCCATGCGAGTTTCGTTGCGTTGTAGATGGGATTGAGAAACGACCGATCCAATTTTTTGTGGCAACGTATACATGCTGCCTGGCGATTTTTTTTTTTTCAGGGTTTAAAGGAAGACCGCGAAATATGAACTAAAACCACGTGACTGCGCTCATGCGCTTTCGTATTGCAGAGCTCTCAACCTCGCTTCGTGCAAAAGGACCGTGCGCGGGGACCGTGGAATCGGCTTCACAGTGCGTCAGCATCTCACGCCGTCCTCCCGGATAAGCGATAGGCTCGAAGCAAGGTTGAGAGCGCTGCAATACGATAGCGCGCGAGCGCAGTCACGCGGTTTTACTTCATACTTCGCGGGCTTTGAACGCCGGAAAGTATCGCCCCGCAGCATGTAAGCTGCCACACACACACACACACACACACACACACAAAAAAATGGATCGGCCGCTTCTGAACCCCTTCTACAACGGAACGAAACGCACTTGGCCCTAAATGAAATTTTCGACTATTCGACTGGTGTTGCACTTTTTTTTTTGCGTTAGATGCAAGTCCTAAAGCTTTAGTCTGAACTGCCATAAACCCTGGCAAAGAGAGCCACAAGCCTCAGGGCGCCGTGAATAATTTAATCGCTTTTCTACAGCCAGTTTCGGGTTTAGTTTCCCAGGAGGATACTTTCTCGTGACGTCACAACACACTATGTGGTCACGTTGGAGCTGGACGTAGAGGCGTTTTGACAATCGCTCCGGATCGCTCGCCCGTCCGTCCGTTATGCTGCTACATCGGCTCTCACAATGCGTAGCAGTAAACGAGGCAACTGATCGAGCGAGCCGGAATGAGTGTCAAAACGACGCAGTGCGCTGCTCCCACATTCTGTGTCGTGACGAAACAAACAGGAAGCGGCTGTAGAAAAGTTATGTTACATTATTAACAACACTCTGGAAGCATCCGATGCCGAAACTTCTACTCTCTTAATATAGAATGGTGCGAAATCAAGTTTGTGATGCCGAATGTAAGTAAAATCTAATTAATTTCCACCACCATCGTATCTGAATTCCCCCAACACACAGCATTAACAGCAGTACAACTCATGCAGATTCTTATATACTTTGTGTAGACATCTATCATGATCTTAATTGGTCACTTCGTACCAAGCGCACAAAGTCTGCTGGCCGTGCACTTGGCTACGTCGTAATCTTTTGTCCGCCCTTTCTGCGAAATTGTGTCTGTAAAACCATTCTACGTCCCGAACTTAAGTACGCATGTGCCCTCCGCTATACTGGCCCTTTTCAAGTAAACCATAACAAAACACTAGAATCCATTCACAAGCGAACAGCTCGATTTATTCTACTTGTCTGCTCTTGACGTTACAACACGTACGAGAGCAATAAAATCCGGAAAGCCCCATTTATATAAATGCTCGCCACGACAACGGATCATTATACCGATGGGCACTTTCAACGCAGCACTGAAAACGCGGCTGCACTCAATCGCGCACGTTAACAGGGCGCGCCAAGGTCTGTGCAAGTCGTTTAAACGGTGCCATAAAAGCGAATCAACGCGCTGCATCCACATGATCGGGGATACTGGGAAACTGAGGTGTACCGATGCTTCCATTCGTGATACGACTTCGCGCACTTGGAATGTGGCACTGGGAAGCGCCTATCCCGGTGTGGCCATCGCCGTTCCTTAAACTTGATAAATAAATCCCTGCGGTGACGTCACCTCGCCACAGGTGATGCAAGGGAGGAGGCGGAATGCAGCGGTACCGGGAACGTATCGCTATATAGGTCCAGGGCAAGTGTTCTGGTGCCATATATACATATACAGGCGCGCCGCTAGAGAGGACGGCACGGAGCACGGCTCACCTCCTCCTCCCCGTCACTGCTGCTGAGCTCGGTCAAGTCAACAACCTCCATCTTGGGCCGCTTGCAATGCTCGGTAGGCGAGGACCGCGAAGGTGATGTTGAACTCCGACCACTCGACGAGGACGGTGTCGCGGAAGTGGCGGCGTCATCGTCGATGTCACAAACCTCCTTCCGGGACGCCGACGGAGCCCAGGAGCCGTCCTTGCGGAAAACGACGCTGTCGCAGTCGCCGGGCGCCTCCGCAACGATGCGAACGAACAGCTGGTCGACGACCAGCTTCGAGAATGCTGCCTGCTTACCGCACAGCGGGCACGTCCACGCGGGCCTCCTCTCGTTGATCTGCAGGTAATTGGAGGCGTCGAAGCACTCCAGGTGCTTGCACGCACGACCGCGGCACGGGACGCTCATTCGCGCACGGCTCAGCGGGCACGTGAGCGGAACACGAAAGCGCGTCACCGCGACGTCGTCGCAATTCGCCCGGCGCTGCATCTTTTTCTTGATCATCGCTCTCGTGAGGGATGCCCTCTGCCTGCTTCCCTGCTGCAGCCCGCTAAGAACCGTCGCTACCGACAGCTTCCTGACCAGGAACACACCAGCGACGAACTCGCGGTCGCGTACGGGCCGCCAGGTCACAGAAACCTGGTTTCTCACAGAAGAAGACAGAAAGCAGGAGGTGACGATGTCGATGGGCAGACGTATCCATTCGGTCGACCCGTCGGAGACCTTGGAGGGAATCGGCGCTGGCACTGAAACGGGCCGACCGTTGACCTGTACGGCCAGATCGGAAGGGTAGCTGTCGTCCTGCTCGTGTCTCGTGTTCAGCAAACAGAACCGAAGGTGCACTTGAACTTCGAACTCCGGAATCGAGGCCGTTTTATATGTCACCGACGAGCGAATGTCCGTCAAGTCCTCCGATCTGAACTGAAAATGAAGACTCACTTTCGGCCAGTCTGTGCTTCCGCTGGTCGCGAGGCGCGTTGGTAGCATAAGTTTCGCCAGGACTTCGTAGAAGGGGAGCCGCTTGAAACGCACACGCGGGTGCATCGAGCACGACCGCTTACCGGGCGTCTTGGGCGTGCCTCCGGGACTCATCGACAAACGTCGGCCGGGCGGCTTAGGCCGCACCATCGGTGTCGTCGTCTTCGTGACGAATCAACCGCGCAGTGGACTAAGCTTTCGTTCGATAGATCGTTTCGTTTGACAGATCGTGCCTGTCTTACACCGTTTTCCGGCGTTATAGTGTGAATGACGCGCTATCTTTCCCAACGATCGGAGCGGTGCGAGCAAGCAGTATTTTTGCTCACCCGCGCACCCGTTACGTCAGAATCCGTGAGCCTGCATGGACTGCCACCAGGTGCCACTAACGTCATGTTCTTCATAGCACATGTTCATAGTTCTTCAGAAGGCGCATTTTTGATTCCCAGAGCCCGTGGCGCTCGCGCATCACGACGTGCGATCGGCAATTGCACGCATATCAAGTGGCACATTTGTTTATTGTGCCTATGGCCCGCCCTTGCCTCCACCATTGCGACGTAAGTAAACTTCACCAATCATACGGCTCATCTTCAACTAGCTCATACATATAGCTTCGATCAGGCAAGAGCTCCAGGAACATATCTCTATAAGACCATTTACGCCAAAGATCAAACGTGCGAGTCGACGACAGCCTTCCCATGAATGGTTCGAACAATAGTGGCGATGGCTCGCTTCTTCCTGCCTTCTTGGAAAGCGCCCCGTCGCCTAAGGCCACGGCTGGAGTGGCGAGGTTAGACAGTAGCACTCACATTAATTCATCACTGGAGTGACTGCCGTGGGGAATTTTTTTCAATTAGAATTGCTCGTAGATTGCCCCCTCCTGCAAACACGACCATTGCGCTCTCCACCGAATCTGCGCCGGAACGCTGTAACGAGCGGACTCGAAGAAATACAAACTCTTGTGTCGTTACGCGTTGCCTCGAGCAAGAAGAGCCAGGCCTGTGGAGTAAGCTTCTCCAGACCTCATTCCTTTATAAAGCTTAGCTCCTTTTTTTATTATTGTTAATTATGTTCCTTTTCACGTCAGTCTGCTGACACGTCTCTTCATTTTGGCCGCAGTTGGTACGCGCCATCGTGCCAAGACGACAGCGATCAACTCGCACGAATGCAGGCGGCCCTTTGGTGCTAAGGCTCGAACACGCGAAATGCAATGTTTATACTCTCTCTCTCTCTCTCTCTCGTCAGCGAGAAGTACGTCCCGCCGCGAAACACGCAGCAAGACAGAGAGCGCGAGCGAAGCGCATTCTTGACCATATCTTCTTCGTCTGCTACTTTCTAACCTGTCCTCGTGCGCAGCCTCTTCAAGGTTCTTCAGACAGCGTGACAGCCACTTCGCTTTCCACTATCGCAGGAAAGAAAGAAGGATGGAAAGAAATAATCGAACGGAGATCAAAGGAAGACTTCGCTTTCGGCACCATACAGCCACGATACAGCGCTTCCCCCGTTGGCGGGACAGCGCCAATGCAGGACGAGTACTTCGCGTGCTCACGGGAAGGGACCCGCAAACGAGACGGTACGAGCGTATATGCGGGGTCTGCGCACACAGTATGCCTATACGTTTACACGAACGCGATGAAGTCGAGTCGAGTCGTCGGGCCGAAAGCCGGTCGTCGGGTTCAGGTAAAAAAGCTAGCAGGTGGCTCCGAGTAGAGCGTCGAGACGATTTTATGCGAAGCATACTAGCCGCACAACCACGCTGTTCCTTGCTGCGCCGCGCGCGGCCGCGTAGCTGGCGTAGCTACCATATGACGTCATAACAGCTGCAAAAGCGGAGGCTCAACTCGTGCGCTCGCTTGCGGCCGCGTAGCTACATAGCCGGGTCTCAGCTCGTGCGCTCGCCTGCATGAGTTGTTTCTTCGTCTAGCCGAACCAAATATAGCCAAGCAACAGCAGTTCACCAGGCTAAACAGTGGTTCAACAACTAAAATAAAGGCTAGTATGCTTCGCATCCTGGGCTTAACCTTAGCTGAGCCGCAGCCATTTTTTTTTAGGTCCACGCGCCTGCAACTGGTGGTTTTGAGTCGTCCAACCTGCTTGGCAAGATTCATGAAAAACACGGTCGGGTCGGATGAGTCACCTTGACTTCTGACTCGAACCGCGATCGCGTCGGGTTCGTGTAAACGGCCGAAAAGCAAACAGCTGTGTCTTCCGGACTGCAGACGACCGCCGCTGGAAAGCAGCGTGGCTTGGAAGCGCGTTCTGCCACGACTTTCTGGTCACGTGTGTGCGGTACACTGGAAGGTTGGCACACAGAAAAGGGGGTATACCAGCGCCCGTCCGGATCTAACGCCTTTTCCTTGTGTACGCGTCCTCTTGTGTTTCGCTGGTGCCCCCTCTTTTAAGCTTGTGAAGAACCTTATTTCGAAGGTGATCCAATGTTACTTGCGCAAGCACCGTTTCGATTCAGACCCACGACATCATGAGGTAACTGAACTGCTGTACGACAGTGTACCACCGACAGAAAACATGGACCCGACAGCACTTACTTAATCGCGCGAAGTGTCGTGATTACTGAGTGAATCAAAGCACCTATAGACCTTAAACAGTTCAGTAACAGTCAGCCGGCACAAATTCTCTCACTGGTATCCGCCTGCCGCGACATATGTTCACATGGTTAAAAAAAAGGAAAACGAGTGTAGGTATTCGAGTGGATATATCTTTTCGTATCCTTGAAAGATATAGACCTCCGGGAAAGAAAACGACTCCAAATTTTATTGCGCTTGTAAACCGTCCGCGTTTCTCCACCGTCCATTGCAACTCGCGTATTTCTCCTTCCAGAGACACAGCTAAAAGAGAGCCCGAGAGAGCCGGCTGCGATAGGGACCGGCTATCAACCAAAATTCGGCCACGCGCCTCTTCTACCCACTTACGCGAACCTACGGGAACAAACCTATACACTAGGAACTGCGTGCGGTATCGCCGGGGTATAGAGTTGCGAAAAGAAACAGGCTTGCTATCCTCTTCGGCGACACGCAGGAATTAGGGTTCACCGCATCGTTGATCTCCAGAGCATACACACAACAGCGTCGCTTCTTTTTCTTTTCTTCAATCTCGGTACCTCGTCCTCGTGGCCACTTTGGAAAGCCATACGAGCCGGCAAAACGGGCCCGAAATGGATCGCGTTTACTTGCCGCCGCTGCTGCTGCTACACGAGAGACGGCTATTAGGCGCACTACACGGGCTGTCCCGGCCTTGCCCACCCCCTGCTTTTATCTGCACTAACGCACGGCGAAGTCTCGACCCGTGCGTACCGCATACTAATCGCGCCGAGCGGGTCACGGCGGCCGCGCAACAACGTCGAAAACGAAGCGCCGCGTGCGGTATGCGCGCGCGCGGCCGCGTTGAAAGAAAACCGGAATCCGGAGCGCGTGCTGTTCGTAGCGCGCCGCGCAGCTCTCGGCTGCAGCGTTCGGACGTCGCGAGCTCGCTTGCTTGCGCGCGGGTGGAGCCGCCGACGACGGCCTGCGGTGCTTCGGCTTTGCATGCTGATTCGCGCCCCGCCAGACTGATGTGCTCGGGGCTCGCCGCGGCAGCCGTTCGACATAAATCATGGGCGCGGGCGCAGTATATGCTACGTGCTGGGCGAAGGCGAGGATAGGCTACACCAGCGCCTAGAGGAGGCACTGGCTACACTTCCGAGAGTTCCTGCTGTGGGAGACGAAGAGTGAGAGACGAGCGAGTAAGGACACGTGCGGCGTGCGCGGGAATCCTGCGCGCGAGGTCCGGGGTGCCCGAAGAGTGCGTTGCGCCCAGAGGCGTCGAAAGAGCGTGGCGGCGACGTGGAGGCAGAGTCGAGAGGGGAGCGGTCACTTGCCCCCGCCACTGAACTTCCTTATCCGCGGGGGCAGTCGTCGTCGTCATTGCTATATCACGAACCGAATCCCTCCGTACGTTAAAGGACGAAAATCTGTCGAGCAATCTCATACTATAGCGCTGTGCCGCGCGCACCTATATAGCCCGCCTTATCCAAGACGTTATATATTGTATTGTTACGGGTAGAGATGAAGATAAATGAAAATGTATTTGATATTTACAAGTTTCAGCACGACAATATTTTGCGCTCCTTATGGCTACCTGTTGCTTTCAGTTAGACGGTTTGTTGAAACGCAATTCTATATAACACGACACGTTCTTATTATTTCTGAAAGTGTTTAAACGCATGAAGGTCTCGTAATCTACTCATCGCGGTCGACAGTGTTTTCGTTTCACCCGCCGCGGTTGCTCAGTGGCTATGGTATTAGGCTGCTGAGCTCGAGGTCGCGGGATCGAATCCCGGCCACGGCGTGCCTCACAATCAGGAAGTGGTTTTGTCACGTAAAACCCCATAATTTTTTTTTCGTTTCCTTGATATAGGCATCCTGTAACTCTAAACGCATTACATCATGAGTATACCCATCATGATCAATCTCTCGATATACGACTCCCGCACAGGTGCGCTGACCTGCTCCAATCACGGGTGCAACGACAAAAATTGTAGTTGGCCCCGGAGCTAAAGTTTTCTCGTATAGTAATCCGAAGGACTTCGCTGCTTTAAGAACACGACACCCACTGCAGTACATTTTTTTTTTTTTAATGTCCTCACGCAGACGCCCGGATATTGCTCTTCGAAAAGACCCCGCTTCACAGCCGCTCGTGCTTCTCGCTTGGGAGATGCGTACGAAAGCTCTTACATCAGGCAGTTCAGGCGTACACGTTTGTCGCGCAGCAATTTCGCTCGCGCCAGTCTTCTGCTCCGGATTTTCACTTGTATTATTATTATTTTTTTCCTTTTTGACCGCGTCACCCACCTAACCTTGAACCTTCGAAAGTAGCTGTAGCTGGCAGAGGAACACTTCCTTCGGCACTGCAGTCGGGACCGCAGGGCGGTTTTTCAGGACGTCGGCCTCGATCCCGGGCGCGCAGGAAACGCCAGAACCACGGGTGACGCAGGCCAGACATTCATTCCCACGGTCTCGCGCTCCTTCATTTCCGCGCGTTTAATGACGCTCTCCGCTTTCATCGGAACGGCTGGAACACGTCGCGGAGCGTAATGCACTCGGGCCGCGAGCAGAGGCGGTCGCGGGTCGAGGGGACGCGCCGAGCAGGTCGTATCCGGCCCTCCGCCTACACATCGTTACGTACAAGTACGGGGCACCGCATGCGTGCACGAGCGTGAACTTACATATAGTATCAGTGTAGCCTGCTCGGGCTTGGCGAATGCGTGTACGCCCCCCTCCTTCTCCTATTTCTTTCTGGGAGCCTCTGAATATACATACATACGCCGAGGAAGAGCCTGCTTATTTATACAGCGGCGACAAGTCGGGCATCCCGAGAGTGACGGATGCCAGGTTCCGTTGCCAGTATACGAAGCCGCACGGGAATGCTAATACAAGCGCGATTGGGGCGCAGTAGTCGTGCAATGTCTGGTAAGTCTTCCTGGGAGTACTGCTGCCGTACGCAGAGTCTAAAGGGGCGCACATCGTGCACGGCCGGCAATGTAGCTTTAGGCGCGACTCCTGTATACAGCACTCGTGGCTCACCGAAGCCCGAGTCGAGTTTAAAACTGCCATTATTTTCGGTGCCTGTACCTTGTTAGATACGGACCATTTATTAGCGTCGGTCATGTTCTCCAAGCGCAACCACTCGCCGTCGCATTCCAATGCGCGACGACCATGCTACCGAGCCCGCCAGACAGGCTAGGCTGGCTGTCCCGCCCTCGTGTGTCGCGCGTGGAGCTTTTGTCCCCGCCCACCCCCACCACCCGTGTGACGCTTTCCGAAAGTGTACCTGGAGGCCGGCACGGTTCGAGGTAGTTGACCTTAGTCCCGAGGAAAGCTCCTTTACAGCACTGGAAGGTCGTTCAAAGCCGACCAGGCGAGGAGGCAACGTCGGATGGATGATCGTAGAATATATATGTATACAGCACAGGGAATGTCCCCATAGGCCGAACATGACGCCTTTTGCACGGACCCTACGATTGGCTAGACCCTGACAGATTGAACGGCTTATAAGCAGGTGGTGGTGGTGATGATGATGATGATGATGATGATGATGATGATGATGAAATTGGCAGGAAAAGGGGAGGGGAGTTAGGAGAAGTGTGGTCGGATTCTTATTCCATAATTCCGACCACCCTTCTCCTAACTCCCCTCCCCTTTTCCTGTCGATAAAACGCTTCCATCATCATCATCATCTGCTTATAACCCCTTCAGTCCGTCGGGGCAACGTCATTTCCAGCCATATAACCATAGGAAAGGGAGGCGCTCTTCTTGCCACTGGCTGCAGCGTACGATTTGCTGCCGGCCGTCGATGAACTTTCACTGCTATTTTATCTGTTTCTAATTCTGTACATATGTTAATAAACCTTCATTTCTTTAAATCCCCCTCAACGTCGGCCAATTCCCGCACTCAACGAGAAGATCAAACATAGGATATACATGTACTACTTTGTGTACAACACGTATTAGTGCCCCTATATTCGCTTGAGCGACACACCCCATACTTCTCGTAATGCTGTGATTTGTATATGCATTTGCGTCAACTGGGAAATTTTTTGTCTGTAACGACGCATGATCCCTGCGCCAAGGTAGCAACGTGGCATGGCTGTGAAGTCCATGTGCCGGTAATCAACGACCGAAGTGACAGAAACCTCGAAAATGTGCGTTCTTTGACGAAGGCGGGTGCACAGGCCTCGCCTATAGAACAAGCTGCTTCGGTCAAAGCGGGCAATGAACTCAAATGCCAAAAACTTGGCCAGACTTGTGGACATGCCACATACGGAGCTTTATCGGCATTCGTTGCTCAGGGACTGCCCTAAAACTGCCACAGAACGCAACGAGGTTTCACGTTGCCTGACACCAACCTCGCTAGACCAGTGGTCGACTTGGAGGGGCCGGCGGAGTATAGGAAAAAAGAAAGCGTTGAAAATCTGTGCTGAATTATGTTAAATGTAGCAGGGCTCGAAGCCCACATCTGACACAACCACAACGGAAGAGGAGCCCATTCAAGTCAGAACTGCTGTATACCATGAACCTAACCCGAACGCTATGTTTCTTTATTTATTTTGACTTCAATAAAAACGTTTGCAATGTGCCCCACCCGTCCCCTTCTTGCTCAAGGTAGAAAGGCGGTTTACCGGCGTATGACAAACGCCTCTCAGCGGTACTTGGGCGTGTTCCGCCGCGCCGCACTTCAGTAGAATTCATCGCAGTGCCGTTTTGGCCGTCGCCGAATTATACCATCCTTGACCCTATTGTGGACGCTGCCGGCGTACAACTTGACTCAGAAAAAATTTGAGCTGTGAAAGACTTCCCAGTGCCCAAGCCTGCCAAAGACGTTCGCAGCTTTGCGGGGCTCTGCTGGTATATTTTCACCGGTTACAAGACGCCCCTTTTCCCATGGGGTCCTGCACAAGCCGCGGCTTTCTCCAAGTTAAACACACTCCTCACGACACTTCCCATTTCGGCCCACTTCTGTACTCATCAGCTCGTACCGAAGTCCGCGCTGATTCGAGTGGTTACGGGAGAGGCGCTGTCTTGGCCCACCGTCAGCATGGAGCGAACTGCGGCATCGCTTATGCCAGCAGGCTGCTGTTTGCATCGGAGCGAAATTACTCAATTGCGCACTTAGGCCGTGACACCGACGTCGCCAGCATGATGTCGCCAAACTCCCCGATATATTTTCGAGGTATTCGGTCCTTCTTATGCATGGAAAGTCCACGAAAGCTGCCAGCATCAGTTTTCGTTCATTTTCGAATGAAATGTAGCTTTTGAATAATCAATGCATACGATCTCTACCAGACGCTGCCGCTGAAGTCGTGGAGAGCTACAATAGTGTCAGATATCGTAAGTATATCGTCGCAACCAGTCTTCGCTTTTACGTTGTCCGCTGGCATACGATGCCTCCGCTCACGGCAAATTTAATCCATCCGATATTGCAAGACTGGTGAAATATTTATTCAAAATTATTTTTCTATAGCCAAATTAGGGGCAAACGGTTGATTATTAGTGGACAAAACAAAAGCGAAAGATCGTTCGTTCTTGAAAATTCTCGCCGAAACATCAGCGCCGTACGTCATTGTCACGGATTTCAAAGAATACTGACTCCTTTAGAACTGAACGTGCTCTTTATTTACCGTTAGACTATCAACTATACCCGAGTAGCCACTGACAAAATCAATGACGTCACGACGAGCCGACGCGAGAACTTCAAAGCAATGTCGCCACCGGTCTTACGTTATTGCGTCTTTTCTTGCCTACCAAGCCTCCTATCGCGTTAAGAGAGGTCTACTGCAGAGGCCCGTAATATACTAATAAAGTTTAACTCAACATGTATCTTTAGTGTCCCTCCATAGCTTCGTCTTTTCCTTCATTTGATAACCAGAAGCTCACACTCCAGTCTCTCTTTGACGCCCTTGTATGAAGTTTCATTTGAATCAGTGACCCCAGCCAAGATCTCGAACCGCGCGGCTCCTTGGATGACTTTTCTGAATGGCATCTCTGGATTCATTGGATAATGAGCACTATATGCTCAACTTTTTGCCCCCATCGTGCACGCCATGCTCTCCAGTTCATACCATCATCATAGCCCTCGTCACACCTATACGGTCCCGCTACCCCTCCATCCTGTGCAGAATAGCAGTTCAGGCCAATCTCTCCGACTTCCTTCAAGCAAATCCTCTCTCTTTCTCTCGATAAACTGATCCAGAAACAAGGTCAACCACGAGGCGAGTCCGCGCTGACATAAGCGGGCGCTGCTGCTATAGATACGCGACCGAGAGATTGAGAGGAGGCTAATTAACGACGCTGGATATACTGGCGATCGCGCGAGCACGCCCTTGCGCGGCAAAGCAACATCGGACAGGGAGAAAATAACGACGAGGAGGCAACGGGCCCGTGTGGCGCGCAGTGGGCTTCCATTGTGCTCCCGGACGCTTATCGCAAGCGTCTGGTTCCGCCGGCTGACTCCCGAACTGCGCGACAGCCATGTATGTAGTATACAGCAGGCGCTGGCTTCAGCGCTGTACACAGACGCGCGGGCCCCGGGTTCCCCCCTGCCATTCCTAGCCTCGGCGTCCGAGCGCTGTCGCGAACCGCCGCCTCGGGATGATCGATCACGAGGTAAATGCACCGCGAGCGACGAAGGGGAAAGTAAAAGAAAGAAACCCGGTACGGGAGTAAGAAGAAGAAAAGGAAAAAGAAAAGCGGGTAGACAGAGACGTCGAGATGAAGGGCACATGTACGGCCCTCGGAAGTCGCGCTGGCAGTAATAGATAGGGGGACCTGTGAAGTCCTTCGGAAGCAAGGAGAGATATCCCTTCCTTTTTTCCGTTTCCTTTTCTTTTTTCCTGCTTCCGCGAAAAGGCTGCCTGGACCTATGTGGACGCGCAGGCAAGCGAGAGCTGTAACACTTCCGAGAAGCAACAAAGAAAAAACATTCTATGTCAATTGAGTTCAATGAGAGAAAAAAAGAAAAGAAATAACAATGGAAATTTAATGACAGTGGATTTTTTTTTTATGCGTGATGTTATGCTGATGCATGTTGTTATTTCTCCACGGCCACAGCGTTCGCTCAGTGGCTTGGACGTTCCACTGCTGAGGTCGTTGGTTCGACTCCCAGGCGCGGAGGCGGCATTTCGAAGGGGGCGGAATGCAAAGAAGCTCGTGTGCCGACATTTAGGCACGCCGTGAAGAACCTCAGGTGGGCAAAATAATATTCCACTACGGTGTGCCTCGGAGCCCCAGTGTTGTTTTTGGGACGCAAGACCCTAACCGATCAATCATTATTGCCTTTTATATTTTTGTTCAAATGACGTACTCGCACAATGAACTGAAACTTTGGCAAAGAAAGAAACAAGCCGAAACTACACGGCATGCAGGTTCATTAATTTGTTTCATTTTTTTTGTCATCTATTTCTTTTCTACTTTGATCCGTAAGGAGTAAACTTGACTTCAGTCACTGTTTTCTTATTTTTTTATGTTTCTGCGCGTTCGAACATTAATGCGTAGTGGTTTAGGCACATATTGCGAAGACAACGCAGTCAGATGAATCATGGAGTCAGTCGTTCGATTTTCAAACCAACTATTATATGAGAATGAGCGCGAAATGTGATAGAATTACCTGTTTACCTGTTCACCGCACCGGTGTCCGCGCCTAAAATCTGCTGTTTAGTGACAGCTATAATTCTGTTCGGCACAGCGCGTCCGAGCGATTGACATGACAAGCACGGCACATGAACTATGAACGGTGTTCTCCGCAAACACAACGAATAAGCGCGCGCACCTTGTTTTTACGGGAACGTAAATGTAAATGCGTACATGTAAGGCGAAAATAAGAAACTCTTTTCAAATAGAGTGTCTTAGATTGCGCATAATCGTCTTGTAGTGTGGTGTAGCTAACGCTACAGAAGCACGGTACAGTTTACAGCTTCACCTGTCAAGCATTCGGCAAGCACGTACTGCCGCGGGATCGATCTAGCGGCAGTGAGAGCCGCTCCCATTCAAACAATGAAACAAGAGACAGCGCACACTGACCAAAATAATCGAGTAACGTATCATTTTATTGCGTAATTAAAGCGCTAACGCAACGCTGAGGTGCGCAAAGCAACGTACGCGACCACCGGCGCGTAACAACGCACGTTTCCTCATTCTCTCCTCCGGACTGAAAGGATGCTCCTCCGGATGAGTCAGTCGAGGAGAAGCGGTACAGATACCGCTATCCCTCTAACGGCGGTACACAAAGTGGTCTCTTTAACGTAAACAACTGTACGTATGCTGATGGATCGAGAATTATGGGCGTGGAGATGCTAACCGCAATGAAATCAGCCGACAGATGACGGTAACTAAGCCTATTTTAAGAGCACGGACGAGCAGTAGAGTGCCGCTCGCCTATCGAAGCGAAGTCCCGCACCCGTTTGTTTACACTGTCCACGACAGTTTTTTCACGTGCTCGTTTAAAAAGCAGACGACAGTGGAGGGGGGCATTTTTTGCAACCTCCAAGAACTGACCTTTGACGGTGCTGAAGACGCCGATGAGCACGTAGGACACGGCGAGCGCGAACCATCGTAAACCACGTTGCTTCCGATGCTGCCCAGCCATCGCGTTATGCCCCGCACAGGATCAGATCCGAGAAAACACTCATAGGAGATGCCCAGCTCTCCTCGAAGCCACGGAGTCTGCGAAGCGAACCTTGCTGCCGCGCACTGTCAGACGACGGCGATCCTCTTCGGCGGCATCACATCGTCGCTAGGCGAGGCGTGCGTTTGACAAGCCGTACACCACAGACCCAAACAACTCTCCCGAGCACTCTCTCCGGCCGAATATGGTGGGTCCATGTTGAATTTTTACAGCGCTGTTATGGCAACCGAGTTGGGGACGCCTTCGCTCTTGCGGACCAATAGGAAAAAGAGGCCGTACATGTCGCGCCGCTAGCGTCCTTATTCAAAACTAAACATGGCTTTCGGTTTCGGTATGCCAGTTCCTGTTTCGATTTCGAAGTTCGCGTTGACCTGCACTGCACATGAGATTCTTACCTCCATTTGCACGCATGCTTTCGGTAATTTTCGAATTTAGCCGTACTACATTCTACGGAAGCTAAATGGCAGCTGATCGCATTTGTTGGTTTCATAACACCGATCAGGTGATAATTCATTCAGCGTCACATGTATAACATTCACATATGAGCCACATGGCTGTACGTGTTCTGATTGAAATTCACAATGAAAATCACGTTGAAAGAGCATGCTGCTTGTGAGGGACCTAAACTAGAATATTAAGCTACCATACGATTGACGTTATCAAATAGCAGGTAGGTTGCTTTTACCAAGACACATATGCTAGGAACACTCTTTGCCACCGAACGAATGCCGAGAGTTCCGCTATCGTAGGTTCAGCGTTAGCACGGAGATATAAGGGTAAACCTTGATTTAACGGAGTCATTATTCTGCTAAATCGAGAACTTTCTTAAATCGTAAACACTTGTATGACCCGTGTGAATAATGTGCCTATCCAAAAACGAAAAAAGATGACAACTTTTGCCTGCGTATGCGCGCCTAAAGCGCCATTTACGATCACTGCTCTATGACTGCAGGTTAATGGTAATGCTTTCGATCATGTGCGGCTGTTTGCTTTTCGCGGCGCAACTACTCTACCGGGTTTATAGTGAGATAAGTTGTCCATTTCTCCATAAAGACTAAATTAGAGGCCTGCGTGAAGAATACGCATGCATACCAAAATGCAATAACATTACTTCAAGTTAATGCCGAAAAGAAGAAGGCAAATCCTACTGAAATAATCCACGCAATCGGCTATACTGGGTGAGCTTACAGAGAACATTACAAGAAGCGTGCGGCGAAATCGAAACTATAATGCCATGGCCACTGCCACTGTAGCTCAGCGGACGAGAACGTCCGATGTATAAAGAAGCTGTGGATGTGTTCAGCACCTCCACCAAATATGTTACGTGCCATGATGCAGACTAGAAGCTATATACAAGTATATTTTTAAAAAATGAATACGCTGCACAATTGGCCAGAAGGCAACAGTCCGCACATAGCCTCTAATCGTCAACGTTTTCACACCACTGGCTTCTTCGTATCGTAAATACTGGTTCGTAGCAATATATTCAGAGGACATAACTAAGATACAGCTGTAAAAATTTACGGGACGCTCGACTCATGCTCGTCTTCCCCGATTGACACATGCCCGATACGTACGGTATTGGCCTCGAGCTCCACCACTGGAAAAGCTGGCGCCACCGTCGGCGTGACGTCTATGGTGGCGTGCTATTACGGATCACGTGGACATAGCGGCCACGTCGGCTGCTTCGGGAGCGCCGAAGCGAGCTGAAAACGAGAGTTGAAATTCCCTCGTACGCTGCGGTCCTCATTTAGTGGCGAGATTTTCCCGCTTCGAGTGTTTCCTCTACAACGCTTGAAAGCACTACAATAGGTAGTGGTTGCTTTTGAAGGCGCGCAACATGGTAGGCTACTGCTCGGTGCCGCAGTGCCGGACGTAGGCATCGGAGCCCGGTGTCAGCCTTATTCACACGTAGCGGCAGGACAAGAAGCTGCGTCAAGCTTGGCTCGCGAAACATAAAACCGACAAACAGTCATCGGCTACAACTCGGGTATGCAGCAAGCACATGCGCAAGGAATATTCCTGCTACGGCGCCGGGTCTGCGATGTTCGGTATAGGAGTTGAGGAGGACGTCGGGATGAAAAACTTGGGAGGTTTATTTACATTATGTACAGTGAGAGTCAATCAACAGTCTTAAAGTCATTACGGGCCGGCAGCAACTCGGACGCTGCGGCCCGTGGCAAGAAGCTCGAAAGAGATGAATCAAGGAATGCTCTAGGAATGCTCTACTGCTGCTCCCGGTCTCCGTCTTTTAAGCCCTTCGGTGTCTCGAAGACACGTCACGTTCGGCCAATGGGAGAGCCCGCTCGGGTGTCGTCATTTTCGGCCAATGGTAGGCGCCCGTGCGATGGTGTCCCACCCGGCGGAGAGGGTCGCTGCTTGGTCCCCAATTGTCCGAGGGCTTACTTCTCCCGGCGGTCTTGCCTTGCTGACTTGCAATGCGCCGTCACAATAGGCGGATGGGGGCGACGCTGCCAGGTTTTCACGGTGCATTACAGCGTCTTGCTTCGGGACCCACTTTACCCGCAACAGTGCCAGGCTCTCGCTTCACTTTCGAAAAGAGTCAAGCAGTGAATAGCTGCACCTGCGGCACACGAATGAAGTGGGGGCCGCCAACTTGTTTGCACGTGCCGCGCCTCAGGAATGTGCTATCCGTGCTTCTGCGCTCCTTAATTAGATGTGGTGCGATTCGATGTGGTCTGGTGAACTCGAAGTAGGCTCAGGAAACGGTCCCGAATCTAACATCGGAAAACGCGCACTGAGACGCTCGCCCGAGTCCGCTGCCCGACTGATGTCATGACGGTTTGGTCTATGAACTTGTCGATGCTATAGATACTGGCAAGTTTACTGGAGTGGAAAGGGAGCGGTAAGAAGCACATTAAAAAGAAAGCATAGCATATGGTCATGTTTGTGTTATGAATTAATACACTGGATTACAAAAAAGAAGCAGCGGGAATTGGAATTCGCACACTGAGAATACCGATAAGCATACAGTGCGACGCAACTTGGGAAATAATATTGAAACGTCCAAGAATTTAGAAAAAAAAAAAGATTGAATCGTCGCGACGGCACATCACACTCCCCGTAGGCGTCGAAGTCCTTACAATGAAATTATTTTTTAACAGCTCTGATAGCGCCCACGCAACAATGGTTGTTTGTATACTCTCAAATGCTCATATTCTGCGGCTTAAAGCTCATGACACGATGCGAAAACGCGCACGCTGCGAAAGCGAAACAGTGCGCGGACAAGCATATGCAGACGCGCAGTCGGTCGCTGCGAATCTGTGCGATCGCTGCATTGAGGCTTCATTCTATTACGCTCCATTTAGTTATACAAAAACTATAACAGCATATTTCACATAGTTTGCTCTCAGCGTTTAACTACCTTTCACGCAAGATGCCGGTTCGGGAGACATCTCGGCGACCGCGCGCAGTGGCGTTCACTGTACGTATTCGGTAAAGAGATAGCGTCTGTAAATGATTCTGTGCTTTCAGTTTGCCCAAGATTATTATTTAGACAGTAAAAAACTTCTCTCGTTTCGAAAGTACTTACAGAAATATCCGGGAGAGCTCGCGTGTGGCGTTTTCAGTGAGCGCTGACAGCAAAACCTATGAGGAGCGCGCCGCGTGATCCCTCGTACTACGCCAGCGAGGCGCTTCCGATAGATGGCGACTCCGTAACTCCTCGCCGCCAATAGTGTCGTAGTTACGCAAGTTAGTTCCTTATTCTATGGTTACGCAGCTATTACGAGAGATGGCGCCAGCGTTCAAGTGCAAGCGCCACCTGACGGCGTGGAAGCACGGGTGCAACAATTACCTTGCTTTCTTTTGTTTGGTTGCGGGACACCGGTGCTCTCGTCGATTTTCTTAGCGGGACGCTTTAAGGAAACGCTTCCTTTTTGGCTTTGGAGCACAGCAGAAGCTATGGGCGAACATTCGCTCGCTATCCTCGCCTGGCGAGTTGAACTTCCTTGATTCTTTAGTGTTTCTTTAAAGAACTACTTCCCTGTACATTACATAAATCAGCCGGCTGGCATTCTTGCCCGGAGGAAGGAGCATTGCACAATGCGATTGAAGCGAAACCCGTCGGCCCAACCCGTGATAGCACATCAAAGTGCGCTTTTGGTTTTAGTGTTCCCACTTTGCCGGCAGAACCACGGTATACACAGAACAAGGCGTGCACCGAATAAA
The DNA here is from genome assembly GCF_038994185.2 of Dermacentor albipictus. Classification (NCBI taxonomy): domain Eukaryota; kingdom Metazoa; phylum Arthropoda; class Arachnida; order Ixodida; family Ixodidae; genus Dermacentor; species Dermacentor albipictus. The sequence continues at coordinate 82,733,303 of NC_091824.1, read as the reverse complement.
AACTACTGGCACAGCTAGTGGGAACCAAACGTCTCGGCAAATCTTGATTCTTGCTCCGTGATCTCAACGCACGTGTTGGGCCACCACTGAGCAAAGGGTCTGGTCTGGCAAAGGGTGGGTAATGCTCTCTCCTAACTTTTTCCTTCCTCCATGCATTCTTCTATAAAAGGAAGAAATGCCTTTTTTGTGTTTGCAATATGGTGTTTTGTCCTTTGTCACCAATAGCATTTGAGGCCTCACAAAATGTAATGATGCATCTTTGCCAGATAGAAACAATTATCCATGACTTTCGGTGTTCGAGTTCGCAACTTCCCTGATGGGGGTTGGTCGCACCGAATGGAATTCTGGACAGTGCGTGTTGCCTCCCCATCCAGTATACATAGGCGCCCATGCCCATGCATTCCATGACATGATAAATGTGCTCCAGGGACTCGAATCAGTGATTCGGCTTTCCATTCATTTAAGTTTTCATGATTAGCATTGCCACCAAGCAGTGCCACTATTATAACAGAAGTTGGCCACTCGGTGCAATGGCTGATAACAACATAAAATAAAATTTAGTAAAGCAATGAATGGGGCTAGTAGGTGGACGTTCACGATTGTATTGCGCTTAGTGTTACAGCGACGGAACTAATGGATGAACGTAAGGAACAAAACGTGGACGTACATCATGTACGTCCATGTTTTGTTCCTTATGTTCGTCCATTAGTTTCGTCAATGTAACACTGAGCGCAATACAATCATAAGTTAAAAATCATTAAAAGATAGCATAAAGCATCATATGTCAAGAATCACAGCCAAAATAATAATAAAATGACAAAAATGGTGGCAAGCCTGCAAGACCTGCTGAAAGCAGCAAGACAGTCACATGTTGCCATCACTGGAGGTGCTAGAAAAGGATGCCACAATTCTGAGACATGAAAATTTTGTTCACCGTACTTTGCACCCTAGACTACACTTTGAATCTCCCACGGACACTGTTTTCCATGTTTCTTTCGCTAACCTTAATTTTATAAGTATGCAACATTGCAGCATTATCAGAGTCTAAAAATCAATCCCTTAGAAAATGTAAAGTTTTTAAGACCATGGCAGATGGTACTCATGAACTATGCATCCAGCATCTCATTGTTGGAATGTCACCTGCTTCACGTGTGACAGACTAAATTTGCATCTCTGGTGGCACTGTTCACTGTGCCATCTTGAACGTGCACAGTGCCTATACTTGTTTATGTTTCGTGCTTTGATCGCAACCAATAAATTCAAGGCAGACAGCCTTCAATAATAACTGAGGCTACCGGTGTGAAAAGCTTTATCTCTAAAAGTCAAGATGGGAACACAACAATATGCCCTATTGACATAACGAATAACAACAGAGAACTAGACACTTTATTTCGTACTTTATTTTTTATTGGCTGTCCGATTTTGGCAGCCTATAGTGCCCACCGGAATAGAGCAGCTTCTGTTTGGAGACTTGGCCATCAAGAAAATGTCGCAGCTCTTGTGCAGTCAGCTCCGCTGTTGAGGGAGTCTGCATGGCAAACATCTTGAGCATTGTGTGAATGCGTTCCAACGTCAGTGCTTCCAGGTTTGTCAGCATGCCTACTATGTAGGACCAGTAGATCTGTAGAAACATAAATAGTGAATTAATGGTCTCTCGTGACGCAGAACCCAACAGCATGGATCGTAACATAGGATCCATATGAATCTCAAGACAATTTTTTTTTGCAATGGTCAGTGACCTTCTTCATTAGTAACAATGATTTTACCTAATCAGATGATATTCTGTTGAACTCCCACTTGAGCACAAGAAGCAAGGTTTTCAACAGGAAATGAGGGAACAACTTTCAAGGCCTTGCCAAAGCACTTTTAAAGGGTCCCTCAGCAATTATACCGCAATGATTTTTCTAACTGGTGCATCAAAAGCAGACATACAAATATTTGAAGTGTTGCAAACCCTTCATTTCAGGAGGCGAGCTTCACTGCAAGATATACACACTCTCTGCTTGCCCAGTCTAGCCTCTGCAAGCAAAATTCCTTCCCTGTATTCACCTACATCGGAGCCGGAGGATCAAGTCATGTATATGTCATGGGCCTTGCCGTCTTCTTCTCGTTCTTCTTTTTTTGCTACTGTGTTCTTGCTGCACGGCACACTTCTGTGATGGTCTTGCGCACGAGCAGTTGCACTTGGCTTGTTTCGCCCTGTGCACGATTTTGTGCACTGTGAATGAGAATACCTGCGTTGACGCCTGGCTGCGTCAGCACTACACTAAAGTGGATCCCTCAGTGAGCGCGCATTTGGAGATGATTTCATTCTATGCATGTGCAACCGCACGTCATGGGAACCAGCAGAGAAAACAGAACTATGTCTTTGCTACAGCACAGAGTAGGACAAAGACTCGCAGACATTCAGTTTGTAGGATTTATTATTTCTCTAAACTTTAGTCGTATAGTGAAGTAACAGATCAAACAACCCAACCGCTATAGCCTTGAATGATTCTCAAAGTCACGTGTAAAGGTGAGTGACGTTTCAGCAAAGCAAACTGCATAGGCACAATTGTGCGTCTGACCTCGACTCTCCGGCTGAGTGCGGGGATCCCTCAAGAAGCGCCCAAGGTGTTCGGTTTGAAATTTCAGCTGCTTTCACAGTGCTCAGCCGTGTAATACTTTGCAGACATGATCGTGAGCCTGCATTGTATACACTGCACTTGTCTGTTAAAAATGGCCAAACCTGGTAAGGGGCCTTTTAAGGACTAATCCAACATTATTTTTGACAGGTTGAAAACAAAATAATGTTATCAACAAGCAAACTTTTTTTAAATGCATACAAATGAAAAAAAGAAATTCATAAAGGCTTGCCAAGCCAGCCACCACAAAGCGTCTAACTGGTCTGAACTGAACTGATTTTTATATTGAGCCCTACGTGAATATCAGTATGAGCCGGTTTAGCAAAATTATACAAACATTTTTTTCATGTGAAAATAAAAAAAATAAAATAAAAGATGCTTTGCACACGTAGCCTACCACAGCATAAAATCAAATTTCTGCAATGCCTTTAAAACATGAACAATTTTTCAGAGCCTGCAGCAACGTGGGCCTGCAAAATTACTAAGTTATTGTATATGTGTGTGATTCTGTGAATTATGCCTTAATTAAGGCATAATTCACACAACTATCACATAACTATCAGTGTAAGCACATAATTGGTTAAGACCCAGAAGGCTTGCCGTCTCGCTAGGAACTCACAGATGCTGCTAAAATGACTGAAAGAAATGAAATTAAACAACTTTTCATAGTACATGCTCAGAATTTGGAGTAATTTGGGTTCCTCATACTGTATTCAGGAGTACCTGTTCACAAAATGTCTCTTATGAAACAGAATTTCTCTATTGGCCAGTGTCCAGGCGTCTGCCACTCACAAACATGACAGGTGTGATAACAAAATGATCACTGTGGCGACAGCTAATCATGGACAGTATTTATGAACAACTTTTGCAAGCATGGGCTCATGTCCCTCGCCAAGCGCGCATTAAAAAAGGGGGGGAAAGAAAGAAGAAGAAGAAGAGGAAAAACAAGTTTTGTTTGCAGCTTTTTTTTTTTTTCAGGCAGGGGCAACTACGACACATTACCACACTATGTCTGCACTGCTTTTCCCATACCATTGGTATTATCATGCAGTGAAGGAGTGACCCTACCTGGAGGTCGCTCTCCTTCTGGTCTTGAGTGGATGCCATGGCTGAAGGAGTCTCCTCTTCATCCTCATCCAACTCCAACGGCTGGGGTGGGATGCTGCCACTCCCCGTCGAGCCTCCATGGCTTCCCAGAGTGAACATGCCAGGCGACTCCTCCCACAGGATTCCCTGCCCCTGCCACAGGGCCAGTTTGCGGCGCACGAGTGTTGATGATGCCTGAGTCACAGCGCTCAGCTCGTCCAACGTCCACCGTGCTGCAAGCCAAGCAATGCATTTCACAAGGATGGAGCTGCCGCAGGAAAGCAACGCTATCTAATTGTATGTTTAACAAGTCCTGCCGCACCCCGACTCTGACTCCAACAACACAGAGCCTGCACAAAAGAAAGCATGCTCAAGCTAAACATTCAGCCACTAAGAGGCCGGAATTGGGAACATGTCAGTGCTCCTTCTGTTCTAAACAAACATGGTAGACAACCATGGCATTTGCATGGCCCTACAGTGCTCGTTGTGGTCTGCAGCAGGTGCTGTGCCAATGATGAAAGCTGCAGCAGACATGTGACCGGGACTCCAGCTGATTAACAAAGGGAAAATGAGACATCTATCCAATTAATTAATTACTTCTCTCCACCTTGCGGGTTTCCACAGAACTATTACGTCAAACTCCAGCTGATGTCGCTCACACTCCCAGGATGAAGGTAAAAGCACTTCTGACCACTCTGAGTTAAACCAGTGCTCTAAGTGAACCAAACGAATGTGTTCTGAGTGCCCAGTACTGAGCAATAGGATATCAAGCATGTCATGAGGGAACATTACTGCACTCGAAACTGACGAGTCAAGCATACCAAAAGAGAGTGCAAAAAGAAAAAGAGACCGGAAAAGTGATAAATTTGTTTCAAATAAACATGTCATACATGACAAATCTTCAAAGAAGACACTTGCATTTGGCAACAGAACGTAGTATTACCGTATTTCTCCACATATAACCCAAATCCCCAATTACAACATCACAGAAAGAAAGAAAGAAAGAAAGAAAGAAAGAAAGAAAGAAAGAAAGAAAGAAAGAAAGAAAGAAAGAAAGAAAGAAAAACATATGTGTGTAGAACCCACAGAAATAGCCATACACAACACTGCTCAAATCCTTGCAAAAACAGTCAACATTCGCATATGCATGACTCATCCGTGTTGTATCTTTGGCCAATGGCTGTTTCCTCACTCTACGGTGATACTGATAATCTTCAGCTTCTGCTGCACTGTAAAGATGTATTCACACGGGTGAGCAAATTGTGATTTCAGCTTGCAGATTGCATATCACATGACCATACGTCACCTGTTCCCACGGCATTCCCTTTGTCCATGCAAAGTGCTTTGTGATACAGTGAGGAGCCAAGTCACCATTAAAATTGTCAGCTCCATCACGTTTGCTCCATTTCCATCACCCATGCAAAGGCTAGTCCGTCCGCGCTTTCACCTTTCGTCTTGTGAATGCGAGGTGCGAAGTGGTCCGATTTACATCACACGTCACGTGACTGATTTGTCCGCGATCATGTCCGTTGTGTGAGCCCAGCTTAAAAAATGGTTGTTGTGCGCACATAATTGTGATCCAAGTTCCAGTTTGCTGGTGCCGCCGTGCACTATTCGCTAGCTACTAAACAAAATATGGCAACTGGTAAAGAGGAGGTGAATGGGCAACTGTGGAGGAGGGGTCATACAATGTAGACCGGGTGAGATGGGCCTTCACCGCAAGAATCAAGAGACAGCTACGAAGGCGGGCATCGTGACAATGAAAAAAAAAAAAAAAGACAAGAATGTATTCACTTCATTGGCACATGGTTGTGACTTTATCCGAGTCTCGAGCAGTTCTGCCAAACAGGGGGGCCAGGGCGGCCTTGAATGATCCCTCGTGGTCTTGTGTTAGTCGATGTCTCAACGGGAAACTTAGGCATTGACACTTCCACAAGTTGCCCTTGTCAGGTTGTGAAGTCAACCACCTCTTCCCCTTTGTGTCTTCTTTGGGTCCTCCCCTTCGTGTCTGCTCAGGGCGTAGAGGGGTGACACCTTTTTGGAATAGAGAGCAATTATCTCAACATAGGAAAGCATGCTGGAATGTTTCCTACACTCGAGAGGTCGAAGTCCAGGCCAAGCATAACAGCCTTTTCGGGGATGAGGGAAATAATCTTAACATGGAAAAGTACGCTGGAATGTTTCCCACACTTGAGAGGCCGATCATAACAGGGGAGAAGGGAGCTGCAATACACAGGAAGACGGAGACGGTGGGGTTCCCTAGGAGATCAACGACTTTGAATGGCAAAAAGCCTTGCCTTGAGGTGTGGCTTCACGGTAGCATGGCGCGCACTGCCGTGAAGCCACACCTCCTCGCAGAATTTGCATGCCCCAACATTTCTGTTAAATTTAAAACATATTTAGTGCGGGTTACATGTGCAAAAATACGGTACATGCTTACTTGGAAGCAAACAGTATATAGGACAGCAGTGCCTATAGCTGCTTGCTCTTTGAGGGGCAGTGAAAAGCTGTCAAACATGCTGAGGTGGGAGGGAGTGAAACATCACAGATGCATCAGTACAAGCATTGCTACTACCAGTTAGTTCAATCTTCATATCTTTTGTTATTAAGAAAAGGAAAAGAAGGAAAGAAACCTTAGTACAAACATAGCTGCATTGTAGAAAACCTATGAGCAGCAAAACCAATTGCATGTAAATTGATAATGCTCAATCTGTACCACAAACATGACAAGAGGAGGAGGACAGCACTGGTGACAATAATTTGCCAAAAGGCTTCTTTATGTTCTTGCCACAGGATTCAATATCAGTGGTGGGAGAGAGAGAGAGAGGGCTCTTTATTAGAAAAACAGAGAATTTTGCCGGCGCGTATATAACCGCTGGCATGCTACTCTGTATAGGGATGGGGAATGGGATTAAAAGATTTCAGATAAGAGTGGGAGAAAAAAAAGGATAAAAATAAATATGAAATGTCCGATTGGACCTGATACTAATTTTACAGGTGACATGGCGGGTAAATTTAGGCTTTTGTATAGGAAGGATGCAATTCTTAAAGCTTTCCTATTTGACCAATTTCTGTCAGGTATTTGAACAATAAATCCAAAACCCGTCGCTGTTTCGAAGGGCCGGGCATTGGACCTAAGATGGTCGGTAACGTTAACGGTTCGGGGCAAATCATGTCCATTTGGTGCTCAAAAAATTGTCTCTCGTCGTGGTATGCGGGGCATTCTAGTAATACGTGCTCAATTGTCTCTAAGTTGCGACAGTTATGACAGTATGGGCTAGTGGTAAGTCCTATGCGGTACAGATAATTGTTCGTGTATGCCACGTTCAGTCGAAGACGATGGTACAATGTCTCTAAGTGTCGAGGAAGTGGTCGTGGAATTTTCGGTCTCATTTCTGGGTCAATGTAACGTAGGAAGTTGTCTTGGTGAAGCGGCAGATTCAAGATGCGGTCTTTTTCTTGATAGGCATATTTTTTTGCCATGGTTGAAGCGTCGGCTTTTGTAAAATATGTTCTTCTGAATTTGCGGTATTGGAGTCCATTTCTGGCAGCTTCGTCCGCTCTTTCATTTCCCGAAATGCCGGCATGGCCAGGTATCCACTGGAACTTTATGCAATGCCCAGCAATCTTAGCCCTGTGGTGAAGATAAGCAATGTCAAATGCTGCTGGTTGATTATTGCAACGCTTGTGCCTGTTCCATATACTTTGTAGGGCTGCTTTTGAGTCTGTGAATATCACCCATGTCTTTGTCGGCTGCTGTCGAAGTATATACACAAGGGCCTCCTTAATGCCATAGAGCTCCGCTGAAGTAGATGATGTCGCTCGCTCAAGACGAAACGAGAATCGTTGTCCTGTAGAGGGAACAAAAAGTCCGCATGATGAACGATGTGGAGTTGTAGAGCCATCTGTGAAAATGTGCGTTGCGGCTGCGTATTCTTTGTGCATATATTCTAAAGCTATCTGATAAGTCGCTGCTTGCGGCATTTTCTTTTTCGAACTGATTCCAGGTATGTACGGTACGATTTCCAGTGGGGACAGTGTCCATGGTGGAATGTTTCGCGGCATAATTCGTGAGGCCTGAGCAGGAATCGAAATAGATATGCTTCCGACGGCCTGCCCAAAGCTGGATGTAGCACGGGTTCTGGAAATATCCTTTAAAAAGTGATTCTTCGTATGAATGATGTGGCGGAGGTGTATCCGAAGTGTCTCCTGCGAACATAGCACTTCCAGAGGCAGGCATCCGGCTTCTGCTACAGTCCCTGAGCGGGACGACCCCTTCGGAAGGCCAAGACATACGCGAAGGCAGTTGTTTCGTGCTGCCTCGAGTTTTCTCTTGCTTGTGGGAGACACTTTGTGCAGGATCGGGAGGTAATATCGTAGTGTTCCGTCGACGTAGGCCTTATGGAGGAGCACCATTGATCGACAGTTGCTGCCCCACTGTGATCCGGCTAAAAATCGGAATACGTGCGACGCCGAGGAAATCTTCTCACTCAGTTTTTTCACTTGGGGCGACCATGTGAGGTTCCTATCGATCGTCACTCCGAGAAACCTTTGCGTCTTGACGTATGGAAGGGCGCGACCACCCAACACTAGTGGGTATTTTTCCATACGCCTCCGCGTGAAAGCCATGGCAACGCTTTTGTCGGGGGACAATTTCAGACCCCTTGGATTTAGGTAGGCCGATATATTTGCTAGCGCTCTCTGGAGGCGTTGTTGGGTGGTACTGCGGGAACGCGCCGCACTCCAAATGCAGATGCAGTGGTGGGTCTACACATACATTGTTAGCGATATGCTTCTGATGTGCCACCATCTGTCCTTGCGCAACATGCTTTTTATATCGGGACACCCTGGCTATACAGGGTGTCCCACTTTGCAGTACTTAAAATGCAAACTACATAATAAAAGATAATAAAAGACATAATAAAAGAAAGTACAGGTGTCAATCCCTATTTTCATTCCTATCCACTGACTGCTTTGCTGTCATGAACGTGGCTTCAGGCACTTCCATGCAGTTTGCCCTCAAGCTGTTTCAAGCCATCAGTTGAAATGTCTGAGAGACTCCCAACAAATTGTTGGAAGTAAATTTGTGAAGTTCTGAATCAGTGGCCCGAAATGTCACTGATGATTGTTCCAAGGTGCTGACTGATGCACATAGGACAATCACGTGCAAGTGTCTGCAATGCATTTTATGTAGCAGAATGATGAAGAGAAGATTTCTGAGACCGCAAGGCCTGCAGCCCACCCCAGAAATCCCAGATACTAATTTCATTATTGTTGCATGTTTGGACAATGCAAAGATGCTTTGAGGGGCTAAAGATTTGAAAGCAATTCTCACGCTTCTCCTGGAAGTGGTAGATGAGTGTGGCATGCATGGGCGACACAGTGAGCTGCAGGGTGCGAGTGCCAGTGTCGATTTCGAGGACGACCTGACCCAGGTTTGGGCGCCACTGCAAGGTACGGTTGCCCTTGATTGTCTCAAAGGCACGAGTGTAGCGGTCAAGTGATGCCTGCACAGGTGGTGGCAGCACCAGCTTCTCATCCTTGAAAGTTGGCCAGAATTGGGCTGAGACCACGATGGCGGACACGTCGACCTCCTGTAGCAGGGACAGGGAAGATGCATTAGATCTGCACAGTTGTCAAATAACGAAATGTGTGTAAAGTGTGGTGAAATGTTGCTGCACTGACATGACCTAGGTGACAGTAAAAATCTCAAAGCAAAGTCATGCTGCTTTATGACAATCGCATTTATAACCAATGGCTGGTTACTACAGACAATGAAAGACAGTCACTGAAACTAGCATCAATGGCACTCCTCAAATGCATATGTGCATTTGGACTCAGGTGCCTGCCAAAGAAACTGAAGAAACCCTATCAATAGCCTGCGACAGTAGCATTCTCTTGAGCATGCCCACTTATTTTCTTACTAATGTGTTTTGGTTTGTCTGCTAGTTATCACACTGCACAAGGTATTCTGGGGCACATTTCCTAGGCAATATTAAAAGTGAAGCAACAAGAAAGTTAGCCAATTCCAGATCAAGACTAGCCTAGTGCACAGTGTGTTTGACAATTTGATGTGCACTCAAGACGTTTACCTCCATCATATGCAAGTACTTAAAAGGATCAAACATCCTGTAAGATGTTTGATCTGTGTAGCTAAATCCATGAACACCATAAAAGGCAAGCAACCGAAATGAAACGATGCTAACAGTACAGAGCGACTAAGCACAAGCCACTGTGGCTGTTGGCAGCCACCTATCAAGGCAGACCAAGTACACACCCCTTCGGTATAGTCGGGGATATCACCAGAAGCTAGGTGGGCGTTGAGGCGGCGAGAGTCGGCCAAGTCCCTCAGCATCACTTCACAGGCATGCAGCTGGGCCTCGCCAAAGCGTAGCTTGAGGCACTCCAGGTAACGCACCTCACGCTCCGTGTCGGCGCAGGTGCCGGACAGCAGGCGGTTGGCTAGCAGCACCTGTGGAACAAAACAAGACGACAAAAGAAAAAGGAAGAAAGATAACTACATATGGAGCAAAACCTGAAAATGTCCAGATTTCGATTTGCAATGCTATGCAGTTTTTACGACGCGCCATCTTGATTCATTCAAATGGCAAGGTAAGAATTACTGCGTGGATTTATTTTTTGTTAACTAATCAAGAAACCAGCTTGTTCGTTTCTTGCCTGTGTCTCACGTGAACGTCAAATTGACTATGAAAACATCTGAAACTAGGAAAGGGGAGAACAGAATGTCAGAATTTCTAACAATCAGGGAAAATTAGGCAGTGTATCGACACCTAAAGTTAAAAAAAATTGAGGATGAGAAAGTTTGACAAATACTTGTGCATTTAATCTCTAAGCACGCCACTTGTTACATAATATTGTTTCTTTGCAGTGTACAAATTCAGCAAACTGACCTGATATTCCGATGCAAACAGCTTCTTGCTTCCGTAGATGTTCACCAACATACTGACTATATCGGAGGTGCGTGCACCTTTTGACACCTGCACTGCTGTGAAAACAGCAGAAGAGTACAAAGGGCAATTCTTATGTGTCTCGCAGGTAGCAACAAAAGGAGATAGAAAAAAAAGTTTCCAAGTTTGGTAGCTAGAGTGAGAAAGTGCAAATAATAGAGCAGCTGGAGAAAGCGTTCAAAAAGATTGTTCAACCTCCACCTAGTTTACCACAGGCTTGTGGCATTAGTTAAAGCACCTCTTCGTGAGTCCATGCCATGAACAATATGTGCACCTGAACAATATAGACTCTGCAACTGATCACATGAGCAATGTGCCTCTGTTCCTGGTATGTGCACAGGGACAGGGCGCAGCTTGACATTCAGGAACAGTAGGATATAATTAAATGAAGATGTAAGGCTATGTTCCAGCACTACCTGTATACGTGCACGGTAGGCTGACACTATGACAAGGTACATTAAAAAATTTTATGCACACTTTTATACTACACGGCTACAACCTTGTCTGCACAAAGATATTGGGTAAGAATAGCGATTTGGGTCAGTTGGCCTGATTTCATGGCATGATTGCAGTGCCTGTGTTTGTCCTTCTTTCAATGTCCCTTAGTTGTTTTCTTTCCACACTTTGGTGCTTTGCATTGCAAATCACGCCATGGAGAATGATATTGCTTAATTCAAGCTTCTACTGCAGAAACACGGATGCACGGATGCACACGCGCACGCATGCACGCGCGCACGCACACACACGCACACACAGAGTGTGTAAATATAGCAACACGAATGCTTGGAGTTGCATATCTCACACTGGTAACATTTATACCTAACATTGATACATATAACAATGCACATAAAACAACTCGCCCAAGAAGAAGTTTTACCGGTAACATCTGATTGATATGAAAGAATACTAAATACATTTGATGGATGCGATTAACCTTCCAAGAGCCACTCTTCTTAGCAAGAACATTACTGATATTTAACACACATCATGCAGTGAAGGAAATAAATTGTACAGCCCTGTTCCAGAGGGCATTTCTTAAGAGTTTACTGAGATCATCACATACAGTAACGCTAGGAAGTGAATCCTGAAATCTCAAGTGCATAGACTTTTACCACAGTGCATCTAAGTTTCTCTAGTGAATTGTGAAAACTCTTGTAGTGCCCTCACTACTTATGAGGACTAAAAGGCTTTGCATTAACGTTTTATCTCAGCTTGTTCAGATGACAATGTTCAGTAATATTTGCTTTTAGAAAACAAGTGGCTATATTATATCCAGCAACTCGGTGCATAGGTGTGCATTTTGGGACCTGTATATATATAAAGCTCTGTACAGCTTCTGGCTTTTTCGCACGAGCATTGACCACACAGAATGTCCGCACCTTATATAACGGTGAGAAGCATGCAAGTGCATAAGTAGTGAGAGCACCATGAGAGTGTTTACAATTCACTAGAGACCTCACAGAATGTGAGCACCTTATAATGGCGAGAAGTGGCAAGAGTGACAACAGTATGTGCAAGTCACAACGCACACACCAGTGTGAGTACCGTCTGTGGTGCTGTTCACTTCGGGAGCACATACACCCTGCTTTTGTTATCCGTAAGACTCCATCTTTCACCAAACAATATTGCATATGTGCTGATAAAATCCCTTTGCTATATTTTTTTCCATATTAATGTGAAGGCACACACGATTCCAGTAATAAAAAAAATTGAAAAACACATTGTGGATGATGCATCTTGCATACATTTCCCGTTTCACACTGATCTTTTGTAAACAAGGCTGCACAGATAACTATGGCAGGGCGAGTGTCCTCTTGAAGTGAAGAGCATGGCTAAAGACGTTTGCACTGGAGTATGTTTTGTGTGCACGTGCATACTATCACCAATCTTGCCAATTCACTCTGTTATAAGGCCCTGACATGCAGTACGGTTGATGCTTGCAAGATACTATTAAAAATCTGGGAAGCAGTACACGTGTGCACAATGTTAGCCTGCATTAAGCGCCAACATTACTACGGTGTTTATATTGAACAGCGACCTAAAGTAGAAATCACTCACATACTTCAACTTAACGAGGTTCCTTTCTACCCTGTCAAACTAAACCTACATTTATATTGTTGTCGTGTACTACTATCCTATATGTATGCTGTATACTCTCCACATATATAGAGCAGCCACTTCATTTTAATATGTGCTTAGATGTTCTGTGTGTAACCTATGTTCTTTTTAAAGCCGAAAACATTGAAATAATCCATACCCTGCTCATTGCCAAGTGGAGCTGGCCGCCAGTTCTGCCAGTCTTCGTCATCATCATCGCTCATGAAGCTGTCTTCAACAGCAATCGGTGTGAACTTGACAAGCTCCCCTTCAAGTTCTGCACAGCTGTCATCTGTCAAGTTCGAGACTATAGACCTCACCGTGTCTTCGCGTGTCCTGCCCAGAAGGAAAAGTGGTTGTCTTATAAGCAAGACCATTGGACTACTAGTTCGTTTTGCATGACTCAAAGTGTAACAGTGCGACTTCTTGAACAACGACAAAACCAAAAAACACAGACAAGGACAGGTGCTGTGAATCAGTGCTCGACCTTGTCTGCATTCTTTGGTGTTGTCCTCATTCAAGAGGTCACACTGTTACATTTTGAATCATATAACTTAAAGAAGTAATGACACACATTTTTCAAGTAGTAGTAGACTCTACCACACAGTCCTTGCATGTTAAAAGGTTTCACCTAGCAAGTACAATGGTTGGGAAGCACCAGTAAGATATTTTATTTCGATACAAAGGTACGTCTTGAAACAGTTGACTTGGCATTGTTCACATTACATTGTGACGTCATGAGACGGACAACAATTTTCTGCTCTTGTGTATGATACGGTTAGATATGCTCGTCGGTGCTTAAAAAAAAAGAGAGAGAGAAAAGAAAGAATAAGAAGAAGGATGACGAGAGAGAGAGAGAGAGAGAGAGAGAGAGAGAGAGAGAGAGAGAGAGAGAGAGAGAGAGAGAGAGAGAGAGAGAGACTCCCACAGGCATTCCTTCTAGCTGCACTTGTGCAAGGCAGCTGCAGCAATTGCAAGAACAAAGTGGGCCACTGTACTGCGATGTCACTCATGATGCATCCACTTCGTGGGTACCAAAACTGGTTTGTAAAAACAAGTGCTATTATAATAATTCATTTAGAATGTTCTGACACTTGCCAGTTTTTTTCTGTGGTTTAAAGGGAGTTTTACTTATTCCCCTCCTCTCCCTGCCCCCCTCCCCCCAAAAAAGACAAGGGCAATTTTTATGCTAGTATTCCTTTAGACATCACAATCCTAAATAATCAGAAAATGAGAGGTCTTGAATCTCTTGTGCACTACAACAAGCACAAGAAAGAAAAAAAAAAAGAGGAAGGGAACCAATAAGAGAAAGGTTACCTACTTCTTAGTGAGTGTCACACCGGAAGTCTATTTAAGTACAGTTTGGTGTAACTGATAATTAAGAGGGACAAACATTAGAGGTTACAGAGAATGTTGTTTAGGAGTAATCCACAGAAGAGAAAAGACAGCCAGTTTTTCTTTCTTTTAGCACTAAACTACAAAGTCACGTTGCAATATTTCACATTGTGAACAAGGCACCCTACAAAGGTTACTTAATAGAAACATTTTTTTTAACATTTTTTTTAAAGAAATGCTCTTTGCAAGAATAGTACAATTTTTTTCTAAGAAAATGTGTACTACTTGCAACACCTTTCATACATTTAACCACAAGGCTATAATTCATTTTTGTAATTCAGGGTGTACCAGAACTAACAGTACTAGTTCTGCCACTTTATAAAAGATATCCAGGCCAATAAGCTCAGTTCTTATTGTAGGAAGATGCAAACAGCAATTAAGAAAAGAGGTCTAGGCAGGGCACCTCACCTCAAGTATTTGCACACGGGCTCACAGACAAGTTGCAAAATGTATCCTGTTGGGTCAAGAACCCGCAATGCCTTGATTGCTGATATATATGCAGTCAATATTTGAGTTGTTTCCACTCCTGAAAACATGTTTTGAGACTGTCAAGATGAATGTGCTGGACATTATGCACCAAGTACACCATGCACAGCAAGGCAGTTGTGTTCAAATAAATGAAAAAATTCCATGGTATTACAACATGAATAAATTATATGTTTCTGGATGTTTAGAATGGAAGGCAGGTTGATCTTTCGTAGGAGGTTTATACAGCACAAGAAGGAGTGTCATTCAATCTTTCATACAGAGCAAACTGTGCTGCAATGTGTGTTGTTGGCAGCAGCATAGTGTCTACTAAGCTAACCAGAGGAATGGTGGCATCTCGCTTACTCAAGATGTCTTTATAAGAACATCTTTTTTTATGTTTGTAAGACTGGTATGAAATCATAAATTTTGTCCCTAAATGCTGGAGAAAAGACTACACATACAGAACTGCAATGCATGATGCAAGATCACCTCAAAGCGAAGATAATGAAATCATCCTCACTGTTATGTTTCCAACATTTGTTTTTGAGCATGGAGAAGAGAATTGGTATAAATGAACATATGCTCATGTAAAGCAACAATGCTCACTGCTCTACCAGCCGTTTGCACACAACCTAGCAGCTTCAAGTACTCTCGCCAAATAATAGAATATCCTCCACATGTATATCTATTCAGAAGTAAATCCAACATGTGCATAAATATTATGCAGTCATATGCACACCTACTGATATCACAAATATCCTACTAAATCTGTTGGTCCACAAGGAATTAGTTCCTATCTTATACTTAAAAGGCATGCCATCCTTATAACTGGGTTTCATGCTGCTGAGTCCTAAAAGTTCATGTGCACTGAATGAACAAACCTTCTAGCAAGCCCGCCGAAATCTGGTTAGAACCTGCGCTCTGAATGTGCTAGACACCAGCTTCTACCATGCATCGGTGAAAAACATGCCACTTTAAGGTGAAAGACATAAATATGTAACTATTTGTTCATACGTGAATGGGTGCTTCATAGTTCACGCTGCAGGTGAATATGAAACAAGGATTTACACTTGGCTGCTTTTTTTACCATTGGGAACCACAATTTTCTCCACCACAGTTCCAGACCATTCATATGTACATATGCATATGAATGTATATGGTATATAAAATCGTTCCAGAATTAACAATCAGTACTCTTGCCTAACTACGGCTGTGATGTCCTTATGGAAAGCCAAGGCAGAGATTCACAGCTCGATTTACTATTCTATATATGCACTTACAGCACTTAAGATTTGAAAGCAGCCACAAGAGCTGCTTTGCACAAAGACATACCTGGATGCAAGAGTCGCTTTTCCATGGAGCTCTTTAAAGAGTGAATGACCTTCGACTTTAGGTTTGTTCTTTCAAGGCAGTCCTTGAGGTCTTCCAGGGCAGCTTGTGATTCAGGAAACTCTATGATAATATTGAAGAGCTGGTCTACACGTGCCATGACATAAGTGTCATACAGGAAATACCGCAAGTGGTCCTGTACGAAAAAGGTTGGTTAGACTGCATCACTCGTACAGCAAAATATGTCGCTGCACAAAGCATGAAAGAGAAAGGGGAGCATACCTCTAAAGACCTAAGCGCTGCATCTGTCTCTGGCCCAGTTTCGTATTTGTAAAGCAATCGGAACCACTCCATGACGGTTGTGGTGAGCCACTAAAGCAAAAAATTATACATTGCAATGGCAAAAAAAATCTGCATGCTAAAGAAAAAAAAATCCATGAAGCTCAAAAACATACAACAGGAAAACTGCCTATTGCAGAATTTTCATTGATACAGGTAGGCAACTGAGCAGTTCTTAGAGAACAAAAAGCAACAGTGCACCCAGGAACTGGCACAAGCATATCAAATGCAAAATATGAAGACATGTGCGAGTCAGCCATTGGTTGCACTGGCGAAGGAATAACACTTTTGTATAACAGTTGATCTTGTGGATCATGGCTTTTTAGGGTTTGGGTGCTTTCAATTATGACTCTCTCTCTCTCTTCTTTACTGCTACCATTGCTTTACTGTTTAATGCAAATATAGATGTGTGTCCATCTCTTGTCGTCAGTGCCTTTGCAATAAATGCTCAGCTGTTAGACAGCAGCTGCCGTATGTTTTTATGATCTTTTATTAGTTTTCATGCATGCTGATCATCATGAAAGCACGTGTGACTTATGAAAATGCCCGTAGAAGTAGGAAAGCAATACCACAATAACAGCACATGCCTGAATCATTTTAATGGAACGCGAAAACGCACTCTATTTGTGAATGCCTTCAGTACCTTCTCCAGGTTATCCAAGAATCGGCTCTCGAAGTTCCCCCTGCAGGTGCTTTGTATGTGCTTTTCAATGTACTTGTATGCAACCGTCGAAACAGCATCTCGAACGACAGCATCTAGCAAGCGAAGATCATGCCTAGAACGAAAACAGAGATATGCAGGCGGGAGCTTAACGCAATAGCATAGCCCAATGCTAAGCACCAATGTGTGAGGCTTTAGGAGCCTGCATTTATGAATTTACTCACAATTTCCTGTTAATGTTCTCAAAGTCATCAAGAAGCAGTGAGCATTCACAGTTTTCAGTGTCCAGCTCGCATCCGGTGCATTCAAATTGATCATTTCCATCATCTTCCCCTGTGAAGAAAAGTGGTATTCAAATGTTTTATTTGTAAAAGTGTGGTAGCTATGATCAATTTTTATTTTAGCCCCTTGTGGAATCTTGATGACCTTAGCTATTCATGAGTGATTGCCACTTCTTGGCTTGCAACAAGCCCACTTCATAATGTAGATGGCGGTGAACATTCTATCATCATCCTTTTATTGAATTTATTTTCCACACTATTGTAAGACACGTTTCTGTATATTAGTATATCATGTGAAAAAAGAAAAGCCATTACGGTAAATTAAAGAATAAAAAGGCCTTAAGGGCAACTCCGGCGATGTTTCTATGTCCACTGATTTTATTAAAATTTTGAATATACATTCTCTTTTAAACTCCGATTACCTGTACCAAACAATATGGCTGAAAGTCATTTAGTTTTCCTGAAAATTAATTTTGAAGATTGGCCGCGTGTTCCCGACTTGTGACTTTCTACTGGCCACTCCGTGTTTGCGATGCCAGATACTACACTCCCACTGTTGAAATAGTCGCTGAAATTGCGGCTGTCTAGATGGAAACATCTGTAAAAGGTCCCTGTGTCATCAGGAGACATCATCAGCTTCGCTGCCTTGGTGTTAGCGCCTTGTTTATTCCGTGTTTAACATGCATTCTACGTGTTTACTTTATGGTAGTGTAGGGTCTGACGTCACCAACTGATTGTGACGTCACACAAAGCAGCTACCAGTTTCGGTTTTGGTATCTCGCTTATTGGTTATTTAAGATTATTGCTAAATTTCTTAGCAAATTGAACCACTCTACTCGCGACAGGATTGCCCATTTTAAAATGACAATACCCTAATATGGTTAACGAAATGCTGCAGTTACCCGTTAAGGGGTTAAGAAGTACTCCCAAATGTTTTTAGGTCTTATCTGTAAACAAAAAAGTGAGCTGGAGTTTGTCAGAGTTTTGCTTTAATATGTGCAAATGTTGTACGTGCTCTGTCAAAAAGCGGTCTAGACAGGCATCAGCGATGAATTGTGCTTTGAACCATGAATCAGCCATGAACAGAAGCTTTATACATCTAAATGTGCAAAACTTTACAGGATTACTTTGTGTGCAGTTAAATGACATGTGGCAGTGACAACCATTACCAAGTGCAATATTGCTTCTAGCAGTGCGCAAATAGTTAAGTTTTCTAACTAAATCGAGCATTTTCTAATTTCGAAACAAGGTGAAATACAAGTCTATGTAGGGTCAGCTAGGTAAAAAAGATTTATTTACATTATTTATTATGAGCATGTAACAATGTTCACAACTAGACATCTGGTTCACTGAGGCAATGACAGCTCTGACATCGTAGCACATCACTAGATCCCCACAAAGTATTGTGTTCGTTGATGGAGATAAGTGTAACTATATTGCTGCATATTATTTTAACCATATTATGGAACGCAGGCATGCCGAGACTGGCTAAATAATAAATTGCTTTGTTTAAGTCGAAATAAGCGATCTATCGGCCATCTATAAGAGAGGCATTTTCATAGAATGACTTAAAGTTATTGAGCAGTAGTTATCTATACTGTGCGTTCACTCCCAGAGAGTGGAGCCTCTGCTCAACAACTACGGCTCCCTGCAGCACACTCATTCGAAACTGTCTCCATTGCATCGGTACTTCTGTGCAAAGACTTTGATAAGTGTTATCTTTCATATTCAAAAAGAAATTAATATTTCGCAATTCCAAACAATGAATTCTCTTATAAAGTAGGAAAGACTATTTGATTTATATTTAAAATTTCGAGTATATATTCACAAATCTCTACCAACTTTACATGGGAAATGTTCAAAGAAGATGCACACTAAGCCAGTTTCGACAAACCCGTTTAGAACATTCTGGAAAGCAAAGGCAGGGTAAGAGACCATGGCATAGACTTTCTTGCACCTACTGGCTACTCACTGCCTTCTTTTGATCGCTAGCCTATTCAAAATAAGGTACTCATTGAAATACAAAGATGAGCATATAAGCAATACTGGACCATCAATCTCTTCGTGGCATGAAACCTTTAGGGAATTTGGATCACTTGGTGATCTAACAAAATCGCTAGTGAGGCAACTGCACCATTGTACAGGAACTTCACCTTTACAAGCCCAACGAAAATTAACACAAGACAGAACAATGCTACGTTTGTACAACCCTTACCTGCTACACGATGAAATGCCCGGAATGCAGCGGAGTAAAACTTCAGCAAGACTTGGTTGAATTCGGATGGCACGGACATCTTCAACGCTGCTTGCAGGCTGTCGTACACCAAGTCTAAGATAGAGTTTCGAGGAACTATGTTGGCTTCTGTCGCGTCACTGCCGCCTTGCCTCACTTGCGTGGAGGCGATGAACCGGGCACTTGACTGGCACTTTTCTATCGTTGTATGCAATTCGGTGACGGCTCTTCTAAAAGCGACCTAGAAGAATGAGCAGTCGTATCCATGTCAGAACAGAGATAGAATTACCAGCGAAACTTGAGTGCTGCATACAATGTAGAGTGTACACTGACTCTGGTGTCCTTTAGGTTCGACTTGGCCGCGGATTTGAAGCTGGACCAGAACCTCGGGATGACGTCTCGTCGTAGTTGCTTCTCGTACTCGTATAAGAACCAAGGTGTCAGGACAGAAGCTAGTTGTTTTTGTTGCAGCAAGTTGACAATAGCATCAAACTTCTCTCGGTTTATGGATTCACCGGCCTGTAATAATTTCATTTTAATTAGTACCGAGTACGAGCGACAAGGACGCTAATTCCCTAGGCAATGCCAAACATACCTCATGAAACATTATGTGCTGCTCAACGATTGACCAAACATCTTTTGTGATTTCTTGAGTGTCCATTGCGTCAGTTTTGTCCGAAAACAATGCGTTTACATAACCTTAACGATCGACGTCGCCAGGTATGGACATCATCCGCAACCGCAGAGAAAACCGTACCAGCCGCCAAACAACCGAAAAACGAAAACCCAAAACAATGCGACACATCGCATGAAGATTCGGATTGGCTGAATAAGGCTTACATGTAGATATCAAAGTCAAGTCAGAGAAAAAAGTTGACAGATAAAAATTTTATGATATAAGTGAAGTGTACTTCAAAATTAGAAAGCCTTCGTAAATTGTGGATAAAAATTAATCAAGATGAATTAGATAAATTATAGTCGGATAAACACGGCGACACCGTGGTTTTATGCTAGTCACCGTGGGTCAACGCTCGCCTTGCGTTGTCAACGTGATTAAAAAGCTGCGTGGTTCGCCGGCTGCAAACGTTTTCGTGTAGTCATTCCAGACACAGTAAACCAAAATGAGCAAGGCGCATCCTCCAGAGCTGAAGAAGTAAGTTACATCTGTCATTTATAACTGCACCGGCAGCTAAATGTGTCCGTGGAACGCCGCAGCAACAGATCGCGTTCAGCGATACGCGCTTATTGTTCTGCTAATTTGACCTAGGCTATTCATATATTCTCTAGTTTATGCGTGAGTTTTGATTAGATTTTTTATGCTAACTTTCTTTTTCATTTCAGGTACATGGACAAGAAGCTGTCATGTAAGTTCATTAACTTCGTCGTGTCTTGTAAAGCGTGCGTTCTGTCACGACACAGGCATACGTCTTGTGACATCCCACTGTGCGAATGGTTTGCCCCACCGTAACCTCATTTGTTGCCTTGCATTAATGCATAAATTAACGTTGTTTGCTACAAGGCTCCAGTCGGTGAGAACAAATTGCATTATTGATTTCAAAATCGAATGGGGTTTTTTAATTACTAATTTTCCACGTTTTTTAAGATGATGATGATGTGTTTGGGTTGAGTAATTCTTACTGCGCAGCTTTATTCTATATTAAAGCGTTATGTCCTCGACGGTGGCCCGGGCGGCGGCGGAGGTGCCGCCGTAGAAAAAGGGGGATCGCGCCGCAGGCTGTCGGCCGACAGCGTGGAAGGAAAGACAAATGAACAGTTGAAGAACTTGTACCATCTACCGTTTAATCATGGTGGCACCTGTATAAATAGGCATGCCACCAGGTGACGCCAACAGAGCTTGTTCACTGCCGCTTGGGGCGTCCCTGTCGGTGGATATATGGACGACATCACATTATCCCCCTCTTGAAAAGAACATAACATAAGTGTAAATGGTAGCTGCACACAACACGGCAACCATGTATACACTACAAAAAAAGTACACACCACACACAAACAAAGTACACAGTATGATCAAGTAACGTGGTGTCCAAACAGATTCCAAGCCTTCCGGCATCTTTTTGCCCATCCATCCAAGTCCTCTGCACAAACTGCAAGTGTTCACGCATTCACAAGTCGAAAACCCCAGGCCCCACCGGTTCGTTGAGTTCTAGCTGACGCTCGAAGTGGTGAACAAGTAGTAGCAGCGTCCTGTGATTCACGTAATAATGTGGACACTGTGGACCGGTGTCCATTGGCGGTAGCATGGGATATGAGCGCATGAGCCCGTTGTCTCAGAAGGCTGCATCGTATGCAACCGCATGGCATCCATAGACGTCCGGCACAGAGCAAGTCCACAGAAGCCACATCTGGCACGGTTGACCTGTTGCCCGGCAAGTCCAGCAGCGAAGTGAACTGCGTCGCCTCTTCTCCCCTCTCGAGAGAGCATGGTTGGGGAATGTGCCTCGAAGCAAGTAATGGAGGCGTATAGATAGAAGTATTCTTCGGAGAAGTAGGCATCAAAACAGTATGTTTCATGGATGTAGGCATAGGAGTAGGCCTCATAGGAGCAAGGCTAGGCGTGGTCATAGGTTGGAGGACTAGGCGTGGTCGTGGGCACCCGAATGCCTTTCCTCAGGATGCTCGGCACTCGTAGGGGCCCCTGTACACGAGACGCTGAGGACTGTAGGCGTCTCTCGAGCATTGGTGTCTTGCGTTCCGACGATGTTGTTTCTTGATGCCAGTGCAGTGGAGCGGCACATGGATTCTGTGCCGCCATTTTCCACAGTTAAAACAAACTGCATCTCGAGCTGGACAGGTTGGGGAACTTGCGAGGTGATACCTGAACCTGCAGCTGTAGCAGGTGATTGATGGTTGGGCCGGGCACTTGCTACATTGGCTCCTACTATATTGGCTCCTACCGGGTTCCAGCCAGGGATGCCGCTCGTGCCATCGACCGTTATCTTGTTCTACTTGGCAGCGGTATCCAATTGAATTCACCTGCATGGTTGTAAATTGCCCCAAGTTCTGACCACTCTGCTCCTCCTTCCTTGCTGATGACTCACTGAATATCATTACGAAGTGTTGCTCCAGCATCTTTAGCATCTCCTTGTACACGTCTGCGGACTCCACGATCGATTAATTTTTACTCTTCCACGCCTGCATCTGGGCCTTTTTAAGCTCGAAATATGTATGCAGGCCTTCAACCCCCAGGGCGGATGGAAGAATCCTCTTTTTGAAATCAAAAGTAGCGTCTCCGGCCAGTTCCACATAGACTTGGAAAATGCGACGCCACTTTGCCCATGGTATTGGGGGGGCGGACCCGGCGCCTGGAAAAAAGGTGGCGGTGGAATTCCACAAAGCATGCTTGTAGGTCGAACAGGGTCGTCATTTGAGTAGGAGTACTCTGGAGTGCAGGTAAGATTGCAATGTCCTAGGTCTCAGTAGTTGGAGCAGTCTGCCTTGGCAGCGTTGAAGTTCACGTCAGCATTGATGAAATGCCCTGTAGCGTTCAGCATACATGGTCCGAAGCAGTAGCTGGAGATTGGAGGAACATTAGTAGTAACAACACTGGTAGCGACAGCTCGTGACGCTTTGTCCAACAAGTTATAATGCATTAGAAATTTGCTTGTGCGCATGGGTGTTCTCATCAGTGGAGGATAGGAATTGAACGTCGAGATCACGTGGCTGCCTATGCTTTAGCTGAGCAGCCAAGTAAGTTACTGCAATAATAGCTCTGTGTCTTCTCTGGTGAAAGTCTACGTCACCAACCTGGTTGCTCACATTTTCCTCCTGTAACACAGTATTCCGTAAAGGGTAGTATGTGTGTCGACAAGTGAAAACTGTTATGATTTGTACATGAGCCATGTGGTAACTATGAATAAAACATGCATTTGGGATGTGTAAGCCACAGTTCAAATTGGCCTCAAGACCTCTATTTCTCACCTACAATGGAACTACAGGTTCCAAACTTCAGTTGTTTTCTGTTAGTGCGATTACCATTCTTAGAATGCTTCATGCATGTTCAGGTAGCTATCTATGTATCGGTGTCTCTAACCGGTTTCCTGATAACTTTTGTCACTGGGTAGTCCATGGTGGTCCATGGTCTAGTGGGTAGAGCGTTGGGCTGCTGTGCTGAGGGAATGGATTTGAACCAATGTGGATGACTGGGCATGTGCTGCTGTTCAGTGACAAAAAAGTCCTTTGAAATTTATCCAGTGCTGGATGGAATTAAACCTGTGTCGTATATATTTGGACAATCTTGTCTGCATTCGTACACGCCACATTCAGACCTTGCCTAGCATGTCTAGTGGAAAGTGCGCGAGAGGAGCTCGGTGGCATATATGCCTCATGCATGACATGTTTCGGCGTTGGCAATATGGTGTGTCACTGCATTTCTTCAATGCTAATCATATTAGCGTCTACATTCATCATGAAATAGGTTCTACCAGAATTTTTATCTTTATATTTATTAGAGTCTTGATACCTTTAAGAGCTGTGCTGTGTCAGTGTTTAATACAATTAGGTCGCAACTCTTTGCTGATGTAAGCTGCAGCAGCCACATTCGAGTCTGGCAGAATGCAAAAATACTCTTGTTCAATTTTGTGAGTGCACGTGGGAGAACTCCAGCGCGGTAAAATTTATTCGGCTGGCTCTTATAACCAGATTGATCATTTAGGACTTTGAGCCCTTTGATTAAATGATTTTTCCTTTATTTTGCTTTGTGCCATTGCAGCCTACGACTAGGTGTGGAAGTCCCTCTGGCCTTTTACTTTGCTAAACTAATGTTTTCAGAATGGTTGTTAACCAGACTTGTTGATATGACGACATGATATGGTAAACTGTCGAAGAACGAGAGCAAGACAAGCGGACGACGTAGGTGCTGACCTCCACCTAAAGTTTATTGTGTGTTGGTGAAAGATATAGGCAAAAAATCTTCGAAGAAGTAAAAAGCACCCACGTGAAGAAATGCTTGCATTCCTAAGGGGGGGATCCTGGCCATGTGGGATTGGTGGGGTTACTCATTTACGAAGTCAGTGCCCCTGTCATCTGTTTGTCCTGTCTTAGTCCCATTCTGCTGCTGTTTGTTGTGTTTTAAAGAACAGACAGACATTATGTTCTTCAGAAATTGTCTATAATAAATTCGTGAACTAGCATAGTATTTTTATCAAGTAAATGAATTTGGTGTCAAAGACATTGTTCATTTTTCACCTCTAGTGAGGCTCAATGGCAGCCGTGTCGTCACCGGAATCCTGCGTGGTTTTGATCCATTCATGAACCTCGTCCTCGATGAGACTGTTGAGGAAACAAAGGGAGGAGAGAAGCACAACATTGGTATGGTGGTAAGTATTCCTATTGCACAGAGTTTTGGCTTTGATTCTAACAAGTGGCCTGCATTGTGCAATTTTTGCAGGTTGTCAGGGGAAACAGCATCGTCCTCCTTGAAAGTCAAGACAGAATAGGCTGACACCATGGACCTGGGACTTCTTGCAGCCATGCATTCCCATTGTATTCTTGTCATTCACATTGTTGCATTACCTTGTCAATAAACGTGCCGTAAAACTGACATTTGTGTGACCTTCCTTTCCATTCGGTCTGCACACAGCCTATAATAAGGTGGCCTGAAGCAGTTAAACGTTAAAGCAGTAGTGCGAAGGCATAAGTGATAATGTATGGTCTGTAAAAACGTGGACATAACAAATGTCGTACTTGGAACGTGGCATGCGATTCCTTTGTTAATTGTTAAGCTATCTTTCAAAGGTAATCACTAAAATGGTTTTAAAAAAGAAGCCGTTGTACGAGTGCACTAGAACATGATAATGCGTGTAACGTATGGTAGACCAGAACCGTGTTACTAGAAAACGTTGCCCGACTGACCACGATTTATATGGATCATGACCGACTTTTTTATTCCTGAGAATTGAAAGGTGCGTCTTAGAAACAGCGGACTTTTGCGTCAAATTTGAGCTCTTCGGCAGCGGCCCAGCCCGCGCTTCAACGGTGCAGCTGGTTGCCGCGCTTCTATTCAAAGCGACTACCGATACCCTGTGCTGTGGCGTAAAGAAATAGTTCCCAACCTTCTGCACCTTTAAAAAACTTCATTACTTAATGAGCGCAAAGTTCATCACGATTTAGAAAACTAACATTTTATGCCTGTTTGGCTTAAATTATGAATATCAGTTCGTGGTTATGTTACCAACGGGCTGCGGCGCAGCGTTACAACTAGCGGTTGTATTTAGCGCGGCCGTTGTTTCGCGCTGCATTGCTCCATTCGGAAATGGCCGCGAGTTGACTCTTCACCTTTTCGCAATGATGATGCGGATGTTAGGCTCATGTTAAGGCTCTCTTTTGCTTTTTTTCCCCTTTGGTTAGATACAGTTTGACATTTACGACCCACAGTATGGATCGGTATCTCTTGGAGAGCAAGCGTAACTTGGTAAGTTAGCCTGATTGCATGTGGCGTTTCCTTGATCAGCTGTATTTACGTTTCGCGGCTGATTTGCACATTTAACTTCATGCCGTCCACGTATTATTTGTCCCGCTCTCTAGGCATGTTGGCCCAAATATTCTGTTTGACGTGTGTAGCTGAGCGCGGACTGGGCCAATATTTTGTCAATTCAATGTGCGCAGTTCGTTCTCCGGCTGTCCGCTTCTCGTGCAATGCCCCAGTTTGATCGGCAGGCATGTTCTACCCACGGCCTCTTCGCTGTTTTTGCATTAAAAACCTGCTGTCGCTAGTCGGGCTAAATTTTAGTATTGCGCCAAGCTCTAGCGGCGAAACGTCTATGCGTGTTTCATGGGTCACGAACTAACATTCACTTTCGTAATCTTTCCAGGAAAAGCTCGACACTTTCACTAAAGTGCATGTCGTCCTCGGAAACGAAGCCTGCGATTTGGATTCCGCCGTGTCTGCTATCGTCACTGCGTACCTGCTACATGAAGTAAGAAGTGTTTTCTTTTAAATACTCTGCAAATGACTCGATTAGAACACGGCCCGCCGTGTGCGGCGCGTGGTTCTTCCGGTGTGTTTAGCGTAGCGCATATCGTGTACTGCATAACGAAACCTGTTTTACTTTCAGCTTCAGCCGGTCGCGACGTTACTCGTCGTACCCGTGCTTAACATTGCAAGGAAGGACGTCACGCTACGGACGGAGATCACGTATTTCTTCGAACAAGTGGACATTTCTCTCGACACCCTGGTCTGCCGGGACGAAATCGACTTAAAGGTAATGCCGGTCGTCACGCCCACTGTGAGGCGGATGTCGTTCGCGTTCGCCTGTTCCCGTTGTGCCATATTCACGCCATAAAATGATATCTGCGCGCATTCCGCGTGGCTGGCTTTCTGCCAAGTGTCGCAAACAACTGAGCTAAATCTTTTCAGTGGTGCTTTGCGGCTCCTAGCTAGTTAAATGTAGTTCAACAGGTATACAGGTCCCACGCATTGAATCGAGAAAGCGAACTCAAGTGAAAGTGATAGTGGCTTTAAATGTGTTGGTTAGTATAAGTTGAGTTCCACGCAGGAACATAGTTTAGGGGTAGAAATGGCAGTAAAGAAGCAGAGGAAAATGACCCCCCCCCCCCCCCAAAAAAAAAGAAAGAAATGGGAAAGAATAACGGTGAAAAGACGATAATTCTTTAGATTAGATATATAAGTCCACGATCTTGCATTCCTTGTGATGGATATGCAACGAGCACATAATCCGTTTTCAATTGTGCAGTATGTTTCTTGCACTTTTCTTTTCTTTAATCATTTTTTAGCACTCCTTATAAATTATATAGTTTACTTTTGATACGAAGAAATTTCAGTATGAAGTAAAGATTTTTATTCTGAGAAGCAATAAACTTCTTTTCTACTCATACGTGCCCTTCTAAACATCTGCTCCAGCTAACAATTAAAACACAGTGACAGCGCTACATAAATGCCCTGCACTCAATCTTCAGCATGAATACCTTGAAGTATCTATTTTGCTTGGAATTCCATCTTGTACTTTCACAGCCTAGCAAAAGAGGAGGTGGTCCTTTGCACTGCATCTTAATAATTTCTGAAAAGCTACACTTGTGAAGTGTTCAAGCAAACACAGTTTGTGAAAAATCTGTTGAATGAAGACTTGCTGGGGAAAGAGTATTATTTAATGTAGTCTTATGCTATCCCCCTTTCCTTTCTTTTTTGTTCACAGAAACTTCACTCTCAGTCAAAGTTGTCACTGACCCTAGTGGATCACAATCTTTTGCCCAAAGAAGATGCCGACTTGCAGGCCGCAGTCCAGGAGGTCATTGACCACCACAGATTGGAAACATCTCACAGGTTTGTATCTGTCATTTTACTCATTTCTTTGAAAGGTCAGTCACTAAGGTGAAATATGAACTGTATTACTAAACTACGCTTCTGCAGTGGAAAAATTGCCACTCTTTGCCTCAGAGAAGGATTCTTAAGCCAGTAAAGATGCTAGAGTGAAAGACAGGTAATGATGTCTTCCTGGAGTTCCCACATCAGCACCCCTTGATGTCATTGATTTTTACAGTGTCTGTGTGGGCCTGTCTATAATTAAGGATCACATTTGGAATTTAAAAGAACCAAAGGCTCAACCTAGAATGTTTCAGCAACTTCTCATTTGCCAGAGTGGCCCAATTGTGAGAAAATACTTCAAAATCCATGATACATCAACATATGAGCACTGAGGTTTCTGTGTGCAATTAAAGATAGGGAAGTTTAGCCTTCATTTTCTTGATTAATAATTGACCTTTCCTGGGAAATGAATTAAAATGGTGCTTTGGAAGAATATAGGTGTGAACACACCTGAAAGCTTTTGTTACGTAAGACTGCTTAGCACGTTAAAAAGTATATTATTTATCTGTAGCTGAGAGCCAGACTTTGTTGGCATTAGTAATTTGTGCTTAATTCTAATGATAGAATAAGTGTGACAGCTTTAAAGGGTAGGGCAAAATTATCACTGTGTTTATAGTTACATCATTTGATCTAAACATTGCTTTCACCTTTCCTATCACACAGCATAGTTTCCAAGATGGATGTGTTAATTATGCAGAAGTGTTTATCAATGACATTTAACATGTGGTATAGAAATCAAGGCCCATGTACTAACGAGCTCTTCACTGTGTTAGTTGCCATTTACAGCATACAAATGGACATTGCAGGTCACATTGGCCAGTATAACAATACAGTTCCTTTGACTTAATTCTATTCATTTATCACGCACTGTTTATGACCAGGCAATTCTGGTGTGTCTGATGTTTGAGTGTTTCTGATTATGCCATGTGCTCTTTTTTTTTTTGACTATACAAGCATTTTAAAAATTGCCTGTGGTATATAGCACAATTCTAATAATTAAACTGGATTGCTTGAAGATGCAGACATTACTTGCAGCATAAATTGTAATACATAATTGACTAATTAATAAATGTTACAAATTAGTGTTAGCTCAGTCCTTTATGGCATATATAGCAATTTATGAGTTGTAGCCAGTAACATTACAAGTCATATTTATTTGGAATGAATTCTGATGATGTCACTGCTTTTGAGATATTTGCTGTCAAACTTGCAGTAAAAATGCGCTGTTCCACTTACTTTTTCTACAGAATACTGTTTTACACATTGAAATGCAAAAATAACTGAAATGAATGAATATCTTGAAGACTGGTGCCATCCTGAGAATTCAACCCAAGTGGATGTGCCTTGCGAACTTGGTGGCTACAATTTTTAAATTGCAACATGTGCTAAAAAGTAATTAGTTCAAACTCAATTAGTGGAATTTTGTTATTTCGTTGGTTATGCATTTCAACTTATCATGCAAATAATGTACACCTCTTTGAGTAATCTAGCTTGAGGACTAGAATTGTGATATCTGCCACATGAGGTTTTAAAGATTCTGTCCAGTAGAAACACGCAAGAAATCCGATGAAGATGATGGGACTAGCTGGAATCTTGAATAACGAAATATACCTGCCAGCAGGCCACATGATGCTTGCGCAAACTACGTATGCACTCAGCCATGCGAACAGCAATGTGTGGCCACAGCAGAGGTATGGGATTGCCCAGCTGGTCCTGTCGTCTTCTCTATCCGGTCTCTCATGTGTTTCTGCTGGCTTTTTATTCATCTTATTCTGTACTTGGTGTTCAAAATTCTAGGTGTTTGTTGCGGCATTGGAATTCATGCTGATGCTTAATCGTTTGATCTGAGGAGCACCACCTTTTCTGCCGCTATTGGAAAACAAGATTGTCTAGCATGTGTTGAAGAAAACAGATGATAACCTAAAGGGACCAGTGAAAGACTGAAGATGTCAGAGAGGTCCTTCAAACCTTTTTGAAGGAAGTGTATACTGCCCCAGTGAATGTGACCATGCTTACTTGTTTAGCACTACAGAAGGGTGTGTGCCATGTATTTCTGTTTCTGTTTGTTAAATTCGAAAATTTGTATATTCATCCACATTGACTCACAGGTGCGACAAGACTGTTGAAATGGTCGGATCATGCTGCACTCTGGTAGCTGAGAAAGTTTTGCACTCTAAGCCAGATCTCCTCAGCCCTCAAGTTGCTCTCTTGCTTTATGGTAAGCATTACGCTGTACTTGGCCACTTTAGCAGCAGTGTTGCCTTTTGTACGTTTTTGCTTTAAGATGTGCCATCGCTCTCAATGTGAGTTGCAAAATGGGATCTCATTGCCTAAGAAGCTCCGAGACAGTATGTCAATGTTGACAAAGAAAATTGTGGAACTAAATGCCATTTTAATTGCTGGTAGCACCCCATTTACAAGAAAAATACTCATATTGAGCTTGATAGTACATGCCAGTGCTGCTTTCTGCAGAATATAAAATACCATATAAGACAATCAGAAACGAGAAAAGACACAAATACCTTACTGTTCAAGTCGTGAATTGCATGTTAAAACATTTAACTTGCGAGACATTTTCACCTGAGCAGGAATGCCTAAATAATACTAAAACTATGCCATCTGCTCAGTGGTTGCACATTTACCTAGTACCGAAGGCTGTCTATGTGGCTTTGCATTAAAGGGGCTTGGGTTGTTTTTTAGGCACAATCCTTCTGGACACAGTGTGCCTCTCAGAGTCTGCACGGAAAACAACAGCCAAGGACTTGGAAATGGTGTCCAAATTGCAGGCGTTGCTTCCCGAGCTGAGCAAAGAGGAAGTCTTCAAGCCGCTGTGCAGGGCAAGGTCAAATGTTGATGGTGAGTTGCTGGGTATATGTGGCCCTTACTCTTTTCTGCCAGTGGGTATCTCTGCACACTATCAAGACAACCGGATTTGTACGTCAACTTACCATGGCTGCTCAGAGGTGGGGACGTTGCCCTGCTGAACGTTTGGTTGCAGGTTCGATTACCACGTGCAGCGGTTATGCAACAGTAGCGCAAGGTACAAAAGCGAGTTCCTAACATTGCTTGATGCTGAAGAAATCTTGAATTCTTGGTGTTTAGTAGTGGCTTCACTACAATGCAAAGCTTGACTTTTTGTGTAGCTTCTCTGCAGTGTGCTTTGCATTTCCGTGAATTTCTTCCTGCAGACAAAATTAGCGTAGTAGTTTGCATTCTTAACTTGTGTCAGTTTGAAACAATGAATTAAATGAACTATCCTGTTTTAGCTTTTGTGCTGTTGTGTCCTTCAAGCTTAGCTTAGTCTTGAGGTGTTTAAAAAAAGGAAGGCCTTCTACTACGAGTGGAAATGGAGTGCGGTGGTGCAGTCGGGTGCCACATTTCCATTCTCACTAATGCACTCACCTCTACATGTTGACAGTACTTTGAGCACAAGCTTGACTATCTTCTTTTATGGAATTTAGACGTGTCATGAAGTTTTGCACAAGGTTGCTTTTTCGAGAGGCAAGGGCTGCGCTAGATGTTTGACAGATTAACACACTGTCTGAAAAAAATGTTCTGGGTCAGTACTCTCAAAGGTAGTCGGTGCAGAAGGCTACACCTGTGTCGCTTCAGAGGTCTACGAAGCCTGTATGATAGACGTTAGAGTTTTAGATTAGGAAGATGCAAGTGTTGGGGCCTCAAACGCTAGGGGGCTCCAATTCTTGCGTCCCCCTTATCGTATGCTCTCTTTTTATGTGCTATGATGGACTGATAGGTTGTATTATAGAGTCAAACTTTGATGTAATGAAATTGCTATGTGATGAACTGTTTTCATTTGCCAATCTTAGTTTTATTGAAAACCATGTTCTTGTTTTTTGCAACTTAACATTTAACAAAGCAATTTTATGACACTGTTTCAATTTAACGAAGTTATCAGCCATTTCAAGCATGTAGTACTTGGCGCCTCTATAGTTAGTCACTGTAGCAAAAATACTGTGAAAATGTGAGCCGAGGCACAAGTAATTATTTGCACGTTCATGTGAAAAGCTTGAGTGGCAAAAACGCCGTCGTGCAGATGGTACAATTGGGCTCTTGAAAGCATGCACACATAGGAGTGCGGATCGCAGGAAACAGCACTGCGCCATCTGTTGTGTCGGTAAAGAATTTGCAGATGCCATGGGGCAGTTTGGAGTGAAGTGTGTGCTAGGGCATCATAAGTGGGAGGGGGCAGGTGAGTGTGTGGCTCCTCCTCTACTCTGGCCATGGCCGCTAGTCGCTGTCGCTTATGTAGGCCACGCACTGGATCTTGGAGATAATTTGCGG
The DNA here is from genome assembly GCF_038994185.2 of Dermacentor albipictus. Classification (NCBI taxonomy): domain Eukaryota; kingdom Metazoa; phylum Arthropoda; class Arachnida; order Ixodida; family Ixodidae; genus Dermacentor; species Dermacentor albipictus. The sequence goes on along the minus strand of NC_091824.1, from coordinate 82,701,179 downwards.
CCGGTGCAAAGATTGTGGGCAAGCTGAGATGGCTGGTGCCTTGATGCACACTGTGTTTCTGTGCGCCTAGTATTAGAGGCCATGCAATCTCAAGTTTCTGAGATGTGGTGAAGTAAGAGGCAGCACGAAGCGTTTGCTTCCTGTTGCTTACCTATCATGACAGCATTGCGACAGCTTCATGTCATCGAGTGAGATGTGTTCATGTTTGCCTGTGTGCACATGAAACAACGCTTGTAAATTTAATTAAAGTAAGCGAATGTTTAGTGCCGTTTGTATGGCCAGTAAAACTACAAGCTGTACTTTGTGTAGTCTCTTCACTGCTTTTCACTATCGCTATCAATGCTTCGCCTTTCCGGCAAAACTGCAACCTTATTTTTCTTGGGGAGAACGAATCTCCGTATGCTTTTTACACCTTTTTTAAATAATTTGTATGCACCACCTGATAATGGCTGGGGGCGCTAAGCGCGGTCGACCATGACATCCCAAGGTTTCTGGCACCACAAGACGAGTCACATTCAAATCTTAGATGTTGTGAGTCATGCCAATGCATTGCTCTCGGTGCAATCTGTAACACACGCACTCATAATTGCACAATTATGGCCAAACCTTCTTTCGATAATTTGTTATAGCGCTTACTGACAGGATACTATCCACTGGAAGTGTTCTGAGAACCTTTGAAATAACTTCTAATGCTGAAATTTTCAAACCTCAACCTAACCAAACTTGTAAGTTAATGTTTTTCGCTGCAAGTACGGCTTCATTATATCGAGGTTTGACTGTATAAGTCCTTGCATGTGTGCAAATTCTGGATTGTATGGGCATTTTGTGAACCAGCTAGAGCTACCTCTGCTTGACCTCCATGCCCCTCTATATATACTATCTTGCTACAGTTGCTACTGGTGAAAACCATTTAGTGATATACTGATGGCCTGGTCGTGGCTTAAGAAAGTGGAGTGAAAATAAAATATTGATGCAAAGCCATGGGTGAGAGAGAGAATAGTGAGGGGAAGTGCTGGACTGTTGTCATGTGACCTTTGTGGCTTCTAGGGAGGCACAATTGAGAGAAGCTGCTAGAGAGCGTTTCACAAAAAGTTGATGTTGCTAGGCTATATTGTTGCCTGACAGTGGTGCAGAACTGTGAGTGAGAGAATTGATAGCAGATGCTAGTATATCGAATGGAGGCTTCAGGTGGCCAAATGTCTGGGGACATGTTCTTTTTCAAATTAATTTGACATCCATTTCAAGCACAACACAAGACAGTATGACAGCACAAGACAGTCATTGACGCCAATGTCAGTTTGAAAGAAAAGCATTCCAGCTTTTTGGAATGGTGCATTTCAATGTGCTGTAATAATATACACATATTTTTTGGTTTTTCTGTGAAATAAACAACACAGAAAAATTTCGTTGCACCCGAAACTGTTGGAACTGCAAAATACAGTGAAGCATGTTTCGAAATATGCCAAGCAATGTCCTAAATTAATCTTGCATAGTCACTTAGGGCATTTGCCACTGTGCTTAGCTACTCTGTGAAAGCCTCAATGTTACAAAGTGCGTGGCTTAAAATGTTTGCAGGCTTGTGTTTGGATGAGCTCCTTCGCAAGGACCTCAAGGCTGTCTGCTCATCGGCAAAGCGCATAGCGATATCGTCGGTACCTGGAGAATTAAAGGTATGTGATGTGCATATTGTGAAACTAGTGAAGCCTTGTTATAAGCCATGTGGGGAAAGCATAGTCTCAATTTACAGCTTGTAGCAAATTCACTCATTTGCTGTCTACCTAAGCCGCAGTAGCTCCTGTGCTTAGCTGCCAATGAATGTGTGCCATGTTATCTTTGCCCTGACGGCTAATGCTGGAACCATTCTCTTAACAGCTGAACCATATTATAACAAAATAGCATGGAAGCATAGCCTTGTATGTGTGTAGAGGTTGTCTTTTTTAGGTTTCTTTGTGCGGCCTGGTACAGTGAGTCATCATTATCAGTGATGCCGCGTGAACGAAACCACCCCAAGCCAAGCAGATGGTCACAGCCCCTGGATCACTGTGCAGGGCATTTATATTAGAGACCTTGCATAGGTCAGATTAGTTAGATATGGTGCAAAAACACACAATGCTGCACTATTTAATGCTCAGCAGTTCAAATATTCAGAACACTGCATCTGAATATCAAGCAAACCAAAAATTGTTTGCTCTGACTCACAAATCTGATCTTGCATTCTTTGTTGTTTCTTGGTAGCTGTAGCTCACCCACCTAAATAAAAAGTGACAAGTCAAGCTTTGCATTCACTTCACTGTAACCAATAAATTGATGTATGAGGACTTGTTGCTGTGAGCTAACAGCTTAAGTATAAGGCATTAAGCCTAATGAAAACTGTTGATGTAAAGGATTGATGGGGGTTCACAGACAATCTGATCCCTAGTCTGGGTAAGTTGAGAGATGTTATTACAATGCTGATTTGGCAACAGACAGACAATGTGTGCTGTCCACTTGTTTCATTTGTTTTGATTTGATTTGTTTGATTTGTTTAATTTGTTTTGATTTGATTTGATGAGTTTCTTGTGTTCTTTATGGTTTTTTATGTGTGCACCTTTTGTGTACTATTAGGTGTGTTGTAAATTTCTGTGAGGGAGACAGGTAAGACTATGTAGTACGTTGAACTGTGCTGGTTTGTAGTGCTTGTTTTTCACTATCAAGAAATCTATTTTGTCAAGATGCCAGTGTGTTGCAGTGTCGAATGTACTTTGTGCTTACCTCCTACACTAGCCTGTGAGCATATATTTTTTCGTTTTGAACATACTTGCCTTGGCATGGCCCAAACACCTTTATTTATAAAATAGCATACCTTCTGTGGTACCATCTCTCGCTCTCTTTCACACACATTTTTCCATTTATGAGCAGCAGAGGCACATATCTTAATTTTGTATCATCTGATTCCCTTGTTCCTACAGCTTGTGATCTTGTATGTCTCTGTATGTGACACTGACACTGTGTGTGATAGTGTGGTGATTTGGTAGACTTTGTGCATGCACGCACGTGCACACACATGCACGCACGCACTAACCTTTCCTCTTGGGAGTCTGTGCTGCTCAGCACAAGCTGGCAGGAACAGCAACGGCTGATCCAGCGGGCTCGCTAACTTGCGCATGGTAATGGAGCCCTGGACTGAGGGCCCCACTCATCTAGGAAAATTTCCTACTTGTTTTGCCAAATAAATGTTTATTCTCTCTCTCTAGCTTTAGATAGTTCCTTCTTGTCTCCCCCCCCCCCCCTTTTCTTTTGCTTTGATCTTTTCACCCCTTCTCCCCTTCCTTAGTACAGCATAGCCAACTGTAGATATCCTCCGGTTAACCTTCTTGTTTATCCTTTCCTTTCACCTCTCTCCCTCCAGAGCATCTGCCAGGAGAACACAATGGAGGCTGAACTGGGCAAGTTCTGCAAGACGCATGGCTACAGTGCCCTCATCATCCTCACCATAGCTGTAGAAGAGAAAAGCAATTCGGTTCAGAGGCAGCTGGCAGTCTTCTCTTCAGACATTATGCTCAAGCAGCAGGTAACCTGCCTCTCGTCTTGGTCACCCGAGTAACATTTTGTAGCAGACATTGCTCTTTACTGAAGGTCCGTGCATACGAGCATGCATTTTGACTGTCGGTCTTCTTACAAGACATGCCTTGCATGTGTAGTGCTCATTTGCCATTTGTCTGTTTTTTAATTATCAAGGACTCGCATCTACAGCTGTTAATGCTTCACACGAAACTTACGTCCAAGCTTGTCACATTGTACTATTAGTTTTTGCTTTGTCATGAATACAAAGAAAGAAGGTGAGAATTAACTGAATTGTTTTCTATATTTGGTGTAAGCTTATTTAATTGTTCTATTATTCAATTGCTAAAGGGTCATTTCACGGCCTTTATTTAATATTACAGTTCATTTGCCTTGCATCATAAACGCCAGTATATTACTCATATGTCCACAGCACTTTAAAAAGATGCCATAATGGGCTCCTCATTATGTCTCATCATGTAAAATAGGTAGCTGCTATTATGACTGTGGCTTTCATGAGAGCTGAATGATGCTTTGAGACTTGAAGCAACTAATGAAGTATACTCACAGTCTCTTTTTAAACATAAAGTGGATGGCAAATGCTGAAAATTTGGCAGTACTAAAAGTGGATTTAGATCAGCCCCTACCCCCTCCTCCCACCTTTTTCGACTTTTTTTTTTTTGCTAGGAGGTTGTTATTACCACTTGTGAATATGTTTGGGCTTTAATGTGGCCATGACTGTTGCTCCCATGAGCACTGCGGGTCAGTAGTGGTGCTGTTACATGCACACATTCTTTGTAATGCAACAAATAGCCATCATGGACTTTTGAATTCCTTCATCGCACAGGCAAATTTGTTTTAATGGCCTTTGCTGTAGAGGCATTCACAATACATATGAAAGATAGGAATTAGGTAGGCTGGGACATGTGCAATTCCTCGTATACATGTCATTTCGCTTTAGGGACATTTGACTGCACATATCACAAAGTGAGAGCAACAGTTAAAGCTTGCTTATAGAAAACCTGCATATTACATAGTGCATAGTCATTATGAATGATCGAGAAAAAGAAAGTTGCTGCTATCATCACATTCCTTTAATTTGTTGCTCACCTGTGCTCTTACTCGGTGTATATAGTTCTCCAAGCAGTTTTTTGAGCTGCTCCTACTGCTGCTGTTGCTGTTCGTATGCCATAACAGATGGTTATTTTACTCAGTTAAACTGGGTTATGACACTGCAATATTTGAGATTTGGCCACAACTTTGGTTTCAGTGGCAAAACCCTACAAGAGGAGGCTTTATAACAGGAGGAGTGTTTATAAGATTGCATACTTTTTCTTCTTGATGCTATGTCATCCTTTCTGTAGGGGAGTGTGGGTAGACGACCGCGGTTTAGAGTGAATGTGTGGTTATATTAATGAAAATAAGCTGTGTTTTGTGGTGTGCCCAATTTATTCTTATGCTCATAGCTGATTCCATACTTCATTATTCATTCATACTTCACTGTTCCTTGTTCCACTGACCTCAGCTGCATTTTGTGTGAAGGGTGCTTGTTCAAGTTAATTTCATACTTGTTTCTTGCATGCCACAGCTGACGTCAACGCTTTTGGCAGTGGGAGACCCTTCACTGGATCTCCAGGTTTCACACATGTCTACAGACCACCTCATCACATTTGTCCAAGGCAACACTCAAGCCTCCAGAAAAGTCATCCTTCCAGTTGTCAAAAAGTTCCTAAGCACTCTCGGTGAGTCGCAGCTCAGCACTTCTTGTTCCAGGACGTGTGGAAAACCTTAATTCATAAGGGAAGGCTCCTAAGTTGCATGTGTAACATGTAGAGTGGCTGAGTTGATGTATGTCCCTCTTGTTTCAATGACATCTACAGAAACTGGGATGAAGTTGGGCTGTTCCTGACTTATTCTGCCTTAATTCTATGTGTTGTTTTCCTGAGGCAAAGGTTTTGCAATGATAGCTGCTGTTGGGCACTTCACCTGCATTTGTGGCTCCGCTTCATGATGTTGCCATCACCATGGTAGCTCCCTGGGCCACAATTCTGTAGCGATGCCTTCCGTCTTATTCTGTGCCACTCTTGCCATGGCCAGCTGATCTCATTGATAATGGGGACGGAGCATCGCTCTGGCCATTCGCGAAGCGCAAAAAAGAGTACCATCAAAAAAGCCGTTGCTACAAAATTATGGCCATTGTGGTAATCATTATGTTGCAGTGGCTAGAATAAAATACGAGGAGCAGTCAAAAAGTTCCCGGAATTGCTTTGCCGACACTGAATGAGCGACGAGATAGCTTGCACATGCTTGGGTAGGGGGCTGGGTATGTTTGTGTGTGGGCAGAGCAGGTCTGGACAGGTTCAGTGCGCAGCCATGTCACTGCAATGTGTGACATGCCCGGTCGGTGCAATGTTGCAGTTTGAACAGCGTGCGAACATAAAGTTCATACGCAAATTGGGAAAATCAACTTTAGGGACGCTATTGGCCCTGAACCAAGTGTACGTTGATAATGCACTAAAAAAGAAAATGAAGTTTATGACTGGTTTGCACGGTTTAAGAAAGTCCAGGAGACGTTAGAGGACGACGAGCACAGCCGGAGACCGTTGACATCCCGAAACGACTTAATGATTGCCAAAGTGGAACAATTGGTTTGCTGTGATTGAAGAATGATAATTGAGGAGTTAAAGCAAGAAGTGGGTACCTCATGCGGATCAATTTATGCCATTTTACACAATGATTTGAAGATGAGATGCATTGGTGCAATGTTTTTTCTGAGGCAGCTGAACATGTATTAGATGGAATGTCGCATGACAATCGCTGGTGAGCTGTTTGAAGCAAGGATGCAGGACCTGACCTTTCTCCAACAGATCGTCAATAATGATGAGTCTTGGGTGTTAGCCTACGACCCAGTGACGAAACAGCAGTCATCGGAGTGGCACACACCAGCATCTCCCACACCAAAAAAGATCATGTATCATCAGATCCAAAGTCAAAGTGACGCTCATTTCATTCTTTGACATTGACGGTTTAGTGCACCATGAGTTCATACTGCCTGGACAATCTGCTACTGGCCATTTCTACGTGCAAGTTTTGCAGAGGGTGCTCGATGCGGTTTGAAGGACACGACGAGACAAGTGCCAAGGCAAGTGGCAAGGCAAGTGGTGTCTGCATCATGATAATGTGCCAAGCCATGCATCACTTGTGCAGCAATTTCTTGCCGAGAATAACATTCCGGTCATCTCTCAACCATCGTACTCTCCGGATCTCGCTCCAAGTGACTTTGGTGGACCCTACTCTGAAAATTAGCCTCAAGGGGATATGTTTTGCAACCACGGAGGACTTCAGAGCGAATGCAACGGCTAAGCTCCGACAGATTCCTTCTACTGCTGCTTCCAACAACGGCAGGAGCAATAGTGTGTGTGCGTGCAAAGGTCCTACTTCGAACGTGATTAGGTAAGCGTTCCCATAGGTAGTAACATTAGCATGCTGAGCCACCTTTCTGGGAACTATTTGACTGCCACTCGTACGTCTGCAAAAGTTTTAAGGAAAGGAAGCACCGCAGTCAGTTTTGAACCTGATACCTTTCCCTGAAGATCTGATGCTCTGACCAACTGCGCTGCCACAAAATTGACGAAATGTAAGCATTGAGAACTGCAGTGGCTTTCATGGCACCCATTGTGGGGCATACTATGGTGGATGAGGCAGTTGTACTTTAACGCTGAGGATAAACAAGAGAAGTCAGAAAGTTTGAATGCAACACATGTGCCAAAAAGCTGAAGGTTAAGGAGTTGCAGTACAGGATACAAAGCGGAAGAGGCAAAAGGCCATGGTTTTCCAAACATATAAAGACTGACTTCAGAAGGAGTGTTAAATGGACAAATAGTTTGAATGTCACTTCCGTGTCTTATACAAGTGATGCTGTGTGAAACACCTTTATACTGTGCACACTGGTGTGCTAGCTGGTGCTGTTAGGCCTTTGCATCTTCTGCCCCATTGCTGTGTGCTGTTTGTTTTAATAAATGGCATGTTAAATTTGCAAACACCCAACCAGATGTGCTGCGTTTGGTGACAACCTAGGAATTCAACACAACCTTAGCTCGCAAAAGCTCACTGCGCCTGTGCCTTCTGTCTCTGCATTTCGAAAAACAGTTCCCGAAGGATGCCTATCACATAAATGAGTGAATGTAATTATCTGGTGCATCTACCATATGCGCTCATGCAAGGGTCGCAAACATGTAAGGGCGGCACCCCCAACTTGCAGAAAAAATTTCCATTGGAGAAGCAATTGCGTTTGGTGCCCCGATGCCATGCATGCACATCGGTGAATATCAGTGCGCATTGCACCTCAGTTGAGCAAAATGCGTTGGAAATAATCCTGAGGGAGAATGATGATGGCAGTGGCAAACTCTCAAGCTCGCGACGCTTTGAAACTGCATACAAAAATCGTGCAGGTCTCTATCCATAATCTATTGCTAAGAAAAGAAAATATAGTGCAGACAGGTAAGATTTAGAGAGAGAATGTGTTTTGTAGATGCGATGTCAAGAGCGACTGGATGTTAAAGAGCTTATTGTGGGAATTCTGCAGGCACTAGTGTTGTAATCGTACTCTACACTTGAAGTGAAAGTATTTGTTTTAACATGTTAGCGTTAGGAGTATCAAAGTGGAATATAGCATATGCGTGTGAAGTGTGGGAAGCCAGTCATGTGGTAGAGGTAGAGAAGGGATGGGAGAGCTTAGAAGAGTGTGCATGCGTGCATGTATGTGTGTGTGTATATAAATATGTTGTGTGTCCCAGCTAACCTTAGCCAAGCTGTTCAATGAAAAAGTAGATAGAAAACAAGGAACATGATGCCAGATACAATTGTAAGCCCTAGTGTTCAGTTGTCATAGGTCTGACGACCAATGACTAGGTCTCAAAATTTTATTTTGTGCTGTGTTTTCTTCTTTTTTGTTGAACAGCTTGGGGCTCCCTATATATGTATATATATAATGCTATTACTGAAGGTGGCTTGCTCCAGACCAGTGTCAGAGGCAAAACGCGAAGAGGCAAAACGCGAGTCGAGTGAGCTCCTGAACAAGAATTTGCAACATGGTGAATGTTGTTTAAATCACGGATCTGGGACCTCAAAGAGGCGCTCGTGTGTCCCCCTTCACTGTGTCCTTGTCAATTGTGCGCGCAAAAATAGTTTACTATGAATCCGTACCAACTCGCCCAACTATCAGTTCTGCTGAATGTTAACTAATTTCTTTCCAAGTTACCACAACATTGCCGCTAAGTTTTTTCTGTATATTTTGTTTTACGGCTTGGAAAAAAAAAAAACACATAGAACTGTGGAAGCGCATTAGGCTGCTGTCATGTGGACTTGCATGAACTTGGGTGTGTTGTGGCGCAGGTGGCCACCATTGCCCAGCATGAAGTGATCGGATCCTGGGACGGGATGGTCGTGTCCAGCTTATCTTATCATCAGGCAGGCTTTCTTGTCAGCAGCATAAGTTGCCAGTATTGACAACTATCTAGTGACAAATAATTTCTTCTATGCCGTGGTGATGGGGCTTTGCTCTGATGCTTTATGATGTAGCATCCCAACATCTTTCAAAAGGTGTGGTTAGGTTGTGTAGCTAAGTGCACATTTGCATTTGTGCAGGTACGCAATTAATTCCACCAGTCAATAAGGTGAAACTGGGGGTAGCTTTATTTTTTTGGTGATGGCAACTGCAACAAGCTCATTTGCTTGGATACACTGCAACATCTCTTAGTTAAGAAGTCTGCTGTAGATCCATATGATTCCCATAAGCTAAATAGATCACCTAACTTGCTTCATAGTGTTATGAACAGGGAAATGCTCTACACCAACAACGCAAGAAGCTGTGGCTGTGTGGTAGATGTATATTTCACATGCATTCATTCTTTATGATGTGCTTCACTTCGTTTTTTGCATTTGGCATGCTGTCATGTTTGTACCTGCTGCATGAGGAACATTCACAGTATGTTTCTTTTTGCATGATTTCTGCACCATAGAAACACATTTTCTTATTAGAATGCGCATGAAGCATGTAGTCTGTTCTTAAATCATCGTAGCCACTGCCAGTCTGTTTACAGTGTGCAGTGATGTCCTATAGAAAGGGGCAGGCCTTAAGCTGCATCATTCCACCTAGCTAAGCCGGCTATAGTTTCAGTATCACACGCAGCTGTGTTATCTCCTTGCTTAATGGGCACAAATTTGCCCAATCGAGAGTTCCCGTTTCTGATGTCTGTAGTGTTTCTCCTGCCTACCTGTGTGTCATCCATGGCTCATGACAGTGCCTTGAGTCAATAAATGCAACATGCTGATAAGAAACCAGCGGCACTGAATGTGTGAGGTGTACTTCATTGCATCGCTAGTTGATTTTTTTTTTCTTGTTCTAACAAATGCACCACTTGCTGTTCTCAAGCATATGACAGTCAGCCCCCTGTGTTTTCCAGTGTCAAACAAGGAAAAACAAATTTCTTGCTCTGTTCCACAGTGCCATCTCCACTATCACCGAGACCATTACTATCAAGGCTCTTCACCATTTGGCTCCCATCACGTCGTCCATTCAGTTCATTATGTATTGTTCGACGAGGCAGACAAACAACCTTGAACGTTTTGCCTGCAGTAGTTATCAGCCACCCTATGCTTCTGCGATGCTATTCACAAACATTACATTATGCAGGGACTAGCTTTAGGTTTAGAGGAAAGTTTGCTCCATTGAGCATAACCATATCATGTTTTATCATCTACAAAATGTGTACCTTTTTACACACTTCTGCTCACTGCAAGACTGATAACAGGCACAGGGGAAGTTCTAATTATCTGTGGTAGAGCTAAGGCGTAAGCATCATGCTGTAGTTTGCACAGCATGGATAGGATAATGAAATGAAAACCTGGTGCAGTTTCAAAAACAAAATGACTGAGAAATATATTGCAGCCATAGATAGCACTTTCGTATAGTAATGCTAGCTCTGTGAGGCATTGATAAAACGCAGAAACAACACTACTGGAATGAGCATTGTGTTCCTTATGTTTCAGAAAACCATACCAAAGCATTGAAGTACACATATCATGCAAAATAAAGCATAAGTGAACCTCTTGCATGTCATGTTTTTATTTGCTTTGTACAGCCTCATTTGCTTGCTTCAGTGCATACTAATAGTATATGTTTAAGTGCTACTTTTCATCAACACATGAAGTAAGTAATGTGAACTGTAATATAAAATGGAAAAAGCGCAAGCAGCACATTTGGTTGCTGATTTGGCTTCTCTCCAGTGTCCCTTTCACTCCTGCGACATCGGCGCAGTTGACTCGTGTATCGGAGGGGTGAAAAGATGGAAGAGGGGCTTGCAGAGGCTGGAGATATGCACAGGGAGTTGCGACGAAGGCATGCCATGCATTTCGTGCAGCACAAGGGCGGGTGTTAAGAGGTGTGCGGTGTGCAAGCGAGTACGGTGGCTCGCATTTCTTTAATGTCTTAGCATTAGTAGTGCCAAAGTAGAAAAAAGTGTATGTGTGTGAAGTTGGGAAGCTGGTCACATGTTATAGGTATGTGTGTGCATGTGTGTACATGTGTACGCACACACACATGCAGTTCTATTTCACTTCTTGGAGAGGCAGGACGTGTGTTGAGTGAGCCCCCTAAAATACTTTGTAATTTGGTGAACACGGTTTCAATCGTGGATCCAGGAACTAAACAAGATGCGACGTAATGCTAATGGCATTTCTCTTGAATTTACCACTAAATCGCCACTGAATTTCTTTCTGCTTTGCCTGGATCACAAATTCCTTTTATCTTTGGCACAGCCACTCAGTAGCCAGACTGAATTGTTATAGCCAATAATGTGGCATTAGAACATTGTACTAAGTGATTTATTTTACCGTAGAACACACAGCAAAAGTTAACAGTGCATCAACTGCTCATTGCTACATCTGAGTATTGTTAAAACCAATAATGCTATAAGTGGGTTTAGCTGTATTTATTTTTGTTTGATTACAATGTTTAGATGTTTCTGCCCTCTGCTTTTCGCATGCAATCTTGTTATAACAATTATTGGTTATAACTAGGATTTTCTTGGCACTTGAATATTGTTATTTGTATGCAGAAAAATATATTTACAGCAGTAATACCTTTTTTTGGTTTAATTAGGGACCACACTTGTACTGACTATTGAAGAAAAGACAGGTAACTATCAGGGACAATTCAGACCAGTCTTAAACATAAGATCACTAAATGTTAAAAACACAACACGAATAGCCTCTCAACATCTTCATCGTTTCTTTTCAAACAAGTTTTCCAAGCCTGAATGGCTGCTGTAGACTAGTTTTCAGAAATGCTAAATAGATAATTGCCGCAAGAAAGATCAGAAGTTCTGAAAAAAGAAAAAAAAATCAGGTCAAGGGCTTGTGTGCCGTGTACATGGTAAAGAGCCCCTCAAAAAAAAAAAAATAGAAGAAAAAGGTTGTAGCATAAAAGATAAAACTGCTACATGATTAAGCTCACAAAGATACTAAATGACTACAAGTGAATATCGCAGGTTATCGCACAGACTTTCTCTGCAACACCTATACCAAAGTTGGCATTAATCATTTTGTTTCTGCGTTGCTTCAAAAACTTCTGTTGTTTCACTTCTAATAATGTGCAGTAGTTTGTTCAGCAGATATCAATATTCAAGAATGCCAAATAGTTAATTTCCAAATATGAATATGAATAGTTTTTGCATAATATTTTATTTGTAGTTGAAACTTGGAATATTTGCTCACGTCTATAGTTACTCTGTTCTAATGTATCCCTTGATTGTAATGCTGTGTGAATTATGAAAACTGATAATTTCGCGTATCCGAAGGTGCGATGGTGATCTGTTCTTACTTAGTAAAAAAAAGAACATTTATTGCATCCATGCTACAATGGACCAGGCAAGCCTCATTGTTGCTGTCGGAGGCCTGCTTATCACTGTCAACAATCCATAGCATCCAATCTTCAGATCTGTCTTTGGCATTTGAGGTATTGCATTTCTTGAACACATTGCTTAAGGAGCGGGCACAAAGCTACCACAGCTCCTACAGCAGCAGCAATATGTAAATTATAGAAATTTTATTGCCAATGGCAATAGCCTGTCACTATTGCAGTTTTGGCATCATACTCGAATCTAGAGCGTGCATTGTTTCTGAGTACATTTTTTTAAGAAAAAGAAAAGTACGTGTTAGGATAGCGTAAAACTTTGCAACAAGATACTCCACGAAACAGGCGAGCACGGGAAGCTTGAGAGTCCATGTCACTATCTTCTCGTGTTCATCTTTTTTGTGGAGTGTCTTTTTCCTAAGTGTTATCAACCAGCTAGTGCAGCAACAAGTTTTATAGGATCAAGTAATTATGATAATTACTGTGCTGCATGTATACTTGAGGGTGAGTTAAAAAATTGTCTGATGGTAAAAAATGTTTTAGTCAATTGTAAACAAGAGATAAGAGTTAATGGATAATACTATCATCAATCAGGTGATAGAGAAATGTGCGGAATATAACCAACCCTTATATACAGCTTTCATTGATTATGAGAAAGCATTTGATACTGTCGAAACCTCAGCAGTCATGGAGGCATTACGGAATCGGTGTAGACGAGCCGTATGTAAAAATACTGAAAGATATCTATAGCGGCTCCATAGCCACCGTAGTCCTCCATAAAGAAAGCAACAAAATCCCAATAAAGAAAGGCGTCAGGCAGGGAGATACGATCTCTCCAATGCTATTCACAGCCTGTTTACAGGAGGTATTCAGAAACCTCGATTGGGAAGAATTAGGGATAAAAGTTAATGGAGAATACCTTAGTAACTTGCGATTCGCTGATGATATTGCCTTGCTTAGTAACTCAGGAGACCAATTGCAATGCATGCTCACTGACCTGGAGAGGCAAAGCAGAAGAGTGGGTCTAAAAATTAACCTGCAGAAAACTAAAGTAATGTTTAACAGTCTTGGAAGAGAACAGCAATTCACAATAGGTAGCGAGGCACTGGAAGTGGTAAGGGAATACATCTACTTAGGGCAGGTAGTGACGGCGGATCCGGATCATGAGACAGAAATAATCAGAAGGATAAGAATAGGCTGGGGTGCGTTTGGTAGGCATTATCAGATCATGAACAGCAGGTTGCCATTATCCCTCAAGAGAAAAGTGTATAATTGCTGTGTCTTACCAGTACTCACCTATGGGGCAGAAACCTGGAGGCTTACGAAAAGGGTTCTACTCAAATTAAGGACGACACAACGAGCTATGGAAAGAAGAATGATAGGTGTAACGTTAAGGGATAAGAAAAGAGCAGATTGGGTGAGGGAACAAACGCGAGTTAATGACATCTTAGTGGAAATCAAGAAAAAGAAATGGGCATGGGCAGGACATGTAATGAGGAGGGAAGATAACCGATGGTCATTAAGGGTTACGGACTGGATTCCAAGGGAAGGGAAGCGTAGCAGGGGGCGGTAGAAAGTTAGGTGGACGGATGAGATTAAGACGTTTGCGGGGACGGCATGGCCACAATTAGTACATGACCGGGGTAGTAGGAGAAGTATGGGAGAGGCCTATGCCCTGCAGTGGGCGTAACCAGGCTGATGATGATGATGATGATGATGACCTTGGTAACTTGTGATTCGCTGATGATATTGCCTTGCTTAGTAACTCAGGAGACCAGTTGCAATGCATGCTCACCGACCTAAAGAGTCAAAGCAGAAGGGTTGGTCTAAAAATTAATTTGCAGAAAACTAAAGTAATTTTTAACAGTCTCGGAAGAGAACAGCAGTTTACGATAGGTAACGAAGTACTGGAAGTGGTAAAAGAAATACATCTACTTAGGGCAGATAGTGACCGTGGATCCAGATCATGAGACGGAAATAATCAGAAGAATAAGAATGGGTTGGGGTGCGTTTGGCAGGCATTCTCAGATCATGAACAGCAGGTTGCCATTATCCCTCAAGAGAAAAGTGTATAATTGCTGTGTCTTACCAGTACTCACCTATGGGGCAGAAACCTGGAGGCTTACGAAAAGGGTTCTACTCAAATTAAGGACGACACAACGAGCTATGGAAAGAAGAATGATAGGTGTAACGTTAAAGGATAAGAAAAGAGCAGATTGGGTGAGGGAACAAACGCGAGTTAATGACATCTTAGTTGAAATCAAGAAAGAGAAATGGGGCATGGGCAGGACATGTAATGAGGAGGGAGGATAACCGATGGTCATTAAGGGTCACGGATTGGATTCCAAGGGAAGGGAAGCGTAGCAGGGGGCGGCAGAAAGTGGGCGGATGAGATTAAGAAGTTTGCAGAGACGGCATAGCCACAATTAGTACATGACCGGGGTTGTTGGGGAAATATGCGAGAGGCCTTTGCCCTGCAGTCGGCGTAACCAGGCTGATGATGATGATGTTGATGAGGCGGAGGAGGAGGAGGAAACAAACGAGTGTTGGTTTTGACAATGACGGCTCAACTTTTCCATAGACATCATTTATCTGTTAGTATGTACAACATGACAGTCAGCTTGTGTGATTGCATTTTGATAACTAACGGGTACATGTGACAGATATTATAAAATGTGACTGCAGAGACATCAGCACAAGTGGAAAAGCTTCTTGTCTGCAGTGCAAATCAGTGAACTGGTTTTGATATCTGGCCCACCCTCTGGCCTTTACCTCCCAGAGTAACTCCTTTAGCATACCCATAGGGGTGGTCCGATGAGTGCTATATCTGGAGCAGGAAGGGATGGGAGGGAAAATGCAGGCATGCTGTAGCAAGCTGTTATGTCATGTCATGTCACGGTAAGGCCAGTGGGACGTGCAGAGCAACACACCCAGAATGTGTAGCTGCTCAGAGTCGGTGGAGTATGAGTATGAGTATAGTGTTTTGTGGCGCAAGGGCCAAATATGACCAAAGAGCGCCAAGAGTCCGTGGAGATCCGTCATGGTAGAGTGTGCAAAGAACATGTTGGTCAAAGCAAAGTGGCAACAATTAGTGCCTCACAATCAATTAGATGCATAAAAAACGACTTGGAGCGTAGTGTGTGCACATAACTGTTGGCAATGGGCGATGTCAGGTCCTTGCATGTTTCAAATGGTTGTCAAGGTGTTGACACATAACCAAGCAGAAGTGCAGCGTTTGAATAAATAGGCCTGGGACCAAACAGTGGCACCAGTACCTCCTTTCACCGGCCATGTGAAGAACTAATATTTTTCATCTCCATTTTTTTTTACACTCTATCATTGGTGGCTACCAAAGGTAATATTTCTTGTCTTGCAGCACTTAAGATCATGATGTAGTTTGTGCAGCGCTCAAAATTGGACGAAGGGAGAGGAAGGCGCATGCAGGACATGGGCCGATTCTGAACTGACTTTTTATTTTGGGAAACACGAAGAAGGAAATCAATCCGTATATCTTATAACGTGTGAAGACCCCCCCTCCCCCATTCCGGTGTGTTGCTGTCTTCCGGGCACATTATCAAAGGTGAAGTATGTCAGCGGCACATATCTTACGCTGCCACACGTGCTGATCAAATATTCAAATTCTTTGACCAATAGCCGAATTGATGATCAACTGACAGAGCCTTCTCTTTTTCTTCTAATGTGAAAGGCTTCAATTACTTCTCGTGCAGACTATGCTCGGTACCTCGATAAGACCACGGTGTCGCTGAAATGTGGTGTACAACCGTATTCTTGCCAGTGAACTGCTAGGTGAGATGGCTTGGTATCGGCCAGCGATCGTTTGTGCTCACTCAGCCTCTCGTTAATGCAAAATTTGATCAGCGCGTGCAGCAATGTAAGATAGGTGCCGCTTACGCACTTCAAATTTGATAGCGTGCCCAGAAGACAGCAACGCATCGGAGGGTTCTTCACATGATATATACAGGTTGCTTTCTTTCTTCATGTTTTCCAAAATAAAAATCAGATGAGAGTCAGCGCATGTCCTGTGTGCACCTTCTTCGTCCTTTGTCCACTTGTCTGAGCGCTGCACAAACTACATTGTGAATGCATACCAACTCACTCAGTTTCCTATCCTAAAGCACTTGAGAGTTCGAAGCGCCTGTTGCTGCCAACAACAAATAACTATTGTTAACGATTTGTCTTATCATTTGAACTGTTGCCGCAATTGATTTTAGTGCATGTGTTGCACATCTTATGCCAAATTATGGAACCATTTCAGCTGATCTTTTTTTTGCATGCATTAAAAAAAAATTATATCAGGCCACTGCAAATCAAAGTGTTTGAAGACATCACAAGCTTGGGATTAGAGCATTCTGTCAAATGTGGGGCATCAGTGTTATGCTAATGGTGTCATCACCACCTCCTCAATGTTGATGGAATGGTCAAGAGTATAGGTTGCAAGAAAATGCTTGCCTGTCTAACAGAGAACTCTCTTCAGGAGTAAGGTGCTGGTTCCTCTGCCTGATCGTACAGCTTTCAGCTTATTGATTTTGGAGCACTGTTAAAGCACAATCGGGGCTGTGAATAACTCTACTTCCATCCAGTCCACCTAGTGACAATTCGTCCCGCAGGGAATGTTGATTTCCAAGATGCCCATAGCACAGTGTAGTAGAGATGCAATGCTTTCTGCTTCTCTTTTGCCCTGTCAACATATATGCTTTCCTGGCTTTCTTACATGGTGGTTGCGTCATTTCCATCGGCAACACCTTTCAACTTTTCAAAAAAACTTATTTTTTAAAATTATGTAAATAATATAAAAAAGTATGTTCTCATCCCAAAGCATGCTGCAACCTGATGTAAATGTATGTCAGCAAGTTAACCTCAAAAGGGACACGAAAGAGTAAACAAGGTTGAGCTGTATTAGTAATCAATATCTCTACAATACCAAGAACACTTTTACCATCAGAGATGGCATGGGTAGCCAGAAAAGATGCAAAAATGAAAGATTGGTGGCGATGCCACCTTGATGTTCCCGTGGGCCAGCCTGCCATGACGTCGTGAATTTTGATGGCACACGCTTAGGTCTACTCAGTTTTATATTGCCCAAGATGGACTACATCACGTTCTAAAGGTGATAAATACTAAACTGGCCAAAATTTGAGAACTACCACATTCACCCAAATTGAAGATACCTTGAAATCTACGACATCGCATTGACATACCACTACTGGAGTTTAAGTACGGAATTCAAGAAATGGAACTTTCACTTTACTTTTTTTCTTCAAGTAATCAACCTTTTACCAAGAAATTAATGAAAACAGAGCTTTAAAACAGTGCTTTGTGAGTCTAAACATGTAGTGTTTCTTTAGTTTCCTTTCAGAGCAATATAACTGGTTGGAATATCTCTTTCAATTTCAGCATAATTACTGGCTATTGTAATGTGAGGGCCTAACTAAGGAAGTAATGATGGTTAACTGTATTGCAGCCATAGACTTCACTTTTGACTTAGAGAAGATCACCATCAAGTAAAAAATAAGCTGTAAAAATAATAATTTCGCCTACTTCTGTTCTAGCTTTTTTTGCTGCCGATTTTCACTTTTCAAGCCATAACTTTCTTGCATTCACTGTATTACCTAATGTCCTGTTGTTCATACTGATTTAATATTGAAGCTGCTTTTTATTTAGCAAGTATGGCTAAATTTAAAATTCGATGCTGCGCAAATAAATATGGCAGTGAAGTTGTACATTGTGACTCGTTTTGTTTTCATTCGTTTTTGTCCCTTTATGTTCCCATTGGGCAGCAGAACACATTTAGTGTGTTTCTTTCATGTGGGCACAAGAAAACGTGGCAACTTCAAGAACAATTACTTGGGTTACCATTACAATCACAGGACCATGCTTTCAGCAACATTATAGCAGGGACAATGTGCCAGTATGGAGCGCAAAGTGCAAATCTGCTCTGTTCTCAAATCAGCAAGCCATTTTTTAAAATTGGCTACTACATTACATCCTTGTTATCTTATTGCCTTTACACAGATGATAACATCATGCCCAAGATGAATGAGCATTGCCCCCAGACAAATGGATCTCTCAGCGTAAACAATCAACCTTGTGCACCAACAACGTAAGTGAAGTGATACAACTGCTGCTTCACAATGTGTTGGCTACATCAACGATGTACAGTGCTCACAGAATTAAACTCTTCAATTTAGAGCTAACTAATGCTCATACTTTTGTTTTCACCGACTGTAGTTCGTGTCACATCGGTGTAATTTTGGTGCATACACTTAGATCGGAGTCCATGTCACCTTTGGTGACCAGCATCCTAGCGACATGACATGGCACTCTTGTGTACTTTGCACATATGCAGGGTTCCACTAAACGCTCCCTGTCGCATTTCGTTCTGTGAGCACTGTACATTATGTGGTTTTTGAGTTGGTGTTACATGGCAATGCGTGGTTTCGCATTCAGACATTACTAGGAATTGCATGACACATTGGCACTGCTAAATGTAAATATGTACCTGTGAAGAGTCAGAAATAACACTGAATTTGTTTTCAAGCAGTGTATATACTACTTGTGACATTTATTTGAAGCCGACGTATAAATATGTACAAAGTAGCTTGACATTGAGCCTAGTTGCCAAGCCTGTGGCCTCTTCAACGCAAATTTGAGGTGTTTCCAATCATATTGCTGATGGAAGCATACATTGTGTCATGGTTGCATTAGTGCCTAGCTATGGTGTTTAGGGTTGACTCTATTGTTCACAAACATACAGATTCACCACGAGTCCACTCGGAACATTTCTTCTGCATCGAGTAGGGTGTGTGGACACTGCTGCCTGATTGATTGAAGTAGTCTTTTAGCTTCAGTGTCGCTTCTTGGCAACCCCTGAAAATCTATCTTCTATAGTTGTCTGAGATGCACCCCTTCGCTAATGCGACTTTCGATAGATGCTGCAAAATTGCATCTTGTGGATCACCCAGGACCTTTATTGAAGTGCAGTGATTATTTCAATATCGGGCAGTAGCACCTTCCATATAGTAGTCAAAGGAAGGGAGAGGTCAGTAAGTGGACACTGCTAGAAGTGCATTGCAGCACAGCTGGTGTTGGAGTCTGTTGGCCTCAAGCAGTGCACATAGCTGCTAGTATTTTTGACTAGCTTTTATTGTCAGTTGGTCTTGTAGCTCCCATTTTGTTTTACTTGTTGCTGACAGCAGGCAGTGGCAGCTCGATGATGATCTTGTTGGTGCATTATGATAGTTATCGATAAATTGTGTATGGGACATATGCTTCAGCGAGGTTTTCAAATGTAGATGTAGAGTGAATTTCATTTTTTATTCCAGTGCAGGTGTGCATACTGCAAAGAAGTAAGCATGGCCTGGTGCCACATCACTTATGTGCGTGACAAGTAATCGAATAAATGCATTGTGGAACATATGCTGGAACTTTGTGCTGTGTTGTGCTTGATGTTGATGCAGCACGAGCTGTCAACACGTCACAAACAGTTGATCTCCGAGAACTATCTAGGACTGTTTACAGTATGAGGGGCGGCAGGAATTCACTTAGCTCTTTCATTTAGGAGGCTGAGTGTCACAGAAAAGAAAGGGGGAACTAAAGAAATGCTATTGAATAAACAATAAGATTCACTTAATTTATGCTTCTTGGAGGAGGAAGCTTTTGTGTAACTTTTTCGTGCCCACACTTCTTTTGATAATCATTCTTTATTTTTTTTCAGCATTTTCCACATCATTAAAATGCTTGAAGGTTTCAGGCTGTTGTCGAAATATCAAATAATGTTCACAGTGCAGCTGTCAGGGAAGAAGTTTAGAATTACTTCTGTCTAGACTAAAGAGTGCAGTGAGGCCCAGGAATACATTTGGATCTTGACAAGATCGCATTTGTTCAGAATTTTGAAGCGATATGAATTGTGAAGGAAGTTTTGACTAGAACATGTTACGTACAATGCAATCCATTTTGCGATGATTCAAATACTCCCCCTGTTACTGCCGATAAGAATTTCTGGGGTGGGAACCTGATAATGACAACAGGGATGGAAATGCTGCGCCAATTGCATCATTGTGTGCCAAACCACCGAGCTGTGGCAACTTGCGCCAAAATACTAACTTCAAATGAAGTCTCTTAAATTTTGTGGGATGTTGATGTTCAATGGCAATCGCACAGCCATGTGTCGGCGAGCGTTTAGTCCTAGAGGCCAATCTAAAGCAATCTGTTTCAACGTCAACGTCTTTGGAGTGAGGCTGTGTTTGGTGGCACATTGTAACTTAGCCGAAGGAAAACGAAAACAATTTTGCTGTACAATGCGGTGCAAATGTTTTATATAAGTGTGATGTGTTTGCATACTCTGCGAACTAGCTAAAGATCATTTGAACTGGCACTCTTTTTATGGCACAGTTGGGAAAGAAAGCTGCATTCTCAGCTGAATGAATAAGTTGTATGGTGTGTTGTTATACATTTTAAGGCTTGCTTGTATGCCCTATTGGTAAATCTGCAATGGCAGCCATAATCATCACTCATATTTGCACTCTGGGTACTCTATATTCTGCACAACCACATCATACAAAATCAGACTTTTGCAGCCGCAAAATGCAGATCGAGTACGTAAAGTTTTGGTTATAGTCTGCCATGGCACCCGAATGGCTGTTGTAAAGGGGTCAGAGAATATGTGAATGACGGAAATTGCATTTGCGACAAAGATGTACATGACACGTCTTGTGCAGGTTGAGTCTGAAAATTCTAGGAAACCATTGTTTAGTGTTCAAAATATTGGTTGCCATTTTACATTGACTTTATAGGGCAGCCCTAATAATTGAGCTTGTGCAATATATTGGTCAGCGACGCTGATCGCAAAGCCACTGAAGACTTTTTTCCCTTTATTTTTTTTCATAAATGTCGGTTCTTTTTTCTTTCTTCCTGCCAAGTTATGTGGAATACTGGCAAGCATGCTATGACCAAGAATGTAACTTTGCATTTATTCTGTGGTACTCTGCTAGCCGACTGAATGCCACAAAGAATTTTAAAAATAACTGATGGCATTACTCGAAAGGCGGTAACTGTATCTTAATGGGTGTTGGTCATGGTTGTCTCAGTCAGTATTTCTGGTTCATTGTGCATGAATGCATCTAATTAGCTAACTTTATAAACTTACCTTGCCAACGACATGTCAATGAAAAAATTGTGCAGGATGTTGAAGCATGAGCGGCAACTGAATTTAAAGCGACCTAGAATTTGCTATATCCAATACCCTTATCTAATAAGCGAGGTAATTAATGTTAGCTAATTAAGCTGAAATATTAGTTGCTTATGCACAGCGAAAAAAAAAAAAATTCTTGACTAGCATTAACAAAAGCCTATTAACATGCTATGGGTGCTGTTTATGTACGTATCTTGGTTTTTCTTTTCTTGGCCACGTTTAGTTTGCACGTCCGGTATGTAACCTAATAGTGATTTCAGAGGGATGCAAAGGGGTTTCCTTTGTCGGGTGTATGAAATTTTTTTTCCTTTAGTGAACTTTCTTCCACCTTGACTTAATAGTTCTGTGGAAACCCGCAAGGTGGAGGGCAGTAATTAGTAAAAGGAAAATTAGACATCCACCCAATCGTTGCAATTGCTACAAAGGAAACCCATATGGGTTCCTCGAAAGAAAAGCCTCGCAGTTGAAGAAAAATTCATCCTGGTCTGGGACTCGAAACCAGGACCACCACCTGCTACAAAGGAAACCCCAAACAGGTTCCTCAAATGGGTTTCCTTCGTAGCGATTGCTACGATTGGGTGGATGCCTCATTTTCCCTTCATTAATTACTTCCGTCCACCTTGCGGGTTTCCGCAGAAAAATTATGTCAAACTCTTGCCTTTGCTTCGAGTTGTCGATAAATTTGACTTCGCCCTGCCATATGCTAGCCACCTGATTAGCTCAGATGGTAGAGCGGCTGTCCCGGAAAGGCATTGGTCCTGGGTTCGAGTCCCAGACCAGGACAAAATTTTCCTTCAACTGCAAGGTTTTTCTTTGTATGGGTTTCCTTTGCAGCAATTGCTACGATTGGGCCATTTTCCCTTCATTAATTCCTCCACCTTGTGGGTTTCTGCAAAACTGATTCTCCATGACCTAATAGTGTTCTGCAAAGTCAAATAAATAACACCTTTTCTTGATTTGTCTGTATTTCACTCATGTCGAGCCTTACCTAGCATACTACAAAACATGTTATCTTCTGCTCCAAAACAAACAATTCCTGCTCCAAACCTGCTCCAATGTGCCAAATTTGCTGCTCCTAGAGCTGCTCCAAAACTACCTTGGCCGCTTCCATCCCTGTGACAGTGAAAGTACAGATATGCACGAAGACAAGAAACCATCAGCAGCCAAGATGATAAAAGCCTTCAACATCCTGCGACATGCAGTGAATCAGAATCAGAATTTTATTATTTATATTTATTAGAAGTTGGGTCACATTACAAGTACTTATTATACATAAGGAGGTCCCATAGTCAAAGACTGTATCGGGACCTCCTGTACAAAAACAGTTATTATAGTTAACATCTCAAAGCAACAGTAGCATATAGTAAGGAAGTATACAAGCAATAAGAAAAGAACGGTTACAGAACAAAATACAGAATTGATTACAAATAATAACATGGTTTAGCATATCTCATGGTAGCAGGAAAAATTGTGCGGGAACAAAATATCGCCAGTTTATTTACAACAACAACAAAAAAAGGGGGAACAACGACCAACTACAGTAATCCTTGTCGTTAATCTGGAAATAAAAAATGCATTTTTAGTTCTCTTTTAAATTGTAATAAAGACCTTGCGTTTTTCATTATGAGAGGAAGAGTGTTTCAAATTGATATGGAAGTGAATTCTACAGTCTGTGTACCATAGTTAGTGCGGATTCTTGGTAGAAGAAAATTGTTATTCAACGCAAATCTGGTGGTACTATGAATCATTTGGTTAGATGGTGAAAATGGGATCGATGGTAGCTCATTATTTGCAAATCTGTAGAAAAAAATACCTAGGTTGTATTTAGTAAGTCCAGAAATGGTGAGGATGTTATTCTCGTGTAGTAGGGAAGTGGCATTAGAAAAGCGTGGGCTGTAAGTAATTATTCCAATGGCTCGGTTCTGAACTGTCTGGAGAGACGCAATATGAGTATTATATGTTTCCCCGACATATTATGCCACAAGTAATGTGAGAGTGGACAAAAGATAGCGAAAACATAGGTGAAGAAAGGAGTGCCAAGTTTTATGCATTCCAAATGGGTCTAAGAACATCTGACTTCTTCAATTGAAAGTCAGCACCGTAATCATTAATCTCTTAGCTTCACTTTGGTGCTCCGATTGGGATTTGTTTATGGGTCATACAACTTTTAGATATTTTCCAAGATCCTCAGAAATTTGTACGATTGACATTTTACTGTAGTGCCAATTGATGGCGAGGAGGAAAAACTATGGTGGATCTCAGAGAAAAAGTTAGGGTATGGTGGTTATATCTGGGAATCGCCATTCGTGTCTCAGAGAGCAAATAACTGCACTGGCCCTAGTGCTCTCTCATTTGTACAGGGCACCAGTCAATTGTAGTGGACTTGTTCATTTGGTGTTCCTTAATGCCATTTCAGTGCAAGCAGTCCTGAGGACACAGCCTTGCGGGACCCCCCTTTCTCACCTTCGGATTCTTCAAATAGCATGTCTGAAACTGCAAAAGATGGGTAATAATGTCATTCCTGTATGTTATCTCTTGTCAGTTTGCTATGCCAGTGTTTCCTTACATGCTATCTCTTTGTATTTCTGCCATCATCGCTACAACCGAAGTGGGAAGTATTACTGCTTGTTCAATGCACTGTAGTGATTGTTGTTTTGCCCAGTAATTGGAATCTTTGCTACTAATACATTGAGCCTAATGTTAGACCATATTACTTTCACTCATTGGTGACTGCTTGCAAAGATTGCTTGCTGTTTGCTGAAGGTGCAGTCCTTTGATGCGACATTCAGTTCTATATGAAATTGGTATTCACAAAGTTGGCTTATGGGAGCTTCAAGTCCTATATTTAGGCTATGACATCTCTTCATAATTCTTGTATGTACCTGCTCACCGTGATGTTACAGATTACGGAAGCACATGGTTGAGGTTAGTTAATTTAATGCATAAATTCCTAATCTGGAAACAATTACAACAGTAATACATTATTATGCAAAAATATCATGCAATATTTTACATCAAAATTGGCAGTAGTCTGGATGCCAGTTACAGTGCAATATTCTCTTAATAAGGAAAGAAGTTTGGTATGTAATATTTCAAATAGCAAGCTTTTCATTGAACTATAATATACTGGGTGTTCAAAATTAAGTTTTATGGTTTTCTTAAAATTAGGCATTGGGAGGCACATGAGGACCACCTGTGCAGATAGGTTATGCGGCCAGGGGGACACGAGGTGAGGGGATAATTATCGCTGTCAGCAGCCCAATTAACTAAAATTGACTCATTAATTTTTATTGACTGCAGTAAGTGCGTATGTTGGTGCAAGAAAGTTAGAGGCAGTCATGTTTCTACACAGTTTTACTTGGAAGAATTCTTCTAGCTCATCTGTGCTCCGAGATACCAGACTCCAAATTTTAATTGTTGTTTGCATGGCTACGCATGCAAGAGAGTGAGGATTGGCGCAAAGCTCCTCCCTGATGTGACACTGCTGTTGCATGCGGTGTTTAGTCTGACAACGGGGCGGAGGCATAGGCAAAGATGATAACTGTGCCTCTTTCCCTCTCGGCTGGCAAAATCAAGATATGACAGTGTGGTGTGCCGTGCAGTTATCGCTCTTGATTTCAATAAAACTTGCAGTACTTGGAAATCAGCAGTCACGTTATTTGCGTAGCCCAGGCAAAGACCATGCCATTATGCATGGTCCTTAGTCACCATTATGCATGCGCATGTCCCTCCGGCTTCTCGGCTCACGCCATTATCTCGGCATGGCAGCTGCCACAATCATTACAGGCTGCGTGGTTGCCTGTTACAACAGTGGTTCCAGGTTCTTGAATATAATATTTTGCCAGCCGAGAGGGGAAGGGGGACAGTTATCATATTTGCCAATGCCCCCGCCCTGTTGCCAGACTAAACGCTGCATGTAACAGCGGTGTTACATCAGGGAGGCGCTTTGCGCCAATCCTCACTCTCTTGCATGCATAACCATGCAAACAACAATTAAAATTTGGAGTCTGATATCTCGGAGCACGAAACGCACTAGAAGAATTCTTCCAAGTGAAACTGTGTAGAAACAAGACTGCCTCTAACTTTTCCACACCAACATACACACTTACTGCAGTCAATAAAAATTAATTATTCAATTTTAGTTAATTGGGCTGCTTACAGCAATAATTATCATCTCACTTTGTGTCCCCCTGGCCACATAACTTATTTGCAAAGGTGGTCTTCGCGTGCCTCCCAGTGCCTAACTTTAGGAAAACCATAAAGCTTAATTCTGAACAACCTGTAGAAGATGATGTTGCAAAAGCTTATGTACTAGATTTAACAGGATCTGGTGTTTTCATTTGGTGCATCTGTAAGTGTAGAACATGCTTTAATTGGGTCAGTACCAAGTTGGGCTGAAAATAAATGTTATGGAAAAGGTGATAGTCAAAATGGGTTAAGGACTAAGAGTGTTGGTTTTCCACTTGAATTTCCCACATGTTGCAATGCACTGTCACTTGCATGGTTTAGCAGTCTTGGTTTAGTAGCTGACAATCAGCAGGGTTTCTTGCAGAGGCACAGAAAAGGTGAATGACGAAAGCTTCGATTCAGCAGTCGATGCTGATGCACCTAGTCAAGCTGCCTTCCTCTACCGAGCCCAGACGGTGGACTTTCCTGACAGCCCACACCTGAGGTCTGCACAGAGGAAAACTGTGAGCACACTCCCCACCTTATTTATTTATTTATTTATTTGAATACCTTCAAGGCCCATAGGGCGTTACAGAAGAGAGTGGGAAAATTAAAGAATAAGCATTTACAGATGTCAGGTAACATGTTCTTCAAGTACATTTTTTAAATTACTGGGATCCGTAATAGATATGTAGCGGCAGCGGCATTGGCGTCGCATGAGAATTACGTAGACACTTGTGTCCACACGAGGCACGAGCGGCTGGCACGCTCCAGCACGCTCCGGCATGGGCTAGCGTTCCGGAAGGGATTAAAAAAGTGCTACGCTGAGAGATTGAGTGTCGGTTTTTCCTCTCCCGTGAGAGCCCGAAATTGTACTGGTCTACATGGTCACTTGTCACCACAGATACAGTGGAGGTGGGCAAGTGGTTCCAACCATTACAAGTTTGAGGAATGAAGAATGAAAGTGGTGGTTACTATGACAATGAGGAAGAAACACCTTATAACAAAGGTTAACGAGATATGAATGAAGGATTGAAAAGCAACTCTTGCTTAAGACAAGGGTTATGGTAATAAATCTCATAAAATAAGGTGAGGTGTGCTATTTTTCTGCATGAATATAATAACGGAAGCCAAACGGTCACAATTCTTTTTCTTCTTTTGGAGGGGGGTTGACTTGCAAAGAGGCTATTCAAATACGTTGTCGAAAAAAAATTCTGCTAGACAGAAGGCGCTTCCTTGAAGACAAAATCGCTGTACACCTGGATCTGGTGGGATTTATTTTATAATAGTATACTTGTGTGGTGCCTATTTATGCTTAGTGGTACCTATTTTATAGCATAAGATATAGTGGCACCTACAGAAGTGCTGATTTTGGTATATTTGAAAAATAAATGTCGCAGTTAGAGAAAATTCATCCTGGTTTGTCGATTGTACTTTGGAACACTACCTTTTCACTGCTGTCTACCATCCAAGCTAACGAAGAAGCTGGGAGATCTGCTTTGGACCATTTGAAATAAGTGAGACAGGTTTGCATGGCCTGAGTTTTACACTAACGTCACTCTGTACTGAAGGTTAATTTTGATAATGTGATGTTGATGGCAGCATACATTGTGAAGACAATCAGCAATTACAGATCGTTGTAATAAAAACAGCTGATAAGCTGAAGTGTTGGATGGTGGAAACATAATTCTGCATTGTTTTATTTCATTAGCTGTGCTTTGAAATGCTAAAGATAAAAGTGTTAAGGTCAGAGTGAGCAATAGTTAAATCATATGTGCAAGATACGGCACATCACCAATATAGATTACGTAGAGAATAGGGTCGAAGTCTGACCTCTGTGGTACCTTAGAATATGCAGAACTTTGTCTCGATGTTGTGCATAGTGGAAATGAATTGGTGACATTTCAGAAAGCATTCAGTTCGTTTTGGAAGCTTAGCCTCAAGAGTTATCTGGTTTAACATGCGTAATAAAAATTTTGTGGCACACTTAGTCAAACATTTATGCGTAGCTGTGCTATCGCAAACACTAGACACCAGTGGAGCCGGGGGAAAGCCAGTAAAGTAGTGCCAAACCGCACACAAGACACACAAGCACCGGCAACGTGTCCCTACAGCGTCCGCCAAAGGCGTATACTACAGCGTCCGCGATTTGCGTGGCCAATGCCATAGTAGACGCCGCGGTTGTCTCCACTCTGTATGGAGCAGTGGGTGAGGAGGACATCGAGGCACCCTAGCGGCTGCCGGAGAAGAACGGAAGGCCCCTCCTCCCTTGCCTGATCCCCCGCCTTGTGTGTCACAGGAGAGGGCATGTATCAGGCCATGATTCTCGCCCACGTGGGCACCGCTCCTCCTCTCCCCGCTAGGTTCCACCCACTCTCGCTGCATCGCTACGCTGCGCGATGCTATCTTATACTCTGCTTTCACTCTCTCTCAGCTCTCCCTCCCCCAGCTAGCTGTGAACGTCAAGAGAAAGTCAGCAAGCTTCTAACAGCTCCACTGTAAAATTCCACATGAGTCTCAAAGTATGGTCTGCAGCAGGATACCTGGGCCACCTTGTGTGCGAACAGGGCAGTTTGTGAAGACCATTGTAGTAATATGAATTTGATGTTTGTCTGTAAAGTGGGCAAAAGGGTGTCTGCTAATGCAGTTCTGACAATTTGTTTTGAAGCTGTGCTCTCCACGTTGACCTAGGCAGAATTGAAAGCCGGAGACAAGGATGCTGGTGAGCAGTTGTTGTGGTCGCAACTTAATATGTCCTCATTTGAATAATCATCCTTGCATCTGACGTGTAGCATTACGCGCTTCATTGGTTGTAGAGTGGCATTTAAAGCTTTCGATATAGAACACTGAGGTCATAATGACCGACCTCTGCTGCGGCAGCCATAGTTTGTTGAGGGTGGTGTGCCACGATGCTTGCGTACTTGAATTTAAGTACGTATTAATTTCCAGACTGACCAAAATTAAACCATAGCCCTCTGCTGTAGTGTCCTCCATAGACCACAGCATTAATTAGGATGTTTATCCTGCTAATCAGTAATTATTGATGTAATTATAACTTTCGTGTAGATGGTATCTATTAATAATAACGAGAACTTTATGAAAGCATCAGCTAATATTGTATAATAGAAAGCATTAGCGTGAAGTAATGTTAGTTGTTTTTATGCTACTTATTTTCTCTCTGTTCTTTTTTTTTTCGCTTGGTTTGCCACGTGGCATAACATCATAATGGGGCTAAAGATAAGCATGCAGACCCTCAGCCAACTTTGTATAATTAGCAAATAATCTCACACTTTCTTTTGTAATTCACTCCCCTCTCTAGTGCCGAAAGCCCCTGAGGGTAAAAGAAATAGATAAATTCATTCATGGTACATACTTGGCAGCTGAAAATATTGATGCAATAAAAATCTTCAATCTTTCATATCTTGCAATAAAAATGACGTATAATTCTGATCAACTAGATAGTCACAAGATCGTGTTGCCAGTATGAATTTTTCAGCTACAAATTTTTTACATTTGCTTTGCAAGATATACGTTTTCATAGCGAAAACCTGGCATCATCTATTATTTTGCTGTACTGTTGCTAATGAAATGTCTTTCTTGCATTGTAGGGTTCAACCTGTGGTGAAGATGAAACAGATGATGAAGTTTTGTCTCGGGGAGACCACATGTCAGTTTCTGAAACTCGAAGAGGTACTGCCCATTTCTTTATTTCATATTTTGCTGTTGACGCTCATACCAAGTTGTCATAGCTGCTGTCACATGCCTCTCTATCCATTGGGTCTAGAATTTCCCAACATGTTTTGTGGAAATGACATTTGCCTTCACATCTCACAATTTGGGTCATTTCAACAGCTTATCTTATGATGTTACATATCTTTAGAGAGTTAAATGTTAAAAAGAAAAAGTAAAAAAAAAGCAATATGCAGAGTGTCAGTACTTAATTGGAGCATCTGGGTTTAACATGTTTGAGCATTATTTGTTTACCTATGACATGTGTCTTTGCTTGTATTCCCATGAGATATGAAATATTATTTTAATAATGATTGACAGAATTGTGTTTTGAGTGATGAAGGTTATGACAACACAAAGCATTTATTTTTGTACCAGCACTGAGAGTAATGCTGTTCATTGTTTTGTGATGATACAGCTTCGTCTTCCCCATTACTGGCTCAAGTCAGCAACCTTCAGTTGAGCCAGCCTTTGAGCCTGGCTTCGGAGCTGGAAGAATACTACGAGGACAGTCTCCTAAGCGGCAGACTGGCTGTTCCCAATTTGGAAAAATCATCTTTGTCAGCTCCACTCACAATTTCATCCTCCAGCCCCGAGTTTGAGTCTGAGAATGAAGAGGCTGAACCGACATCACTGCCCAGCTTTGGTTTTTCCTCACAGAATGATGACTCCTATGCTCAAGTCAAACACTCGACACCCAATGCGAGCAAGACTTCGTTAGACCCTGCAATTGAACTGTATTCTGATGATGTGGCTCGCATTAATCTGCACAACTTGCCTCCTTCCTTGGACAATGGCAACTCTTTTCTTTTTGAAGAGAAGGCCTCTGGAGAACTACCAGATGAAGAACTTGTTGTGAAGATTAGAAGGTGCTTCGACGAGACGAAAATTAAGGATGGCTATGTTCTGACCGGGCGGCTTCAGGACCTGTTAACCCCGAAGGAAGTCGATGAAATTGTCAACAACTATGTCTCGTACTCCAGCTTTATTGACGACAACATCCTAGAGGCTGTCGTAGAATTGGCAGGAGGGAGCCAGAGCCTGAAGAATAGCAACAGTCATCAAAGTCGGGAGAAGAAAGTGATTGTACCCAACTTGGAGCCATTCACAGATGACTCAAGTGACATCGTAGTGGTTGCTTATGAGGAGGACGACATTAGCTCTAGCCTTTGCAGCAATGGGAACAAGACGGCAAGCCTTGAAAAGAAGAGTGCACCTCACTGCGGCGATGGTGACGGCCATGGCGTTCTGGAGACTGAGACCTTTCACTCTTTGAAAAGAATAGATGTCGAGGAGTCAGTCCTAAAGAAACTGCATATGCTTCCTGGTACTGGAATTGCAAGCAGATTTATGGCTGACTCATCTCGTAGTTTGTCATCGCTGCCAGCCGACCTCTCCCAACCGGAGCAAGAGGTTAAGATGAACACTGCCCGTTCAGATCCAGAACTGCCTGTAATGGCCCTTGCAGAACGACCCTTGAACAGCAGTGTTTCCGCTGCTGCTGCTGCTGATGCTCCACCCGAGCTTGTTTCGGAAGAAAGGCTACAGGAAAATGACTCCAGTACCCCTGCAGGTTTGTGGGACACCGCTTTACATCGGCCATCACTAACACGCTTTCTTTGCTGCGCAGCTACTAACACTTTTACTTTTTCTCCGCCTGCACTAGTTTGTGTGCAACAGTCCAGTTTGCAGTTTCTGGTCGTCTTGTAACTAGGGCTGGTGTTCGACTACCGCTTATCTGCAGCCTTGTGGTGTTGTGCATGGTTCCTATGGATATACCTTTGTCAAGGCTTTTGCTTTTGCATACCCTCGAGTTAATTTCTCGCTCTATGTGTGTTGGATTTAGTTTGCAGTATCTGGGTAACTAAATGCTATGCTCTTGTGTAACGTGTTGAAAAGCAACCTTTGCACTAGTTGACGTCACGCAAAGAATGCCCTTTTGCACACAGTAAAGGCAAACAACAAGCCTGGCTTATACTGGCACATTATTCTTCTCATATGTGTGAAAAGATCATTTGCACGAAGTGAAAGCTGTGGTAAGTGCGAAAATGATGAAATTATAAATGACAGTGTTGCCATCGGTCTACAGGTTAGGAACCAGCTTCTGCGTACATACATGCCTCTGGTCGTGTAGGCAGGTCCTTGCCAGGGTGTCTACCAGCCGGGAAAACCGGGAATTCTTAGGCATGTTTAATAGTCTGGGAATACTCAGGGAAAACTCTGAATTTGTGCTTCTATCAGGGAAAATTAGCTGTAATTTTATTGAAAGGGAACAAAAGTCGTTGCTCGCTTAAGTAACAGAGAGGAATCGTAACGAATCGTCTTTGACGCCGTGTCATCGGCTTGAGGATTTGCCAGTGTACAGTCAACGACCGACTTTCCGGACGCCCGATAATTCGGACGGCTTCGCGGCACCAGCACATACCCCATAGAGCCTATATATAAGAACGTCTGAAATTTTGTGCAAGAATCTTTTGCCGTCCGATTTTCCGGACTTTTTTGCCGTAACCGCAGGTCCTAAATGGAATTAATCAAAACCACCACCACTGTCAGTTTGATTACCTTACCGCCTGGGACCGGCGCTCTCGCATGCAAATCCGCTGGCAGCCGTAGCCACCACTGCAGCGACGCTTGGCCTTGCTGCTTCTACGTTCACTATTAAGCTTCTTGCCGTTCTGTGGCGTGTTTTTCATTGAAAGAATTTGCCGCTGTCAGCAATGGCTCCGAATTCACCTTTATGGTCCTCTCGATTGGCTTCGAAGCTCGGAAAGCCCGGCGCGTTGCATAATGCCGGTTTCCGAGACTCAGCTTCGCCTCAATACAGTAATGCTAAGCGGTGAAGCATACGCAAAAGTATTGCGGTGAAGCATAACAAGCGTGGGAAGAGGCAATTGTTGCGGTAAACAGTATGTATCCCTTCACTATTCCACGCGTGCACCTGCCATGTCCTGTCACAGTGCGAGCACCGATATGCCTAATAATTGTACTGGCAGGCCTTCAGAGCTTTTTCTGATGTGCCTGCGGCGTTTAGCCCTTTAAGGCAATAAAAGACATGAATTCATTTTTTCTGACAGCCTGATTTTTCGGACTTTTTCGCAGCCCCTAGGGAGGCCGAAAAA
Source organism: Dermacentor albipictus (assembly GCF_038994185.2). NCBI lineage: Eukaryota > Metazoa > Arthropoda > Arachnida > Ixodida > Ixodidae > Dermacentor > Dermacentor albipictus. Next base: position 82,668,499 of record NC_091824.1, on the reverse strand, counting down.
TCGGACGTTGACTGTGCAACTGATGAGCATGCTTCAAATGGTCTGCGGGGCGAATGCGCGGTGGAAAGAGGACGAGAACAGAAAGGACCAGCACATTGAGGAATGAACGGGAAAGGAAGTGTGCTGCCGTTTCTTTGAAGGAGCTTGAGCTCAAAAAACAAAGTGTTGGCTGATGCCGAGATGCAGGTGTCCCAAATACAAAGCAAAATAAACTGTTTAAAGCAGTGAAATGCAACACTGAGGTGTTGTGCGCGGGCTGGGAGTATGGCAGGACAGTTGTGGTTACCAGCTGTTAGAGAGAATCCCACTTGTGACAAAGTTCGGGTCTCACACCAATGAGCTTGCTATCAGTTGATAGAAATAACTCATGTTCGAAAATATTTGCTTCTATATGTATATATGAGGCAGAATAATATGGAGCAGAGACTTGGAGACTGACAAAGAAGCTTGAGAACAAGTTAAGGATCGCGCAAAGAGCAATGGAACGAAGATTGCTAGGCATAACGTTAAGAGACAGAAAGAGAGCAGTTTGGATCAGAGAGTAAACGAGTATAGACTATATTCTAATTGTCATCGAGAGAAAGAAATGGAGCTGGGCAGGTCATGTAATGCGCCAGTTAGATAACCGTTAGACCATTAGGATTACAGAATGGCTACCAAGAGAAGGGAAATGCAATCAAGGATGACGGAAGACTCGGTGGAGCGATGAAATTAGGAAATTCATGGGCGCTAGTTGGAATCGGTTGGTGCAGAACAGGGGTAATTGGAGATTGCAGGGAGAGGCCTTCATCCTGCAGTGGACATAAAACAGGCTGATGATGATAATGATGATGTATCTCCTTTTTATTCGTATTTGGGAATGCTTGACAATCGGTTTTACCTTTTTTGAATGTATTTTTTTTTTTTTTTGCTGTGTATTTTATGAACCCTTCCCTTCTTTTTTCTTTTTGAATAAGATAAACTATGCTCCTTATTACTCAAACTGGATTAAGCCATTTTTTATTTTTTAACATGATTACTAGAAAGTGACACCATAGGGCAACATGGTGTCAACCCACCTTGACATAAAAACAAAGTTCTGTGTGACTCAGGAAATTTTGCAAAGCCACTCAAGGAAAACCTGAAAAACTCGGGGAATTTGAAAATGTCAACTTGGTAGACACCCCGCAAGTTTCTCTTTGAATTCATGTCCCTTTTTATAACACTCTCTTTATAACACTTCCTTTGATTTTCCTCTTGACTGCGAGGTAGTTCAGGTGCCAACATTACTGCAAGGCAGTCGCAGGTATAAAGGCCACTTTCTTTCTTTTACCGTCTATAATTATGTCTTTTAGTGTAGATAATAAATTAATCATGGATGTCTTCTCATAAAGACAATTCAAGCTGCAACAGTGGGTGATCAGTGAAATAGTGTTTCTGATATTAGCTCTACAGTGACCTGCATCTTATTCTAATGACTTGAAATAAGATTTTGTGTTGACCATGCTTTGTTCCCGCTCAGATATTTTCTTTCAGCACGATTGCATTTGTTTGTTTGCACCATTCAATAAAATGCTTGGTTGTCGTTTACTCGGTTTGTTCTGACACTTAAGTTCTGAAAGCTGGTGAAACTAGTCCATATATCTGCAGCAGCTCACTCCTTCATTGGTGAAGTATGCTTACTATGGTGGTTTTTCATTTCTTGTCTGGAGAAATCAGGCAAGCTGAGATGCTGAGCCTTTCATTGAATGATGTAAACCAAGAAAATGTGATCTTGCTGTGAAATTAAAAGAGAAAGAAACAGAACAGCAACAAAAAAATCATCTAAGCACAGGACATCAGTTTAAAAATTTTAGAAAAAAAAAAGTCAGTTATTGTACGGACTTGCTAGCAGTCACTGTTTTGCCTGCTTTTAATTTCTTGGCCTTTGCCTTTCCTGTCTTACTGTATCTGACAGTCCACCTTCACTGCACTGGTGCAACATTTCACAAGGGGTACACTGTTCCTTCTTTCAGAGAGACCCTCAAGCCTGAGTGGTGCTAACAGGAGCAGGCGCAAGATTAAAGTGAACCCAGACATTCTTCGTGCCCAGATTGGTCTTGACGATGATCAGAAAAGCCTTTCATCAATGAGCAACAAGAGCGATGGAGATGTCTTCTCACCTGCGGACGACCTGGCAACGCCAGATATCGAGACTCCTGATGAACTGGGTGACTCTGTACTTGAAAGTGAGTGCAGTTAGTGTGTTAGTGTACGCTAGCTTAGCAACGAGGTCACAGGTTCGGCTCCCAACCATGACTGCCGCATTCAATGGGCAATCCGCAATTGCCCTTGTGCTTCGATTCAAGTGCAGATGAAAAAATCTTAAGTAGTCGGAAAAAATTTGCTGCCTCCACTCGCTGCCCCCCCCCCCCCCCATGACGTCTCTTGTACTCCCAGTATTGCTCTAGAACGTTGGACCCCGCAAATAGGTCAGAGTGAAGGTAAATTTATTAAAGGAGGCTGTAAGTACTGCAGTCAAAGCTTAGAGATCAGTATGCATGTAGATCAGCCAGATCAGAATGCAAATCAGTTTTTTGCGTGTGTGTGTGTCTGTGTGTGTGCAGTTCAGAATGTGTGTAGAAGAACTGGTAAGAAAAAACAAAATATATTTCCTTTTGTTTATGGTCAAAACTTGTTCCACGGAGTGAAGATATTAATGCATACGCAGCATTCTTTCGAGAGTACACCGACAAAATCTGTCGGTCATGTGAAAAGTATAATGCCTTGCTATAATCTGTCGGTCATGCGAAAAGTATAATGCCTTGGTATCTGCACAAAAACGCGTAATTTGCAAAGTTGACATTTAATCCTTACAGTAGTGTAAATGTAGATTATTGGTAGGTTTATAAGCGATAAGGAACAATTGAAACCAAACAAAAATAAAAATTGATCATATAAAGAACTGTTCTCGTCAGGCCACCTTGAAAGCTTACTTACCCACATTATGGATGAGTGTGCAAAGAAGCCTGCTGTGGGGCTGCTGAGTATGAAAATTGGAAATCAATTAGAATATATTAGAATTAAAAATATAGAATAAGAAAACAATTCTCAGGATTTCTGTAGCATTGTTTTTTTTCTTTCAATTATGAACTTGCAGTGCATAGAAACAGAAGAGGGGACATACGTGTACATGGGGCTTTAACTGGCAACTAGATGCTTTATTTGAGGATGGGCTTTTTTATTTTGTAACGAAATGGCAAGTTTTCTTGTCACCCATTACAGTGCTATGCAAAAATATCTGATTCGTTATTGCGAGACGTACCAAAGGGTTGATGACACTCCTTCTTACATTGTTCTATTTTGAAAGCTTCTACTATTTCCATAGGTTGGCTTCTGTCTATTCTCATGGTGTTGCTTTGTTTTGTTGAGCATCCTTTGATGCATCCAGTGTTTCATACACTGACGGTTTCTGCCCTGAATAGGAGATGACTCAACCCTGAGTGACTCAATTCCTGAGATGTCTGCTCGAGAAGAGTACGCAGAAGAGAGAAGCTGGAAGACTTGCAACGTGGGGGGTGTTGAGCGCAAGATTGACATGAGGGTGATCGAGCCCTACAAGAAGGTGCTGTCGCATGGAGGTATGGATGCATCTTGTGTGAAGCACTGCAGCACCAATGCTTTAGATGTGGTGTGCGTCGCTGCCACAATTAACATTAGAGCCAGCTGTGTGCTTCTGGAGCGCAGAAACAATTTCTTCCTGAAAGTGAGCAAACCACTTTCTGCATAGCAGCAGATGCTAAGATGGCTAGGCGTTCTGTTCATAATCATCTTTTTACCCTGGACAGCACCTTTTATGAATTGCAGACTCATGTCACAAGGGCTGTACACCTGACTGCAGGGCTTTTCATAATGTAGAAGCCCTGAAAAAGTAAGATTTCCCCATAGTTCACTAGCTAAGCTTTAAATTAGAGGCTTCACAGTGCCGGTCATGTACCATGTGTACAGGCATTGTTTGTGGCTTTCTGTGCATGCATTGGTTGTAGGGAAAGTACTTTTTAGCGCGAAGCTCATCAGCGCCCATTCCTGCGTTGAGCATTGGCATGCCTCGGCATCGGCATAACTGAGCAAACAAGCAGAGCGAACGATGAAAGAGCGAATGTGGAGCGTAGTGGGGAATGAAAAAGCAAGGAGAGCGTGAGAAGGAAAGCAGAGGAGGAGGCTGCGGTGAAAGCATGAGGTTGAAAGTGAAAGAGCAGGGTATGGCGAAAGTGTGAGAAGTGCAGTGCAGCTCTGCGGTGACAATGGCTATGAGATGGTATCAGAATAGCATGCATTGTTTGTTCACCAATGGCATGTGGCGAGCATGTTGAATGATACTGTATATGAAAACAAAGCACTGTATTAGTGGAGGTCTGTTTGCAGTGGATGCTGTGAATCGCGCCCACGCGTCACCAACGTGCTGTATCTCGCGATCTCCCAATTAGTGATGCAGTTGCACCACACTTCGCTCTGTTTGCAATGTGCTGCATGAGACAGATTGTCCATGCCAGCCAATGTATCGGGAAATGGAAACACGTATAGACCTGTGCTCAAATGTCGCATTAGGGAGTATCGTAATCGTCTGTGAAGTTTTTCTTATGGCTGACGGATTTCACCTACTTTTTCAATAAAGACAACTGCCCCATTTGCTGAATTGGAGGCCTGAAGTGAGCGTTAGACAAAAGTGCAAAAATAAAGGTGGGCTTGTAACTCTATACACCCCTATATAATTGTTGCACCATATACATTCACCTTTTGCGCTACGCCAGCTGTGTGTTGAAATCTCATGCAGCTGTTGCATTAAACTTCTTTTGCCTGCTATAGTAGGTGCGTGCCACAATCCAGTCTCCAACATGGCAGCGCCCGTTGAACTTGCTGATGTATGTTACGCAGTTGTGTCTCATCCACTGCCCACTTATAGTACAAGCATTGTGTTTCATTGTTTTTGTCAGGCTACTTTGCAGAGGATCGTCAAGCCATCATTGTGTTCAGCGCATGCCACCTGCCTGATCGGTGCCGAAGAGACTATGACTATGTCATGGATAATCTGTTTTTGTAAGTGCTCATCAAGGTTTTCTTGATCAGTCATGGACAACTTTTCACTATTACTGCATGCGGTCATGGTTTCTAAGAGATCTGGAACATCCACTGAAATAAGGACTGCTAATTCGATGTTGTTTTCTTTATTTCTCTTGAGTACAAATGCAATTGTAATATGAGAATTAGTTGCTTGCCCAATATTCCTTCTTAGCACTCCGCTTCTGAAATAAAACCATTGGATATGACAAATTGGTTGTGTGGAAATATACAAGGTGGAGGCAATTTCATGAAAAGTAAAGATTGAAGCTAGCACGAAGCTACGAAAAATTGTCTTTGCTGTTCACGAACATTCCTTCACCTTTCAAGCTTCCGGCAGAACTTATTTGCCACATTCAGTGTTTCTGTGCTTCAAGTTGTTGATTAATCCGGCCTCACTCTGCGATCTGCTAGCCTCCTGGTTAGCTCAGATGATAAGAGTGAGTGCCCTGGAAAGGTGTTCATCCCTAGTTGAAACTCTGGAGCAGTGCGAATTCTTTAAACTGCGATGCTTTCTTTCTGAGAAACTCTTATGGGATTCAATTGTGACTTTGTGTTCTAGTTCAGTTGGATGGCAGGCTTTCCCTTTCAACTAACGGATGCGAAACATGAGCATGAAGACGGTGCATTCAAGTTATGCGAGCTGATATGTTTTATAAACATAAGCTGTTGCAGCTATAGAATTTAGTTATTCGAAGTGCTTTTGTTGTATATCACTAAAAAAACACACTAGGAGTGGTTGGAATGACACATTATATTTTGGGCTGTCTTTGTTAGTTGCTATTAAATTTGCACACAATACTCATGTTGCAGCTTTATCCTTGAAATTACCAAGCTCTATTGAAAATACCAAGAAGAAGACAGACAGTGCTATAGTATGCAAGCTGTTGTGGTTGAGGTGATGCAGTATTTTCTAGAGTGAAACTGAGCTGCCCTGTCTTTTGCCAAACCTGTAAATTTTTCCTTGTGTCAGTGTGCCTGCATGTCATTAGTCCTGAATGGCATTGTTAGATCACTGGTTGTGACCACTCTGTTCTAGATATGTTTTGTCAACGTTAGACCAACTGGTGGTTGAGAGCTACGTCTTGATTTACCTTCATGGGGCCACTGAGCGCAGCAAGATGCCCAGCTTTGGGTGGCTTAAGCGCTGCTACCAGATGATTGACAGAAGGCAAGCACCTGCTTTCTCTTCTTTGTTTGCTACTTTCAGTTTAAATTTGTAATTTACTCGAACACTGTGGACATAGATGGAACATAGAAAGTGAATGAGTGCAGAGATGCTTTAATTACACTGGTCTGACTGTAAAGTCAAAGGAATTTGCTGACCAGAGTTGCAGAGTGGAGCCCTCTCTTTCATTCTCACTCCATTGAAGAGAGTGGAGATCCTCATAATTCCACTCGTTTGAACTCAGAATGGCGATTGTTGGACCATTCCCACTCCTGGAATGGCTGAGCTGGTTCATTCCATTTCTACAACTCCAGTAAATGGAACGCTTTATATGCAATTGTTTACTACAGTCGACTTCTGTTAATTCAACCCTCGCAGAAATGACAAAATTGGTTGAATTATCTGGCAGGTCAAATTAAACAAAATGTTGAAAAACACCAAACACACCACCGATTCATTTGGCAGTATTTACCCTATACGAACACGCCCCAAGTCAAACAGGATAAATATAGATAAATGAAAAGAAAAATTGGCATTGGCTTAGCTCGGCTATGCCAGGATATACGTAGCGAAAGCTAAGGCACAGCATCGTTAGCCTTGGTTAATCTTGATTGCAAGTCCAGGTTAGTCTGGTTGTCTAGCTATGTTGCGGCATTTAGCCAGTCGTTCGGCGTGCTGTTCATCTGTTTCCTGGGCGATACGTTTCCTCTTCATCTCGTTCTGATGTCAATTCCAGGCCTCTTCCTGTTTATCAGAATTGTCGCCGTCCATATTTGGTTGCGGTGCACGTGAGCTCACCCTTTTCAATCCTCCGATATGTTATCGGGCATGCGACGCGGCTGGCGAAGCGAGCGGAGGCGAACGCAATGATGAGGAACGCGGTGTGACCGCAATGACCAATGACTGCATTGTGACGCAATGATGAGGAACGCGCCATGGCCGTGCTCCTCGGAGCACGGCCATGGCGAAATCGCAAGTTTGCGGCCAGTAAAGCTGTCGCTTTGAAAGGGAAGTAAAATTGCTATTGACTGCAGTAACTGTCTAGTGCAGTCTGCTGACACCTGAACTGTAGTCAGCAGTGGAGGAGTAGACAGGGGTTGGGGGGAGCAAAAGGATAGGGAAAGAGGATTGAGTAAAGGAGAACTATTTACATATATACAATATAGTGCTGCAAAGGCAGTTTTGGTTTCGTTCATTGCACTGCGCAGCCATTTTCTTGCCCAACTTTCCTGCAAAAAGAAGGGGGGGGGTAGGAGGGCTCAGGTCAGAATTGGGTAAATATTGTAATCAGACATTGTGGGCTACAGTTATTGCTTGAAAATTCTGGCCGAAAATAGGTGTTTTCGATAGACGATCCCACCATGTGTTCAACGCATTCACTGTCCCTAAGCTTCACCAAGACAGACGCTGTCATTAAAAGGGTTGCTTTTTTCACCATAGGTGTCAGGCGAGTGCGTGCTCACTGGTCAAGTTCGAAATATCTGGCGAAGACCAATTTTACAATCAAAATAACACCAAGGTTGTGCCCATAGAAATGCATGGGTGCCAGTTGGGATGTTCAGTCGGGATTGAATTAACTGAAAAATCGAATTAACTGGAGATCAATTAACGGAAGTCTACTGCGCTTGAGCGCCTAGCAACAAACTAATTTTTTGTGGACACTTAATGTAATAGATAATGTTACATATTATTTTTTCACATAAGAACAAACACGCTTTGTGGCCTCTTATCTCTTCAGGGCAATGTAGCCTGTAATCTCTCAAATTGTACTCATTTGAGTAAAGAAAAGTAGAAAATAATCCTGCACCGTATCCCCTGTGGTGGGCGTGTGCTATTGTTTCAGGAAAAAGCAGGCAAGCAAAACAAAAATGGCGGTATTTATGGAGAAAGGTGCTTTCGCACTAAATGAGTTCACAGCCAAAAGAATTGAAGTCTGCTGCCTTTTCTTGTTTCACATTTAGTGGCATTAAACAGACACGATTTTCTAGCACACCTATCTGACCGCCTGTAATGACCCTTTCTAGTTACTCCACAGTATGCAAAAAAATGCAGCACCCTTTCCAAATCACTGTGGACATGGACATTTTTAGCGTTGCATTCCTTTGTCATAGTTGAAGCATGCTCTTGCTAAATCGAATAATTCTTGACAACTCCTTAACTAAATGTTTCCTAAAACTAAAGAGTTAACTCTAACTAAAAGTTGTTGTCTTTAAGTGAATTTCATCATTGTAATGTAGGAAAGTTTCAGAATCGCCAGAAATGTAGAATGTATAGGATACCATGTTGTTTATAATTACAGCAGCAGTGGTAGTCACCAATAGGTAAATACTGAAAAAGCTGCATTGAGTAAAATTATAGAAACGTAATAAGTTGGGCAAGTCTTGTTTTACCGATTTTGTGGTCGCACACAAGATGAACATTTAACGCTCCGTGACTATGTGCCCATTCCATTCCGGCTCCATTCCAGAATCGCCATTCCCGGTACTTTAAAATGTGGAATGATTCCAGAAACATTGCAATTCTGGAGTTGCCACTCCTCAACTCTGGTCTTGACCATTGTGAATGGCATCTAAACTACTTTCTCCCTTATAATCCTGCATGAATTATCTTTGTAGCTGAATCATGAAATACAAACTCCAGTCCTCTGTAGCGTATACTATAGCACTGATGAACTACCAAAGTCAACAGAAGCTTTAACATAAGAGACAGTGCTCACACTTACGAAACATATCCAAAGCTTGTACATGTTTTTTGCTGGAGAATGTTTGCTAAGAGATTGCCTTGTAGGCTGCTGCTACAAGGTAAATTCTTGTACTTTCAGTGGTTTACAAGACAACTTTTACAAGACAACAAAATTCATGTTATGCTATGCCAGTCTGTGGTGGAAATGCATACTTTGTCATGGGGAAAACACAGGGAAGGCGGGAGATGGAAATTAAAGACAATGAGCAAAACGAGAACAAGGTAAAAGCAGGAACCAATGTTTTGACAAGTGGACTTGGCTTTTTCAAGGTGACATATGCTTTCCTTGGCACAGTATATATAGGTAGGGTTTCAAGTAGAAGAACCCTACCTATATATACTGTGCTGAGGAAAGCACAAATCGCCTTGAAAAAGACAAGTCCACTTGCCGAAACATTGGCTTCCGCTCTTATTTTGTTCTCATCTTGCGCATTACCTTATGTCATGAAATGCACATTTTTTTTTTAAAGTATCTATGCTACAATGTTCTATTGTTTGCATTTTGTCCATTTCTAGTGATAGGGTGTATTATGTAGTTGAGACAAACTGCAGCATCTTGTAATGCAATGCTAGCACTTGCTTTCTGCCAGGGGCTTCCTCTGGGAGTTCTTAATCCTGCAACATTGATGTTCTATCAAGCTTAGTGCATTTAAATAATAAAAAAGCCTTTTATTCCATGCTTGTCAAAAACTCTGAAGCACTGTGTTGACAATGAATTGTGAATATTCATTTCTTGCAGGTTGCGGAAAAATCTGAAAGGGCTTTATCTAGTGCACCCCACGTTCTGGCTCAAGACTATTGTCATTATGACCAGGCCTTTCATCAGGTCAGTCCAGGCACTCATTTTTTCTCAATTGTTTCCACTGACCTGGCTCACGTGTCATACTATTTGCAAGCATGTTATAAATACTGGGTATTTATTTAGGCTGGATGTGAGCCGGACTATTCGAAGAGGTGGACATTACTTGCATGAGAAATTGAATTGGGTAATTGACTAATTAAGATTTCTTGGTAATTAAGTTCTTATTATCCTAAGTCACATATTGCAATGTGCAAACTGTTGCTGGTGAATTCACAAGGCATATCTATTTGGAATGAATTCTTAGGATGATACCAGGGGGAGTATTCTGTAAGAGTCCACATAGTGGACTGTTCATTTCGGCTGCTGCTGCTGGTTGTATGCTGCTCTACGAGAGAGGAGGAGACGAGCAGCCCTAGCCAATCAGCAGCGGCCGAAATGGACAGTCCACAAGGTGGAGTCTTACAGAATACCCCCCCCCCCCCCCCCCAGTTTCCAGTCATTCATTCCCAAAGGAAGAGCGTAATGAAATATGCGGCATTCCAGTTACAGTGTAGATCGCTTATAAGTTGCCAAAGTTGCAAATAGTATCCACACTATAAGCGGTACCACCCTACTGCGAAAGCAACAGTTTTACAGAGCCCGCGCATGTGCATGACATGTAGACCAAGCAGCCCTGCATGTCTAACAATTGAAACATTGTGACCGGGTTGTTTGCAGCCTTTTAAATTTGCGAATGTTGAAATTTTACACGCTTGAGTACTGGCCTCAGTCTTCACACGAAGCAGACAAAATAACAATATGCGAAAGAGGAAAGTATTCACTCACCGCACACAAACTCGCACAAACTGAGAAGTCGGAAGAGTGACAACATGTTTGACATGGAGTTTAGGGTGGAGCTCATGCCGCTGACAAGCGGTCGGAGCAGAGCATGCCTCTGAGATGAGGCGGCATGTGTGGTTCGACCTTGGAGGCCATTAGTAGCAGTGGCAAGGTGCTCTGTCACCTAGGCAATCCCCACGTGTGCGCAGCTTGCATCATGCTTTTGCAGCACACTGCTGTGGAGGCAGGCGCATGTTTTTTTCCTTCTGCTGCTTGTTCATTCGCACCGTGCATCTTCCCCCTCTGCATTGCCCTCATCACTCTCCCCTCCGCTGCTGGTGCACCCTGTCGAGAAGCCTATCCACTGCGTCACTCGCTTCTCTACAAGGTTTTCCGACAGCCGCATTAGAACCAGTATTTTGTCTCGTGCGGCTACACTATAAGCAGTATGCATGTATACATTGAGTTCTATGGAAGGGTAGGATGGGAGATGGGAAAGACCTGATCAGATCCTGTCCTGCACTATAAGGAGTTACATTTTAGGTGGTCCGAGCTGTATTTCTTGGGCTTCAATGTATAAAAGCATAAAGTAGCGTGTTACAAAAGTAAGTGTAACATCAGTGCATTTTTAGCCCGAGTTTAATGCAGCTATCTCAAAACTAGTGTCATCCTCAGAATTTGTTCCTAAAGGACATGCCTTGAAATCTCACTGGTTCAATTGTAAATATCAATACTAGTCTGTGCTGTAAAGCAATACTTCAAAAACTTAATTTGTGAAACCTGCATTTTGATTTCTCATGCAAATGATGTCTGCCTCTTTCAGCAATCCAGTTCAAGGAATAAAATTGGTTATCTGCTAAAAGAAAGAAAGAAAAAAAAAAGACACATTATGCATGCGTGCATGCACACACACACAAAAGCAGTACATAAGAGGCATACAGCAGTACTAGTGGCTGATCGACATAAGGTACTAAATAGGCAGATACATTAAGATAAATAAAAAAAATTGCTGTAACATTGATAAGAGAACATAATAGCTGAATGTATCACAGATTGGAATTGAGCAACAATTGATAGAGGAATACATAAAAGCATTAAAAAGAAAGGAAAAGAGTAATGAGGTGACCATGTCTTTTCCACACAAGTCATTTCTGCATTAGTAAGATGGCTTGTGAGCACGTTGCGAAATTTGGAGTAGTCGTTGCAAGATGCAATATCAGGCAGTGAATTCCAGAATGTGATAGTCAAACTATCCATCTTCAGTGTTTATATTTTTTTAGGTGTGCTTTTGGTTGACTGCAAGATAATCGCTAGTAAGATTCTTTCAGGGAAGGGATTGGAGCGCATGTCATGATTCAGCGGAATAACAAAATGAGTAAGAAAGGCACAGATAGGAGATTAATTAGTGTGACTTGAGTACCATTAAATAGAAAGAGTGTGTTTTAGAGTGCTAACGCTGACTTGCCTAGAGTACTGTGGCACCTCATTTTTCGAATACTTTCTTTCAGCTCAAAGTTTAGCAGGAAGCTACGTTTTGTATATAGCCTCGAAGAGTTGTCTTGGGTGGTGCCACTTGACCACGTGTGCATACCAGACAAAGTGAAGCAGTAAGTGAGATTGCATCACTTGGCTGGCCCATGCATGCCATATTTGTATTAACTGCATGACAACCTCATATACTGTAGTCACATTGAGACTTCGCACTTGATCGCAGCTTGCCAGTCTCTCAACTTGCCCATGCATAGGTAGTGCTCATTTAGTGTAGAAAGCTTCTGCAACACAGAGCTCAGCCTGTTCTAATGGAGATAGGGTTGCTACCTTTGTCCCAAAGAAAGAAGACTTGGCAGGGTGTCAGATAGGTGTTGTAAGCAGCTGTCAATATGCTGAACCAGCCATTATCAGAAGATACTAAAGATTTGGATAAAAGAAAAAGAAAGATTAAGTTGGGGTAAGCTGTATCAGCGGAACCCAGACTTTTATGAAAATATTTTTATTTAACAGCACAGTAAACTTGGAACCAACAAATACATGAAAGGACATCTGAAATGTGCCGTGTGCATGGCATGGCACTACAAATTATGGAGTCACTGCTAGGCATTTAACAGAATTATTCTCAAAATCTCAGAAGTTTAATTAGGTCAATTTAGGTTACCTAATTTTGTTTCTATATAACAGATGTATATTATTTGATAATGTTTTTATATGACAGGTGTATTTTCGACATAAGTGCTAAATCTCTTCCTTTCTGAAAACCGGAAAGCCAGCCGAGGGGTTCAGGAAGTTGAATTTGCGACCAGCACTACCCACAAAAATCCAACAATGCTAGTTGGAAACCAATATGGTGGCAACCCTGTATCAGAGTGCTAGTTAATGTCTTGTCATCACAAATGTTCCAGTCTTGTCTTTGAAATGTTCTGTTCATGTTGTGGGCACGGAATTAACGATGTTCTGTGCTTGTTATGATTGTGCTAAAACTTGTTTGTGCTAACTCTTTGTAGTCATTAGCAGTGTGTGTCATTGCCTGCACACAGTAAAGCACATTTATTGACTCGTGTAGTGCTGCCTGTGTTCATCTTGAGGCCTAACCCTTGCATTCAGCAATCAATAGCCAAGCTTTGCATTAGGCGAAGCAACCAAATTGCAAAGGGGTCTTGTATAAAGGTGACAAATATGCGAAGTGACCTTTGCGAAGTAATACCTCTTGCTTGACCAGTGCTTCCTGTTTATTGCTGAAACTAACTGCATTGTTTTTGTCCCTAACACTCAAAAGATTCGACGCTGAGCGCGTCCTTGAAGGATAGGAGAGCTTCACTCCTCTTCATGGAGGTAATGCTTTTGCTTCTACTAGCCTAACCTAACATGCTTTTGTGTTCATTGTGCATGATTTGACGTATCTTGTTGGTCTATGTCAGTGTCCCTCTTGTGTCGCCAGCTTTTCTTTTCAGTTTGATTCACTTGCATAACATAGTGGTTGTTCAAAAAATGGCTACTGAATGTAACACCCTACTAAAGGGAGGTGAACGTTGCCGCCAGCTTTAGTTGGAAAACCAGGATCAGCACGCATAATCAGTCTAGCTTTAGCACTCTTTCATGGTGAACTTCACTAGTCATTCTGGAGGAGCTACCTGAATCGTCAAAAGGACACTCAGGTTGTGCTAGGAGTTTGCAAATTTAAATCTCCCAGAGAATGACATAATGCTTTGTGCCGCACCCAAGTGGTGGCTGTTGTGTACAGCCAGCACATAAAGTAGAACCTTGTCAATATGATCCCATTCTTGCAGTCTCCCGACGCCAGCATTCGCGATCGAGAGCACAATAAAGTGCCCCAATACAGTTGTCCTTTCTTTTACGGTTGATATGTTCCCTGAAAACAAAATCTTTCAGCACTTACATTCAGTACATCGCCAAACTGCGATTGTATATGTTTTCTGGCCACTAGATTCCATGTAAAGCATGTATCCATGTAGATCCCACGCAAACGGTGGGCAGCTTGCAGGCACGAGCCATGCACTGCAGCAGCAGCAGCTTTTCTGCCGTACTCACCCACGCATGTCTTGTGAAAATGCCGGTGCACACTTAGCTTTGTATTCCGGTACCAGGAAATCTCCTCATGGGCAGTCATGGGCCGCATTCACACCTGTCGCCGCGAATCGTATTGTGATAAGCATCTTCATCCTATCTCTGTCACAGAGCATGCAGCGTATTGCCATTGGAAGCGTATTGCAGGCGTTTAATAGGCGATAACGCAAACCCACTGCCATTCCGCACTGCAGGCGGCGCAAAGCGAGTGTCATGTTTCGCTCTGGCATCATCATATTCTGGCGTTGTCAACAAGCTCGATTTTGTTTTGGTTTCCCGTCACAGTTTTAAAACACTACTACGCAATAGAACAACAGTTGCGCAGGTCACAGGCTGCTAGGGCCTCACCAGCTTTACGTGAGTCAATATCTCATGCCGTAACGATTTGCGCCAAGTGAGCATGTGAAAACTTCTTGCTAAAGAGCCTCACCAGAAGAAGCTGCTGACCCAGGCCGAATTCGAGAAGTGCAAATGAAAGCTTGCCACAGTCGCAAAACCAACAGTTCATTACGATTCACCTTACATAAGTGCCAACTACAGTCGAGTATGCCAAATGTTTTAGTTACTTTTGATTGTACGTTTTCCCGATTAAAATATATATATATTTTTTTTGTGCAAAACATGTGAACAAAGTTCTACTGTAGTCTGGATGTGCTTACGGCTTGAATTTGTGCTTCAGTAATGGAGCAGGCAAGAGGGATTGGTTGTAGACTAAGTTGATCCAAATCAATGAGTGAAAAATGTAAATCTCTTTCGATCTGTGGAAATCAAATCTCTCTTACTCTGGAGTAAAAAAAAACACAACTTACTTGTGAATATAATTTCCTGAACTCAGTCAGTGTAATCATAAGCCCCCAATGTCTCAATACATTCGCGAGACTGGCTCGTGGTTTTGAGAGAAGCCCCCTGATGCTTATGGAAAGCTTATTAAGAATTTCAGTGCCACCTGGAAACCGGAAAATCCTGGATTATGCTAATAGGCTCCACTGAACTCTGAAGCATACAGCTTGAATAAATAAATTGACATGAATGCTGAGTCTGCAGCATCATAGATAGTAAGGAGGAAGCTTTAGCTCAGGAGCCCCTATCTAAATACATGGGAGTGTAAATTTTTTTTTCTCTGTGACCACTGCACTGAGGTTAATGAGGTTTGTTACATTTCCAATAAAGAGTTCAAATCTAGTGAATGTAGGAAGCAGATTTTTTTTATTCGGGCCGTCGATTAAAAAAACGAAAAAAAAAAACCCGTTGAAATGTGAGAAATGTCAAAATACAAACTATCAATTTTAGAACTCTAACTTGTCACTAAAAAACGATATCACAATTGCATAAACTAAACATCTAAAGCAGACAATATTGATGTATTATGCACCGCTCTAAAATATACTACTAATGTTCGAGTAGGACGTCTGCAACACCCTCTTGAACATTGTCTCAAATTTATATAAGTTGGAAATTCATATAACGAATGTGTCCACTTTAAACGCTCTAATGGTTGTAGTTTACGGAAATCTGGCGTCTGTTTTTGGTGCACAGTTAGGCATTTGTAAACTGTGTGCTTTGTAAAAGATTCCAGACTCTAAATCAAAATTCTGCTTCCTATAATCATTAAAACCTAACTTTCCCTCTCAAGTACAATAAATTTAATTCAAATCTGTCTAAGGGTTGTCTCACAAAAGCATTTCTATGTTTTATATGTTTGATTAGGCAACATCAGAGTGGGCCCTGAGATAAAGCTTCCGCTTAAGGAGGACATGCAAGAACACACCTGGTTACGGCACCCTCTGTGAGGTGGCCTTTAACCCTTGTGTGCAATTTTGCAAATTTGCTTCATGTATTCGTGAAGCTTGCGGGCAACACCTGCATTGCAAAGCAAATGCCAGTGGACCGAAGGAACGATGTGCTGCAGTGATCTGCGCTAACATTGCGGGCAATTGGAAGTATAATGCTGTTGGACGGGATAGGTGGTTGTTGGATTCCTGATTTGTTTTACCAGTGCAAAATAAAATAGGACGCAAAGACGAGACATGCGCACCACTAACGCGGGGGTGGTAGCATATGCAGTGCACTGTCATCCCTATTTGTGCCCCGTTTTACTTGGCACAAATGTACGTGGTATCTGTATCTTCTTTTTGTGTCCTACTTTAGTTTGTGCTGGCAACATGGATCAAGAAACATTGCAGGCATCACATCATGAACAGAGCTGTAGTACGGCAGATAAAAATGAGCATTTCAGAAAACTGTCGGCATTTGACAACACCTGGTGCAAGTATGTTATATGCTTGCTCGTGCAAGGCAGCCATGCTGGAGTGACTACAGTGCTCCACTTGAAAGGCGCAGTGTAAATGGCTTGATCCCAGATATGCCTGCGTGGACATTATTATGCGGTTGCCTGGGCCAAAAGTGATGAACAAGCAAACAGGATCAGCCCCATTTGCTAGAAGCTCACAGTAAAAGAAGTGCTGTTTTCAGGAACTGTAGAATGTACATTTAGGCATTTCTTAGGTAGAGATATATAGCTTCAATTAGACAGTGCATTCTTAAAGATACCATGGACTTAAAAAAATTCAAATAAAAAAATTACACTGAAATTTGACTTGTCGGGTTTACATAGGCCACTATAGAGTGGATAAAGTGCCTAGGAATGACTGCTAAAGTGTGTTGGTGATGGACCTTTTTTTAAAGGGGTATCAACATGACAGTTACATACAAGTTGACATTTCTTTTGCATTAAATGAAAATGTAAAACTTTCCAAATCCTAGAAAAATACTGGCAGGTGCCAAAGCACTCTACCTGTTCTAATAGAATACTTATTTCTACGACCCACTTTCAGTTTCAGTGCACAGGAGGTGGAAGTGTTGCGACATCACGATGCATTGGTTTGCTCTGTAACTGTCATTGCTGCAAGGGCAGCCAGAGAGCACATGTGAGGCAATCGTGACTATCTTTTTTTAATGACCACCGTTAATCATGTGTAACATTATTGCTATACAATGCCAGCAAATGTTTCTGTGTCATGACATCATGATGATGCCAGTGACGTCAGGTCCAGCATTTCAACACTAACTGTCCTGTCAAATGAAATATCTTATCAGTGTTTGCCAAGTCTCATCATTTAACACATGCTAAACATGTACAGTTTCTGCAACTTTGAAAGTACTCCTTTATGACTCAACTTCTGCACGTGAAGACTGGAAACAATTACATTTTGTTTTTGCTTAGTAGTGAATGTGACCCCACATGTTTCAGGTTGGAGTTTGAGAACATGATCAAGGAGAAGAAAAAAAAACTGGGAAGCAGAAAGGTTCTTCCAGGACCAAGGCAGGTCAAGGATGACGCTTCCTAGCGACTCTGTTACTCGCAGCACCTGGACTGATGATACAGGTGCTTCATCAAAACTGTTGTCGTTTATGAGTGTTGTTGCGACTTTTAGCATCTCAGCAATGTACAGAGAGTAGAGACCCTTGGCATTCGCATTCAGTTGACGTATTTGTACAGCTAATGTGTTTATTGGCTCATATATATAGTTCGAGAAAGAGCCAAGAATGGTATCTTAGTTGAAGAGAAGCTGTAGGTTGTGAGCAGGTGATGTCAAGACCTGGGAATGCTTGTATTTATATTCTGTGTGTGGAAAGAAGTGTCTTTCTTGGATGTTGTTTTACGTGCCTTTCTTTCGTAACTTCTGCAGAAAGCTGCACCTTCAAATATGTGCCGGCTTGCAAGAATGCTTCATTGACATCGGATCTTATCTTTTTTATTTTAAGTGCACAAAATTGTGCAGTTACTAACTTTTGTGAGAGAAGGTCACATGCGCAATTTTGTGATGAATGGGTTGTCAAAAAATGATAGGGTATACAAGGGGTGCAGACAGATTTTGAGCAGTGTTGCTCTGCTGCGCTTCCTAAACATATCATGGTTTCCTGTACATCCATTTTGTAGAAGTGCAGCACCAAATACATTTGTCATTCAGAGAGCACCTTATGAGATTTCGACAATTTGTTGTGGCTTTTGTAGCTAGCCAACTAAGCTTCTGATCAGCCAGAGTGGCGTAGACGGTAGGAGCGAGCATTAGTGATGTCAGTCGACTTGCATAGTAGTTCTATTTCTACTGTATGAGCGGTGGCTGTTGTACATCATAATTGAAAGGTCTTGGCGCTGGTGTTGTATTTGGAAAATCAATGTTGCTGTTACAAGAGCTTGTTTCTAGTTGCAGAGTCTATAGAGTAGTTGACTGTTACACCTAGAGCCGTTTGCACCCAGTATTTCAAAGCACCGACTTGCCAACATGCCTCCATGTGCATGTTTGTTTGCTCTTAGCCATTGTAGCCATGCCAGCGCAATGTGTTGTCAATGTCCCTGGCTTCATTGTGCTGCAATGTAATAAGCATTGAAGCCCATTGCGCTGGGCACGGCAGTGAACATAGGCCCTCAAGTATTGTGCACATATATAGCCTGTTTCAATCTTCATAGCCCACTACACTCTGTTGTGTTTGCTGTAGTTATGATAATAGTCAAGACAGACATATATTTTGTATGTGCACTTACATGTTGGAACAGCACCCATTAGGGCATGTACTATCATTGACCAGAATCCAAGAGTATTGGTGTTTATGTGATGATCAATGTGTTCAGAATACTTTTAGGCAGCACTCTGCGATAATGTTGGAAACTTGTGGCCAAGCATCCAGGAAGAATGTTTGTTCAATTAAGCAAATGGAATTGCTCATTGAGCTAGACGCAAAGTGCTGCTGCTAGTAGGTTTCCCCACATGACTGGGAAGCCATGAGTACTTTGCCGCAGCTTGTGCCAGTCGAGGCTTGCTATTAGCTTGCTACGAGTAGCATGTATGCAAACCCTCTTGTAATTGCTTTGAGCATGCATGACAGCACAATATTGGCTACGTTTCAACTATGTGCAGAAGCCTGCCTGTGAAATTTAGTGTGCTGTGTGTCAATAACTGCAGCCCGCATAGTTAGCAGTTTGTAACTGCCCGAAATTGGCTTGAAACGAGATGCTGTTGTGTGATAATCTTCGTGGCTCTTGTATGCTAAACTGCTTGCACATTGGTTGCCCATACTGCGGGTTAACAAGTCAAAAGATCCATCGCACTCCTTTTTGCGAAATGCTCGAGTGTTGGGGCTTTCACATGCCCCATTTGAGCTCGGCGGCATGAACAGCGAGAGCTCTGCTTACAGTACAATAATGCACTGTTGATTGCTGCGTTTCAGTTATTTTTAAAGTGTTGTTAGCTCAGTACTTAAAAAGCCAGTGAGGGCCTGATCAAACTATAGGCTAGTTGTTGACCATTTCCTGTACTCAGAAAACTGTAACCAATAGACAGCCCAATAAAGAAAAGATGTTGGAGTGCACGTGACTGTGGTTTTAATCTGCTTTTGTAGTGTAACATAACTCTGATTGTTACTTCTGTAAACATGACACACACAAAGTGACATGAAACTGTGAGGTGGGCTTTAATCAAAGCCCTTTTGAGCAACGCTTCCACTTTCATGGGGTCAGCCTCTTAGGGTCGCGCGGAAACATTGATGTTTTCCTGATGTTGTCCAGACCCAAGTACAGCATTGTAACTCGTTCCAGGCCTGCAAAGCATGACAGTGAATCTTATACTTGAGTGTGTGATGCAGATGGAAGAAGGTGCAGCTCCAATTAAAGGTTAATGATATGCACTTGCACTGTTACCAAAAATGTAGACTATAACTTCCAACACTGCAGCTGAAGCAACCAAGAACAATGAAATGCAAATTTAAAATTCTTTTCACGCAACTTTTAGAGGGATAGAAATCATTTGCTAACCACTGTTGAGTTTAATCTTCAATAATAGCAAAAAAAACGATTTGCTCAATGAACAAATAGTTGCTCACCTATTCCACCACCTGCATGTGGGGGTGCGCCGTACCGAAAGGAGTCTATGTAGGCCTTGATTTTGCTAATATCTGCAACAGTAGGATATTATAAATGTTGGCACTTCGTTCTTAGAATGACCGATTCACTACAGAGTACTACAGAGATGAGGGCCTCTTGAAGCAGAGGAGTCTGAGCATGCAGTGCCAAACACATGTGAGAATTTAGCAACTACTGCAACATTATTGACTATTTAAATAGCCTGCCGTAACCTCTTCAGGCTCAATTTCTGTCCACTGAAAATTTAGTTTAATCACATTTCTTGCACCTTCTAAATCATACAAAGTGCTCTCCTTCAGACCAGACTAGGAATTTTTAATTCTTCTGGTAGATTTGTAGAGTCTACAGAACGTGACACTCCATGCAAGAACTTTCTACGGGAACAACTATTTCATGTCCAGCATACTTGGAAAGCACCTATCCAGCCATTTAAAATATATGGTGGTCACAAACCATAGCGAAAAACAATGAAACTGAATCTGCTGAACTGCTACTGAGCGCCTTCCAACCTGATTAATTAAAACAGCTTAGTGCAAATGTCCAATCGGAAGAGTTTCATCAAGATGTTTGTAACGCATCATTATTCTCATCAGTGCTATTGGCTTTGATGCAGCCTATTGTCGTGCACAACTGTGCACACAGCATATGAAGAGGATAAACCAGCAAGGCTGACAGCTACTGTTAAATGTCGCTTTGCCACTACTGCATAGCAAGTCCTCACATACTCAAACATATGCAAAACAAGAGAACATGCGAAAGAGGCTACCGACCGACTCCATGTTCTTTGGCTCTTTCCGTTAGGAAATCTGGATCGTGAATTCGCTGGGCTCCAGACAGAATCTCTTCCCCACGCATGAACATGTCATAGGAGTTAGACACTTTCTGGAATCAGAGCGAGACTTGTCAGGATAGGCATGCCAGCAACGACTCTAACCAAGTCTAACTATTTTAAATAATAAGAGTCAACAGGTGGAAGTGCTTCCACGTGTGAAAACTTGTGGTGTGATCAGGACAGCGTCAGCTTAGAGATTCCTTAATAATACATAGTAAATAAAAAAATAAAAAAGTCCACTGTGCCCACAATTTAATAATACTATGCATAAGTTATTGGGTAGCACATTGTATGAAGTAGTATGTTAATATATTCTAGATATCTATTCAGAATAGGGCTGTGCGCTCTATTTCATGTTGTTATGACTATAACAAAAGCATAACACAAATTAAACTTGACTTCTCACTACAGCCCTTGCATGATCGTAGTGATATAGCCCTGCTATCATTTCATAAATATGTCCATAATACAGCACCATCAGTCCTGCCTCTTGAAGCTGCTCATTACAGGTCACACCGGCTGTACAATCAGTTCAATTTCATGCGCATCTATGTAAACACTAATTCATTTAACTACTCTGCTCTTCCAAGAGCCCTTCGCCTTTGGAACAATCTTCCTAACACCATCGCTTATGGAAGTGACCAGGAAAAATTCCGGCATCTTCTAACAACGAATTTTTCAAACTTTACATAACCTAACGTGTTATTTTTTCTTGAGTTTCCTGTTATTATTGTGCTACTACCCCCTAAATACTGTTATATTATTGCCAAATATTGTCCCGCTCGCTCTGTAATTCTATTGGTTATATTTTACTTTGTGAAAATTTCTTGTTC
This sequence comes from Dermacentor albipictus, assembly GCF_038994185.2. Classification (NCBI taxonomy): domain Eukaryota; kingdom Metazoa; phylum Arthropoda; class Arachnida; order Ixodida; family Ixodidae; genus Dermacentor; species Dermacentor albipictus. Next base: position 82,646,728 of record NC_091824.1, on the reverse strand, counting down.
ACTGACCTCTCGCGTTCAAAAGCATTCGGTTTGTCTCTTTTACAATTTTTAACACCACATTACTGCATGTTAGCGCATTTCTGACACTGTATTTTTTGCATATGTATTCACATATGTATTCTAATTATTGTATAATCTTTGAGTGTACTCTCCCCCCTTAAAAAATGCCTCTAGGGGCCTGTAAGGTATATTTAAGTAAATAAATAAATATACAACTGGGCCCACTCCCCAATGCTGCTACCAATCATGCAATATACAAATTCAGATTGGATTTCCACCAAAACATGTATGTACACTACATTCACCACACTGCATGCAGCAAATCTTGTCTACAAAAATTTTTAAATAGCTGTACAGGCAACAGGTGTGGCAGCAACAGAACATACCGGCTCATGAGGGTCAGGCATGGTGTAGAATGGCCTCACTTTGAGCGGGTATTTGTCCAGGATGTAGAAATCAGTGTCATACTGCAAATACATCAGACAGTTTGTAAATATGTCATACTTCACTGCTAAAAATGAAGCAGCAAAACTTGCAAAAGCAAATTTCAAAATTCTTGGTCATTTACTTCTAGTAGGTCTCTAATGTGCATATGTGAAAGTTATTATGATGATGCACTCTGTTGAGCCAGCATAGTTCACCGTGCAAAAAAATGACAGTGGGTTTCAAAGCACGGTCGCTCATGCCACTACGAACCTGAGAAAACCTCGATTCGCACAGGCCTGGGTATGGGTTGTGTAAACATATAAAACATGTTTGTATTCTCTCCTCAAGTCGACACAAATTTCAGCAACATTCTAGGCAAGAATGGAAGTATATTGAGCCATGGTGTTTGGGAGGAATGCAAATGACAATGTTTTCCAGTGCATTTGTGTGTGACTGTATCACGTGCACCGAGTAACTTAGTTCCTCAATGTTCATCAGTGTACCCCACTTGCTATGCTGTAGCGTGCTGAGATGAGCTAATTTTCAGCATTTCTTTATTTATGGGGGAACTTCTTCAGCAACAGTGGCTGCTCAATCAAAACAACAGCCAGTAACACTTACACACACATTGCAGCACAGCACTATAGTACTAGGTGCCGTGTCATCATCCCAGTGCTCAAGCATACCATCTTTGCGGCTCTACTGAATTAAATGCTGGTCTTGGATTCAAGATGGTGAGGGCTCACTCCCAGATCAACAAAAGCATTGTAAATGCTGACTCATCCTCTGTAAATGAGGCTTTTGACACACAAGCACAGTCTTCTGAGAAACTAACTAAACAAATTGTGGGGTTCAATGTACCGAAGAAGCATATGGGCTTATAAGAGATGTTGTAGTAGGGGTGGTTCTGGATTAATCCCGGCCAGCCAAGTTTTTAAATGTGTGCCTAAATGCAAGTACATGAATGTTTGTGCATTCCACTTACATTGAAATGCAACCACTGTAGCCAATAATTCAACAAGCAAAATCTTGTTTTGAGCTAGTTGGTCATCCATGCCGAAGGGGGACAAGCAGAACAAAATGACTAGGACAGGAATTGGCGTATGGCCTGTCCTGTTTTGTGACGCTTGCTCCCCTTAGACAGTAAATGAAACCACAGCCTCAAGCTTAGCAGCAGAAACGAAATTACTATGGCTTGTTTTAAGGGATGAGTTATAATGAAATGCACACTTACAAAACAACACTAAGCAGAACCTACCTTCGCCTTGACCAGCCGTCCCAGAAGCTTCTCATTTGGAGTGCTCAAATCATCTTCATCATCCATTTCAACTCCAGCTTCACGAAGCATCGCAACAGCCTCAGGAAATTCCAGCCGCAGGCTTCAGGGTTAGGGAAATGAATGAAAATGCATTTCGAATAAAGACGTTGGGTAACACAATGGATTCTTAGCCCCAAAAGGGTGGTAGGAGGAAGCCCAATGCCAATGAGTGTGATGAAATGAGTTGTCTCTTTTTTTTAAATCTATAGAATCAGCTCTGTTAAGTACCAAGGTTGCAACAAGCAGAATGACAAACATGACACATGAAGGTATTAATTTCACAGCACTCATACTGCACTCAAAGCTGTTGTGACAGGTGTCACATTTATTTTCGTTGTCATGCCACATGTTTCGCTCAGCTGCAAGAAGCATTTACTTTTATTTACAGCCGCTTACATCAAAATAGCGGGGAGTAATCATCTATAGATTAAAAATATGGGGTACATGTGTCATTTGACTGATTGATTGATTGAAAGGAGAAACGTTGTGGTTTAAGGTGGGCAGCTGTGCTCATTCACGAGGGTACACCTCAGTTCATACTCAATTTTGTCAGTGCAACATACTCGTATATACAAAGACCGAATCATTTGTCAAAAGAAGTGTGAGCATGTCGAGGGTTGTGGGCAGGGGAAGGTTGCCATCACCTCTGGATTTACCAGTGGTTATGTGAGGCACTTACGAAAATCAATGTTTCATATACCACGAAGAGTAGCAAGAATCACAATATCTGGATGAATACACGTGACCAGGAATGTAACGCAAGGTGAAACTTTTGATGACTTGGGGGAACAAAAAAAAAGAAAAAGACCGTAATGTGATCCAACAATGCATAATGCAACTGCAGCAGTGGGCTTCAAGTAAAACACTAAACATGAGCTGTGCTTGGTGGAAGATTCTTGTGAGCACCTGCCCATGGAATTGGGCCTTCCTGCTGGACAGGCATTAGCGACATCACCCATCATGCGATGCTAAAATATTACAACACGACTGTGGTGCTCATGCCAAGGGCCCAAATGCGTACATGCAGGGGCAGCTGCACTTATGCAGGTGATGAGGTCACGCGTGCAAGCACTGTGGTATGTACCGGACTGAACAGTTCAAAATTTTAACGCGATAGCGTTAAGGAGCCCGTGCGGCAGAAAAATTGGCGGCGGCATCCCACATTGGCATCCCGCGTTGTTTCGGCAAAAACATTTTTGAACCACCCATATCCAGGCCCTCCATGTGACGCAAGAAATTTACTGAAATAATTGTAAACTATGACTTGCATACAACCTACAGACATGATGGCTCTCGGATTGTAATTTGACAATAAGAGTAAACATAATTCTGTTATGGGAAAACTCAAAGAAACCTCTTTTCCAGCATTTCTACCATTCACAGACCAGCCGGGGCGTCTGCCATTTGCGCGCACGCTGGTGTGCGAGTGTCTTGGGGGCCACGGAACGGCACGCCCGGTTCTTTGCAATACCTCCAGCCAGTGCTCGCCTTTGTAGCATCGGAGGCGAGTGCCAATGTGGCAAGAGGCCGCATTTCTACCACAAAGCCCACCTTCGTGCATAGCATTTGTGGCCAGCGTTTCCCAGTAAAGCACGGTTACGGTTACAGCACGGTATTATGGTTACATACGCTCCAGTTGCCGGGAAGCGTGAGAAGCAGTCGGGGATCTTTGAATGTTATTGCGTTCCACTCCTAAAGGTGAAGCTTAATCGTCCTCCAAATTTTGCACTGCCGTCTTGTTTGCTCTTCTTTACACTCTCACTTCTTCAGAAACCCATATCTGTTTCTTTTTCAACTGCATGCACATCTGTACTGACATGGGGACAATGAAAGCCTGGTAAATTTCGAGATGCAAAATTGGAGAAGAAAGATATCTTACATTGCATTTGGGACATGGTCTCAAATATAATGCAACCTGTTTTTAAGACTCGTATTTATATTTAAGAAAAGTGATGTATTCATGGTACTGTGGAAACTATTCACAGCAACATCTGAAATAGCACGAACACTGCAATTTGCATCTTGAGCCTTCCTTTTACAAATCAAAGCAAAGTAAAAAGACTTGCCTAGGCTCCAGAAACTTGAATGGAGGAGCTGGAAACTGCCGGTTGACTGCAGCGATCTCGTCTGCAAACCTGGTATTAGAAAGCATGTAATTTTCTTGGTGCGCACTTACTTACTGGCATTGAATATGGCAGAACAGCAGCAGACATCTACAAAGCTAGAACTTGACTGTAAGTTTGGCATAGTGTCATCTTTCTGCTTGAGCCTTGGTATGACTAAGTTTAAGGTACTACATACAATCTACTGTTTTGGCACTCTCACCAGCAGCACATCTTGCATTAGGCATGCCAAGCAAGGAGTCAAATAATTGAAGGACACATTATTATATTTATTTAAATTGAAGGCAATTGTTTTTTCTTTCAATATAGTTCATATGAAACTGGTAAATCAGCTCCAATATGAGGACAGAGCGCCGGCTGCAAACCCATTGCCACTCATGTCATTGATCAGTGTCTAGAATGACAGTTTTGTTTTCAACAGTCTATTTTATGTACACCACAGGATGCAGGCCTCTCTCAGTGGTTTCCAAATACCCTTGCCTTTCACCAAGCTCTATCCTACACTTGCAAGTTTCCCAATGTCAACACACCACTTAGCTCTCTTGAAATCCTTGGCTGCGTTTCCCTTCCCTTTGGCACTGATTGTGTTAACTCATTCACCAATGGTTACCAGGTCTATGTGTCACATGACCTGCCCAACTCCTCTCTCTTTTCATCGCAACGAGGATTTCAGCTATACAACCATTAGCTGAATTCACAGAAGGGTTATTTGGCCTTCACTTCCTTTATTAATAATTGTTTTTCTGCCCAAAAAAAAGAAGAAATATTTTGAAAGTATACTTTACCAGTCGAAACTGATCTAGTGATGCTCTTTAGGTGTCCCTTCAGCCTGCACCCCACTTTTATGGTGAGTGACACGCAGTGAACTTCGATAACGTAACATAAATGCAAGATACCAATGCATTAAAATGAACGTATGTAGGGTGTAGGGCACAGATTTCAGTGTTACGGATGTCTGAGTACAAGCTGCAGTGTGTGCATTTTGAAATTGATACTTTATCTGAAAGGTACCTGTAGCTCCAGTGTACAGTAATGTTCACTGTTAAAGGGAACACACAGTTTTCATTCTGTCATTGGTTATCGCTGCGAAATGGCATAAGGGCCCACAGACAAACTTTTTTATACATGAATGTACATTCGATGGATCCCATCAGCCACTTCTTTCTGATTAAAAAGGAAAAGAAATGTCCCTGTTATATTGACTTTATTGATAGTAGTTAGGCGTTTTCTTCATTAATGGACAGTACTGTACATTCCATCTCGTGCAACAGCACACAGTGCAAGATTGTTTGCAGCCCAATCCATGGCTGGTTCTTACCAGTCTACAGGGCTGCTTCAGGACTTAAGATTACGTGACAGCAACAGGGGATGAGAGCACACACCTATCGCGAAGGCCCTTAAAGATGTCGACAAACATTTGCCCTATGACGTCCAGCACTTCGTGGTAGTGATAGTTGAAGGCCATTTCCAAATCCAAACCCACGAATTCACAGAGGTGGCGGTGAGTGTTCGAGTCTTCTGCCCTAAACACTGAAATCAGGCATAGGAGAAGAGACGGAACAAAACCAGTAAAGTCGGTAAGACAACCTTGATGCCCCAAGTGTACAGACTTCGTCAAAGCTTACAGAGAACTATTGTGTACAAAACCAAAGGTGTTTCTGGGCTCTGTGATGGGGCTTCTGCGCTACTACTAATTATTCTTACCAGCCATTTTGGGGAATTATAAAAGAATGCTAGGCTTCTACGTGACCTCAGTGGGACAGTATAATGTCCCACATTAGGATGTAGCTAAAGTGATTATTTACAAACAGGTCCAAGCATAAAAGAACACGTGGCTTGAATTATTAAATGCCCTTGCTTCAGCATTGTAAATGAGAAAATGAAGCTGGACAAATTTTTACAGCAGGAGAACTACATCATGTGAGGTCTAACAGGACCTAATGGAACATGGTCATAATGGTGCTTTTGAGGACAGGACACTGTCCTGTGTGCATTCTTCCTGGGTCCTGCCCTCAAAATGCACCGTTATAACCATGTTCCGTCAAGCCAGCAACCAACTAGCCCATCCAAGTCTGTTAAAGTCTAACAGGACACTTCTACAGTTATCTTTACCTGAATAGCAATTAGGCATTTCTTTCCATTTTAGGCTGACCTGTACAACTTGCTTTTCTTAGGATAGCACATAAAATAACTTTACTGGAGTGCACTATGGCTCATACCCCAGTAAGATGGAAAGGTTGAGCGACACTTGCTGCGGACTGCACTTGTCAGCGTGTGTGTTCGATGGACTAATTTCGCTGTGGTGAAATGTGTAGTTTAGCCTTGATAGCAGTGCTTGTAGAATAAACGAAAAAAAAAAATGTTCATTGCAGAGTCAGTTGTGATTTAGAATGTTATGAGCATCTTTGAGACATCAGTGAAGCTAAAACAAGCTTGAAATGTTCACCTTCGGTACCTGTCAAATCATCCTTGGAGTTGGTCATTTTGACTGACTGGATTTTGGATATGTTCCTTGCTTGTATTGGCTCAAAACAAATAAAAGTGATAGCGTTGTTGTTTCTATTGTTTATGCAAAGCTTTTTTTTGTTTTCGCAATAAAATATGAACTGCTTCTAAAACACAAAATGCTGAGACTCATATCAAGCCCTATGGCTCCACAGATTGTAATTGTCATCAACCCCAAATGACACTTAGTTTTGTCATCTAGCATCCTGCTGCCAAAGTGACACTCAGCGAGGTAAAGTGCTATTAGCTCAAAGTGTCGCTAAATTTGCCCGCCTGACTGTGGTATTATTTTACAGGGCTGTCACAGCTCCTGACTTGTGCCATATAACGTAAACAGCAAATAATGAAAGAAAACAACACACAAAGGATTTCACACCTTCCAAGTGAGCAGCAGTTCGAAAAGATCTAGACTGATTAAAAAAATCAGCAGCAGTTGCCTGCTGGAAAAAAAAAAAAGTGTACAGTGAAAAAGTTGGTTATGCTGGGCTTGTAAGCCTAAGCTCGTGCAGGTGCCCTAGTCAATTAGTACTGACATTGTTCAGTCACGACAGTTTCAACTCACCCGCTCCAACAGTGTAGACTTTATCAAAATCGGCTGCAATTGCCATTTGCTTGTACAGCTGTGGCGACTGTGCTAAGTAAGCACTCCCCTTGAAGTAGGAGACCTCAAAGACGTTGGCACCTCCTTCGCTTGCAGCTGCAACAAACAGTTGAGCCAATGAGATGTTTATCAGATAACCCTTCCTTTATTCAAAAAAAAGAAAAAAAAAAAACTGCAGCTCTCTCAAACTTTTACCAGTGACAGAGAAGGAGCCTAACTTGTACTTGTGTGTTACACACAAAAAAGGGGGCATGGCATGTGTGGTGTTCACTATTTAGTCCATACAGAAAGCAGCATCTTTAGTCTTGGCAAATGTTTTGCCAAGAGGTGTGGCAGTTACTGCGCAGGCAAAATGGTTGCTGGCCAGATATGCCAATTACACATTAACGTGGCAAACATGGCTTGCCACCATTTTCCAACTACTTTTTTAATACCGAATATTTTGACTTGCCTAGATTACACACAGAGAGGATATCCGTACCCACAAAGCAATCATGTAGCATCTAGCAAACAACATAACCTCCGAGGTCCTGCAGTGGTGTAGGACTGCAGTGCTGTGCCAGGATCTCGGAGGTTGTGTCCTACTGGGTACTAATATATTTCCTACATATAGCAGATAGTGTGCTGCAGTCCCATTAACAGTGCCCACAGAAAAATTTGAAGACCAAGGGAAATCGCCAAGCCTTGCAGAAAAATCCAATAAAATTGGCCAAACTGCATTTTCTTTCTTACTGATGTGCTATATTCTATACATTATCTTTTATTGTTAGGTTGACTACTGTTCACCAATCTTAAACGAGGCATACGACAAACTGGGAGTGGCATCATATTTCTGCAGTGACAGCAGCGCAAATCCAGCTATATGTTTACTTCATCTTGGTCATGAAAGCCCCATTCTCTGTAAAGATGATGCTTTGGGCAGTCTGACATATCACTAGAGCTTGAGTTTGGAGATCGAATGGATTTGCACAGTCACAGAGATGCTAGGCTTTTCTGCCACCTTCAGCTCCGGCACTTTCCTGCCAGATATGTACACCTTCTAACAACAGGGTTAATGTTATTTAACTATACTTTTTTTTTATTGCATGGTTTGTCATATGGCATGCTATTGTTAAATATAAACACATGCATTGCCATGCAGTCCTTTTTCATGAAGAAGATGCATAAGTGGGCTGTGGCACTTATTGCCCATAATTTGGCACCTTTTGTCACCGTAACTGGCACCTTCAAACACTTTCTTTCACTGGTGGCCTTTGTCCTTGGACACAGTTACAGCAGCTGGCAAGCATCTGCTGTGGATGCAAGGGCAGAGCACTTTTTGCACACTTATCGCTTAAGTATCTGTACTGCTAGCTTTTTGTTCACATTCTCCAATGGACCACACGATGGACAGCGAAACCATCCAGCCTACCTGAAATAATCTTAGGCGTGTGTATCTCCACAAAGCCACGGCTGATCAGGGACTCTCTGAAGAGGGCACAGACACCTGCCTGCAGCCTGTATATTGCCTGGTTTGCTGGGGTTCTCAGGTCAAGGACGCGATTGTCCAGCCGAGTGTCCTGATTCACTCTGATGTTTAGGCCTTCTGGGTCCTGGAAAGTGAGACAGAGCTCAATACAGTGTACTGGTGCATGTAGCCTATGGAGTGCAAAACCTAAATAATAATAATAATAATAATAATAATAATAATAATAATAATAATAATAATAATAATAATAATAATAATAATAATAATAATAATAATAATAATAATAATAATAATAATAATAAAAAGTAAATTTTTAAGTTTAGCAGTTCAAAAGAGCCCTTGCTTTCAAACTTCAGCACACAATGGTCTGTATGCAGATTTTTTGTGCTTTCCCACAGAAAAATATATTGCATTGCTAAACGCCTAATACAATTACATTTATGCTGCAGCACAATCTAATACAATAAAGCAGTAGAAAGTCTCAGACAAAGTAAAGCAATGCTGTTGGCTGTCACTTGGCAAAGGAAAATCATGTCTGCATAAGTTTTCGAGCTAGACATTACTGCTTACGACTTTGCTCTTGTTCAGCTACACACATAATAGTGGAACTACTGAATAACTATTCTAAGAAATAACAATGAGGACTATCCTATGGAGTAGGGAATACCATCCTTTATTCCTTATTCTGTCAAAATTAAAAGGACGCAGACCACGAAAATACTGCACTCTGGAACAAGGGCCCTCTGCATATACGAGACTAAGGGTTTAGAACCGAGCTTTACCATGCAATTTCTGCAATGATAGTCACAAAACCTGAAAAAACTATTTTCATAGCCATATTTTGTACAAAGGGATGCTGATATACGGCTACATATTCGCAGGCTTTTCCTGAACTTGTGAGAGCTCATATTGTCATCAGCTTTGCAGGCAGGACTCTTTTTCCTGAATTGTACTGCTCCAAGGCAATATTTGTATTGTATCTGGGCTATTTTGTACATCATAAAATATGATCTAACAGAATATTGTAGCAAATGTTCATTGGTGTAAGCAGTATTGTTATTACACGTGGACTGTGCTCCATTGAGAAACTGAAAACAAAAATGTTTTTTGCTTGCCTCCTCAGTATCAGGCCTTGCAGCATCCTCTACTTGAAGGGGGAGGCGTGGCTCAGCAGAACTGACAACAAAAAACTGAAACATGAAAAAGAATGTACAGGACATCATTTAATGCATGGCAGCAATGCAACATATTCACTTCTCGAAGATTTGAACAGAAGAGAAAAATAGGTTAAAGGGACACTAAAGACAAATATTAGGTCAAGCTGAAGTGATAGATTAGTGTTTGAGAATCTGTAAGGCGTCAATATTATTGCGAACAGAGCCTTAATACTTGATAAATTGAGGTAAATGCAGCACATGATTAGACTCCTCCAGGGCTTTCAAGCACTTGCCCGACAACGAAAGCACTCCTGTCACTAGTACTCAATCACTCACTCACTCTTGTCCCTAGTACTCAATCACTCGTAAAAAACATCCTTGTATTGTATTATAATATGAAATAAAATGCTACTTGTCCAGTTCTATTTCGCTTTTAGAAAAAGAACTCGTTGAAATTACCCTTGACAAGGACACGGGTGGTCGAAAAGTTTTGTTTTTGCTCGACTCTGCACTGCCCACGCTTTTGCATTTCAGTAGTTTCCTTGTCGCATAGTGCTGCGCTGGTATTGCTGGATCGCAAAACACGCACAAACTGCAAGTAGCAGAGAATTCAACTTCCATGTGATGTTGCAGGTTGCCTGAACGGTCTATGCCACTTGACCAAAAAGCAGCTGCAGTGGCGAATCCACCGCTCTGTTGCTCTGTCTTGACTCATTACCACCGTCTGTCGGGCGCCGTTTTACTCACCGACAGCATCAAACGGTGTATGCAACGTCACCACTCCCACGGTTGGGTGTTGAGAGATTTGAATTTCAAAAACGGTATTCAGACCCTTCAGATGCAATTTTCTTGTAAACTGAATTTTTTTTGCCACAAAACCAGCATTGCGAGGTTTCTGGGTGGTATTTAAACAGTTCAAGTCGACTTAGTATCTGCCTTAAGTGTCCCTTTAAATACTGCAAATGCTTCTTGTAGAGCGGGTTGGTCTTAGATACCATGGTATATAATTGGCATGAAGAAAACAGATAAAATTGTGGGGGACACCACATCACATTATGCCCTTGTTACATGAATTTGTGCCAGCGCTTTTTGTATGTAAGATGCGCATATGCTCACAATTTGTAGAAATATTAGGGGTGAGCAAATATTCAAAGTTTCCAATACAAATCCAATATTACACATTTAACTATCTGTATTCGAAAGGAGGCTATAGCTAGTATTTTCAAATACTTGAATGTAACATTAGCAAACATGACCACCACATTTTCTTCTAGTAACATACAATTCATACATAAAAGGTAATGTTTCCACATTAATGTAACATTTGCCTGATGTGTGTCATACAATGTTAATGTTTGCTTCTCACACTGTTCAAGATCGCTCGCTACCTGAAATTCCTAGCCTCACCTCTTCAACATGGAGCTCAACGTCCTGTTGTGTGCAGCCTTCAACTTTCTGCGGAGATGTTTGCACACGCCCGTGTACATCCACTATTGACTCTTTGTTGACTCTATGAGGGAAAAGCAAGCATGACTGTGAAATATAGCAAACTTAGGACTGTACAGAACAGACAGCTGCACTAAGTAATGCATATGGTAGTCACGTTGACCATTTAAGTGAAAAACCCTTTACCGCACGGATAAAGGGTAAACCATCCTGCCGTCATCCTCCTTTTGTATGATTTCAATGGTGCCCTGCTCAGTTAACCACAACAAAGTTAGTATCCTACAAAGAACATTTAGATTTCGATTCTTTTTCTGTCCAAGTTATTTATGGAATCCTTAGGCTGCATGCAACCAATGCCTTTAGTACTAGAACTGTGGCACACGGTACAAGCAGAAGCACTGCATAGTTGACAGTAGTGAAAATCTTGCATAATCATAATTAGTTTATTTATAGATGGTACTGCCAATAACAAATAGGATTAAAGCAGGTGGGCACATATATTACAGACACGTAGTGGGTACAATATTCAAAAACACATGGTAAATATGCAGTCAGAACAGTTATTAACTTATTAGCATATACAGCATGTCCCAACTACCATGCAGCGAGTTTTTAAAGAAATGCATTATTCTATATGAATCAGATTAAATGCATATTGTGTAATGTCTTGTTAAGCAATCACCAGTAATTTTATAGTCCTTGACATTCAATTATTTAATTAAAAAACTTGCTTAACATTTCAACGCTGTTCTGTCAATTTGGCGGTTGTAGAAAATTGTAAGACAAGTCAAATTGAGGTATTTTCAGTAGGGTGCACATCACATGTTTTTCCGGCAAATAGAGAAAGCCTGGGAAAGATGAAACATACCATGCAACTACATACCTGCATGCACGGAATAGCAGTGCCATCAAATAGTGTCAGCGAGAACGCAAGCTGTTGGGTGTTTGCTCTCGGTACCAGTGTGCCTTCATGTAGTTCGTTCACTTCTTTAATTGTTTTTCACAATGCTTTACATCCAGCATATGTTTCAAATGGTTGCATTGGTGCTTTTAAAGTATGCTAGACATTAAGTAAGAGATATTCTCATATCTGATGTTCCTGGAGACAATTTTTGCATGGAGTCCACATTCTGCAAACTTGACAAAACTCAGTGAAGTATTGGAAATTCTTGACTTATTCTGAAGCAGTACACTTTTCATGATTCTAAAGATGCAAGAAATGTGGTGATACTAACTTTTCAATGAACAGAATTAGTTGCTGCCTGAAAGGGAGTTAAAACTCAATGTACGATAGTTGGAACACCCTGTATGGCCTAAGTAACAACAAAACTAAGCAATGATAACTATACAAACAAAAACAAATGTGTACCCAAATATAATAAGATAAACAACTATGGTATGATGAAACGAAAAAAAAAGGGCAATTGCCATGAATAGAACACGACTGCAAGAGTGTTTGAGTTTGGCCATATATTACAAAAAATGGCTGTGGCTTAGGTAAGGTTAAGCCCAGGATGCGAAGCATACTAGCCTTTATTTTAGTTGTTGAACCACTGTTTAGCCTGGTGAACTGCTGTTGCTTGGCTATATTTGGTTCGGCTAGACGAAGAAACAACTCATGCGTTACTCTGCTTCGCCTTGGACGCCCCGCATTGGACGCGGTGAGCGTCGAGCAACGCAGCGTTCGGCGCGGCAACGAAATGTGCGCCTGAGCAAGCGACGCACGCCTGAGCCTTAGCAACAGCTCGTTTCTAAGGCAACACCGCATTCACTAGAGGCGCTTTTGTACCGCTTTGAAGCATCGTACTCGTGGCTCAGTGGTAGCGTCTCCGTCTCACACTCCGGAGACCCTGGTTCGATTCCCACCCAGCCCATCTTGCAAGAGTTGAGCCAAAGCCACTTCTCCTCTGTCGTGACGTCAAGGTGTCACGTGGTATTCAAGGCGACACCGCCGCGCCTGAGGAGCTGGGTTGAGCTCTCGTAATATGCTTCGCATAAAAAAAAAGAGAAGAGAACAATGTACAAATCCCATGAAAAATTTAGCACCTATACATACCATGAGAAACAACTCTGTTGTGCCGATATTCAGAACAAGCCATCATAGTACATGCAGGAATTTACACTAATTAATGCAATTAGTCTTTACTTACACAGCACAGAACTTGACCATGGCTTTGCTCACTTTTTCTGACACAGCCACAAGGCATTGGACAGTGTACTGTTGCTGCCGCAGCACGAAAAAGCACTGCTTCCCTGTCAAAGACAGCAAAAAGCACAGAAACAGTTTGACATGACCACCAAAGTACCATATGGAAAGTTCTACATGGTCATAACTACAAATATCTGAGCCGGTCAGTATGACATATTCGTCATACAGTTACCACACTGCTGTGATAATGAAGACATACTACTGGAAACACCAGCATTGGTGCTGACATATTGTGACACGGTGTTCAAAGCAGGGAAAAATCTCACTAAATAATCAAGTGACTGCCGTGAAAACCCACAAGATGAAGGAAGCTCATGAAAGAGAGAGCCTGCATCCAAAAGGGCTACAAGGAAAACATAACGAACACACACACGCATATACGGTATATATGTGCGTGTAAGCAACGAACACGGTGCCATCACCACCAGGCCCCGTTTTTCTCAGAAACTGAGGTGCCTCGAAAACACTGAGGTTTGATCCCCTTTGCTGACCACAGGAATCTCCCTCCGCCTTGAGCCCCGCGTTTGACGACCCTGTTGGTGTACGCTGGCCTGTGTCACTGAGAGAGTAAAATTGCGTTTCAAGGAGAAAGGTTGTGTGTATGTTTGCTCCCCCAAGTTTGCGAGGCACCCTTTTTGCGTGGGAGCTGCTTGGGATGAATGTACGTATGTGCCTTACTTTGCGTTGCGCGTTTCTGGTCCACAGTGGCACATTCGCAAGCCGCTGTCAACCAGAGCTATTTTTTCTAACCAGTGCACAGTTAGGTAGCTGAGTCCGCGGTCAAGAACTTTTACACACACACGCACACATATAGCAAAAAACGGCATCTAAGTCTGAGCCAGTTGGTCTGTGATAGTCAATTGATAGTGGTGTGTCGTCTTTCCATTTTGCCACATGTTCTGTGATCCTGCTGAAAGTTTATTATGGAAGCCATATGGATTTTTTAAAAACAAAGCTTTTCTGCTGAAAAAAGAAGTCCATCCTGGTTTGTGGATTAAACATGGCACTGCTGTGTTTCTCGGGCACTTGCTGTATGAAATAAGCTTACCCTACTACCTGCTAGCCTCCTGGCTCGCTCAGTTTGGGAAAAAAATGCTTCCCTGGAATAACCTTTTATTGTTTTTTACTAATGAAGTATACTGAGTCTGGTAAGAGATGAAAGCATTTATTGTTGTATACACCAACAAAAATACCCTGTTCCCTTAATAAATAGAATTGACTAAATAAAAATAATAGAACAAAATTCTAAAATGCTGTCTAGAGAAGCAGTATTTCTCTATTCTTACATACTGACTATAAGATATTGCTCAATAAAAATACACCAAATCTACCACAGTGCCAGATACATGGTTCTTTACGAAATGTTTGAGCAGCAAAGGGCTAACTTTCTCCTCACGGATCTGTAAGGAGCTTTAAATATACACATTTTCCTTCACATACAAAGTTGTAATTTCGTGAACACCAGCCATGTTTATGTGCATTAGGCTGTTTGTTTTCAGCTGCAACGTCATTACCCATTTAAGTAACCTTGGGAGCCGTTGAAAAATTTGGTAAGGACATGCTTACTTTTTGTTGTTCACCAGGTTCACTTTGTCCTGTACTCATGAAAATTTGTTACACCAGGATGTGCAAAACACGGGTTCGCAGCACATGCTGTACTACTACTGTTTCGTTATGTCTCGTATGGTGGAGGATAGAACACTGCGGACTTTTGTTAACGGAGGTTAACTGGGTTTATTAAGAATGGAGTACACAGGAATGGGTGTGGTTACATGGAGGTAGAGTGAGTAGAGTGTTTTGAGACGGGGCGGTGCCGACCAGCAGGAGAGGAGCGAGAGGGCCAGACGCAACTTGGTATGATATGTCATCTGCTCAGAGTTCATAGAGGAGGAAGGCTGTCGTGATGCCACGGTGGGAGCAAAGGTTTCAGAAGGGGCATGTGCAGGATGGTGGCGCCATCTTTTGAGGCTTCTCGTACCAACTACTATGCAAAACTTGCAAAACGAATGCAAAACTTTCGAATTCTACCAAGATTCATGTGGTGTTGATAGACTGGTGGCCTCGACATCATCCCAATGAAAAAGACGGCTGTAATGTATTAGACGCTATGAATAAGAGCTCTAGCGTCTGCATACAACATCCACTATGAACATGTAAAGTTACCAAGTGTTAACATTTGTTTCACAACTGCAGATTTTACTTTTACAATGCGCATGTGCTCAAAGGCAAAGTGTTTTCCCATGTGTTTGTGCGTACACGGCGTTCCTGCAGACTCACCTTTAGATCTGCTCGTATGAAGCCGTCCCCGTACCCACACGTACTGGCCAGACAAAGGAGGCGCAAGGTCTTTAACTCGTGACAACTGACGTGACGTCTTCTCCGCGGACTGCAGCATTGGCAGCTTGCCGTAACAACCCTCCGAGTAGTCATCTTCCGCGTCTCCGGACTGCTTATTTGCCTGCGGTATAGGAAGGGTTTCAGTATGCACCAAAAGTACAAAATGATAACACCGAAATTTCATACCTAGAGACAGATGCTTTAGAGACCTCATAACAGAGCAAGTCAATAAGAACAACACTTGAATGACGAGTTGTTTCACTTCTTGAGATGATCACGCGCATTAAGTCTGATGCAACACACTCACGTTTTCTGACGATTGCTTCGCCGACTTCTTTGCAGCTTTTTCCTGCTCTTTGGCTTGCTTTTTCAGCGCCTTCTTCGATAGCGGCTGGCCATCAGGACTGAAAGTTGAGAATGTTTCGTCAGCACCGATAACCCGGTTTAATGGACGTCAAGAATACGTCGTGTTACTTACCACAAAATACGGCAGGACAAGAGATAATAAAACAGTGACTCAACGAGCGCATTCTCAGTTAAATCAATTAAAATTGTCGCTTTTCTTACAACACAGAGAGAGCACCGGCGAGCACAGCTCACGCGTGTAAGTTCACGCGCAAACTCTAAGCAATCACACGAAAGATTACTACTATTTCACCGCAAAATAGAAAGACGATGAAAATTACATACCCGAGAGGTACATTTTCTTCGCCTTTCGTCATTTTTATCCTTCGTACACGACACGCAAAGCACACGCTACACAAACCCGCAACAGCCCAAAGCCCACGCCGCACCAGTTAACGAAAAGCAAACTGAGCAAACCACAGTAATAAAAAAAGCCGCAAACGGAAACTTGATATACTCAATACGTTATCAAACTAAGTAGATTTATACGTGACTTCTAGTGACGTGCCACTTATATTTTAAAGTAAACAGGCAATTGCAGAAACTGATCACGCAAAAATTCATATAAAAAAAGAACAGTTGCGCTTGTCGTCGTGTCGGCGCACCGGCATCGACATCAATTTTTCTCGGCTGCTTTCGCTTCGGGGCTCGGAGGGATCTCAAGTAATCCGTTCAATTTACCGGTATCAATATGTATTTAAACCGCTGCGCCCGGTGCGTCTTAACGCACGTAAAGCGCATTCCAATGGAACGAAGAATCTACCACCTTGATGCTGTCAGCACGATCGGGACCGCTCAAGATAAGAATTCGGCCGAATTTCAAGTAAGCGAGCATGCCAACATCGCGTGTTGACGTATGGTCACGCCGGATCTCACACCACTCTTGCCACTGTCGCTCGTGTTTCTTATTACGGACTTTTTTTCTTTCCGCTGTTGTGTGTATTCGCTTGGTAATGAAGATACAAACTTACTTTTTTCTAAAAGGAAAATTATGGACGTATGAAAGCACTGGTTGACAAATTAAAGGGCACCGTGGAGGAGATTGCGAAAGGTATGGCTGCTTTTTTCCCTGGTCTGCTTTGTGAACGTACAGATACTGAACTAAGATATTTAACTCATCTAAGTTGAACTATTATAAGTGACGGCGTATGCGTAAAAGAAAAAAAGAAAAGAAAGTTCCTCAGTATGTTATCGCATTTATACCCACAACGTTTCCTGTATTTCTCTCTATTATTCTTGCTCCTCTTCTTCCTATTTCTTACACTTGTTTAATATGAAATGTCAGCAACGTCTCACTCGCTGAATGAAAGCAATTATGGCCAACGGTATATACCGGCGTGCGACAAAAATGTAAAGAAAGTCTGCAAATTTTGTTAAAAATTTCGTCTGAAGTATAGTGCTGTTCAGAGGTTCCTTAGAGAAAAATAGATCTGTGCTAATTGTTGCTGCCATTTCTTCCCCCTGCCCCCCCCCCCCCCTTTTTTTTAAGGTGGTGATGAAAAATCTGTTCAGCGGCACACGTCAAAAGGAAAACTTATGGTTCGAGACCGAATAGATACATTACTTGACCCTGGGTGAGTAGCTTTCATTTGAAGCCAGTTTGAACAGTTTGAACAAAAACTGGCTACCAACCTTTAAAGTATGTCCTCTCTTGTCTCATCGTTCACTACAGGAGCCCATTTTTGGAGCTTTCTCAGCTTGCAGCTTTCAACGTTTATGGGAAGGACAATGTTCCTGCTGCAGGTATTGTCACAGGCATTGGCAGGGTCTGTGGGTAAGCACTGGCTTTCTGCTTTATGATAGTGCATTTTCTTGCATGCGCAGCAAAATGTATCATTATCATTAAACAATGTACTGAACCCAACTTTGCTAAATTAAGCTGACATGTTATTTGCTCATAATACAGCATTAAGTATGTCAATTACACATATGCTAAAATGTATTTATATACTTTATTCAGGAAGAGAGAAAATTTATGTGCAAGACGTTGAACTAGCCATTCACTTATTCAATACAAATAAATTAAAATACACATTGCTAGAGAGTTATTTGCTTTCTCCATCTGTTGTACAAAACTGGAATCGCATTTTTTTTAACCAAGTGAAGACAGTCCTATTGAAGTTATTGGGGACGTTTCAAGATATCAGATGGAGTATTCGTTTGTTACTTTAATGCAAAATTGTAATTGTCTACTTGAGGTATAAGATATGGGAAACCGAAATTTGCATTAAAAACGTTGCAGCTGCTCAATAACTGTGCCAGACATAACAAAAGTGTGCTGCAAGGCTAAATCTTATGCAGGCAAGTTGCTTATAATACCTACACATGCCAAGTTCACAAGTAATGGTTGCTTTAAGAAAAGACAAATAAAAGCGTCTCCTTTTATATTGCCCATGTACTATGTGCATGACGCATGCAGGGGTGTAGTTGTTAAATAATCCACTTTTGACATTAAAAATATTTGTTTTCAGTGCTTACCAGCTGTATATGGCTCTAGCATGAAAGAATACAGTGAGAGGGAGAGTATTTTCACAAGGCCATTAACTGGACGTGCTATTTTCCATATAGAATAATGCCATATTTTTCCCAAGAGTGTGCAATTATTATTCATAGCATGTCATGAGTGGCACCCTGTAAGCAATAAACAGAAGTGAAGTTCAGGTTTGTGCAACAAATACTTCTTCAACAAGAATAAGGTCACCAGAGTACAAAAATGTGTATGTCAGGATGGAAGGGGTTATCCTAATCCACTTTGTAAACTTGCTCACATTGAACAGCTTTGAAAGCTATACAGGCAACAAAGTTGGTTTGTTCGAAATGGAGTGACGTGTAAAGGGGCTCGGGACCTTTCTCGGAGGGTGTGCAGTATGTTTGGCATTAACGAGCATCTCCTAACTAATCTCGTCCAACAATATAACTTTTTAGTGAGCCTTGTATGAGTGTAGTTATTAGCAATCAAATGCTGCTACTGCCATGCCTTCATGGTCTGTCCCTCCTTTTCGCTATTTAAACAGTGCTTGAAATTGCTGCTGCCTTGTCAACAGAGACGATACCCACAATGCAGGTACCAACATGATGATGGCACCTGCCCATCATGATGCAAAGCTTTGACATCGGCTAACGTCACAATCATGCCACACTTTCCTCTGTTGCATGCTGCCTGGTCTTGTGGGTCTTGGTGTTAGTGTTTTGGAGTCATTTCCCACCGCTAGATGGCAGCACTGCCATATTAACTGAAGTTTACTAATATAGCATAAAGGCAAAGAACCGTTTAATATATAAGTGTTATGGGAGGCGGTCCCACAGGAAAACTGTCAGGAAGACCTCCTAATAATTAGATTTCTCTGCATTTGTTTCTTCCAGAGGCATTGCTTAATCATGATGTTTAAAGTAAGGTACTTAGTGGACATCATGTTTACAGCTGTGTAAGAGTCAGAAAAACAAAGTTGTTGAAGCATCAAAATGCAGAAGAAAAGGGCAGATATTCAGTTGAGTTAATTTGTGTGCTCCCAGCTGCGTGCGAAGGAGTAACATTTCGTTGAGGTGTTCACGAAAATGTTATCTGGTGACCCTAGTGTTAAAAATGTGTTGCAGGGCCTCTTAATAGGGGCTACACTACAGACAAATGCTGAATCATGAAAATGGCTAAGAACAAAACTAAATACAAATGCCAAGTCTACTGACTAATCCTGAGGGATAGTGTCAGAGCCCCTGCTCCCCTTCCCCCATTTTCCTTATGCTTTATAAACCCCTTCCCCAGCTAGATGCTATTTTGGACTGGCCCCTGGCAGAATCAGCTTAGTTTGCTGGTCAATTAATGGTTAAAAACTCTAAATTTCTTTGGTAGAAAAGGGTTGGTTATAATAGAGAAAATTTGGACCAAGCTTTTCCTTTTCAAGCTTCATTCCCATATTATGGAATTGATAATACCATCAAGCTGATGCAGTAGATTTACGACTTTCCTGAATTTGGGCCATTTTTATGCAGTGAAACTTCCCAAAAGTTGCTAGGCTGTGTCTTTGTGTGCTTTTGAATCCAGTGTGTAATAACTTGCTATTCGTAAACAGTTAAGTAATACTGAGCAGGTGTTTCCTGAAGTTATAACATCAAAGGAAGCTAATGCAGTAATTTGAAGGCATCTTTCATTCTTGCATCCTATCTGACTTGCCATTTAAGCCTCTGCTCATATTAAGACCAGTGTGTTTACAATTCCAGAAGTTTCATCCATCAATCTTGATTAACCTAATATATTAGTTCAAGTGGGGTAGTTCGGTGAGGCAGACCTGATACAGTGCTGTACATGAAGCATTCTGTATCCAATTATTGCAAGCTATTTGCACCACTGTGCAAGTGACCAGCTAGCATCTCAGTGATGGAAATGTTATTTCTTTTTGCAAAACAGCACAGAGTGCATGATTGTTGGCAACGATGCTACTGTGAAAGGTGGTACCTACTACCCACTGACAGTCAAGAAACAGCTCCGGGCACAGGAAATTGCTCAGCAAAACAACCTCCCTTGTATATATCTTGGTAAGCTAGCATCTGATGATGGGTAATATGAGAATAATACAAGCAAGAAAGCTTGTGCTTTTAAATGCCATTATGGCTGAATTTTAGTGCTACAGCTTTGTTGGCATTGTATATATTAAAGCTCACTATTTACTTTTTTGTGATGCACGATAGAAGCATGAACTTGACCCCCATGATTACAGTTAGACTGAACAGCATGGAATGTGGACCATCGTTCTGGTTAGTAATGTGGTATGTTTAAAAATAGCTATGGATATAGTCAATGGGAATAAAAAGTAAACCTGATGCAGGATGTATTTTAAATGTACCTAATCTCTGGTTTGCTCTTATGATTTAAACTTTTGTGTAGATGACATGAAAGTGAAGTTAGACGGTTTTTTTTAAAGGGGCCCTGGAACATTTGCCTAACTAATAGAAAAATGACAGCACTATTAAATTATGTCACCTCACGAATCTTCTGCCGCAAAAGTTTTTCAAGTCCTTCAAGCACAAGCAAAGTTATATGTATTTATCGGACCAATCAGCGGCTTTCTGTCTTCGTTCATTCCCACTAGCCTGCTGGAAACTACACAGAGGAGAGTGCAAGGGAGCACAAGGGTGTAAAGCCCCGCTGGTCTTGCCGAAATGTCGAACACGAAATGGCTTATGGTGGCCACAGTAGGTACACTACGCCTTTTGTCCCAGAGGCCACACATAGCAGAGGCACCAAGCGTGACTGTCCTACTTATACCGGCAGTGCAAAGATGACATTACCTTTCTGTATTTTTGAGATCGCACACATATATATTTTTCATTTATTTAGCTAATATGAGCAATAATCATATTACTGAGATTGTTCTTGCGATCATAAAATTGGCCAACAGGTGTTGCGGGCTTTGCTGCTTGCGATGGCGCTGCATAGTGACATTGCAAAGGGGAGAGCAACCGATTTTTCACTGATTTTGACACAAAATTGTAAATTCCTTTCTGCATGCAGTGCAATAATATTTGGCTCCCATGTTCATAGGGACCCTCGTTAAAAGATACACAGTGTTTTCTTACTACATTCAGCAAATGTTTCAGGGCCCCTTTAATAGAGGTTTGGCAAGCCACTATGATGCCAATACATAGTCCACATTTTTTTTTCTTTAGTGGTACATTTGTAGGTTGCTAGATCTCAGGCAGAACCATGCTGCATTCAGTGCATCAAGGATTACAGCAGTAAAGTAGTCTTTAAAAGCATGCGCATGCTTGCTCAGATATATTGCTTGCCTACAGTATTTCTCAACCAGCCATGGTTGCTCATTGGCTTTGGTGTTGGGCTGCTGAGTCATGGGATCGAATCCCGGCCACGGCGGCCGCATTTTGATGGGGGCGAAATGCAAAAGCACCCATGTACTTAGATTTAGGTGCATGTTAAAGAACCCCAGCTGGTCAAAATTTCTGGAGTCCTCCACTATGGCATGCCTCATAATCAGAAAGTGGTTTTGGCACGTAAAACCCCATAATTTAATTTTTAAATATTTCTCATCCTGATTTTAAAGTTTTTGTCAATTTTACAATTAAACTTATTTATCTCTGTAATTTGCAAAATGTTCTGCTAGAACGATTCCAATAATTGTTGTATTCATCATTGTTTTGGTTCCTTAAAAAAAAAAACTTTTTCTAGGCTCTTTTCTTGTAAGTAGATGTTTTGCATGTTTTCATCTGCTTCCCTGTGCATGTGATATTGTGGCACTAATTTGCATTTATAGTTGTGAAAAGCCAACCAGCCCAACAGTTAGCCAACCTAACAGTCTTTCTCAACCATATTATGGTTAGATCTCTACATTACGAAATTCTCTATATAACAAAATGTTTGACTTTTGTAACTTCTTGTTCATCGAACACCATATATTTTGAAGGTCAATATAACAAAGTGTGTTCACACACGATTTCCATGTAAACAACTTTCGTTTTTGCCATGAAGGAGTAGCGAGACAATAAATGAAAACTTCCAAGGATGCGGATGATAAAATTATTTAATTACACACGGCTGTGTGTGAATGCACCTGTCAAATTCCGTGAGCCGACAAGTATGATGGATTGATGGACGTCGTCTTCCTGCACAAGCAAGGGTAAAGGTGGGGAGACGAGCGAGCTCGCAGTAACATGGTCAAGTGAGGATGGGGAGAGGCAGGTTAGCACATCTCTTCTCTCTAGTGCGATCCTGGCTGCACTTGGCTGTCAACGCAGCTGAATACGTAAGCAGCCCATGAGCCCTGTTTTAGAGGTAATCTGCCGTGTCTGCAAAGACTAGGTGAATAGAGATGGCGTGGCATTGTGCGTTTAGTGCTGGAAGTTGCGTAATCTTAAATTTTGGAGCTGTGTTGAAGTGAGAGGCAGACAAAGCAAAACAAAATTTGTTTATAACAAATTGCTGATTTTAGCACTTCATTATATTGAAGGTTAACTGTGTATGTTTTACCTTAGGGGATTCAAGCAAAAAGCATGAGCTTTAGGCTTGCTTCTGTTGCAAACTAGCTGATGTTTCGTTCTTCTCTCCTGCTTCTGGGCAGTCGACTCTGGTGGAGCCTTTCTGCCAAAACAGGCTGAAGTGTTCCCAGACGTAATGCACTTTGGTCGCTCCTTCTACAACCAGGCCAACATGTCTGCAGAAGGTATCCCTCAGGTACGCTCGGAAAGCTTTTGCTGGAACACAGTTAGAATGTTTACATAACAAAGTTGCACTCTTAGCCTAAAACTTCGATTTCAAGAAAGCTATGTTTCCTTGCTTCAGAAGTCCAATATGCTAGCATCTACAGCCCCCTGGAACACTTACACTGACTAAAACATTGTTAATAATAATTTAGTGATGAGATACATTCATTGTTGGTTTTTATGTCATGAGTGTGACATAGCACACAAGCATGTGTAGTAGAGAAGCATCGATATCCACAAGGTTAGGGCTTGTGGATATCTATGTTTTGAAGTTAAATCTCAAGTGAAGCCTTTGGAATCTTTCGTGGCCCTTTGTTTTGTTGACAATAAATGTTCGCCTTGTTCATTTTCTTCCTTTCATCCTATTCTGTCTTTGTTCTGTTCACTGTTTGTCGACGTGCAATATTGCCAGGCTGCTCAACTTGCTACTTTTCAGTTTTATAAATATCAAATTTGGTAAGTTGTGTCATGCACAATTGCTCTCAGTGCTTACTGTTGATGAAAAGTGAAGTGATGAGAAATTTATTGTCCTGTGAAAAAATTGTTCGTGCAAATGTGGCAGAATTATGCCACTGTGATGTATTCTGCCAAAGCCATAATTTAATATGGTAGTGCTTTCATATTGCCAGAAACTCAGCTGATCACACTTTCTTTCAATAGGAGACAAAAGCAAAGTAGGGGTTAAATTATTGCATGTAAATTTTATCTGTAAATTACTGAAACAAATACTTGCCTGTTGCTTTGTAAAATAAGTGATGATGGCAAGTATCACCAGTACTGCCCCCCATGATGTTGTGTCACATAGTTACTAGGAGAAAATGGTGGGGATCTTGCAGAGTGCTAGTATGTCATCAGCATTATAACCTAAATAGTGTGTCTTTTCAGCTCTCAAGACTGTGTGACCTGCACTTTACGTCTTAGTACTATAGCCATTATTTAAAATCTGTGTTCACACATCTAAATTATGAAACTAGACAGAGCAAAATGTATTGGGATTTGTAAGTTGCTGAGTGACTAACTTGCCGGCTCTTATTGCTATTAGCAATAGCCTTGAAAGTGACAGCAAATATAATTTTGCTTACACATCTTGTTTGACCCATAGACTACTTCATGTGGGAAACACCTTAGTCAAACACTGTGTTGGAGGCGGTCCCACACTCTTAGGTGCCACAGGGATTGTTCCCATGTTGCCAAGAAAATCTACGGCGTGAAAAGACTGGCATGATGGAAGAGCAAATGAAATGGTTGCTTGCCTCCTTTGTCATCTATACAAACAGCATTAGTACTGCACATTCCTTTGTTATAGGCACAGGGAAAGTTTGATATATCAGAGGTATAGCACTGAGAATACAGCAAGAAACCTCTGCAGTTTTGTGTCGATCTGCAGTAGAGCTCTATGATAGCTGTGGCAGCATGTCATACATTATGCATCTTGTGGTAAACATGTGATGACTTTATGATTATGTTGTGTCTAGCTTGCCTAAACCTAGCGACAGTGCTGCACTTGTGCATAATAATGAGTGGCCAATTTTGGTTACATTCAATCTTTTCTTTACATTTTACAATATTACCGTACATTCTCAGCGAGTTGGCATGTACCCGGAGGGCCTGTTCCGATTATGGCGATTGCCTTATCACATCAGCATCACATTGAGCAAGGGTAGGGCCTATATAACCATGATAGAAAAATTACCTTAATGCATCTCAATTTGGTGGCTGTGCTGATGCTGAGTAGTGTGCCTCCTGGCACTTGCTAGTTCATGAATGCAAATGCAGCCATCAATAATTAAGGGAAAATGAGACATCCACTCAATCGTAGCAATTGCTACGATTGGGTGGATGTCTCATTTTAACTTAAGTACTTCTCGCCACCTTGTGGATTTCCACAGAACTATTATGTCAAACGCAACCGTCATATTAAAGGTATGTGAGAACACTTCTAACGAGCCATGAAATGCAAACATTGACCTTTCCCTTTGGAATATGTGATCCTAGATTCAGTCCTCTGTGCATTCATTATTTTTGATTTTATAATAGCTAGGTGATGTCATGATGTGATGGCAAAAGCGCAACACACAATATGAGGCTTAACATATACAGTAGAACCTCATTGATACATTCCCGTTACGTGCGTTTTCCTGGTGCCAACATTCGTAATCTAGAACAAAAAATGACGAAATAGAGTTACGCTCATTGTTTACTGGTTCACATGTTCATGGAAAACACTATTTTCGGCGCCAACGTTCATGAACGTATGTTGCCAAACTGTGATTGTATGATACATTTTCCGGTCGCTAGATCCCATGTAAATAAAAAAATGCGCGATGCACGCACAATCGAGAATAGTACATAGCTGCCTGCCGCAGCTGCTTCAACGCAATACTCGCCTGCCAGTCTCACGTAAAAACGCCGGTGCACACTCAGTTTCTCATTTCGGTACCAGCAAATCTTCTCCGAGGTTGTCGCACGCGGCATTCACGCCTATCACCGCAAATCCTATTGTGATAAGCATCTTCGCTTATCTGTTTCATAGTGTGTGGTGCCGTCGGAAGCGTGGTGCACGATTTTAATAGGCAATAACCGACATTCGCCACTGTTCCCTAATGAATATGTTTCCCGGCCGCGAGATCTCATGTGGACAAGAAAAGGCACGAGGCGCGTGATTGAGAACAGTATATAGCTGCCCGTTTCACGTGAAAATGACGGCGCGCACAATTTCTTATTTGTGGACCAGCAAATCTCCACCGGGGTCACTACACACTGCATTCACACCTATCGCCACCAAACCTATTGAGATAAGCATCTTCACCTATCCGTTTTACAGCGCGTGGTACGTAGTGCCATTGGTAGCGTACTGTACGCTTTTGGCAGGTGATAATCCTAACGCACTGCCGTTCCGTGCTGCAGGCAGTATGATGTGGGCATCACGTTTCACTTCGGTGGCATCCGGCATCGCCCACCAGCTCGATTTTGTTTCGGTTTCCCGGCGCTCACTTAAAACGCTATGCAATAGAAAAACAACAAAACATGTCTCGAGCTGCAACGATCTGCGCGACGCTTCACATTACGTAGATGTCAACAATAGTTGAATCTGTTGATTCTTTGTTACTCCGGATTGTACATTTTCCTGGTTAATATGTCTTTTCTCATGGTTTTTTTCACCACGTATGAACAAGGTTCTACTGTAAATGCATCTGCATCTCTAGCTTTTGCTTCTGCGTGTATTGACGCCCTTTCAATCTGAGTTTGATTGACTTTATTATCAAATTTCATCAAATGGTCCCAGTTTTACATTATATTTCAGATTTAAGTCCAATGTGACGGAGCAGCTAACTAGTTAACACAACGTTTAATATGCCCCGAAAACCTGGCTGATCGATCATAATCAAGGCACAGATCAATCTCGAGATTAGTCCCCACAAGCGATGAAGACAAAGAACCTGATGTGATGATGATCGTGCGCAGACGATAAAGAAGTGCCTAAGAAATGCCCACACCAGCTAGAGTTTAGGTGAGGACCTGCCAAATTAAAGTTTGTTGCTACTATTATCTGGAGATAATATATCCCTCCAGTAGGCAGAATTAAATAAATGCCATGTTGCAATTTTCTGCAACACCTGGCACAAGAACCTTCGGCTGTGATGCCTTCTTTTTTTTTTGCTTCCGCCTTTACTGAACCTGGGTAATGACGCAAGGTTCATGTGCTCCAGAGGCTCCAAAACAGGAGGAGCACTGGGGACAAGAGCACCATTAAAGGGTTCATTGCAGAAGGGACACACTGTAGCCTGGAATCCTCTGCCCACACTCAAAATACACTTCCAGAGCCCCTGATGTGCGCTGTCTTCTTTGGAACATCACTGTCTATTTTTGAACATTGAATTTTGCTCTTCTTTAATCACTGTTTAATGGAGAAAATACGTGTTGGTTGGCAGCATTGGTTGCCGAGTGTATTGAATGCTTGCTATATATATATGTATATATATGCTATATATATTTTCTTCTACCACATAGATTGCTGTTGTGATGGGGAGCTGCACTGCTGGAGGCGCATATGTGCCTGCCATGTCAGATGAAGCAGTGATTGTGCGAAAGCAAGGGACCATCTTCCTAGCAGGACCTCCATTGGTATACCTCATGTTTTACAGTGATATTTCTCATAGCTTCGTACACAACATCTGTCACAGAGTAGGCATGTGGCAATGGGCAATGTACAAGTGAAGCTTTTGACGTGCATGAGTGCATGCCGCTTATAATCAGTGTGGCCTTTGTGATTGTAATTACAGTTGAATCCTATTATAAGGAAGTGGGTTATAACAAACTAATGGATGTGATTAAGTAGTCATAACCCTCCGTGAAATTTCCCTATAAACACGTGCATTTAAAATCTTGTTTTGACAAACCAAAATTTCCTAAAAATTGATGTAACAAACCATGCTTAGTTCGGAATGAACATTTACCAACCAGTTATTTTTCTTTCGTCGTCCATAACAGGCTATAGCGTCAGTGTTGGCTTACCTGGTGATAACTGTGTTGCCCTTGTCAAATCGCTACTGGGCAATGTTGGCTGTAAGGGCGGATAATATTTATGACAACGTAATGGCTATAACAAAATACAATCGAACCTCGATATAACAAACAAAGATGCAACAACTTATTGGTGATAATTAAGTAACGTTAAGATGCCACTTTGAGATATAAGCCTGTATTGCTTAAATAAATATAAGATCTAACAAAGGTATTTTCCTGTTCGACGTGGTTTCATTATGGTGAGATTCGTCTGTATTTTTGGCACTCTTTTCAGATACTTTATGTCAAGGTTTTACTGTATTCTGTATTTATGTATTTGTGGGAACTGGATGGCTTAGAAACAAATCTGTACTTGGGGGTTCTGCTTTGGCTGAAAATTCTTTGTCACCTCTTCTGCAAGTTACTACTTCTGTGATGGCTTCCTGGGGGATGGTTCCACTATTCACCTGGTCATTGAGGGCCCACACAGAGGCATCTCATAGCTTGATGTCGTCCTGCATCAGCAACTCGCAACAGCTAAAGATGCAAAATGTTAAAGGGACACTAAATAACAGTATGAAGTTAGTTTAGTCTGGTAAAGCATTTTTTCAACACTCCATTTGCATTTATTTGGCAAGAAACGTTGGTTAATAGCAGTGAAACTGAACGGCAAGGTTTTCCTTCTTAAAATTTTTGCACCTGAACTTCAGTGGTGGTGTGTCAGTATAATCTCGCAGATTTTAAGTATATCTAATTTTTGATCCATTCTTGTTCAGAAAAAGTGCTCAAAACTCGCCAGATTGAGTATTAAGTTTCTCTTAGAATGTGATGGGAATACTTCTTTATCAATAAATCATCAACTAGCCCTGAGCAGAGTCTGTCCAGATGGTGCGACACCATGAAATGTTAGCGCAATAACCTCAAGTGTGTTCTTCGCTTTTGTATATTTTCTGGTTCGACTTTGGTGATGGTTAGTCTGGAATAATTTTGATTTCCATAAATCTAGTTCACAAATGTCGCTTAACTTAATCTTACTATTTAGTGTCACTTGTGGGCTCATTCTACAGCTCTCTATGTGGAATTGGTAAATCGCCCCAAAAGGGGGCTTCACTATACAACATGGCAGAGTGCAGCAATAGACTAATTGCAGGTTTGAGCACCGAGCCGAAAGGCCTAGTCGGCTTTTTCCCTGTGTATGGTGCTCTCTCTCTTCCACGAACACGCGATGCCCAGGACAGTTAATGATTTATTGCCTAGAACACTATGCCATAAAATACAGCGCTGCACCTAAACTCGCCGAGCATACTCAGCGTTGAACAGTGGTTCGTAGGTGCAGGCTGAGATGTGTTCACAGACACTACCTAGTGCTTTCTACCACCGATTCTGGTCAACAACTGTCAGCGCCTGCGACCACTGCAAGGGCGAAACGCAGAGCAACTCAGCAAGCCGCACTGATGCAAGCTGTCAAAGCACGTGAATGTCTGAAGGCCAGAGCGTTGATAGACACCAAGAAATGAATGCCCATGCATTCAGGGGTTGCCTTTCATTGGTGAATGAGACTTAAGTTGGAGGCACAGCAACGACTGTGCCCAGTGGACCGAAGGAACTCCCACAACCTTTAAACAGTGGTAGTTTATCATGTGCACAAAGCAGTTCGTAAAAAGGACGTGCACAGCCATCGCTCTGCATGTTCTTGTTAGCTGCTGAATGCTTCCGACTTTAGGCGGGAAAGTGCCGTCAGCTGCATTTTCTGTCTCCTGTAGCACATTGGTGCTGGTGTGGAGCATGGGGCTGTAGAAGTTCCTTATAGAACATTTCATCAGCCTCTGAAGCTGTGTTGTAGCTGTAGCTGACTGTATGCATTTCGAGGTAAACTGTCGCGCAACCACTACTTTTATGTTGATGACTTTGCCAACTGATTTTGTGCTGAAAGAAGGATATTATTTTCTAAGAAGCTTCATTGCTTGTCCTGTTCCTGATACCACAATTTTAATCCCCATATTTAGAAATCTATCTTAACTTGAAGCCGATGCTTGACTTGATCTAAATGACACCTGTCGTGAACATGCCGAAGGAAATGCAATGAGTGTCTTGGGCACGCTCACGACAGGTGTTATCTAGATCAAGACAAGCATGGGTTTCAAGTTAAGATGAATTTCTGAATACTGGGCTAAGTCCTTTATGTGCATTTTTTCTCTTTAGAAAAACATTTTCACCATTTAGGTAGCGCTAGCAGTTGAGCTTGGTTTCAGCATCTTACAGGGACACCTTGTTTGTTTCAGGTGAAAGCCGCAACTGGGGAAGAGATTAGTGCAGAAGACCTGGGTGGTGCTGATGTCCATTGCCGGTGACTACAGATGTTCTCATAATTTTGGATGCTGAAAGTACTTTACAAACATGGGCTTTCTGTACACAAATTGAAGTGCTCACTTTTGGGTATGACCATTGAAAAATAGTTCACCAATTCGTAGCTAACATTGATTCAAAAAGATTGTGCAATAAACTAGAGAGAAAGAGAATTTATATTTGAAAGAAGACGGAGAGGGCAGCCTGAGCTATCGCGCTCTTGCCTGTTACTCTGCACAGGGCGAGGGGGGACGGGGAATTAAAGTTGTGATGAGGGATGAAGATGGCATAGAAAGAGGGGATGCACAATGGTGAAAGCAAGTTCAACATTCTGATGATAAACATTCAGAAATCTCATCCATGAAGCCACTACCGGGTTCCGTATCTTGTCTGTGGTCACTAGTTCAAGTGGACCTAGAGGTAAAAATGCTAAGACAAAGCTGGAGTGTGGGCCTCCCCTGTGTGAGCAGCAGAGGTGCCAAACAACAACAATAAACTAACTTCAGTTCAGTCCAATGGGACAAGCAACACTAGTTCAAATTGTGCAACATTTGAATAAAAATAGTACTTTAAGTTCATAAGTACTTTATAGGACTTCTGAATGCCAACTAGCCCATTCCCACACTTTTGAATGCAGTCAAATTAGAAGGCAGGTCAAATAAAGCAGTGCTGAATTATTGAATCTCAACCTTAGTTGAAAAATTAATTGCATACCAACAAAGGAGATGCATTCATGTTTGTGCTGCTAAAGTTGAAAAACAGGCAAGGTAATGGTAGAAAACAGTCAAGATAATAGGCAGTTTTAAATTTTACATATGCAAATGGTTTGGGTACATATGCAAAAAAGTTTGGGTACCCAAAGAGACCAAAGAGACCCAAAGAGCGCCATGCCTGGCTTGCATTATTTTGTACAACTTTGGGGTTCTTTTGTGTACATCATTGCATTCTTTTGTAAGCCCAACGGATTGTGTCCTCTTACTTTGCATGTGCAAAATCCAAAGCTCCCTCATAGGTACATCTAGCAGCTGCTATGTACACAAGCTGAAGACATAGTGCTCAGAATTCATATTTACTAGCATTAAGAGGAAGCTTGTGCTTGGAACCAACTGTGACTTTGCTATCTTTGTTCATTCAAAGTTAACAAATATGCTTATTTAGGAACCACTGTACTGATTACATGAACTTAAGGTACAGTATACGATAACCAATAATGTGTTCAAGCAATAACATGTAATGTTGCGCGTAAAAGACAGACAGAAGCAAGGAATGAAGATACACACACAGCACTTCTGTTGGCGTCTTTTACGTGCAACATTGCACATTCTAATGCCACACCAACAGGCCCAAGTAGCAACCTGTGAACGAGACTGCAATTCACTGTCTGTGGCAAGCAAGCACACGCACGTGCCATGGCAGCTTTGCTTGCACAAATATGGAAATGCATACTTGCTTTGAGGTAGTGCTGGGACCACAGGACATAAAGTCACTAGATAAACCTTCTTGGAAAGAGGATTTTAGTTAGATACAGCTCTGCACTGTCTGCCCTATTTTCCTTCATTGCTTGCTCGCTTCCATGCTAACCGGCACGTCTTACCACGAATGCCCATTGACGCACGCTTTGGGAAACGGAAAGGTTGGCTTTCCCGTGAGCCTTGATCACCTGATGGGTGAGCTGTCCTAATATCCAAGCGTGAAGTTGGCGATCTCATCTTTTCGGAGCAATGTGAAGTGCTTTCTCATTCTAGTAATTACACATTAAGAAGTTTGTATTCTGTTTGCTCAAAGATTTTTCCTTCGAACAAGCAGTTTTTCTTCTAACAAAGCATAGTTCAGAGTGCTGTGGCTATACTATTGCCTGTTATGTTGTTGTGTCTTTTTTCTTAATATTTCTCAATTAAAATTATTTGAATGGTCTCACTTTCTTGTGTTGTTGATGCCTGTGTGTGGCTTCAGTCATGTGGTCCTTTATGTAATCTAATGTTGAAATAATGTGAAAGATTGCCGAGGCATTTATGTAAGGATTTTGTTTCCTTCGATTCTAATGATGCCATGCCACTCTTTACATTGAGTGGCCAATATTGTAAGTAATGAGGGCTAAGTGTCATGCTAGCCAATGAAGAAAGGCAAAAAGAATCATTACATAATATGACCCCTGGCTTCCAAGTTATGTGAGAAGTTAAAAGACAATTTAAAAAAAAAAGTATATGCTATTGTTTTGTAAACCTTGTTTTCTTTTTTTAATGTTTGAGGCTCTGAAAAAAAATGAACGCTAATTCCTCCCCATGTACTGCTTCTGTTAATTTTCACAATGTGCTTTCAGGCTGTCAGGTGTAGCAGACCACTACGCCAACGATGAGCTTCATGCCCTGCATATAACACGGCGGATTGTCAGCAACTTGAACAGGAGAAAGCCAGTTCAGGTGACCGTTCTACGAAAAAATACATAACTTAGAATTAAGGTACAGTGGGGCCCTTGGGAAAACTTGTGAATGTTAAGCACCTTGTGTTGCCTCGTGTTGCTCCTTCGGCACCATTTTTCTGAAGTAAATACTGTGTGTATGAATACTGAACCTTGCTTTAGTGTTGCATTACAATGACGTTCATGAAGTGCATTCCGCATATTGGTTGACTCTGTACGTTGCTCTATAAACCAGAAATGTACATTTTCCTCCGTGTGGCGAAATGACTGCGGCGAGCTAAGCTAGATTGATTGATAACCTTTTTGCCAATTAATAGTAGCCGATCACTAGCTGAAAGAATGTTCAAACATGGCAGAGTCATTGTAAATCACTGTTTTTTTCCTTGTCCTTTGTTTGCAGATGGTGACTGCAGAGGTTGAGGAGCCAGCTTTAGATCTGGATGACATATATGGCATTGTGGGCGACAATCTAAAAAAACCATATGATGTGCGAGAGGTACTATTCCTACACGTGTTTCCTGTGCTATGCTGCGATGACCCCATGTTTATGTAAAAGCGGTTGGAAGTTGTTTGTCTCCGATGCAGGTAACGAAAAAAAAAAAAAAAACAGCATTTATGGTTCTTTCTTTCAAAAAAGCTCAGCTTTTTACCATTTGGCTGACACGGGTACATTGGCTAGTGTTACTGGCCCTGTGTTTGAGTCTGAGCAGTGGTTAATCATAATAAACATCAGCTTAATTATGTCCACTGCAAGACAAAGATACACCTGTCCTAAGTCAATGAAACCCATCCTGTGCATGCAAATGCCCGCACCAGTACCTGCCATGGCAGCCAGGTACTGGTGCGGGCAGAATGCAAAATCACTTGCGTACTAGTTAGATTTAGATGCACATTTAAAAACCACAGGTGGTCAAAATTTATTTGCAGCACCCCACTACGTCATTTTACATAGCTCTAGTGTTGCTTTGGTACATTAACACTTTCCGTACTGTGCCCATTGGGCATCGTTAGCCCACTAGCAACTGTTTGAAATGCTGCTTTCGAGCATAGGGTGCCACATAGGGTGCCACAGCCCGGCACGCCAAACTGTAGTGCTTGCACTTAAATTTTTGTAGTGTAATATCTGTTCAATGAAAAATTTCGATTTTTTTTGGAGATAGATCCTATTAAACAGGAATACATTTTGTATATATAATTTTTATTAGATTTCTTTCTTGGTAGGTACAAGCGCATCTTTACAATTTCGTTTACTTTTATCCTACAATCTTGACTCTGGCAATTTATAACTTTTTTATGACATGTGTCTCGTTAATAAAACTTTTATTTGTGAAAAGTGCATTCATTTTGATTTTCGTTTATGTATTAAGTAAAATATTGAGTGCATTAGTTCCTTCAGAAAAAAGAAAAGAAAAGCTCTCGGGAACCCTACGAAAAACACCTATTTTCTCCATGGTAGGGAAAGAGTTAAACCTTATGGATGAATCAATCAGTGACCTCCATTGGCCTTTTATTGGCATTTTGAGTGTTTCATCTTGCCCGCAGCCATGTCTCCATTTGCGTGCACTTTCCAATTACTATATAATGTGTGTATGTTGCTCAATATTATTCTCATTAATCATGTAAACATATAAAAACACAAAGATAGAAAGATAGAAAGAGAAGCGCGCTAGCAATTGTCTTGTGAAACCGACACCATGACCACCCGCTTGAAGAGGAGAGGAAAAAAAAAAGGAAAGAAGAAGGAGATAAAGAAAAAAAGAAAACTCAAGCATTAACAAAGCACCGGAGCATTTGTGTTCAATGCGAGTGACGGTGCAAAATAACAAGGCAACTTTACGTTTTTTGTGTACATTAGCTTCATGATAAATGTTGCTTGAGGTTTTCATTTGAGTACCACCCGTAAACTGCTTACTTTATGTGATTGCGTTACTATCACATCAGGTTCATGAGCCATAATGCTGGAGGTTTCACTTGGGGTCTTCCTTTTCCTCAAGAAAAAATTGCTGCACATGTTTACAGAGTAGGTGTGCATATCTTAGTTAACCTGCGTGTTGTTTTTTGGTGAACCATCAAGTTTAGGCTTAGAAGAAGAGTAGCGTGGATATTTTGTCTTGCCTGGCTTTGAAAGGTCTCTTGTGCTCACTCCTTGTTATTTTTTTTTTTATTTGCAACAACTTTGTCTTGTACCCATTATTTCACAGGTTATTGCAAGAATAGTTGACGGAAGCAAATTCGATGAATTCAAAGCTTTGTATGGAGAGACACTTGTTACAGGTGACTAAGTAGAACCTGATTTTCTTCTTTTGCAAGTTTTTTGCTGTAGAGTTCACCTTTCTGCTTGCTGAACTTATGGTCTCATTTCGTAGGCTTTGGAAGACTATATGGATTTCCCGTTGGTATCATTGCAAACAACGGGGTTCTGTTTTCAGAATCAGCCCAAAAAGTAAGTCACAAAAGCTTGAGCCATTGTAACTAATATTCTTGTTGGTTCTTCCTAATAAGCTGTAATGGTAATTGAAATAGTTTGCAATCATGCTTGAAGGGGACCTAAAATTTACACAAATGCTTGCCGACAGGAATTGTTTATGCACAATAACACTTTATTTTAAAACAAGATATAATATCTTCAGATTGTTCCAACCTGTGCAAGGTTTTTGAAGACTACATTAAACTCATTTTGCCTCCAGTTATTAGCGCTGTCTTGCAATGTTGGGTACATGATAAGTGATTTGCCAAAACTTTGAAGCACCACATTATCACTGAAAGCAGAGATAAAAATATTGTGCAAGTATCTGTAGCAAGTGAGCTTTCTTTCTGAAAATGGAGCTTCTGAAATGCTATACATATGAATTTGAGCTTGTTGGTATGGCTTTATGTTAGAAAACTGGTGTATAAAATATGGAAGGCAAGAAAGTACACATTGAAATATTGTTGGCTACACTAAACCATTTATTGTTCAGCTACATTACATAGACTGAAAAAAACAACAACAACAATAGAACATGAACAAGAAAAAAAGCAATTTCTAAAACAATTTTTCTGATAAAGAAGAAAAGTCAGCTGAATGAGCTGGCCACATTTAGTTAAAAAGATTTTGCATGTATATGCTTGATGGCTAATAAAACTCTCAGGTATAAGCTTTAATTGTAGGTCCAATATATGTAAGTGAGATTCTAAAACAAGAATTGTTGCTTGCTAATCTGTTCTCTTCATACTACCATGCACCACACCATCCATTTTCATTGGTACTTTTAACTTTTTCCTGATGCATTATCGAGCATAGTGCCTAGCTGTAGAAAAACAAACTAAAAAAATTATATATATATATATATATATATATATGGAGAGAGAGAGAGAGAGTTTCGATTGAATTAGATGCACCATGTGGAGTAATGTTAAAATATTTCTGTAGCATTACACATGAGGTACAATAGCAAATTTGGCTAGCAATCTTATTCATAGATTCAATGTATGAGTTTGTTTATTGCTGATGAAAAGTTGTTCACCTGTCAGAAAATTTGCAGCGGGCTCTTGTATTCTTTAATTCATTGACACTGACATTGAATAAATGTAATCTGGTTCACAACTGAAATTCTGGGCAAGTGTGCAGCTTGCTTTCATATAAAAACATGAAAGGTGATCACATCTTGCGTGATCACATGGTAAAGACCATAATTAAAGAACTAAAAAAAGACAATAACTGTATAATGTTGATGTTATACAAAGTGGGTGCTGAAGGAAATATGCTCACTGTGATTATGTAAAATTTTCACTTTGTAGGCTGCCCATTTTATAGAGCTTTGCTGCCAACGAAACATCCCCCTGATTTTCCTGCAGAACATCACAGGTAAGCAAAGGCTTTTTTTGTTTGTTCGGTGCTGCTCAGTAGAAAAGGAGAGATTTATTGTTAGCTTTTGCACACAAGAAACCTTGCATTATTAGGCCATTTCTGTCTGTTTCTGCCACACATCTTAGAATTTGTACAGAAAATACTGCAACCACATTTTAAACTTTTCTTTGTTAAAGTGGTGACTAAATGCTTTCTTTTGCCGATGATGACTAGGTGCTGTGTTATTTGACAACAATTTTTAAGCACGTCACTTTCAGTATGCACCAATTAGACTACTGAATAAAGGAAAAATGAGACATCCACCCGTTCGTAGCAATTGCTACAAAGGAAACCCATACGGGTTCCTCGAAAGAAAGCCTCAAAGTTGAAGAAAAATTCGTCCTGGTCCTGGACTCGAACCCGGGACCACCGCCTTTCCGGGG
Organism: Dermacentor albipictus; assembly: GCF_038994185.2. Classification (NCBI taxonomy): domain Eukaryota; kingdom Metazoa; phylum Arthropoda; class Arachnida; order Ixodida; family Ixodidae; genus Dermacentor; species Dermacentor albipictus. Next base: position 82,609,981 of record NC_091824.1, on the reverse strand, counting down.
CAGCCGCTCTACCATCTGAGCTAACCAGGCGGCTAGCAGATGGCAGGGCGAAGTCGAATTTGTCGACAACACGAAGCAAATGCAATAGTTTGACGTAGTAGTTCTGCGGAAACCCGCAAGGTGGAGAGAAGTAATGAATAAAGGAAAAATGAGACATCCATCCGTTCGTAGCAATTGCTACAAAGGAAACCCATACGGGTTCCTTTGTAGCAATTGCTACGAACGGGTGGATGTCTCATTTTTCCTTTATTCATTACTTCTCTCCACCTTGCGGGTTTCCGCAGAACTACTACGTCAATTAGACTACTGAAAATTGACATGACAAAACAAACTTGTGGTTGCGCACGTTTCCTGTCAGCATTGTTTTTGCTGTGCATAGGTTTCACAAATAGAGTAAACCATAATTAATCAAATAGAGTCTGATTTGTACTACACTTTTTCTTTATGAGGAGCGTGTAGCTATGAAGTTTCCTGAAGCTGGTTCTTGTGAGGGTGATATAACAAACCAGATGTGACAAAAGCGGATTTTTGATGACTGGCTCCTTTCGAACAACAGATCTGCACAGATCCCAAAATGTCGTTATATTTTTTTTACACTGGTTAGTAACTTGTTCTGCTATTGATACTAGTGGTTCTTGTGATATGTGCTGTTGACTAGTACCCAATGGTGCCTTGTAGAACTTTCAGGGGACCAAGCATACCCCGGAGTAAACAGTGTGAAAAAGAAGAAAATAATTAATTCTAAAAGTTCACTGACAGGATAAGCTGCAAAAGCAATGCGGTGTCAGTGAATGTGTCTTGTTCCAGTGAGACATCATTGGTTCTTTGGTCAAATGAGAGTGTGAACATCTCTGGAACAGTGAAAATTTTTCTTCAATTAGTTTTCTTTCAGGAAACTCAGTTATAGCATCGTGGTACTTTCAGACGGATGCCGACTTTCTCATTCCCAAGCTGAAGATTGTCAACAACGGTCGAAAATAACGGATTGCAGAATTTTACGATGCCTACGCATTGACACACTATGCTTTGCAGTTGTATTTCCGAGACAGTTACTGATGCTGTAGAAGTGAATTTCGCTGTATTCTGGCACCTGCCATGATTTGCCAACACATGTCAAAGTTGATGAGCCAGTATCCTGCTATTGCTGCCATGTTTCAGGGCACAAATCTTCATTTTGCAGTGCCTGTGATGCTTTAATAATCATGCCAAGTGTCGTTATAAGCAATTTGCATCTGGCTGTCTCAGAGTCAGGATGGCTGATAACCTTGCTATGCGTAACGTTAGCACTCAGTACTGCGCATGCTGTTGTACCTACCATGTTGCAGGCTTCATGGTTGGACGGGAAGCTGAAGCTGGAGGCATCGCCAAGCATGGTGCTAAAATGGTTACCGCGGTAGCCTGTGCAACGGTCCCTAAATTCACAGTGCTCATTGGCGGTTCCTATGGTGCTGGAAACTACGGAATGTGTGGCCGCTCCTATTCGTGAGTCCAGTTTGCCGCAGTGAAAAAAGCAATTCTCATTTTTGCCTAGCTACCAAGTGGATAGAAAAACTTTACAAGCACTGTGAAGCTGGCTGATAGCTTTAGCTAGATAGATAGGTACATAGCTAGTACATAGATAGATAGATAGTACAGAGTACTGTCTATAGATAGGTAGATAGATAGTACATAGTACTTAGCTAGATAGATAGGTACAGTATCCCATTGCGTGGGATACTATACCTGAAATTTTTCAAGTCCCGAGATCTTAGGTCTTAACACTGAGTACAGTCAGTCAATTTCCATTAGGTAGTTTGACTCTGACGAGACCAATGAGATTGATCGGATTATCCGGTGGGTCAAATTAAACAAGATGCCAAAAAACACCAAAACACACTGCTGATTTACTTGGCACTATTCGCCTGATTTCAACACATCCCTGAATCAAGTGCGCCCTCTTTCTGTGTGCCCAAAGTAAAAAACGTAACATAGAAATGACATTAAAGCTCCTATACAAAGTATAAATCTAACATGTACCTTATCTTTTTAGCAAGAAAAGTGGGTGCCGATCTAATACGTGTTGCACAATGTTAACTGGTTTCCTAAAGTCAACCTCGGTGCTAAACAGCCGTGTTATGTGGGAAGCACACGAACATCGTGAATGCTGTTTCGGTTTCATATCCGAATGGGGCCCACCCAGGCAATATTCAACCAAATTTTCTTGGAATAAAAAAAGGCACATGTTAGAATCTGGTAAATACCATGATCAGACATTGTGAGCTAATGTTATTGCTTGAAAATCTTCCTAGGTCAGGCTGAAAATAGGCATTTTCAACAATAGATCACGTGTTTTAATGAATTCACTGTCTGCTGAGACGTGCTACCACTAAAGGAGGCAATATTGGAGTCACCATAGGGGTCATGCATGTGCATGCTCACTGGTCAAATCCGAATTAATCAACGACGGCCAATTTTAGGATTGAAGTAATGAAAGTTTGGGCCCATAGAAATGCATGGGCACCGGCGGGAACTTTTGCTCAGCATTGAATAAACCGAAAAAACAAATTAACCAGAGTCAAATTAATGGAAGTCCACTGTATGTATTTTTATTGGCAGGTGAATTTCACAGCAGTATGTGCATTAACTTTGTAATAATGCAGTTGGGAAATTCTTCAGGTACTGTTTCAAAGGTGCATTTTTAAGTACTATTTATTTATCTTTCTTTCTCTAGTGCTTTTGCAAAAGTATGATATCAAGTATGGTTCCTAGCCGTATATGTACACACAACTTTGTGTCTTGTGTTCCAGGCCGCGATTCCTGTACATGTGGCCGAATGCTCGTATCTCTGTGATGGGTGGTGAGCAGGCAGCCGGTGTGTTGACAACCATTGCCAAGGATCAGAGAGCCAGAGAGAAGAAGCCTGTAAGGACAAGCCTAGTACCATATAGTACTAAAGCATTTGCATACCATTACGTTGCAATACTCTGCACAACATTGAGGCAGAAGGGTATGAGCTTGAGGGCTGAAAAGGTGACTCTTCAGTAAAGTTGTATGGCTCCGTAGAATCTTCCGATGTTGAGTGACTGCCTGGTGAACAACAGTAGCGACGGTAAGGTTGAAACACAGATTGATATTGGGACAACGTCCAGGTACTGCAGTAAATGACAGGAAATGTAGCCAATGTGTTGGCAGTTTAAACAAGTTGGCCGATCGCTAGGTTGCGAGAAGGCCGAAATGACCTACTGGCATAGCAAAGTAGGGGTTGTAGTAAAGGCACAGGCGTAGGATTGGTTGATGGAACAGACGGGCTGAATTTCAAGGTTTGCCAACTCTTCGTGAAAGACAGAATCAATCAGACAGGCTATCATTACAATAGGTCTAGGAACCTACTGACAACGTGGCTTCGATCTCTCAGTGGATGATGCGCCCGAGGCTCCTGGACTTCAACGGCCGATGCACAATGGTTCTTTTGCTTCTTCGAAGTGTCAGCATTCATTAATTATGTTGGCAAGGATGGAAAAGTTAAACGCATCATTTTCGCCATGCCCTTCAGTACGTGGTTCACCTTGTCTGTTTGTCGACCCTGTGGCAGTAGTGAGAACGTACTGGATATACATCACACAATTTAGTCGACGTCTGGAGGCAGGATCCATGTTCATTTTTCCTGGCCCACTGATGGCCAACATGCTTTTGCTTGCATTGCTCTCAGCGTGTTAATTCTTTCTCGCAGTTCTAAAACCAGACCTATGCTGTGCCTTTCAGGTAGAAAATTGTTTTCCAGCATACAGGTCTGGCTCGCCTGTTATGTGTGCTGACGTGCTTGTACATTTGGAGCCAGTCGTTGATGTTAAGATTGTCGGTCCCGGAAAACATCCCTGGTTCGCGGGCCTGGGACAAGATGGCTGCCGGCGTTGTGATAGCGGTTGCTTCTGTTGGCATGATGTCTGTCCCTGCATTGGCTCTGTTGGTTGGCATGCTTTTGATGGCCAGGCTACGTCCGCTTGGGAACTCTGTCATGCACAAGCAGTATCCAGCATCTCCATCAGAAATGTTGCAGAAGGAAGAAGCAAAATGGGACATCTATTTACAGGATGTACACAATTCACAGACAAGTACACAGTGAGCCAGTCGCTGCATCGTCGTCATCTTCAGTCCCAAGCTGTAATCTTCCTCAGAGTTGTGCAGAGCATTGTAACAATGTTTAAACAAGTTGGTCCTGGCAGAAACATAGGCAGGGGCGCTGCTCAAACCGCTGATGAAATGCCAAAGTAATTAGAATGGAATAATTATGTATTTCTGATCCTGGTTCTCCTCCATAACATGGCTTGTAGATTAACGGGAACAAGCATCCACATTATGTGCAATATGCGCAAGCATTGAAGCACAATATTTTTCATAAGGAAAAGCAAAACTTGGCAGGTAGTGTGTACATCTTTTATGAATGAATAAATTAATGAGAAATATTTCTCAAAGACATGGCAACTTGGTTTAGCTGAGGGAGACGATGCTTGAGTTTACCTTGAACGAATATTTCTGACGTGATATTGCAACTGCATAACTATAACTGCCGCTTAGAGGAACACCAGGAATAAAAAGCAAATAGAAATTGGACTCATTCTTTTTGAACACCAACGTAATTGTTTTGTAAATTGTATGTCATGTGATTGAATAATGAATATTTGTTTATTGGTTAAATGTAATTGTCTAAACATCTTATTAGCAGCCTGTAAATATTACCTAAGCAGACAAAGCATGCACCTGGTGTTTTGCGGATGTGATGCAAATTGCAGCACGTTGCCTCTGAGACTTTGGGTGCGCCACGGGCACAGCATAATCTCATATAACCTTTGAGGTTAGGCTGGAAAGCTGTGCTGGTTGTCATTGTTTTGGGTTTGGCATTATTTCTGGCGAGTGGAAATGGTGCCATTTTATAAGTTTTCTTTCTCAAAAATAAGTATTTTTTCAAGCTTTTCAAGATGCATTCACTAGCTTTTCAAGTGTGAAATTTTTCACAAAGGCTGCTCTATATTTACACTATCTGAAACTAGCCTCTTTACACCATCCAAAATTTAGTTGCAGTTAGCCTTTAACTCTAGTCAAAAAGACTTTATGCTTTTTAAGATGCATGATTTGTTGACTTTAATGAAAAATATTGCACAGTCGTGCTATTGGTGCATGCAAGACTTTGCTCTCATCACTGAACTGATCTTGGAGCATTTAAAAAAATTAAATCCGAGAGACATAAAGTTACAGTGATGTATTCATTGTATGTATGCATAACCTTCGTGAAACGTTTGTCCATATTCTATTTCTACAGTGAATGAGGCTAATAGCACTGTCATCACTTTTCAGTGGACGGAAGAAGAGGAGAAAGCCATCAAGGATCCCATAATTCAGAAGTATGAAACTGAAGGGAACCCATACTATGCAAGTGCCAGGTAGGTTTCGCATGTCGTTGATGATTCAATTGTGCTGTGCTTTCATGCGTGCAATGTAGTGGCTTCGATGAAACTGTTTAAAAATCCCAAAGGTGAAAATTTCATCAAATAAGTATACAGTCAACATCCAATTTTCCGTCTATTTTTGCGGTCCCTTAGGAGTCAGAAAAATCGGACATTGACTATATAAAGTTCTCATTCCTGGGCATAACGGGGGAAATGTGAGTAGACACACTACAGATAACGTCAAGCAGCAAATATAAAGACTTCAAATGAAAAATCACCTTATTTATTGTGCAATGCATGATCTACTGTTGTGCATATGTTTTGTTGGTGCAAACAATATATGGCTGTAGAAACTAATGTGCACTTTTGTCCTGTGCACACCTTTGTTCTAGTTTTCTGCACACACCTGCAATCTGTATTAACACCATCCAACCTGACAGTATGTGTTTGAAACCATGGTTGATCTTTCGAGTAATAGCTTACTTGTCAGGTATCTCCTGCGTATATACATATACATAGGAGATAGACATATATATGTATGTATATATGCATATATATATATATCTGCTACAATGGCAGCTGCATTGTGTTGGAGGCAATAGCAGTGCTGTCATAAACGAAATGTAGAAGCTGTGCTTCATATCATGAGAAGCCAACAAATGACACCAAGGAAAACATTGGGGACATTACTTGCACTTACTAATTGAATTAAAGAAATGATAAATTAATGGCAATGAAAGTGGATGAAAAAATAACTTGCCGCAGATGGGGAACGATCCCATGTCTTTGCATTACGCGTGCAAAGCTCTAACGAATTGAGTCACCGCAGCGCAGTTTCCCCATCCACTTTCTTGGGTATTTCTGTGTTGCTACTAGAACTAACTTTGGGAGTGTTAGCCAGCGCCACCACTCACAAACCTTGGCGGTGGATGTGGAATATCCTTTCTGCCGCAGGCGTCACGAGTACGTGATTTTTCTGCGTGAAGGCAACTGGTCAATAAACCCGCACATGCTACCTGAAGGCATCAATGTTGCCAAATTCGAGACCCTCGTTCTGTAAGAACGAGAAGAAAGGGGGTCATACCGAGGGGCCCAATTTTTTATTAATCATATCGTGAGAAGCCAACAAACACAGACACCAAGGAAAACAGGAGACATTACTTGCACTGACTAATTGAATTAAAGAAATGATAAATTAATGGCAATGAAAGTGGATGTAAAAAAGACGTGGGATCGTTCCCCGCCTGCGACAAGTTGTTTTTTCATCCACTTTAATTGCCAATAATTTATCATTTCTTTATTTCAATTAATATGTGCAAGTAATGTTCCCTATGTTTTCCTTGTTTGTTGGCTTCTCATGATATGATTAATGAAAAATCGGGCACCTCAGTTTAACCTTCTTTCTTCTTGAAGCTGTGCTTGTAGTTTAGCAAATTTCCATGCCTTATTGAGTGAGACAATGGTGCTAACATGGCCTGTAGAGCCATTAAAACTGATTGCTTAACATTGCAGCTCTGAATACTTGTTTCTGCTGTGCCTGAGGGAGAGATGTTCACTTTAACATTGCTGCTTGTCAACTGCTGCATAACCAGAGTGTCAGAGCGAAAGTTTTTTTCATTCCGGTTCAGCTCCAGAGCCATAGAAATTAAATTTATAACTGGTTTGTGTTTTTTTACATAAAACAATAATTACAGGGAAGCAGCATACATTTATTTTTACAAGAACATGACAATGCCCCCAAGCTGCATAAAAGTTTTTCAGGTTGCAAGTAGTTGAAAAAAATCACATTATGGAAGCACTCCTCAGAAGCTGTACATCATCTCTATCACACCTGCTTCAGTTTACCCACCAGTGCAATCAAAAGCAACTGCTCAGCTAGGAAGCATTTCCTCATATCAGCAATTTTATGTGGGTCTCTCCTACCACGACAGAACTATTTAACAGTCGCCCGTTTTATGCGCTCACAAGTGTATTATTAGCATGCCTGTTGCAAACTGCACCAAACGTGCTGCCACTCCTAAAATAACAGCGAGCCGTACAGAATTTATAAATGAAGCAATGTGGTGGAACCACAAGTGCAGGCAATGCATAGATTAACTCTTTCAGCGCAACTGACTTACCGGTATGTTTCTGTCCCGTCAAGACCCTTTTGACATATCTTTTGTCAGATAGGAATGTGAGGACTACCCCAAGAATGCATTTGCCATCATCCGCATCATTTTTTCATTTTTGCACAACCAAAAATAGTTTCTATTGCTTTATGATATCCAAGGGAAAAAAAATATGTCAAACGCTGGGGGTGTGTCAGCTCTGAAAACGCCTGACACTCAAAGGGTTAAAAGCTCCAGAGAAGGTGGCCAATCTGAACCACAACCTTTTCTTTCTGGTTTCATTTCAGAGTGAAAAAACAAAATAACAAATCGTAACATTCTGGTTTGCTCAAAAATAATGTTTCTCTTTGTGGCAGTTTTGCTTCAGTGCCCTGTGTGTAACAGCTTTTTCTCACATGATGCAGGATCTGGGATGATGGTGTTATAGACCCTGTGGACACAAGAAAAGTGCTGGGGCTCTCGCTAAGTGCTTCTCTGAATGCTGTGATTCCAGCCACCCACTTTGGAGTGTTTAGAATGTGAAATGTTAGTGCTGTCTCTTTTCTACGTACCAGAACACAACACAGCTTTTATGTGTATATAGTTCGCGTGGGCTGTGTGAAAATAAATGTAAGATGAAATTTAGTTTGTGTTGCTTCCTTCACTTTGCAGAATACTATTATGTAAGGCATCAATACTTTCCTGCTTCTTGGCCTTGGCAACGCAGCAAATCAGGCTGGTTGGTACTCATCTTTATGGAACAATAACAGTGCATGTTGATGATGAGCCTCCACAACATGGAACATAGTAATTGAAAGAATGGATGCAAAACTGGGAGAGGTAGAACTGGGAAACAACAAACAGTGTGTAACTGAGAATTCTGACCACATGAATGCCATATTATATATATAGAAGGTTCATTAAATAATTTACAGTTGAACAGCTTTATAACAAAGTGCTTGAGGGCTCCGAAATCATTTGTTATAAGGTTGCTTCATTGTAAATGTCGCGCACCGCACAGCTCACAATAGAACCGGGACAAAATCATTCCATTATAATCATTCCAATGTAAAGTTAGGTCTTTCTTGCGAAAACATTCAAACTCTCGCTTTTCTTACGTCCTAAATAGCCGTACCTCTGACATCGTCCTACAAGTACCTTGGCATTGAACTTGCAACTCATCTTTCCTGAAGTACACACATAACAGCTATCTGCGATAGAGCTTCAAAAACTGTGGGTTATCTTAGACGGAACTTGCGTAAATCCCCTGCTACAGTTCGTAAATTAGCATATCAGACTTATGTTCGCCCACAGTTAGAATTTGCGTCATCAGTATGGTCACCACATCAAAATTATTTAGTTGATATGTTAGAATCAATTTGAAACAGTGCATCGTGCTTCATCACAAGGAACTATGACAGAACTTGCAGCGCAACTAAGATTAAAGCAGATATTTCGCTACAGCCGCTTGAAACTCGTCACACGATAAGTCTTCTTTACCTTTTCCTTAGATACGTTCATGGTAATCGACCTAATGTGTTGCCGCTTGAAGTACCAGCGTGCACGTCATGTGGCCTTAACAATAGCCATAGTTTCAAGCGCATATTGGGCAATACACTGTCATTTAACGCATCAGCACTGCCACGTGCGATAACCATATGGAACAGTCTTCTTGATAACATTGCGTGCTTAACAAATCGTGACGCCTTCCACGAAGAATTGCAAAGCTTCCTGTAGAAACATTGTATAAGGATGTTATTGACCTGCTTTCCTTCCCTGTTTTTCACACTTGCATTTTTGTATTTTTGTATTTTTTGTGCGTATGAGTATATTACTGTGTTTACGCTGTCTAATGCTTAGCCTAGACAAAATTTTTTTTTTGAACTTTGCTTTACTTATCTTGTGACTGCCTGTATTGATATTTATATTGTTTACTCCTGTTGAAACACTTTGTGTCCCCCCTTACCCAATGCCCTTAAATGGGCCTGCAAGGTATTTTAAATAAATAAATACAGGTCATTTTGTTGTAGAGGCATTCGTTCTAGAGGTGCATGACTGTATAAGGATGTAGAAAAATTTAAAAAGTTCTGTGGCATGAACAGAACGCTCATTCTTGTCGCTTGATGGCTTAGTTCTGGAAATGTAGAATTCACCGCTCGTCACTAGGAAGTGCTATGAGCGACTAGCCAATGGCACGAAGCCAGAACTGGATGTACTATTGGGGACAGAACTGCCCAGGACGCGGCTCCAACGGCCGGAGCAGGAGAAAACTGCATCGCTGCACCGTTTAGTGATGGTTCGCCTGGTTCGAGATGAAGCTTGCATCCTAGCTTGTGTGTGTGTGCTTGCTGGCTCCTTGAGGCTAGTTGCTCTTCGCTCAGAAACCTTCCGCGAGATGCCGCTATGTGGGCATCAGCTGGGAGCGTGACTTGCTTTCCATGTCAGGTGCCTTGTCACCAGCGCTGGAGCACGCGCAGCAGACGCTTTGAACCGATGCCATCATAACGGCATCTCGTGCAAGGTTCGTGGGTAAAGAGCAACTCATGTGAAGGTGCCAGCCAGTACATGCTTGCTGGCCAGCTAGGACATGCATGCGTTCATTCTTGATCGTGAACCAGGTGAACCATCATTAGATAGCGCAGCAATGCAGTTTTCCCCTGCTCTGGCTGTTGGAGCCGCGTCCTAGGCAGTTCTGTCCCCAATAATACATCAGTCAAGTACTACCAGTTGTCACACAGAACAAGCAAACGACTATTTTGATATATGCAAGGATAAGAACCTGCTGCAAGACTTTCAGAAATATTTTATGCTGCTCCTTACAGTAAAACACATCAACTTAAATTAATAAAACATGCATCACGCCACTTTTGGTGACAATTTGCTGCCCTCATACCGGCAACATCGGAGAGACGTCGCTCAATGTTGTCGCTCGCATGGGGTATGGCTGAAGGCGATGAGCAAACACGACAGCCACCTACACCGTGTCGCTTGTCGCTGTCGCGTGCAAGATCGCTTGCGTGGGGGTTATACTTGAATTAACTCATAGTGTCAAACACATCCCTGTGGCTAAAACCTAGTGCCTGCACCATATTTTTCTTCAATTGCTGTCGGTGCATTTAGCTGACCTTGGGAATGAATGCTGGGCATTCCCAGTATTTCCCAAGTGACTGGTACTCTTCACTTGCAATAATGGTCAATGAGCTAATGAAATGACGACTGCAGTCACAACTACAAAATCCGCTAGCAGAAGAGAACTTTAGCAGGTATGAGCCCTGATGTGCTCAGTAGTTTTCTATTTCGCCCAACGAGCCTGAGCCTACAGTTGTCTGAACTAAATGTACTTTATTACAGCATCAAACTAACAGGGTCCACACATCCCAAGCATGAAGAAACAAGGAAACTTTGTACATGGATAAACACTTGGCACCATCTTGTCTACTTCGGAGCGGGTTCTTCAAAGTTGTCTAGAAAGCTTTCCTGCTTGACAGCGAGCACCGAATATGCAACTGCACGATATGTCAAGGTGCGTCACGTACAGCCTGACTGAAGTTCGCACACACACACACACACACACACACACACACACACACACACACACACACACACAAAAGACACCAAACACGGATGTTGCTCGAAAATTTGAACGCCTACAAGCGTAAGGACTAACTGTTGACCTGGTTAGTCTTGCATAACACGAACGTTGCTCAAAAATTTGAAAGCCTACAAACGTAAGAAGGACCTACTGTTGGCCTGGCTAGTCTTGCATAACGGTTCAAGGGAAATCAGCGCTAAAATAAAAGGGTGCGCACGTAGGTTGAGTCGAACACAAGCGTTTGTGCGTGCGTGCATATTTTCACTAATGTACTAATTCCCTATCAACGCCAACAAACATAACGCAAACAGTCGACCATGTTGGTGGTTGTTCTCTTTTGCCCACTGCCAGAAGAAAGCGTAACCTTAACGGCGGTGATGCAACTTGTAGCAATTTAGTTTTTTGCTGCGGAACTGACGCAGCATAGGCCCATGTAGTTGGGTACTTATTGCAGGGCAGTATATTGACGCTTATGTTGGGAATGGGCACAATTGAAACTGAAAGCAATGAGCGTATTGAATAAACACTCAAGCAAAGGATACATATTCCGCATACTCCGCCGGCGAGGAGAAATCCCGTCAGCAGGTTCCTGTGGCGAATACGTTTCAACCTCCGCACCCGTTCCATGTTCTCCTTTTCTATAATCTTCATATAGTTGAGCTGCGCAGACCCACTCAGCTCCTTTTGAACGTCGATCTTGGGCATAACGTTGTCTCCCGACATTTTAACTGAAAGAATATCGTGAAGGTGAACGCTCAAGTGCAACGCCGTAGCAGACGTTCCTAGTCCATGTCACCCCTCCGCGCGTCTAAACAACAGTATTTACTCAATCGCATCAACAAACAGATAGCTCCAAGTATCAATGTGGGGCTTCTTACCTCAACTTTAGCCGGGTTATTAATAAATGTATTAATGAAATGCGGTAAACACAACCAACGAAGCAGTAAATGCGCACACAGTTGCACATGGGATGGATACACAGCAGCACAAGTACAGGCACTAGTCGAACAAATCCACAAGAAGCCATAAAAAAGGTTTTTATGACGAGCTAAATCTAATAAAATATATTGTATGTATAAAATATTATTTTAAGTAAAGTCGAGAGTTTAGTGCAAACACAACTCGAGGTGTTTGTACAATCACATTGACTACTAATTTGGTGGTGACAGAGAAGCTGATGAATCAACTTGTATCAGCGCAACGGCAGCCATATTATTTGTTGTGGTTTCCCTTCATACCATGATTTTACACACGGATGTTGGATATATTCTCAGAATTGGCTCCGATTAGGAAGCGTACGTCATAGCGAGAAGCTTGATAATGAACAAAAATGGGTAAATACTTCTTCCAGCATTTTTACGGCTCCCCGAACCGATATACATTTGACAATGTTTATGCTTTGTGAAGCTAGCCCTAAGAAAGTGACCTTCAAATGTGACTCTTTTTAGTGATCATTTGCACTTACGCTTAAAAGAGACGACGAAAAAATTCGGAATCTTTGAGCCCTCAAGTTGGAGAAAATTTTTGTTTCTAGCGGTAGCGTGAACTTGTACCGCTTAACCGAGATAAAACACTTTTTTGCATAAGCCTAATTCTGCTCCCGAAGGGACGCGAATGTGCAATGATTAGGCCTAGTCCTATTTGGCCGACTGCTGTTCAGTAAATCGGGCTGGTTTTGTAGCGTTTTGTTCTCAGCGCTAGTGTTTTGCCATGTTTTGTTGCGAAGGCTTGTGTGCTGGGCTTTCGCTTTCGTTATAGCTGGTGTTTGGTGCGAGAACCATTAAAAACAATCCCGTGTTCTGTCCGCAGTCCAACACTCACTTCGTCGGTCTATGTAAACACTGGTGTCAATTCTGTGTAATCACGAGTGATTAATGCGGTATTCCGCATCTTTTGCTCAGGTTATTTAGCCTTCGTGATGCGCGGCTGTGTTCTGTCCGGCGTGATTCAGTGATTGTTGCTTCGTTTTCGTTCGCAGTACGAAATTATACAAACAGGGACAGTTGAATGGATACACGTACTGCATTCGGCAAATCTTCGAGGAAAACACACTTGGATACTCCCACGGCAGCGGTAACGCCACGAAGCTCAACAACAAGTGTCACGGCTTCGCCACAGAAGAGCAGTAAGTCGATTAAATCATGTTTACGATCGTTTTGCTGTGCTGGTGCGACGCGCGCCCGTGTGCTGCGCCCGTTTGACAGGTGTCGGGGAAAGTCGCGCGATTGGGATCGCTGTGCACAGTTGTTGCTGTGCGCTCTTTAATGCGGCTGTGTTGTAGCGTGACTGACATTTTCGTCACCATGAGGTGTTTTTTTTCCTTTGCGTGGCGGTTGCTGTAATTTCCGCGAGCGTAGTAGGCTTCATTGACGTAGGTGACGCACGGAAGCACCGCCTTTGAGCGGACCGAGACATCTCATTAGAGAGTGGTGTTTCGACACTCGTACTGTGCAGATGTTTTCCCGTTAATAATAATTAAAAGAAGAGTAGAGTATTCGAAACCAGCGTTTCGTCTGTTTTTGGTATCGGTCCTACACCGCGGTGCGTTGTTAATTCAACAAATAGAAGTTTGAAAACGACGTTGTTGGCCGTGTTTGTTTGTTTGCATCAGTGTTGGTGCGGCTGACACTGTTAAAATAACGTGAGCAATGTCGTGTGTTGGTCGTGATCGTTCTGCGTGTGCTTTGTACTTGGTAATTTATCTTGCGCCGAGTCCCAACTCTTGTTTGAGAACAGGTAATGCATGCAACTGGGTTGTTTCTTTACTCTGTGTTACGTCTGTCATCATGTTCTTGCAACTGTTAACTTTTATTTGGGTGTGTGCCCAAAAAAATGTGTGCGCCGCAGAAACAGTGTTTATCAAGGTGAGTTGTTCTGTCGTAGTATCACACTAAAGGTGGTGTTTTTTTTTTATGTAGCGCGAATCACAAATTTTCATATAATTTCGCTATAATTTTGCGCTTTCCACCTTTTTTTTTCTTTTTTTCTTTTACATAATATCTGAAAGATATGCAGTGTCTGTGCTGCCCTGATAAGATTTAAGATATGTTTGTTGACCAGGAAGACTTGGGCTGCAATCACCGTCCCATCCTGCAGCAGATAACGTTGTTTCACACATGTCGATTACGAAAAGGCTGCACAGTGACAAGTTTCTCTTTTGTAGGGGTAACAGGTTTCGGTTTGTGTATTGGGCGCCTTCGTTTGTTGTTCATATGCTGCACATTTCTAGTTTGTATTATCAGTGGGCTTCTTTTTTTTGCACATGTGACAGCAACGTTACTAGATTACTTTCAGTTGTCAAACTCCGCCGCGGCACCTGGCCCCTTTCTGTCGCGCCCGCGGGGTGGCGCGCGCGACACTGTCAGCCCGAAGGCGGGTGATGCGAACAACGTTTGTGCGGGTGGACAGAGACGCTGATGCGTGCAGAAGCGTGCCACGTTTTGCTCGTGTTTCTTATTTGTGTGCCAGGAAAATGCTGCACGCCTTGTGAGCAAACATACCTGCAATGGAACAATGAAACGGCAATGAAACAAGAAAAAACACGAGAACGAGACAAAGTGATAGCTAGGGAGGGCGCAGCGCTCTTCCTATCACTTTGTCTGTTCTCACTCCTGTTTTTTTTGTATTAAATGTCGGCGAGCATTCTACGTCAACATAGTTTATCAGACTACCGCCTTTGAACTTCGTGCCCATTTCCTAAGGGATATAAAATTGTTACACTAATCATGTCAGGTCATCAAAGATTTTTTGGAACTGCTGAACTTGACAGAACAGAATGCAATTCAAAAGAACCTGAAGGTTTTTGCACCACAACAAACGACAAAGTCACTGCGAGTAACTCTGATGTAGACTTTAGACATTGTCGATGATCTGCCGCGTCCAGGTGTGCTCTATGTTTCGACAGCCAAGTTACATCAAGATCCACTGGAGGTAAGACACACTGTTCACATTTGTTGTGACTACATTCAGATTGCACTGTTTGCTAGGAAATTCCCTCTCACGTTTCTTTCAGCAATCCATTAGACTAGTGCGTTCCTTCGGTTGAGATGAGTCCCATCCTACTATAACCAACTTCACGCAGATATTCCGCCTTCTAAACCTGTATACACCTGTTAAAACAGCGCTACGTGGTAGTGTGGACGGTGTGCCAGGACCTGTGCTCGTCAGCATCAATGACACATTCAAGCAGACGAGAGAAGCCTGCAAGTAAAAAAAGTAGTCTTCGCAATGCCATTGAGGCGACGTTGATAAGTTGCCTGGAGCGAAGCAGCTCACCAGAATGTGCTTGCAATGAGCATAGCAATGAGCAATGAACATGGGGGACAATGTTGTTTATTATCTGTGTGGATATGTTATTCGTAAAGTCACAAAGGGTGCCCCATGGGATCTATGCATAACGGACATAAGCTTTGAAACCCCAGCAGTTGGCTGTGACAGTTACTTGAGGGCAGAAGTCTCAAGCAAGGTTCCTTAAAGCACCCGATGCCAAAGATACTGGGCTCTATGAAGACTGCTAACAAAAGTGTGTCGGCTTCCCTGGATGAGGCAGGCCTTTGCGGAGAGATATTTTGGAAGGTTTTAGATTATCTAGAGGGGTGCTGCCTCCCTCTTCTTGGTTGTGCAGCGCATATGTTCGCGTTCACGTGCGAAGTACTGAATTTCTTCATTGTTATGCGGATGCAGTTTTACTTCAGGGATGCAAACTTTCGACTAGAAAGCAGTCATAAGGTAGCTGTAGCAACCAAGAAAGCGCGTCTTTTGTGAATATCGATGCATAATGCTTAGATTCATCAATCCGGCGTTGTACTGTTCCTATTCTTTTTTTGATGTGTACATAAAACATTCCACTAACGAAAATCCTCCCTCTCCTATTCATTCGCCTATTAGCTGCTTTTTACAGAGTGCACAATGTAAAAAGGCTATTCTTTGAATATTTAGCGCCACGAAGTGCAGCAAAAAAAAAAAATTGTGGCATTGAGTCGGCGGCGCGCTGCTGCTTTGGGAAGCTTCCGCAGCCAACCGGGCCAACCATGGCGGCAGCGCCACCTCGCGAGAGGAGACGGCAGAGGGTCACCTTCTCGCGCCGCTCCCAGGCGGAGTTTTACAACTGAAAAGTATCTAGTAGCGTTGTGTGACAGGGCGGTGCTGAGGTCTCTTTAGAACACAGTCAGGCAACAGCTGTCTTGTTTCCTTTCATTGCACAAGTTACTGAAACGAAGTGTTAACATAATATTGCGAACTGAAATCACTTTGAGGGCTGCCATTCTAGGGTATATAGTGAAGGTGTAGCAAACATTGCTGGCAAATCTTTCATGCCTGTATTAGCATTTGCAAGTGTGTATGGTCCTTTGTGAAAATGCCTGAACTTTTTGGAGCTCCAGGTGTCTGCAAGTATTGATTCGTTGATTGGGAGGGAATGAGAGGCATTCGTGATGCAGAGACCCACACCCGCCACGGTAGCTTAATCGCTGTGGCATTGTGCCACTAAGAGCTCGAGGTTGCAGGTTTGATCGTGGCTGCAGTGGCCACATTTCCATAAGGGTAAAAGGCAAAAGTGCTAACGCACTTAGATCAGAGAAACCAAGGGGTCAAAATTAATCCAGAGTTCTCCACAACTGCATGCCTCATAATCGTGGTTTTGATTTGTAAAACACCATCACGAAATTTGTTTTAATGCAGGGACCCCCAGCACAGACATGGTAGGTAACTAAAGTTTGCTCGTGGAGAAACAAAACTCTGCGTAATATGGCACAAATGGTCAGGGCATGGAGCTGAAGTTCTCATGAAAAATTATCGACATTAATTAAGAAACTGTAACATTGATAGTTATGCAATTAATGGTTTACAAAATTTTGTAAGTGGCTGCCCTGTAAGGCTAAACTCTAACCAGGCGCTCTTGTTCACAGGCCTACAGTTGCCTTTGTATATGCAGTTAAAGTGGGCAATCACATGGCTTCTGTGTGCTGCTTACAATTATCAATGCTCTAAACTCGAAACACCCACTAAACAATATTGGAAACAGCTTAATTGTTGTGGGGAACCCGCCATGGTTGCTTTGTGGCTATGGTGTTGGGCTGCCAAACAAGAGGTTGCGGCATCGAACCCAGGCCACTTTGGCTGCATTTCGATGAAGACGAGAGGCAAAAACGCCCGTTTACTTAAATTTAGGTCCACATTAAGGAACCCCAGGCGGTCCAAATTATTCTGGAGTCCCCCACTCCAGCATGCCTCATAATCAGATTGAGATTTTGGCATGTAAAACCCCTTAATTTAGTTTTTAATTTAATTGTTATGGGGAGCATCTTGTTTCAAGGGATGTGTGCAGAGGGTCACAGTGACTAAAACACCCAATTTTTGCACTTGCAAAAGGTAGTACCCAGTATGAAGCAAAACATCCTCTAAAAAAGCCAGTGGGCTTTCCCCTCAGTAAACCATCTCGGGCAAAACATTGGGAGGGCGAAGAGTATCTACAGCAGAACACTGCAGAAAAGGCCAACTTCTGGAATTCGTCTTGGAATTTTACTGTACCTTTGTGTTAAATGTTTTGATGCTGTTAGGCAAAATGTTTTGCTTACAGGTGTAGGCAAACAGTTTGATGCCCTTATTATTAGTATTTTGTTTCTCTCCATAACATATAAGATAAAACTTTCAATTTGTATTTCAAGTCAGCAGGCAAAATGCCAATTGGATTATATGCATCCACCATACAAAAAAAAAAAAAGAGTAAAAGCCAGCTTTGCTATAGCAGAAAGTTATGGTAGCTGGTCAGGTGTAGTTATGACCCCACTGTATTAGGGTGATGAAGAGTGGTCAAACAAGGGATGTCTCTGGATCCAGCATTTTGTCAAGTAAGCTTGTTTTCAGAGAGCTTTAGCGTGTCTGTAAATGTAATGTTGTTTTACAGGGTTCCTGTACAGGTCCACAGCAGATAACGATGATTTATTGGGATACCCTTTGAAACAGGGCTGTGAGAAATGGTCACCTAGCCTGCTTGAGTTTGGTCATATCTGGTAATGCAGTGTCTAACCAGAGAGCACACAAAACTAATACTGCAGCAACTTAAATATTCTACTATGCTGCTGGTGTAAAGCATTGGTAGTGACATTATTGTTAACATGCAGTACTTCTATTTTTGTCACGGTAACACTGACACAACAAACAAAAAAATGGCTGTGGCTTAGCTAAGGTTAAGCCCAGGATGCGAAGCATATTAGCCTTTATTTTAGTTGTTGAACCACTGTTTAGCCTGGTGAACTGCTGTTGCTTGGCTATATTTGGTTCGGCTAGACGAAGAAACAACTCATGCATTACTCTGCTTCGCCTTCAAGAGTGGAATGCGACAGCATTCCCGTCGACCCACCAAGGGGTGTAAGACAATGGGCTACGGCGCAGCGACAACGCGCCCCGCATTGGACGCGGTGAGCGTCGAGCAACGCAGCGTTCGGCGCGGCAACGAAATGTGCACCTGAGCAAGCGACGCACGCCTGAGCCTTAGAAACAGCTCGTTTCTAAGGCAACACCGCATTCACTAGAGTCGCTTTTGTACCGCTTTGAAGCATCGTACTCGTGGCTCAGTGGTAGCGTCTCCGTCTCACACTCCGGAGACCCTGGTTCGATTCCCACCCAGTCCATCTTGCAAGAGTTGAGCCAAAGCCACCTAGAAAATCAGTCTCTGTAGCATGCCGCAACCTTCGCTTCTCATTCCAACGAGCAGCTCTGTCTCCAGGAGGCAACTCACCTCGTGAGCATAGTCGTGAGTGTCTAGCAGAGGCAAGCGCAGCTGCTTATATACCGCCGCGACGCCGCGAGCGACGGCGCGAGTTGGAGCCCCGTTTCTCCTCTGTCGTGACGTCACGGTGTCACGTGGTATTGAAGGCGACACCGCCGCGCCTGAGGAGCTGGGTTGAGCTCTCGTAATATGCTTCGCATAAAATTTGCACATTGTAGTTGGTCAAAATGTCACAAGATGTTACTACCAGCATTGCTACTGCCATCTACGGCTCCGGTAATCCATAAACAGTATGCAGTGTACGGAAAAACTAACTCTCCTGCCGTGGTGCAGGCGAAGGCAAATTCACTTGTCAAAATGCTGCTTTCAGCAATATCCCATTGTTTGAACACTTATCACTTCAAGACTCAATCTTCCTGTGATCCTCTTTATTTTTATGTGTAGGATGTCACAGAGAAAAGGTGTGCTTCTGGTGTTTGTGTGTGGTTCTTAGTCCTTAAGTTTTCCACTTTGTATAGCATTATTGCGACATTAAGACCAGCAGGCTGGCCTTTACTTCTTTGACGTATGGTGTAAAATTCTTAGCAGCCCTGTTATGCATATTTAATGAGGTGGTATGGACGGAAATTTGCAGCTGATAATTATATTTTGTTAGCGTGACAGGAACAGGGCTGCAGTGATGCTAAAGGAGTGAACATGTCAGAAGCTTAACATGGAGATATTCTCAAAGAACTGCAGCTTAGCTTTGTACACCACATTCCACATGCACATTTTTAGGTTTTACGGGTATGCAATGCGCACTGTTTATTTAATTGGATAACATATTTTTTGCGTGGGGAAAGAAAAGGACAACAAACCCAGCTTAGCTGTGTCAAGCCGTGGTCGGTTTTTCACCTGTCATCCTATGATCTATATTAAGTGCTGCGTGTGTCTGCTCTGGTCAGTCTTGTGTTATTGTGCTCTAGGTTGAATTATCCTTTGTGGGATTCCTGTTGTCATAACAAAATGCCAGCCTTTAAAATATCTTTAAAATAAGGAGAGTGCAGATTTTTATTTTTGCAGTAGCAGCTGTGTCTGGCCTCTCCACAGAATTTGGAAAAAAGGAGAGAGATGTCATTAAATGAGCATACATATTATTAACATGGGTGTGACCACTGCAGTGCAGTACAATAAGATTGCCCTGCACTGCATAAAATTTAGAAACTGTTGTATCCATCATTATTTTTTTGTGCTGATGCCATCATATCCCACGTGCTAGAAAAGTTCAAATTTTTCCTTTAACCTTGGTCATTTTGGTATTGGAAGCGGCACTTGTGGTGCTTATGAAAGCTGCTTATCAGTGGCCGCTTTGCTCTTTGTCACAGACACATTTACCTGCTTCTGTGAAGTTCACAACAAGTTAACGCAATGTTGCACTACTCAGAGGGCAATCTCTGTAGGCTAAAATTACTTGTGACATTTAAGTGGAATAAATGATTTTTGTTTAAGCGGGCCACTGTGCAAGTGGCAGGCTGCTTTACGCTTTCATACAAAGCAAATTTGGCAGATGTTTTTGTCAGTATGATTTGTTTGCTTTAAGAATGATGCTGGTGCAGTGAATGATCTTGGACAAAAGCCCACAGATTCGCCACTGTGTTGCAGTAAAGCATGCTAAGGGATCTGCCATTTCGGATGAAGTATTCAGCTCCGCTGTATATGTTGGTTATTCAACTGAATAAAACCTTTGTTCTTTCATTTTATTTACATAAGCCTTGAACATTGTCTTTAGCTGCATTTAACAAGTGTGAAAATGGAAAAATATTTGTGTGCTTGTACGTTTTCTACTTGTTAACTGGTGCATAATCTCTGAAACAGCAAGCAAGCAGTGTGTTTTGTCTGGCCTCTATGATAAGCCACTTATGATGGCTGGAATGAAAAATTATATACCAGGAAATGAGAAATCCTCAAGACATGTCTCATTTGGCACCAGAAAGTGAGCAACCACATTTCCTGAGTGCAAGGACAAGCTGGCCTTACAAAAATGCCATTGGACATCATAGGTCATGTTGTGGCCATGCTACAGTCAACGGTGTCAGCGTCACATCTTTTCTTTTGTTGTTAAGTTTCACTAAATTTATGCCACGGTGTGTATCTGTGAAATGGCTTAAAATTTTGCCATATTCAAATATTAATGAATGAATGTATAATAGAGATGTATTCTCGAAAATGACGCATGCTAGAATACCCAGTAGTGCAAGCCAGGAACATGAGCTCTCGGCAATCATGGCGCAGACCTTCTTCCTCAACGTGCCTCGGACAACACAGATAGAGGTGCATCTGCTGCGTTACAGATGCATTAATTTTTCATTAGTGGTGGCCTTTTATGATATACTGGCTGCGAGGCTGTGTTGTTTCAAGCCAGTTTCACTCTCTACATGCCATGACTGTACTTGTCTTCTTGCAGTAGACCAGGGAATCTGCAGGGAGAACAATTTTTATATCTCCAGTTCACTGGCATGTGAAGTGCATTTTCATGTGTTAATGTTACGAAGCACTGTGTTCTACTAACGGTACAGTGGTAGATGTGTGTGCTTCAGTTACTGAATTGTGATGTAACTGGAGAGCTATGATGAAACGTAATATGGTGGCCTGGTGTCGTGGATAATGTAGTGCTAAGTTGGTTGTATCAAAGTAGTGTCATCAGGCAAGTTTCCTATTGAGATTTGCTATTAGTATTCCTTCTCTGTCTCTCTATATTCAAGATTTGGTACTGGTGTAGTGTAGAGCGTTTATGGGTGTATGAACTGAGATGCATTATGGTCTTTGATTTTTGAGGTTACATTAGGTTTTATTGCATTTGCTGTGCTGCTGCACACATGTGTCCCACCAAGCCAAATGTGCCATTTTGTAGCCCTAATTGTGAATTATCTTCTCTGTAGGAATGGGAAACTAGGAGCCCCCGTGCCAGCCCGCCTGTACACTAGCCCGGCAACTCTGGTGGACGGGTCACACGTCGGAGGCCGCAAGGAGCAACGGCGGCAACGTCGGGCCGCCCTGTCGCTTCCTTCTGAAGGAAAGCTGCGCTTTGCCGACCGGCTGCGGGCCCTGCTCAAGCGCGAGAATCACCAGTCGCCCCAACCCGGGGGTGCTCCCCACGACCCTTATGACTTCTCTGAGGCCCCATCCTCTGCGTGTGTGGCGGCAGCGGCTGCCACATTGCCGCAGAAAATTCCCGTCTCTGCCCCACTTGTCACTGGCACGCCCTTGCCCACCGTGTCGGAAGCGCAGCGGACAGTTGAAAATGGCAGCCTCGGGCGGCAAGGAAATGAGCTGTCACACAACCACAGGAGCATCCAGCCCCAGGCAAAGCTCATGCCCAAGGAGGTCCCCGTCCACCAAACACAGCAGCTCCAGCGGGTGCCCGTCGTCTCCCAGCCATTGTCATCTGTCTCCTTTGCCAAGGGAACCACCGTGTTTGGCTTGGCGGAAGTCAAGCCAAAGGTTGTTGCTGCCAGCAGTGGTGGCACGGCAGCTGTGTGCAGTGGTGGCACTGGGACCAGTGTCCCTTCTGGAGGCACGGCCAAGCTTTCTAAGACTATGAACCGGCTGCAGGCCAAAATAGCGCAAAACCGAGTGCTGGACAAGCTCAAGCGAGCACAGCAAGACACTGGCGGCCATGTGTCAAGCCCTTCTAGTCACAATCACAATCACCGGGTAATGGTGTCGTCCTCTGCATCGTCAGCATCATCATCACTGCTCTCCGGAGCAGCCTTTGGGCATGACAGGCACGAAATTGCCAAGTCGGGTGTGTTGGTGCGGCCACGAGAGAGGCCCGGGCGGGACAGGCGCATCAAGGTGGTGCCTGTGGCTGTGGCCCCTACAGCTGCGACCACTTCATTGGCCACCACTCCGGCTGCGGCTTTGCACAATCTGCGGCGCTTCTTGAATGCGGAGAGAAATTCTGGGACTGAGGAGGCACAAGCTGCAGCTGCTGCTGCTGCTGGTGGAAGTGGTGGTGGTGGTGTCAGTGGCTGTGGCATCCACCAGCTCCCTGGTGTGGGCTCCCAAGGAGGCACAGGTGAGAAGTGTGCCACTGTTCTTCCCAGTATACCGGGCATGTGAGTTATTTGAGGACATGGCTTTGAATCGCCGTGGACATTAACATTCTTCTTCTGTGTGTCTAGATGCTTTGTCCTCGCCAATTCTTCTGTCACCTACCTAGTACATTTATTTCAGACTATCAACTTTCAGTCTTACCCTGGAGATGAAGCAGTACATTCTCCTAGTCGCCTTGCATGCTGACCACAGCGACTTTGAGATCACCACCTTTTTAAATGTTGTGAAATGATTTTTCTGAGTGAGACAAGAGTTTGTCAAATCAGGTGGCAGAATTAAAAAATTAGGCTTCCTGTGCATGATTTAGTTAGGTGTCGCTCCAAAGATATGGATTTGCTTGCGCACACATTGCCTGTGCCACCCAGGAACGTCTGGTTGCGAACTTCAGCGACCGCGTCACCCTCAATACGGTGTCCTAGTTCCAAATATCTATACCTGTACACTGGTATGTATGGCTTGCGTCAATGTTAGAAAAACTGACACAATGATGAAAACTTGCTAAAGGCACCTGTTATGCTTGCTGAGGCCCCCTGCCTAGCATTCAATTCAATCAATAAGTGAGGCTGAAGATGGTTTTATTTGTCTTCTAAAAAAACAGCAGCAAAACAAATGCAAAATTATTTGAAACAACTGTACTGGACCTTGTCTGAAATATTGATGCTATTGCTGAAGTTATTATTGTCCTCAAATACTTCGCACACTTGGCATGTCATTGACTAGGTAGATATATACAGCTTCCTTTTTATGTATGAGCATCTCATTGTCTCTTAGCTCACTGAAAATGACTGGAGCACTACTGTGCTTGAGTGCTTTTAAGTACCTCACAATAGGCACCATAAAGTAAGGAAAACAAAAGCTATGGTGCTTGAAGTTGGAACGAATGGAGGTTGAACATGGTGAATACTGAACCTGTACATGAGCACGTTTGAAAGGAGCTAGCATAAAACCTTCTAACATTTTAATATTAGGTCATCACTCATCTGTGCAAAATTAACGATGTCATTAGGCAACAATGTTTCATAATGTTTTATTATGCATTTTATGCATAAAAGTGTGCAGCGTAAAAGGTCTGTGTAGTATCTCGTGTCTAACTTCCTTAGCCTACGAAGATTGGTGTGGAATTTCATCTCTAAATATTGTTACTGTTAAATTATTTCATGCCTTGCCAAAGAGATGTTGAGGTTTCTGGTTGCGTTTTGATGGTTATTATTTTGAGCAAGTACCATATTTACACGATGTAAGTTGACTCGAATGTAAGTTGGTCCCCCCATATCGCGTGACAAAGAAAAAAATAAAGGAGAGCATACCCGAGGGTGCATTCGATAACGAAAATTTATTAGTAGCTGACATGCTCACTGGACTACTCGTCTTCACTAGGGCTGCCATCGTCATCGCTGGTACGGTCCCACAGCGCGTTGTTGTCCAGCGAAATTTCACATTTGGCAAACGACTGCACCATGACATATTGTGGAACAGCAGCCCACGTCGAATGCACCCATCTACACGCAGCCGTCAGGGAGGCTCTTTTGACAGGTCTGGTTGGCGTAATTTTGCAGTCTTCTGCCGCCAGGCACTCATTGCACTCACGGCAGAGCAGGTCCTTAAAAGGCAAAGATCCGGGCTTGTTTCATGACCATGACGCACTCCAGTGGCAGGGACCGATGACGCATTTCAGCGACGTAGAATGCAAGCTTAGCCTACAGCTCCGGAAATTGTCCAGACTTCAGCACGTGGGAAATTCCTCACTTGCCATCACAGGTGAAAATTTAGCTTCGCTGTAGTCGCCATTCTCGCATCACCTGTTCAGAAACATCGCACTTGCCAACCGCTGTGCAGTGATTTGTTTCTTCGGCGTAAAGGATGGCAGCCATCTTGAACTCTGCTGTGAACGAGTGCCGAATGATTAGTGGGCCTAGAGCACTCGTGATGACTGAGGAAGCATAGAAGTAGCACATAGCCGGCAGTCAAGTGAAACGCGTCAAACCAATGCCTTTCGTCAAACTATAGAGAAAGCTAAGCCAGGCTAAGCACAACAGGGAAAAAGGAACCGGCGAGCGGTGTCTGCTCTTCCATGAACTACTGATACTTGCCGCAAGCGCCGCTGTTCTGAGGGTGCCGCCACGAATGGAACAGCGGTGCTTCCATCAACTATCGAAACCCCCCCGTGTGTGTTGTGTGCACTGTAAAACTCTCAAAAATGTTGAAAAACCCTTCCGAAAAGCGAACAAACATGCGGGATAGCGAAAAGCTATGGGTAGGGCCATAGAGCAAATATAAAGTTTATAGGGGTATTACTCAGGCTCGCGCGTGCGCACCTGACCCTTCTCTGGATCGCACAGCGCCAATGGAGCGGCAGTCACTCGCTAGCACTTTTGCAGCAGCCCTAGCAATCAGAGCTGTGACCCCTAACCCGCGGTTCGCAGTGAGTTGCGACCACGGCGGGTTCAGGCCAGGGGGGACAGGGTGAGTCTCGACTTAAGGTGTTTATTCACCTTAGAATACAAATATTCCAACAGACAACAGCCACAACACATACAAATACAACACAAAACAAAACCACAGTGGTGGAGCATTCCGCACGTCTGGGGTGAAATAGACCGCACAATGTGGGAACCACAAAAGAGGCTGATAAGAGTTCAGCTCACCAGGGTGGATCCGCGCTCGGGCCCTGGGGCGGTGAGTCGCACACGAAGGCCGGGCGCAACAGGGGTACGGCGTGCGGCGGTCTCAGCGGCTGATTTGAGATGCGGCCAGTCGCAAGCTCGTCCGCCGAGAGACGAAGATGCATCGGGGGAATAGCGCTTCTCCCCGAGAGGCGGAGAGGGAGTCTCCCTGGTTCCAAGAAAGGGAAAGGAGGGAACGGGGTGCCGTGGCTGCAGCGTCGTGGCCAGGCGCGAAGAGCAGCAGGAGCGGCGAAGGTGCCCTCTCCCAGCTACCCTCCGCGAGCGAGCACGTGATTATCGCGTGATAACCGCGTGGCCGCTCCGGAGATATCGGGATGCGCATGCGATCCCCACAAGTTGCAACTACGTTGTAGCTCCCGTTGGTCTCGCTTTTTTGGCGCCACCGTTTTTAGATATGGAGCTGTTTCCTGTGATTACTTCGAGTTCCCCAAACCACTTCGAAACGCAGCACAGCTAATTGAGGAATGCAGAAGCAGGAAAGCACATTCCAGAGGAGCGGACGAGCCAACAAGTTTGTAAGCCGCGGTAGCTATTCTCTGCTTGACTCTTCCAGAAAGCGAGGGGATAGCACGGCATTGTTGGAAGTGAAGTGGGTGCCAAACCAAGACGGCGGTAATGCGCCGTGACTGCCAGACGTGCCGGGAAGGCCCAAGCGTACCTCTTCATCGCCTTTGAAGAAGACAATTGCTAACGCTGAGGAGCCGAGCCACCGGGAGCAGGTGGGCCCTTGTACAATGGAGCATGAGCGCCCCTTTCCTTCTCCAACTCAGAAGAAGTGGATTGCCACTCTGCGAGGCAAGGCCGCAGGGGGATCAGGTGATCAAGCAAAGGGGCCCAGACGGCGACTCTCTTCGCCGTGTATGACACCATCGCATGGGCGCCTACCATTGGCTGAAAGTGGCGTCATCTGAGCGGACTCTCCCATTGGTCAAACATGACGTGACTTACAGTGCTCGAAGGGTTTATAAGAAGCCTTCCAGAGAGACCAGGACAATTCCCTGATTCCCTGATTCACCTCTCTCGAACTTCTTGCCGCGGGCCGCAGCGTCCGAGTTGCTGCCGGCCCGTAGTGACTGTACAACTGTTAATTGACGCTCACCTCCTTGTAAATAATGTAGAATGAATACTCCCAAGTTTGGTTTTCATCCCGAAGTCCGTCCCCCAACCCCTACACCGTGTTTTGGTTTCGATTATAAATTGACCCCCCACCCCCCCCCCCCACACACACTTCAGATTTTCAAATTAAAAAAAAAAAGTGGTTGACTTACAATCATGTAAATACGGTATTTAACTTTTTTCCCCTTAGGTCATAAGTGAATTTTTTTTTCTTTTTGCATGTGCATGTGTGTGTGTGCGCCTGTAACTATTGTTCTGCCCACAGAAGAGTTGGCAAACGCTTCATAGTATTTGATTGTATCTTGCTGTATAGGGTCAGGAAAACCTATATTACCTGAAATCTTGGTCACATGAGTGGCCTCCTTATGAATGATATAGAGAAAACATTGTTTGCGACTGCTGTACCAGGCACCAGGCCACATAGGGCATCTTTACAATTTAGTTCACGAGGGCAATGCAAGTAAAGGTGCGTGACTGAAGTGTCAAAAGCCCTGCTTTCCTTCGACAAGGCACCTGGAGTTGCAATAAAAAAAATATTAAATATACAACACTGTGATGGTTGACAAATGCCAACAAAATAGAGGTGGCAGTTTACTATGTGCGTTTCCAGGCGTCAAGTACTAGCTGACCCAAGGCAAAAGTGCTGTATGGGCTTGAGGGGCGTAACAAAACTGCTATCACATTTCTCTTGTGATCAAGTCACTTGGATTCTTCCTAGGAATGTTGCTCTTAATTTGTACGTACCTTGGAAATTTCATTGTGCCTAGTTCAAAATGTTGCAATGTATATATGTTCAGGTGGGTTTCTTCCTCAAATTAATTTTGGCAGCCAATTTCTTGTTACAGTAAAAGCTCGTTAATTAGAATTGTGCAGGGATGCTACAAAAATTTTAATTATACAAAATTCAAAATACCGAAAGTTGGAAAAAAAAATCACTCGGTTAAAGCGCATATATAGTCCGATGTAGCTCGGGCGTGCGCACACGCTACGTCATGGTGAGAACAATAACGTCTATTGTTCGAAGCACTGGTGCAGCCAACGTAACCGGACGTGGCCAATGCAGTCTGACGCACCCGACGTTGAGATGGCTCTTGCTACATATGGCCGCGCGTTCATCGCGCCGACCCACCATGCATGGCTCGGAGAAAAAAAAGGTGCCCACGTCGCTTTGTTGACGATCGCAGGCAGCCGTTCTAAGTGGCGCGCGGGTTGGGGATCGTTCTGTGCATGCTTCGAAGAGAAGTGCTCAGGTACGGCATGCTTGTCCAAAAGGGATGGCATTTTGGCTAGCGCTGCCTAGTGCAAGTGGCGTAGCGTGACTTGCCACCAGCGACCGGTGCCGGAAACAACTATAAATGCAGCTTTGTGGCGCCGACGCTCACTGCAGGAACAACAGCTGTGCTTTAAATTGCACTCGTGAAATGCAGCACAACCTGCTGCAATGTTGGTCTCCATTGTACTTTCATAGCTGCGCCGGGTGCATGCTGCCGAGTCCCACTATACGTAAAGGTGGCACCCAAACACATATCGAAGCGACGCTTTCCTTTGAATAATAGCCATGAATTTCAAAGGTTATGCTTTTTTGGCACTGCAAGTGCTGATACACGTCACGGCTGCCATTTTTTAGACATTACCTGGTTCCGTTATTCAGCGGAACACCTTGTAGAGAAAGAGCATAGCCTCCAAGATCTAAAAAAAGAAGAAAAAAATGCAGTTTCGCGTTTGCATCTTTATCTTAGTCTTGAGAGATGGAGAGAACCGACCTGCAACAGAGGCGTTGCCCATGCCTGGCCTGGTGCAAACGCATCTCTGTCCACTCGGGCCTAAACAAAGGGCCACAAATGGAAAGAGGTTAAGCTGTGCCTGCAAAGAGCAAAGCTGTGGCCCGCGCGGCGATGCCAGTGCCGCCAAAATACTCTAGCGCACTAGTGCTCTTCCCATCCATGATGGCGCGGAATTGAAACTACCGGTGGCGGTGCAGATTTCTGTGTGAATTAGCAGGATGCATTCCATATTGCTTTCAATACATTGTTGAATGGACCGTGGCTGCTGCTTCGAATCAATGAGTTGTGAATTAACGAGTTCTTACTGTATATAACTCTCATAACTGCCCATTTCTTGTTATGGGTTTGCTTAAATAAGTAAACAGTGTGCCTTTAGAAAAGTGTGCTTTATGTACTCACAAATTAAGATTTTTAGTAACACTGTGAACTTATTTTTCCTTCAATATTAAGAGTTAATTTGCACTGGCGCTTGTTCTCAATACGAAATAGCAGTAGGGAATGTGACTGCAGGTGAGAGGATACTACAACTAATTTCACTTTCAAAGGTAAGTTGCATCAGAATTGGCTAGGCAGAATAAATTATGTGACCTTTAGAGGATGTATAGTGACTTGCTTTTCAAATAACAATGTACGCCCTTATTCTCACCTTCCAACGCCATGACACTCTGAAATAAGCGATATAGCTGCACCTAATCAGGGCAACAACCCTGGTATTGTGTGCAACAACCTGTCTATCATTGAAAAATGGTGTGCATGAGCTTTTTAATTTTGCGAGAAAGATTTATAGAGAGAGATCCGGCATTGCGTGTGGACTTGGTCTGGTTGAACACCTGGGGATGCATTGGAAGGGCAAGTGAGGCAGTGACTGCAGAAATGCATGCCTGCTGTTTTGCAGATCTGGGCAGCTCAGATAGTGATTCGAGTGAGGATGAAGACGGTGCTGGTGAACGAGCACCTTCTTTATGGAACTGGGATCTTGATTGCAGGTAAGCAGCGAGAGCTTGTGTGCAGACTGTTCTTATAATTTTTTGGGCTAAGAAACTTGCCCGTTGTGAGTGTTTGGGTGTGTCCCATGAGTGCACTGGTTGGCTTCTTTCCTATTGTTTTTCCCCTTTTCAGTGAAGCACACATTGAAGTAAGTAGCCTTGGCCCTCTCCCATTGACCACAGAGAGGGGAAAGTACGCTGCCTCATACAGAGATGGGAAGGGTAACTTTAGCTTGGCACATTGTAAGGTACCATTAAATCTGACAATATCGTATTCTAATTAATGGTAGCGACTGACATAAATGTCATTCGTGAATATTTTATTTGAAAATAATCTACAAACAGTATGTAAGAAATGTACTAGCTGCACCAAGAAGTTGCCAGAAGCTGTGGTGAGCAGCACCATGGAAACAGGACATTCGCTTTTTCATTCTTATGATGTTCCTGCATTGAAAATCTGCAAAACGTATCCTTTCTATTCAATTTTAATGTTTCGTTCCGACATGACGGGCTGCTCGTTTTTGAAAGCACCTGATAAATACAGTGATACCTCGTTATAATGAAGTCAGCGGGACGGCAAAAAAATTCGTTGTAAGCGGTTTTCGATGTAAGTTACCGCTCGAGAAAAGCTAAAGCAGTCAAGCTTTAATGGTGCCACAACTGCGAGGAAGTCAAAATACAATGTATTCAGTGAAGCAAAACTTTATTCAGGTGCAAAAAAGGCAGTGAGCTTCGGCTGTTTCAAGGTCTTACCGGGTGTGAGCAAACCCTGCTCTAATTTGACTAAGCATTACACGAGGCTGTAGCTGCTGTCCATGCATTCAACCTTATTTCGCAGCAGGCATAGGTATTCTTGCTTCTGCACCATAGTTGGCACTTCACGTGGCTCTTCGTCCGCTGGCTCTTCGGCCTCGTCGTGGGCACCAACAGTGTCAATTAGTACCTCCGCATCCATTGCTGCAACGACCACGGGAGCAGCAGTGTCAACCAATGCGAAGTTGCCTTCTACCTCTCGGCCAGTAATTTTATGAACAGCCTTGTACAGATTGCTGCAAGTCCAGTCATCGTCGGGCTGGCTATTGTCAGGGTCACTGATGACGGCGCAGGAAAAGCCAGCGTGCGCAAAGCAGTACATGACCTTTGAAAGTCCAAATTCTTTCCACGAAAAGGTCATGCAACATCGTTTCTTAACCGCTCAAGCCAGCCATTCCTGCACTTGAAATCTTTATGACCCATTTGGAGTGCGAGAGCTTTGGATTTTGCAGTACACGCAGGTCCATGTATGGGGAGATTTGCACTCCTGGTGTTCTTTGGGCACTGTAGACGTGCACCTTCCACTTTGGCGTATTTCGAATCCTGATTCCTCTTTCTCTTCGTCGAGAAGCTCTCTTCAAAGCTATCTGGCACAGCTTCCTTGTTTTTCAATATAGTTGATAAACTAGACGGTGGTACGCTGAATTCTTTCGCGGTGTTAGTTTTAAGCCGGCCACCTTTTCCCACTTCTTTTATCAGCAGAACTTTCTGCTCCAAGTCAGACACTTTTGTCCGAAGACTGACGGAGCCATTTATCGCTGTAGACCACAAAAGCACATGTGAGGCATGCCTAACGAAGCACTCAGAATAACACATAATCCCATGGCTTGCAACACAGATCCAAACGTATGCGCCGTCGGTGCCAAAGTGACTGAACGCGGCAGGCGGCGCAAAAGGCAGAAGCTTCAGAATCTCATCAGTCCATCTCGCTTTCCTTGTCAGTGCACGCTGGCGATGGTGGCGTTTGTAATGGCAGGCTTGGCATTGGTTTCACATGTAGCGGAAGAAAGGCACTCAGAGTTGTGGAAACCAAAAAGCAGGAACCTTGAAAGGGCACTCGTTGGTGGAAGATTGTGTTCGGGAGAGCAGGCCAGAAGAGGGCAGCTTTGATGGAGCAGCGATGTCGAAACTAGCAGTGAGGAGGTGAGGAATTGACATGAAGGCGAGTGAGAGGAGTGACTGGCATCCAAACGGCTTGCAGACGAGAGCGAATGAAGAGAGGAAGGCAGTGGCCGCTTTTATAGGGGGGTTGTGGAGGTTACGGAAGACAACGAAAGCATCGTGCTGAAAAGCATTGCAAATGCCGTGGCTCGAGTCTGAGGTTGTGTTTGTTGTGCTCAAAGAACGATTAGCCGCTGACTGTGGGTACGCAGCGTGATCATGAAAACTGAATGGTTTTGCAGTAGGGGCTTTTCATGATCACGGCAATTTTTTCCAGGGGTGTGCAGCCGTGAAGCTTGCAAAACGAGTTTTCGGTGCACGATTGTCGACGACACTGTGCTAATTCTATGGTTAGAGAGTGTCAGTGTTCGCGCACTGTCACGTCCGCGCCATCGACAAATGTCTGGGAACAAAATTCAGTGACCCTACATGTATTTAGACCGTTTGTCTAAAGTAGGATGGCGTGAATTGAGCATCACCGGCTCAAGAAAATCGCCGGGGAAACACCAGCTTGCGTTGGCCGGCCATGTTGACAGCCTGACTTGCCGCTGGCGATGCTCGGATTTTTTGCGTTTTCATCAAGTTATTGGTCAATTTGCACTGTCAAAATGTGCAAAGCTAGGAGTGCTGTTTTATTGTGATGCAGGCCGATTGTGGTGAGTAAATTTCTAGACCGGCTTCCCCAAAGTCGTCTTCCCGATTTGCTAACGTAGCTCCTTGCATGAAATATGGGACTTATATTGGAGACATACTTGTGCATTTGGCACGTTTCAGCACCAGAAGTGCTCTTTAGAGCGGTAAAACTTTGCTCATTGAGTGCACCCCATGGAATGCTTCGGCGCAAGTCTGCCCGTGGTCTTTTGGCATCACAAAG